>NC_059426.1:73523955-74158955 GCF_021028975.2 Sphaerodactylus townsendi | reverse complement strand
CGTGCATAGCAGTGATTAATTACACATGGGGCCATCTCCCCACTTAGCAGCAAATTGGTGCTATGAGAGGGTACCCTCAGCCCATTACAGTATCAATAAAATAGATACAAGCAGAAAGGGGAACGGAACATCTGGACATAAGCCAGAATTATGTTATTGAGCAATCAGTTGATTATTATATGGGGCAGCAATAACAAGGCGATTTTAATGTTTTATACTTATATGTCTGACATTTATCAGTGCAGATGGGTTCACAAGATTGAATGCTTCTCCAAACAATAAAACCCCAACAACCAAAACAGCCTATATCAAGAAGCATTCAATGACATGTACAGCCCTATAATGTGAGGTAGCATAGCCCTTGCCAAAAATTACCACTTAACTGACAGCAAGACTTTTGTCTCCACAGGTTCCTGCAAGGTTCTTGGTTCATCTGGGTCACCCAAATGAACCACATCCCAATGCACATTGACTATGACAGGAATTTAGACTGGGTCTCTGCTCAGGTATTGACTATGTTGTAGCATCAAGCTGCAAATGGATACCCCCCCTCCCCTTTTCCAAACACACATTTTGAAAATTTGAAGATGGATTCACCAGTCCTTTTTTTGTACTAGGCTACACATACTTGGATATATGTGGATCCTGACATGTTATCTAGAGTGCTTATGATTAGATTATAATTCTGCCTCCAGGCACCTGTTCACAGTTTCCACAGCCTTTCTGGTATCTGGCATCTGTGTAGTGACAGCAACATAGCCAAAATCTCTAGATGACCTCTTCCGGTGGATTCACATAGATGGGAGTAGGGTTACCAGTCCCATACCAGTAAATTACGGGAGCTTTCGGGTGGAGCTTGGGTAAGAATAAATAAGATTATGGAATGCTTACTACAGCTGCATATGTCTTTCTGACTCTCCTTTTTAGCTGGCTGCAACATGTAATGTAGAACAATCTTGGTTCAATGACTGGTATACTGGGCACTTGAATTTTCAGATTGAACACCAGTGAGTATGATAAAGGAATTCAAGTGCGTGTGTTCTGAGAATATTCTGAGAACTAGTTATAAAGGGTCCAAGTTTTGGAAGACATTGTGGCATGTGTGCTTCCTGCAGGTGACAGCAAATGGAAAAATGGGAGTGTAACAACAGCATGCTCAATGACATTACATTACTTTCTTTTGCTACACACTTTCTTTTGCTACGCAGATAACTGCCTGCTCCCTTTTTGTTCCCACAGTCTCTTTCCCATGATGCCTCGACACAACTACTGGAAGGTGGCCCCCCTGGTGAAATCCCTCTGTGCCAAGCATGGTGTTGACTATCAGACCAAGTCACTGCTCACTGCCTTTGCAGACATTTTACAGTAAGTACTATTGGCAGTAAGACATCAACTGCATATGATGCTTTGTGAACAGACCTCCCAGACTTTTTTAAAGAACTGTGTGCTTGACACCATCCCATATAACATCCCAGACTAAAAGAGGCTGAAGCACAGTGGAGTTTGCCTGCTTCTCCCTTAGCGTGTTCCAGTTTTCATTTGCCATGAAACCCACTGGAAGATTTTTGCTCAGTTAGTCCAGAATCACGCGGGAAAAAATTAAATGCCAAAACCACGCGGTAACGAAACTGAGCAGTACGCATCCCGCCACAACACAATAGCCAATCAGAAGAAAGCTGCATAGGCGGGGATATTGTGCGTACATGCTTATGTGCTCACATTACCACATATTTTCATGACAAAAAAGTTCCCGCCCCAACACAACATGACAATCAGACAGACCCGCCGAGCCGATCACGTGTGCGTGGGGATTGTCACATTGTTTGAATCTGTGATAGACATAGATGTCTTCACTAGAAACATGCTGCAGTGGGAAGGGAGAAACCTGTTTCTTTTGAATCCTGGTTGTATCCATCTTTAATTCTCAGTGGGGATTCGGCCAGAGCATGGTCACCCCCTCCAATCCCTTTTTGGGTCTTGGAAAGGACCATCTCCTCATACTTAAAACCCATTGAGAAGAGGTATCTAGAGTTATCAAGAATCATTTCTATTCTTTTGTTTGCTTTGACTCTCCGGCAACACGCCAGTTTAGGCCAAGCCCATAGGTTAGAACCATTTTTGTATATTTACAATAGCGGGTATAGAGCCTATGTATAACTAAATGCATATGTGTAACATTTTCTCCATGCAACTGTGAAGTTAAAGCAGAGTTCCCTGTTGCATGGAAAGAATCACACCCACATACATGAGATCTACCCTGTAACACATTCCAATGAATGTACATAGGTCAGAGCAGCCTGCTGTGATCCTGCCTTCTGTGTATGTTGGTTTTTCCACTTAAAATGTGAGAAAACAACCATGTTATATTAAATGTAATTAATAAGATGCATCCTCTTTTTACAGCTCTCTAAAGGAGTCAGGAGATGCCTGGCTTGAAGCCTATTTACATGCAAAAACGGATCTTTGAAGAAAGTAATCTTTTTCGTATGGCTGCTACCACAGAGGTCCAGTATTTTCGTGGGAAAGCAGGCCTGGCTTTGAACTAATTAGTCCATGAATAAAGAGCTTTCTCTTCAATAACTGAAACTTGATCTAACCAATGGGCCCTGCATAACAATGAGATATTAGGGATTTATCAGGCAGGGAATTGACTTGGTTCTGGAATAAGAAACTACTTTGTTTTGTTTTAGGGTAGTTTCTATGAGTTTCTTTCCAACTGGAATGATCTGGGGGCTGCCTCCAGTGTGGTGTTTTAGTTAGATTGTTAAATGAAGTTTGGAGAGATACAAGGTCCAAACCCCCATTTGCCATGAAACCCACTGGAAGATTTTTGCTCAGTTAGTCTCTTACAATCTAACCTACATCACAGGACTGTTGTGAATATTAAATGGAGGAAGGAGGGACCATATATGTCATCCTGAACTCCTTGAAGGAAGGGTGAGATAAAAATGTAATATTTAAATAAAGTTTTGGAATGGAAACTTTGTGTGTCTAGTTCTGAATACTTCATCCAATTAAAAAAGGGTGGTCGCTTCGACTGTATTACCCAGACACCTCTATTGTCCAGCTGGCAGAAGCAAGACCAGGGCAAGTGTGAGTTTGAGTTTGTGAGTGTGAGTTTAGTGAGTATGAGTTTGTGAGTATGAAAGAGGGTGCTCTGATGAGCAGCTTTTTGCAGGGAAAGAGGGACACAGGTATGAGACAGCCACAAGGCAAAGGCACAATGTGACAGCCACAGAAGGGTGGGAATAAGGGAAAACTTACCTTCTGGCCAGCAGCAAGCCAATCCATGTGAAAGCAGAACTAAAACCTACAACTGGACCATTTTTCTAACCACCTGCCCTATGAGGCACACAATTGAAAAAGAGATACAGTTAACATAGTCACAAAACCAGCTTTATATACTAGAGCAATAAAAATGGCAAAGAAAGGCTCACTGCTATAGAACAGTACAAGCTTTGCACACTTCAAGTTCTTGCATATTGCTAGCTCCTGGATAACCTTGGAAAAGAGTCCCAAGCACAGCTAAGGTTTCACACTGGCCCTTCCCCCACTTACCTTAAGCCCCGCGCTACTCTCCTAAAGTAGCATGGGGTCCAGCTACACTCCCCACTTCAGGGGCGGCGAGAACGCAGCGTGCGTAATTCCTGGTGCCTTTTCAAATGGCACCTTCTGATGACCACGCGGGGTCGTGGGGAAGCCGGGGCGCACGCCAGGAATTGCGCACGCTGTGAATTGCGCGCAGCAACCCTCCGACAAGGGTAAGTGGGGAAAGGGCCAAGGTCAGATTTAATCACAAAGCATCATCCATGCAGGCATCCCTCCGCTGCATTTATAAGATGTGCTACTGCTGCTTACTGCTGTCCCAACAACCAGGTTTATCACACATTTGCACGGATTGTGAATCTGCTCCTGCCCCAGGCAAGTACGCATGGAGGACCCTCTCAGCCCTCTTCCCATGCTGAAGATAAATTATGTTATTTACAAGAGAGAGGGCTTAGAACCCTACTTACAGAACCCAATTAAAATAAGGTATAGTGCTATTAAACAATCTATACATGTATTGAACAGCATCAGGAAAAGATTTCTGAAGGTAAGTCAGATGAACGAGGTTACCAGCTCTCTTTTTTGAGCCATAGCAGACCATAAGCTGAGGATGATCATGGCAGGCACAACAAACAAGTTAAAGCAGCTTGCAAGAGTGTAAGGCTGGAAGAAGAGAGCTGGCAATCCCAAAACAAATCAGTGAGATGCACTCTGATTACCTCCAGCTTCTGCTCCTGGTGACCACCACTATATTTTCATATACCATTTGTATTGTTGTGACGTAAAATGGTGCTAAAGCATATGCAAATGTCAGTATTATTTTTTTGCAAAAGAAGATATGATTGTTCTGCAAACCTGAGAGTTTGTAGAAACCTACAACATAGCTGTATTAGTCCCATAACTAGTCACACAGAGGTCAGGTCCTGGCAGTTAGGTGTAGATAGAATGAGTGAGGAGAAAACTATGCATCCCATCACAGCTCCTTGGAGGAAAGGTGAGATAAAAAATAATTAGCACATATCCATTCTTGGAGGCTCTCTCTGATTAAGAAGGTTTCTGTACAGGCGACATATATTTATGAACAAACATAAAACAATAATTGTTTTCTATAACAGTGACAACAATAATTCTAATAATAGTACTACTAATACTTTACCTTTCCGCTCTGATCAAGACCACAAGACAGGCAATAACTGAAGGCAACAGAGGTTGACAGCATTTGTATTACTCAATGAAGTATTCTGGGAGTGGAATAATGAACTGTTAATCCAGATGCATAAGAATCAGACAAGTCTTTTACTTTATCCTGGAGCTATATTTGGCTCAGAATTTATGAGACGTAATCCAAGATCAGAGATTTCTCGTCAGCGTTCCTACACACTGGCATCTCGAGTTAGTAGAGACAAGGGATCTGCTCAACAGACTCTTTCTGGAGAGAACTTTCAGTCCAACTGGTTCATCTGCCTGATCTGGTCTGCTGAGCATGGTATCTCTTTTGAGATATCTGATTGGCTCTTTTTTCTGTACCTTTCATATCATTTTGATCTTCAGGTACTAACGGGTCTCTGAGCTGATCTCCATTTCACATAAAGCTTCATCTGGTTATTTCACCATATTGCACTTCTTTTAAAGTCACAGAAGTAGACAAGGTGGATTTTTTTTCTGAACAGATACCAACCCTAAACCTCACTGGCAACCTTTCATCTGAGACCCAGGAGATATGCTATCAACTCCATGTGGTTCAACCCCATTTACTCATCACTTTCCTTTATAAATGAGTAAACCTGTGGGCTGCCTTATGCTAAGTCAATCCATTGATCTATCAAGGTCAGTATTACTGCTCTGACTGAGAGCAGCTCTCCAGTTTTGCAGTTGGGAGGCTTCAACATCACCTAGTATACCCTTTCAAGATGGAGATGCTAGGGATTGAACCGGAACCCCTCTGCATGCCCAGCAGAGGCTCTACCACTGAGCCACTTCCCCTTCCCTGGTACTTACATAGAATCAGCTCTCCCAAAACTCAGGCTGTGAGTTCCTTGCAAGATGTAACAGTTGAACAGTCCCTTTATTTGCAGTGATGGAAAGTTGCCACCATTACTCTTTAATTTCACTTCCATACCACATTTGTAAGGGGTTTTTTTTAGCAAATAATTTGATCTGTTTGCTATATTATTATTCTGCTCATCCTCCAAGGCAACTTTCTTCCATTTTAGCCTCATAGCAACCCTGTGTCTGAGAGACACCAATTAGTAAGTTCAGTGTTAAATTTGCAGCCCTTAACAACTCTGTTCACCTAAAAATCACCTAAAAATACCAAAAATATAAGACTATAAGCAAAGTCTGCTGTAGCAGTCCAGGCGGATCTATCTGGTCCAGTATTTAGTTTCATACAGCACTCAGCCAGTTGCCCTGGAGAGAAAACAAGATGTAAAAACTGTTGTCCTCCCCTTTTGATGCCTACCAGCACTTGTATTTAGAGGTTTACTGCCTCTGGATATTGAGACTCCCTTCAGTCACCATGGCTAGTAGCCACTGATGGACCTCTCCATGAACAAATCCAGCTCCCTTTTAAAGCTACCCGTGTTCATGGCCCTCAGTACCTCCACTGGCTGTGAATTGTACAGTTTAATTACTCATTGAGCAAAAATATATTTCCTTTTGTCTGTTCTGAACCTATTTCCCAACAATTCACTGGGTGCTTCTACCCACTTTTTTCACCCTATGAATGTTTTTAAAACCCTTTATCATGTCTCCCTTCAGCTATCTTTTCCCCCCTAATCTGCAAAGTCTCAGACTCTCCAGAATTTCTTGAAAGGAAAGATCATCCAATCCCCTCATCTCTTGGTTGCCTTCTTCTGTAGTGGTTAAGGGTGGTGGATTCTAATTGGGAGAACTGGGTTTGATTCTCCACTCCTTCACACAAATAGTGGACTCCACTGGAGAAAATGGATGCTTCAGAGAGTGGGTTCTACGGCATTGTACTCCTTTGAGACCCTTGTCCTCTCCAGGCTCCATCCCCAAATCTCCAGGAATTTCCCAGTCTGGAACTGGCAGCCTTACTCCTTCTCCACCAACTGGTGGTTGGGGGGGGGGGGACACACCTGAAAAACCTACTGGAGTGCTACAAATTACAAAAGGTAACCTGTGGAAAGAATATTTCCCAAATGGTGTGATGAATATGGCAAATTTAGCACTGTCTAGATGATTTAACAGAATCTGCCGGCAGCATCCAGCAGTGAAAACATGTGAACATCTGTTAGTTATGGGAGGACATCATCCATAGTGGGAAGAATATATTTCTTGTTTTTATTGGTTTATTCAGCCATTTCAAGTCTACATGTGTTAGTACAGTGCCAGGCTTTTTTGCTACTGGAATAGCTGGAGCACACCAGTCCATAGGTTCTTTAATTGGTTCTCTGAGACCGTATTCAATCAACCTATCCTGGACTTGGAACTATATTGCTGTATGCTATGTATTATCTGTTGGCTGAATGTGATATCCTACTCTTACTACACTGCTTTATACCATTGTAAGACCATCCTCTGCACTGTATTGTAGAAGGCTGGATTCAACTGGTTGTTGTGGGTTTTCTGGGTTGTGTGGCTGTGGTCTGGTTCTGAATGTTTCACCTGCATCTGTGGCTGGCATCTTCAGAGGTGTATCACAAAGAAAAGTGTGTCTTTTCCGTTCTCTCTCCCCCCCCCCCATTCACAGTGTTTTACCCTTTCCCCCTAGTTCCTCCCTTTGTGCATTCTTTTCCCTCCCTCCCTCCCTCCCTTCCTTCCTTCCCTCCCTCCTAGCATCAGGGCGGCCCAGGGCAGCTTTGCAGTCCTGGGCATTCCCTTCCTTTCTCTCCATGCAGGGCAGGACATTCCCTTCCTTTCCCTCCCAAGTCCCTTTCCACCCCCACCCCATAGGCATGTGTGAGCTTTTTATGTTGTAACTGCAGGAGATGGTGGTGTAACATCAATATAGCTACAGCAAACATTTGAAGTTTCAGTTTCTTCCTGCTGTTCTGAACTGGAAAATAATTTAGAAGATGAAAGAAGAAGACATATGGCTAAGGGCTTGGGCTATGATTTGATGGTGATTTGGGGGTGACAGTGCAAAAATCATGAAGATCCACAAGGATCCATGTTTTCCAAGCAGATTTTTGTGCCACTGTGGTGCCGCGGAGTGTGGGATGTGTGCTTGTTGTGTTCAGATATATTGCCAGAGGCATAAGCTGTGTTTTAACCACATTTTTATGCCACTGTGATGCCACAGAGCATGGGATGCAGAATTATAATGTTCAGACTTGTGTCTAGGGGTATGAGCTGTGATATGCAGGTGATTTTGGAGTGACCAAGTGGAAAAATCATGAGGATCCATGAGGATCCATTTTTTCAAGCAGGTTTTCACACCACTGCGGAACCACGAAGCGTGGGATGTGTGATTGTTGTGTTCAGACATGTGGCTAATAGCTGGAGTTGTGATTAAAAGAGTTGAGTAAACGAGTTGCTTGCTTTTCTGGGGCTTAGGACCAAGGAGTAGGATCACTTTGATGGTTCAGTAAATATAAATGCCTGGATCATTTGGAAGCAGATTTGGAGGGAAACGATCTATTCTGCATAAAGCACCTTGAGGTGACACACTGGGGCCTAACTAGTCTTTCCCATTGTAAAGTGAGGTAGGGAGGCCTTTGGACCAGGGAAGAATGTCAACTGTCAACCCCTTATTTGCCAGGCTTGAACACAAAAAATGGATTTCAAAACTTCCCTGAAGGGCTTCCATTGTTGGGGGAGCAGTGCTTTTGCTCTGATGCCAACCTTAGGGGCTCCCTAGCCTTTACGAAGCCCTTTAAGAAAAGGAGTGGTCCAGTTGCTGATAATTCTGCTCTTTCTTGGAAGCTCTTTCTGAAGTCTCCTATCTTGAATCTGTGGATCATCTACATGGACAATGTATACTACCCAGCTCAGCAGACTGAGGCTAGATAAACTCCTTCTCTATTTCCTCCTTTTCTCTTAAAATTCTCCTTTCCCCTTCTTTAACCCTCCTCTTTTCTTCCTGTGACCATTCCCTGGTGCAGAATTTCTTACTCAGAAATTCGGCTTCCTTTTTACTCTCTCTTTCCCTGTTCCCATGCATCTCTTCATATGCACATCCCTCTGAACACAGAAATTGCACTGTTCTTATGTTTCAGCATCCTTTCAATTCCTACATTTCCCACAGCAGATTATTTTGGAAATGATGTGGGGGCTAGGAGAGGGTGGGGATGGGAGTGAAATTATTGTTATTTCAGTGAAATTAAAATGAATAAAATAAAGATTTTTCTATTAATGTCAATGGTCTCAATGAGCTCTCCAAAACTTAAGATGTAGATTTTTTTTACAAATTAACGGAGGAAAGGCAAGCATTATTTTCATTCACGAAACATTTTATTTTATTTTATTTTTATTTATAGTTTAGATTTCTAGGTCGCCTCTTCCCTGGAGGGCTCGAGGCGGCTCACAACATGGCTGTTGTCAACAGCAACTCAAACGACATAACTTAAACATATTAAAACTCCAGCAGCAGTTACATACAATTTAAAACAATTCAAACAGTTTAAAACAGTTCAAACAGATCAAACAGGTGCCTGTTCCTAAGGCTAAAAAGCAAGGAAAAAGAGAAAGATAAGAAGAAAAAGGGAGGGAACAGGCGGGCCCAGATGGAATCACAGCAGGCCCGACCAAGATGACAGAGGATGGAAATTGGCAGCCTCAGTTACAGTTCCAATTTCAGTGGGGGGCAGTACAGCCGCGGCCAGCCTCTCCAAAGGCCCGGTGGAATAGTTCTGTCTTACAGGCCCTGCGGAACTCACCAAGATCCCGCAGGGCCCGGACTGATGGAGGTAGAGCATTCCACCAGGCAGGGGCCAGAGCCGTAAAGGCCCTGGCCCGGGTCGAGGCCAGCCGCATCGTCGCGGGGCTAGGGGTCACCAGTAATTCCGCCACCACCGAGCGTAGTGGCCTATGTGGGACATAAGGGGTGATGCGGTCCCGTAGGTATGAGGGCCCCATGCTGCATAAGGCCTTAAAGGTTATTACCAGCACCTTGAAGACGATCCGGAAGTCCACTGGGAGCCAGTGCAGACGGTGTAGCACAGGGGTGATATGGTCTGAATAATCACCACCTGTCAGAAGCCGTGCCGCTGAATTCTGGACCAGCTTCAACTTCCGGATCAATCGCAAATAAATAATAAAAAATAAATAATAAAAAAATAAATCTGGAACTCCCAACCCTCCTTGATATTTATTTTGGATAAGCCATCTGTATCTAACTCTGGGTTTCTTTCCCTCCCATATAAACTTTGAAATTTCTTTTCGCCATTTTTCAAAATTTGCGTTTGATATTATAAAGGGAATATTACTAAAGAGGAAGAGGAATTTTGGCAAAATATTCATTTTTAGTATGCTTATTCTCCCCAAAAGAGATGTTTGAAGGCCTGACCATTTTTTTAGATTTTCTTTAATTTTTGTCCAGTGTATATCATAGTTATTATGTATCAGGTTTTGATTATTTTCTTCTAGGGTTATCCCTAGGTATTTAATTTTTTCCCCATTTTTATGTTAATTTTGGCTTCTAGGCTTTTTTTTCATTTTCGGTCATGTTTAACATGAACATTTTTGTTTTCTGTAGATTAATTTTGAAGCCTGCCAAATATCCGTATTTTTTTTATTATTTCTAATACTTTAGCTGCCTTAGCTGTTGGGTTGTCTATGATCAGGACTATATCATCTGCGTATGCCAGGGTTTTCATACAATATTTTTTAATCTTTATCCCATCTAAAAATTCCAGGTTATTTATTTTTCTTAACGAAACCTCTAGCATTGATATAAATAAAAGTGGGGAGATTGGGCATCCTTGTCTGGTGCCTCTCATAATTTTTATTGTGTCAGTAAGTTCTTCATTTATTCTAATTACTGCTTCCTGTTCTGTATAAATGGCTTTTATTGCCTTTAAGAATTGATCTTCTATTCCCATTTTAACTAAGACTCTTGTCATAAATTCCCAGTTAATTTGGTCAAACGCCTTTTCGGCGTCTACAAATATAATCGCTGTTGGGCGGTCGGGTTTTTCTTGCAAATATTCTATCACATTAATTATTTTGCGAATGTTTACATTAATTTGTCTTCCGGGGAGGAATCCTGTCTGATCTTCATTTATGTATTTATTGAGGGCTTTTTTGAATCTATTGGCAAGAATGCTAGTGAATATTTTATAATCTAAATTGAGTAGTGAAATTGGGCGAAAGTCTTTTGTCTCTGGGATTTCTTCTTTACTCTTTGGGATTAACGTAATTAAGGCTTGATTCCATGATTTGGGGGTTGTTCCCCGTTCCATTATATCGTTATATAATCTTTGTAAATGACTCAATAATTCTTCTCTGAAAGTTTTATAGTATTTTGCCGTTAGCCCATCCGGCCCAGGTGATTTATTCTTTAGGTTCTTTATAGTATCGGCAATTTCTGTTATACTAATTGTTTTGTTTAACTCTTCTATTTGCTCCTTTTCTAGTAGTTTCATGTTTTGATTGTCTAAGTAGTCTTCTATTTCGTTCTTACCTGTCATTACTTTTGCGTATAAACGTTGGTAAAATTTTTCAAAGGTTTTTTTAATTTTGTCAGGTTCCGAAATTAAATTAGAGTTTTCTCTTATCTGGTTTATTATCTTTTTGTCTTTCTGTTTCTTTATTTTGTTCGCCATCCATTTCCCTACTTTATTGTCTAGTGCGTAATATTTTCGCTTCATTTGTATTATATTATTTGCAATTTGAGTTGTTGTTAACATTTCAATTTTATCTTTAACTAATTTTATTTTTCTAATTATTGACTTTTTTTCTTTTCTTTTTTGTAGTTTCCGTTCAAGCTTTTTTAGTTCTTCCTCCAAGTTCCGATATTCTTCCTCTCTAATTTTCCTAATTTTAATCTCTTGGCTTTTTAGATACCCCCGCATCACTACTTTGTGAGCATCCCATAAGGTGTTTTCATCTTTAACTGTGCCCATGTTTAATTCCCAGTAATCTTTCAGTTGTTTTTTGAGTACTTTTATTTCTATTGTGCTGTTCACGCTCCAGTCTTTCATTATCCATGTTTTATTCCCTCTTCTTGTTTGTATTTCCCATTTTATAGGATTGTGATCAGAAATTATTCTGGGTTTTATTTCAATTTTTCTTGTATTTAAGTCCATTTTTTTTGAGGTCAGAATCATATCTATTCTGGAGTGGGTTTGGAATCTGTTCGAATAAAATGTAAAGTCTTTTTGTGACCCTGCTTTTGTCCTCCATAAATCATGGAGGTTTAATTCTCTCATCATGTTGAAAAACGTTTTGGGTAGTTTCCCTCCCTCATGTTTTTGTTTCCTATTTCCATCTTTTCCTGTTTTGTGTTTAGTTTTTTTATCTGTTCTGGGGTCGACTACCCCGTTAAAGTCCCCTAATAAAATTAGTTCCTGTATTGATGTTTTTGCTATTTTCTCCTTTAGTTTCTGATAGAATTCTGCTTTCTTTTTGTTTGGGCCATACACTCCTACCACCAGTATTGGTAAATTATCTAACATTATCTGAATTCCCAAGAACCTCCCTCTCTTATCCTTAAGTATTTCTTTGGGCTGTAAATTATCTTTTATGTAAAGTGCAACCCCCCTTTTTTTTTTCCTGTATCCTGCATGGTATAATTTCCCTAACTTTTTGTTGTCTATGAATTTTTCCTCTCCATCTTTAATGTGCGTTTCCTGAATACAACTAATTTGTGGGTTTTCCCTGAGAAGGTATGCAAATACATTTTTTCTTTTCACTGGGTGATTTAAGCCATTTACATTACAACTTATTACATTAAGTACCATTGTTGAATTCCCCCTCCCTCCTTCCCTCTTTTCTTACTTTTCCTGCTGGGTTGGTAGTGATAGATTAGGGTATTTCTGTAGAAATTCCTGTGCTTGGGGGACCGTAACCAGGTTGATTCTTCTTCCATTCCAAGTGAAGGACACTCCCTCCGGAATAATCCACCTGTAAATTGTATTTGTTTCTTTGAGCAGACTGATCAGTTTTTTGTAATCCTTTCTTCTCTGCTGGATGGAAACTGGCAGTTCTTTCATGATGATAATCTTCGCATCATCCAATTTAAAGTTCTTTTTTGAGTTGGCACGTAATAGTTGATCTTTTAAGTCTTTTCTTACTACACTCAGCACAATATCCCGGGGATAGCTTCTATTTCTGGATGATCTTGTGTTTACTCTATAGATCTGGTCCACTTCCCTTGGTATTTCTTCTCTTTGAAGTCCCCATATTTCCACAAGCAGGGGCATTATTCTGCTGAGTGTGTTCTCATCTTTTACCTCCGGAACCCCTCTAATTCTCAGCATTCTCTCCTTTTGGTTGTATTCCAGGATGGCTAGTGTGTCGTCTTGCCGGAGGTTATGCTCTCTAATGTTGTCCACTGCATCTTCTACCTCAACCAGTCTTGATTCTTTCTCTTTCAGATCTTCTTTGAAGGAGAGAATTGTCTCTTCCAATTTTTTAATCTGGCTTAGATCTTTTTTTAGGTCTTTAATTTCTTCTTCCATCCTTGTTAACCTTTCTTTTGTTTCCTGTTGGAAGATAGTTGTCTCCTTTTGGGTGCAGAGTGATACCTCTAATAGTTTCTCTATTTTAGCATTGAGGTCTGCCATTCTTTCTGGCGTTTTAGGGTCTCCAAGTCCGTTCTTTAAGCCTTTTAGTTCATTTAGTTGTGTTTGTCTGGATTTTGTACCTGACGTCATTCCCCTCGTTGGGGCGTTCTTTTCCTTTATGCGTTCAGTATTTATAAAAATCAAGTCCAACCTTATTTTTTTTTTCCTTTGGTGCGTGAGCGTTTTTCAATTTTTCCTTTCTCTTTTGCTTGAGTTTTGGTGTTAAGAGTGTTGCGTTCGTTCCTCTTATTCAAGCCAGGAATCTAGCCGGAAATCCCAGTGCTCCTTTGCAATGTTTTAGTTTCTGATTTACTTTCTGGCAACGCCTATTGATGATGCTCAGGGCTGACGTTTACAATGCGCTAGGAGCTTCAGCTCCTAGCAATTTTTCTTAAAGGGCGCGCCACCAGCTCTTAGCATTTCTTCACCCCTGAACTTTCTTTTTGCCCTTGTAACCGCCACTTTTCTGCTCTCCCACTCAATCGCACCGTCTCCCAGCAAGCAGCCGATTTTCGCTTCGCTTCTTACCCTGCTTCAGATTCCAAATCGAGACGAGCAGCGCGCCACCTTCCCCTGTCTCTCAGATGTCTCCGCCCGAAGTTCACTCTCTCGTCTTCCACGGTTTGTTTCTCTTTCCCCCTTCACTTTCTATTTTGCAAACTGTTTCTGTATGTTCACTGGGTTTTTTTCCCTTATAATATTTATGTAGAGTGCCTTTTTCATCTGTCATCGTATTTTCTCCGTTTTTTCTGCTGCTGGGTATGGCCCCCTCTTATCAGCTGAGCTGTAGTGGGTTCCTTATGTTGTTCACACCAACGGAGGGAATTCCAGCTGGTTATTTAAATTCGCCAGCGAATTCACCCCCAGGCTTTTTTCTCTCTGCTTCCCCCTCCCTTGTGAGGGGAAATATCCTCTTTTTCCTTAGAGGTTTTTGCCGTTATCCCACCTATGCATCTGGAACTAAATTCAGAAGCCGCCGAGGGTGGCCATGTCCCGACCGGAAGTCACAGTAATCTAACCTTGAGGTGACCGTCGCATGGATCACAGTGGCCAGGTCAGGCTGGGAGAGATAGGGGGCCAACTGCCGTGCCTGGCGAAGATGAAAAAACGCAACCTGGGTAACATGGGCCACCTGGCTCTCCATTGACGAGGCAGAGTCCAGGCGGACCCCCAGGCTACGAGCCAGGGATGTCGGGGCCAAAACGACCCCCTCCAATATAGGCGGCTGGAATTCCCTTGGTCTCTCCCCCCGGCCCAGCCAGAGGACCTCCGTCTTCGTTGGATTAAGTTTTAACCTACTCTACCTCAACCAACCAGCGACCGACTCCAAACAATGCTGTAGAGCTGCAGGGGCAGAGGCCGCCCCTCTCCATCAACAGAATGAGCTCAAGGGAGCAGTTGACTATATTCAACAGGTGGGGTCGTAACTCCTCCCGGCAAGCTTTTATTAGCCAGGAGGGGCACGGATCCAAAGGACAGGTAGTAGGTCTAACAGCAGCTAGGACCCTGTCAACATCAGACTCACAGAGTAGGGAAAACCGGTCCAAACTTGGACCCAAAGACGGGTCCGCATATGACAGACCAGCCCAAAACTCCGCACCAGCTGAGCAAGGGGTCACATGTAGATGTTAAATAAAAGCAGGGAAAGCAAGGCCCCCTGAGGAACCCCACAACTAAGTGGAGCCCTTTGGGAGGCCTCAACCCCGCACCATACCTGCAGACCCCGACCCTGGAGAAATGAGGCAATCCATTGAAGGACAATGCCCCGCAATCCAGAGGCTGCCAGGCGGTGGATCAAAAGGTCGTGGTCGACCACATCAAACGCTGCTGTGAGATCAAGTAACACAAGCAGCGCCGATCCGCCTTGGTCTAGCTGCATGCAGAGCATATCTGTGATGGCAATGAGGATGGTCTCCATCCCATGCCCAGCACGGAAGCCGGACTGGAAGGGATCGAGCACCGATGCATCCTCCAGGAAGCCCTGAAGCTGCTCCAACACCACTCTCTCAATTACCTTCCCTAAGAACGATAAGTTTGAAACGGATCGATAATTGGTCAGATCACTAGGATCTAACAGTGGTCTTTTTAAGAGTGGGCGGACCACTGCCTTCTTCAACCCACCCGGAAACACTCCTTGCTCAAGGGAGCAGTTGACTATATTCAACAGGTGGGGTCGTAACTCCTCCCAGCAAGCTTTTATCAGCCAGGAGGGGCACGGATCCAGAGGACAGGTAGTAGGTCTAACAGCAGCTAGGACCCTGTCAACATCGGACTCACAGAGTAGGGAAAACCGGTCCAAACTTGGACCCAAAGACGGCGAAGGAGCCTCGAGTTCCTTTACTGTATCAATTGAGGCCGGAAGGTCCCGGCGGAGTGATGCGACTTTATCTACAAAAAAGCTCTGAAATGCCTCACAGCTGATAGCCAATTGAGAATTTATAGACCCCTCCACCAAAGAGGTGAGGGATCGAACGATCTGAAATAGTTGTGCTGGGCGAGAGCTAGCAGATGCGAGGGAGGACGAGAAATGGGCATTCTTCGCCCTCCATATCGCCAACTCATAGGCTTTCATAAACGTCCTATAAGTTGTTCGTGCCACTTTGTTGCGAGACTTCCTCCACACTCGCTCTAGCCGTCTGAGTTCGTTTCATTTGGCGTAGCTCCTCGGTATACCAAGGAGCCCGTCGTGAATGGGGGCGCACAGGGCGCCTGGGAGCAATTTCCTCGATGGCATCGGAAAGTCTGGAATTCCACAAAGTCATGGTCATCTTCTACAGTTTCCAAAATTGGGAACAGCATATGTTGCATCAGGTTCAAATAAGGGTAAAGAAATTGCTATGTATATTAATCAAGAAGGATTTAATGTAATTGGTGTCCTATTTGATCCCTCAGGAAGATTTTTATGTACTAAAGGACATTAGGGTACCGCGGAATGATGTCAGTCAGTATTTATGCCCCAAACAACAAACAAGACACATTTGATAAACAATTATTTGATGTGGTTGTGGTGGGTTTTCCGGGCTGTGTGGCCGTGGTCTGGTAGATCTTGTTCCTAATTATTTGATGATTTTTTGTCTTTTGTTGAAGGCTCTATAGTTATGGGAGGAGATTTCAACTAGTGATAGGTTGGATAGCGCTAACAGGAAAGGGAAAGGCAAATAAAAAAATATGGCAACAAGGATAAACTGAAATCATCTTTGCAAATGCGTGGCTGTAGAAAGTTGAGATTTTGCTTCATGAGTATTCCTGAAGCTGGGAGCAAATGGCTGCCCATCATGGCTACTATTTCACTGTTTGATCCACTGTAACAAACTTGGGAAATTTGTGAAATTCTCACTCATTTTTTTCCACTGCAAATGATGGTACAGATGAAAATAAAAAGAAAGCAATTCTATTCAGCAGTGTGGGACCTTGTCGTAGACAGGCCCCCAGGAACCAACAGACAGTCCGGACACAGTTATTCCATGGGTTCACTTGTTTATTGAAAACACAAAGGCTAGGAACAGAGACAATGACCTGCAAACTGAAACACAATGTTGCTGCCACAAGATAGCTCAGCTGCTTTTATAGCCAGCTGCTTTTATAGCTCAGCTCTTTTATAGCCAGCCTCCCATTCCCTAGTGCAATAACCTCTGGCAGCTGGGTTACTTTAGCCTGGCTCCTGTAAGGACTTGGCATCCAAGTCCGCATGCCCCACGGCTGCTAATCTGCTACTGTGTCTCCTCTGCTGTAACCTAGCATGCAGCCTCCTCCTGCGTTGCTCCTGGGGCTCTGGAGATGGTGGGGTGGGGGGTGACAGGGCTGGCAGAGTCCCTTCTGGCTCATTGTGAAGAGGCTGAAGTGTCCCAGAGCTAGACCCTGACTGAGAGATCTCAGAGCTTGGACCTGGCTGCGGATCCCTGTCTGCATGCTCCATCTGAGCCTCTAGACCTGATCCTGCAGGGACTAATGACTGGTGAGGTTCTTCATTTACAGGCGGTGTCTGGGGAATCTGGAACCAAAACTGTCCCCTCCTCTCTATCTGAGTCTTCCTCCCAGGGGTCCCCAACTAGACCAGGCTGAGCCTTTACAGACATTCCACTTATAGTTAAAGGAGAACTCTGTTACTACCTGAAAAACTCAGTCGTAAAACTTTTGAAGAGATAGTAAATCTGTTGCAGAACCACTTTAACTCCATTCCTAGTGAGATAGTGAGATAGTTTTTAAATTAATTCATGATCCAGAAAGTCTGGGGAATCTTTAGGAGTATTTTCAACTAAAATGAAGAAACTCTTTCAAAACTGCAATTATGATGGCACACCAAAACAAACATTAAGGTATCAGTTAGCCTGTAGAATAAATGATGAAAAAGTACAGAGGTGACAACTGTGGGAATCTGCCTTAACTTTGAATTCTGCATTAACATTATCCCTGGCTATGGAATCTGTGATTTAAAATTTACAGGATTTTCAAGCACCACCCCTACAACAGGAGGAAAAGAACCTCATGTAGGGAATCATGGACACATTTTGAAAATAATCAACTAACCAAGAAAAGAAAGGCAAGGAGAGCTGTTACCATTGTGCCAGATTATATGCCTCTTCAACTAGTAGATCTGAAAATGCAAAATATTACAAATGTGGTCTGTTTGGCCAAACTGGAAGTCTGTGGGGCTAAGGGATAGGGTGTTGCCACACAAACTTACATAAAATGTCAATCCACAACCCACAGGATGTGTGCAAAGGAAGAGGAAAGTCTTGTAAGTGCAGATGTGGGGGTGGCATATACAATTTACAGTCTGACTGGAACAAAAATCCCTAAGGTGCAGTCTATTTGCACTACTTTAAATGTAAACAACAAGAAGGTGTTATTTGAATGAGGCACTGGTTGGAGCCTCATTTGTGGCTTTAGGGAAGGATGGGGGAGGAACTATTCTTGCAGCCTAGTACAATTAAGAACAAATACAGGAGAAACATTTAAGGTACTACATGACATTTTGTTCACTGTGTCCCACAAAGATAAAGTAAAACTATTACCACTAGTAGTGGTTTCAGAGAGTGGCCCCAACTTACTTGGAAGGGGATGGTTAACTGATTTGGATTTAAACTTTGAAGAATAGTTTCTGGCTTTCAATCTGGAGGGGAGAATTGGGGGGGGGGGCAGATGTTTTATCTGTGTACCAGGAAGTTTTCAGGGAAGGGTTAGGTGTTATGAAGGGTATGGTAGCAAGAGAATATGTGAAACCAAACCTTGTTATTTGAAGCCTAGATCTATTCCTCTTGCAATGAGACAAAAAATTAAAGTGAATTGTAAAGATTATATAGTATAAAGTTCTGCATGTTCTTTGTCTTATTATTATTGTAATGGTATTCCAATTTGGGAGTTCAGTTAAAACTGACTTAATGTGAGTAGACTGTTGTAATATAGACAAAAAGGCTCTAGGAGTGAATTCTGCTTTGCCTTTCCTTTACCTTTGGTCCTGCAGAGCTTCTGTACATGAATGAACTGAAAGGGAGCTAATTGAGAGGCCAATTTTAAAAGGTCGAGCCAGAGAAAGAGAGTCAGGCTGATTATGCACAACGTGTTTCCTGCGCTATGGGGATGAATGTCCGTTGCAACAAGATTTCTTGTTCTGATGTGTTTCCTGCAGCCCCACTTTCACTTTCCATCCTCTCTGCAGCAAGCAACACCACTTTTAGCATGACTTTAATTTGCTTCACTGCCAAATAAGGGCAGATTTGCCATAGAGCACAGCTTTGCCCCAGACATATTTCCTCTGCCCCTACTTCACCCTACTTTGCCCTAAACATCTTCCATTCACATTTCCCACTCCCTTAGACTGCCATCCATGCCTTTCTCCTCACCTCCCTTTCCACGTTGCTGGCTCCTTCCTGCTTCCTACTCATCCTGCTTGTATCTTTCAGTAGCCAGCAAATGGAAGTCAAAGAAAAGAAGCTCAACCACGCTGGCTTAGCCGAAACACACTGATCTCTCAATTCTCATATCAATATCTCAGTATAATAATAACAGAGAGCGCTTGGTCCCACCATACACCCAACGTTCCTGTGAATTCAACCCCCCTTTTCCAGGGATGGCATGAATCTCTCTCTCTCTCTCTCTCTCTCTCTCTCTCTCTCTTTTTCTCCAGGGAGTTGGTGTGGGGGTTGTATGGTGCTAATTTACATTTGTTTGATTATCACTTAATCTTCTTCATAGAATGATTCCTTATTCTACAGTCCATAATTATTTGTTTGTTTGTTTACACCATTTATAATCTGCCTTTCTTACTGAGACTCAAGGCAGATTACATTCAAGTGTGTCACTACAATCAACAGGATGGGGTATTCAAGAAACAGTGAAATAGGATTTGGAATTGTACAACCAACCAAAAATGTAAAAAACAGAATTGAGGCCAAGCACCAGTTCCAAATTTTATGAAGCAAAATAAACATCTTATCAAAGGCTCACGATTTTTTAAGCCGCTATTGAAAGAACGTAGCTTCGTAAAATTTGGAAGAAGCTATTTCAACAATAACTTTAAGATACGTTCTGGATTACAATACTGACTTTGATTTCAGCTAGTGGGTGTGACAGCATATATCCCAGCTTGTTCTTCGAGACTTCAACTGGATGTCTGGGAGGTGCTAATGCCTCCAAAGACCCCGGCTGGGGCATTTAAGAATTGTAATTACTTAAGTATTATATATTTAGAAGATATTGTATTTATTTTGACGAATTGGAGTAATTAGTGTAACTGGGAGATACCAGCATTAGAAAATGTATTTGTGTACCTGAAAATGGGCAATTATTAAGTTTTATTAATATGTATGAATATACAGTATAGTTTAATTACATGGAGAAAGAATATATGACAATACCATTGCGTATGTATATGTGAATAGAAGTATTGGAGTTTAATTATAAATAGCGTTTAAGAAGTTGCCAGCCAGTGTACTACACGTTTCTTGTTGTAAACAATTCAGCCAGCAAGCTGCATCCCAACACCCCACATATGGTGGAACGGCATGCGACCCTGCCAAAGGAACAAAAGGCAGCACACATTAAAGTCTCATAAGGTATCTAATCCAGGCTTTATCCAAATCTAAAGCTGATTAGCTGCATTAACATCACTGCTGTATCATGCTTTCCAACCACACCTCGAAGCAGGTGTATCTGCAATAAAATCCTAAGCAGAGTTACATCCTTCTAACCCCATTAACTTCAAAAGGCTTAGAAAGGTGCAACTTTTAGGATTGTACTGCTAGCAATAGAACACCAAGCCACACACCTTTTCTTGGGAACTAGAGTGGATCACTTGTTCACTGTCAGCTCACTCATTTGTTTCTTCATTGTGGGATATTGATGTTGTAATGGTGTATTTGCCTAATACAGTGATGATGAACGTTTTGGGCTTGGTGTGTCAAAAATTCAGAAAATGCTGAACTTGACTCTTGTGGCATGTCACCTCCTCCCCCTCAAATAGAAGAGGAACAATTCTTTACGTATTCATTTATTTTAAAAATACAGTCCAATCATGTGATATGTATTATATAAAGAAACATCAAATAAATACAGCAGTGACTCAAACAGGGAGAATAATGGTTGATGGGTATTGGTGAATGCTGGTATGTCATACAAAACATCGTGGCATGTCACTTTTGACACATGTGTCACAGGTTCACCATCACTGGTCTAATACCATATTCTGCTATGAACCTCTCCGAAAAATACTGACTTTGCTCCACTGACTCTAAGTGACATCTTTTATCATGATTTTTTTAAAAAGAAATGTTTGTTTCTATACATGTTATGCCTCAAAGGGTCTGCTGTGCTCCCCAGCATAGCAAATGCTGGCAAAAAATTATAAAGGCTAGGTATAACGTAAGTTTCACATATACACAGTAAAATAAATAAGCCACACTAATAGTCCCTTGGGTGGCAAGGTATCATATTTTAGAGTGCTCAGTAATATTAAAAATTCTAGTTGGGGGCCAAGGTACAGTATGTAAATATGAAGGCATGAAGGCAGGGCAAGTTCCAGGTTTTGGGAGGCCCTGGGCAGATAGTGTCCCAGGGCCCCAATTTGTCCACCACTAGGGCGCCCCTCATGCCATCCTTTTCACCCCTACCCCTACATGTTCCCCATCTGTTTGTATGTCCTTCTCCTGTTTGCAAACTCTCCCCAAATCCATGATCAGTTACCAGCAAATCTGACATTACCACCAAGACTGCCACCACTGTGCACTCTTCCTTGATGATTCTGGGCAGTTAGGACACAGGTGGCAGGGGAGGTGTGTCTTTTACATGGAATATTACAATCTTAAGGAACCTTTGTGGAATAACCTTGGCATCATGTTTTTTATATGGCTCACATAATGTGTTAGAGAATACATTTGGGTCTCTGTCTCTTTCTTTGCACATTCAAAAGGATTAACCTGGTAATATTATGTAATATTATGTAATATTATTTCTCAAATGTGTCAATTGACAATTTAAGTAAGACTAATGTTCTGTTTCATTGGCGTTCCACCAGGTGTACAAATGCCAAAGTGGAACTTGGCTTGTTAAGTGCATTGTGCATAGGTATCCAGCACAATAACCAGATGAGACCTGAGGCTAAGAAGACATATGCAAAGTTTATAAGACTTCTCTTTACATTTTGAGCCATGGCAAACATGGTGAACAACGGTTACCAAGGCACTTTGAGTCCTGTGAATGGAGCTCCTAGTTTGAAAAACCATGGACCTTTCCCTGAAGCATAAGCTCATGGGGAAGCCATGAGTGTTTATTCATGTTTTTGCCCTTCTCACATATAAATTGGGTATATGTTGATCTATTTTTAGAGCAAAAGGATTGTGTAAGTGACATCAGCAAAAAGCTTCAATCCTGGGATCCTCATAGTGGAGCTCTTAGACACCATGGTGCCACTAACACCTTTTCTGGTGCCCACCAAGTGTTTCTGGGAAGTGTGTGGGGCCAGGTGGGTTTTTTGTCCACCAAGGCTTCTGATTGACCACTGCAGATTTTATTGGTGATGCAGATTTTTTTAAATGTTGCTTTGGTACAGAGGTGTTCCTCCCATTGGGCAAAGTGGGCAGTTGCCCTGGGCGCAGCCCTGTAAGGGACGCAAAAACTACAGGTTCGTTTGTGGGATTTTTTGTATTTTCAGTGTTTTTCCATTTGTGGCCTGCAGAGGGTGCAGTTTTTAGGCTAGCAGCACCAAAATTTCAGGGATGTTTTGGGAGACTCTCCTGATGCTATCACCCAGGTTTGGTGAGGTTTGGTTTTGTGAGTCCAAAGTTATGGACTCCCAAAGGGGGTTCCTCATCCCCCATTGTTTCCAATGGGAGCTAATAGGAGATAAGGCTACACTTTTGAGGGTCGATAACTTTGGACCCCCTGAACCAAACTTCACCAAACCTGGGAGGTATCATCAGGAGAATCTTTTACTGATACCACCCATGTTTTGTGAAACTTGTTCCAGGGGGTCCAAAGCTATGGACTCCCAAAGGGGGTGTCCCATCCCCCATTGTTTCTAATGGGAGCTAATAGGAGATAAGGCTACACCTTTGAGGGTCAATAACTTTGGACCCCCTGAACCAAACTTCACCAAACCTGGGAGATATCATCAGGAGAATCTTTTACTGATATCACCCAGGTTTCGTGAAGTTTGGTCCAGGGGGTCCAAAGCTATGGACTCCCAAAGGGGGTGCCCCATCATCCATTGTTTCCAATGGGAGCTAACAGAAGATGGGGGCTACACCTTTGATGGTCCATAACTTTGGACCTTCTGAATCAAACTTCCCCAAACCTGGGTGGTATCATTAGGAGAGTCTCCTAAAGATACCTTGAAAGTTTGGTGCTGCTAGCTTGACAATTGCACCCCTGACAGCAGGCACCTCCCAAATTTCCCCAGATTCTCCTTTTAAATGCATCCTCTTCAGCATGGATTTAAAGGGAGAATGAGAGGTCCCCAGTTTAAACATTGAAAGTGATGCTGTTTTAGGGTGGGGGAGAATCAACCCCAAAATAGCATCACTTTCAATGTTGTTTAAACTGGGAACCCCAGATTCTCCCTTTAAGGTGGGTTTAAAAGGAGAATCTGATCTCCCTAGTTTAAACACCATTGAAAATGATGCTGTTTGGGGGTGGATTCCAGCATCACTTGTTTAAACTAGGAAGCCCAGATTCTCCTTTGAAACAATGAAAGTGATGCTGTTTCCTCCAATCGGGGGGACTGGATACAACACCATAAAATGTTTTCATAGCAGTAATAAAACATTTTGAAAGCAAAAAATTATTTCTGCTGTGTGGCACGGTTTATTGCTGTGTTCAGATTTGTGAGTTGGGGCATGTTCTATAATGTGATGGTGACTTTGAAACGACCTGGTGTAAAAAATAATTGCTTGGTCACAGTGGGGGAGGGTGGCTGCCCAGGGTGTGTGTGCCAAACTCCAGTTTGCCTAGATATGCCACTGGGCGTAGCTACGGGGGGGAGGGGGGGTGCACGTTGCATTGGGCACGTACCTGGGGGGGGCATCAAACTCAGGTTTTGCCCAGGGCTCCAGCTTGCCTAGTTATGCCACTGCTTTGGTAGTAGCAGCTGCCACCACGGCACAAAGGATCTACACTGCATTACTGAAGTTAAGCTGTGGCAATCATTTTGTTTTTGTGTTTGCCTCCAGCGGTAGCCATTTTTGGGCAGCCATTTTGTTGCTGCACACATCATATCATGTCACAATTCCATATGTGCCCACAGGTTTGAAAAGGTTGGGGACACCTTAGCCTCACACTGTTGAACTCTGTTGTTTGAAGCATGTTTCACCCCATCTAGCTCTGATACCAGAAGACAGCTAGATTTGGAAGAAAAGTGCTTGCAAGTTGCAGCCACATAGTATGGTGGGGAAAGTGGTTTTCATTTTCCTCAGTTGCACACTCATTTTAATGTGAAAAATAGACCTGCTTGCTTTATTAGTAAAGAGGGCATATACATTAGTAAAACTGTGTTACTGCTGAAGAATTAGTCCAGTCTAGACTGGGAGAGTGAGGAGCTGGATTGGAAATTAGGAGACAAAGAGCTGCTGAAATAAAAGCGAGTGGTATCATTCTTGATAATGTCCAGTGTCTCTTGTATCCTAGAACTTTGCTCACGTCTGGGTAGTCTATACTGCCCCTCATAATAAGTAACACTGAAGATACAAATAACATTTTATGATTCTTTTATCTAGTAAAAGTAGCACTATCTACTTTCTTCCAGTATATTATAATCTTTTTTAAAAAAAGTGATAGTATTGTGTTTGTTCCATTGTTATTTTAGAAATTTTTCTTTGACTTTATGGTGGCTTTTTAAGGAAAGTCTTCCCCAGTTCGTAATCTAATGTCCTAAATTGTTTTGCCAACTTTTAAATGTAATGGAGTTTTCAATGTTTACTTAGTCATCTGGAGCTTTTATTAATGCAACATCATTTTACTATGCAATGCAATATCATTTCACAGATAGATAATATCAGGGTGTGTGTATATGAGGGTGTGCTTTTGTGTGTGAAGGATACAGAGATTATATGCTAACCCTTTGCTGCACCGTATAAGATTATTTAAAATGCATCATTTTATTAGTTGTTGAAGGGTGGTGCGTTTGTCTAAACTATAGTCTTTTAACTACTGTGTTTCACTGCTCACACCCACTGCTAGTGATATGAAAATGACTCTTACTGCCTTCTGCATCTTGACCATCACTATAATAGTTCTCCACAGCACAAGTAATTTCATGAAAAAGTAGCTCCAGTAATTGCTGCCTTTTCCCTTCCTGTTTAGAAGATATACTGATTGCATACCTAGCATATCAAAGGACATTTCATTGCTTACACTAGAACCATTCCAATTTCAGTGGTGGGAAATGAATCCAGCAGCGAATGAATGTATTGAGCTGCTTTTTATTAAGGCAACACCTTAGCCCACACAACCCATGGCTGGCAACCCTGGACCAGAAGCAGTTTTCCAGGTTTTCAGGCAAGGATCCTACACAAGGCCATTATCTGCAACATTTTAACAGAAGATTCAGGGAGGCTGCACATAAGAAGAGAGCATATGTTTTTCTTATGCTCAGGCTGATCTATTTTAAATGGAATTATAGAATCATAGAGTTGGAAGAGACCCCAAGGGCCATCAAGTCCAACCCTCTGCCATGCAGGAACACACAATCAAAGCACTCCCGACATATGTTCATCCAGCCTCTGTTTAAAAACCTCCAAAGGAGACTCCACCACTCTCTGAGGCAGTGAATTCCACTGTTGAACAGCCCTGACAGTCAGAAAGTTCTTCCTAATGTTTAGGTGGAATCTCTTTTCCTGCACCTTGAATCCATTTCTTCGTGCCCTAGGCCCTTTCCGCACGGGCCATTTACGCCGTCCCTAGGGAGCCATCGCAGCCGCTCCGCCCTCACTCCCCCCCATCGGTGCAAAGCCGCCATTTTTCCACCTCGCTTCCTGAGCGAGGTTTTTGGAAAACAGTGGCTTCCAGCGGCTGGAAGGCACCATCCCCCCCCTTTCCCGATCAGCGTGCCCTCTCTGTGACCTTCTGGTGCATCGCCCGGGCCTGGGGACATGCCCCCCTGCCCTGCGACACCAGAGCGGTCGTGCAGGGCAGGGGTGTGTGTCCCCTGGCCTGGGTGACACGCTGGAAGGTCGCAGGGAAGATAGCCTATCGGGCGATGGCGCAGCGCTGCGTCGTCTTCCCTGCCTTTACCGGGACCGTTTGTGCGAACAGTCCCAGGGTGTGTGTGTCGGTGTTGTATACATCGACGCACCCCCAGCGTGGCCGTGCGGAAGCGGCCTATGTCTCTGAGGCTGCAGAAAACAAGCTTGCTCCCTCTTCGACAAGACATCCCTTCAGATATTTAAACATAGTTATCATGTCCCCCATTTAACTTTTGCTAAATAGGAAAGTGACAGGAAGGGATGACTCTCTATCCACACACAATTCCTCTGTTCATATTGGTCATCTCTTGCATATATGTATATTTAAAAAAATCAAAGCTTTACACAAATGAAGACTTCTGCTTGTGTGTCATTTGCTTACTATCTGCTTTAGCCTTCAAAGTGTCAAGAAGTGAATATACATGTATGTGCGTGACAGAGATCCAGTCCTCTCTTTTCCTCCCTGTATCCCTCCCACTCTCCTCATTCTTTAGATCCAGGAAACATACAACATATAGCAGGGTTTTTGTTTTTTTGCTAATTAAAGCATTACGCTGCTTATGTGTCCTTTGTCATGGTTCTGAGAATGTATTAATGTAACCTTCTCGACCATTATGCTGTTATAACCATTGGATGATTGTCCACCTCATGAAATCCATCTGTGGGATACGTACATTGAGTACTGAGTATTACTCCCATGCGCCAACCACTATGTCGCAACAGCTATATGGGACTGCAAATCTCCCATCTCATTTGGAAACAGAGAAACCAGATGCTTGCATCATGAGTGTTGATGCAATCTGTACATGATGTTGTTTAAAGGAGAACTTTGTTCCCTTATTTTGCAATTATTTATGTAATTAAAATGGCTTCTTGCATCACTACACTAGCACTAATTCCAATTTAGGGCCAAACTACACCTTATATCTTCCACAGGGTTGCCATCAAGACCTACACACATATGATAGCTGCAGATTCTCCATGGGAACTCCATTTATAATTAGCCCAATTATGGTTGGGGCCCCAGCATAGTGAGAGAAGGAGCTCTTACCGTCTCATACCATTCTTCTGATCAAGAAAGGAGCTGAAGAACATAATTTGCCTTGTTGGGGTGGGGGTCGTATGCAGTGGTCAGATTGAAATGGATCAAGCCCCTGGACAGAGAACTGATTGGAGAACCATACCCAAAGATCAGTTGTCAATGGCATTTCATCTGATTAGGGGAGGTATCCAATGGAGTGCCACCATTCGCGCCCCCGCCCCCACTGTATGCCTCTCCACCCATGTACCTGGCTGCTGCACTCTGGTCCCCCCTTTCCAATGTTGGGCGGCAATCCCATATTTAAACATAGCTATCATGCCCCCCTTAACCTTCAGGCCAGCAAGCTTGAAAGTGGGTGAGGCGGGGAAGCTCTTGCTGGTGAGCTTCAGGCCATCCCTGTCCCATCTCAAGCCAGGCTGCTGAGAGCCTGGCGAGAGTTTCCCCACCCCACTGCCCTTCAAGCTTGCTGGGCCACAGGGCAGGGAAGCTCTTGCCAGGCTCTTGGCAGCCCAGTGAACCTGAAGGGGGGCAGGACGGGGAAGCTCTCACTGGGCTCTGTCAGGATGATGTTGGTGTGTGTTCTGTCCTTGGATTTTTTTCCACCTGTCAGTCCTGGCTCTCTGCCTGTTCTGGAGATTTCTGCTTTCATGTTATCTCAGCTTGACTGTGTGAAACTATGCACTGTTGATTTTCATGTGGTGGGAAAGAGGTTTGCTACTGTGTTAAAACTATTATCAAAGTTCTGAGGCTCTCAGAACTCGCATTGCCTGTATTCGACGATGACTGCCAGTACAATAAAGAACTGAAAATGGTTACTTTTGCCTGGACTTTACTAGTTCATTACATTATGTGAGTTCACACCTCTCAGTGTAACTTTTGACGTGAAGTACAAGGTTACCTGATGTCTCACTGTGGTCTCGGCTCCACGGATCCTGATAAGCAGAGATTTAGGGGTCCTTTCAACTCTGAATATGAGATTAGGACGGAGACCCCCATAGAGGGTCCTGCCCAACCTCCCCCTGCCCTGGTTCATACAGAGGAGTCTGATCAGGAGCTGGTTCCAGAACCAGAGCCTCTGTCGTTGGTTGCACTTTCCCGATTTAGTCTCAGCCGGAGTGTTACTTTCTTCGGGATGCAGGAGCAGGTTGAACAGGCAACTCTGATGGCAACCTGTCAGCATGCTGCCTTCCCCTGACCCGGGAACAATGTGACATGGGTGGAGGAACTGCCATGGACTGTGAACCGGCGGCGATTCATTTCACCACCCACCGCCAGATGGATTACAAACCCATTATGAGGATGGTAACTGAGGAGATTGGTCTTTCTACTATCCATGGTACTACTCGCGAGTTGCTTTAACAATTTCTTGATCGACGCTTTGAGGAGACCACGGTTACTGGACACCTATCTCAGCTTGACTGTGTGAAACTATGCACTGTTGATTTTCATGTGGTGGGAAAGAGGTTTGCTACTATGTTAAAACTATTATCAAAGTTCTGAGACTCTCAGAACTCGCATTGCCTGTATTCGACTATGACTGCCAGTACAATAAAGAACTGAAAACGGTTACTTTTGCCTGGACTTTACTAGTTCATTACAGGCTCTCGGTGACCCAGCTTGAGTTGGGATGGGGGGTGGGTGGGTTCAGGACCCAGGGCAGAACCCCAGGAAGGAGGAATCCGGCACGAGGGGCAGCTGGGCAAACCTGCTGGCATCTTGAGCCTGCCTGGAGGGCAGCGTGGAGGACTTGCAGGGTGGTGGTGCAGATGGGTGCTGCAGCTTGCTGGGCTGCTGGGGCTCTGTGCACCACCCTGGAGTGCCTCATGAATGGCCAGCACACAGGCGCCCCAGCTCAACCGGCATCTAAGATGACCGGTAGTGGGATTCATTTAACAACCAGTTCGCTGAACTCTACAAAAAATTAGGTACAGGCTCTGGCGAACTGGTGTGAACCGACTGAATCCCACCACTGGTTGTATGTGTATTGAATGCTTGTAAATGCAGCTCCCTGATGGGGCAAATAATAGGAGGAGGAGGAGTTTGGGTTTATACCCCGCTTTCTCTCCTGTAAGGAGACGCAAAGGCTTACAATCTCCTTTCCCTCCCTCCCCCCCAACAACAAACTCCCTGTTAGGTGGGTGGGGGTGAGAGAACTCTGAGGAGCTGTGAAGAGCACAAGGTCACCCAGTTGGCTTGTGTTGGAGTGCACAGGCTAGTCTAAGAACATAAGAACATAAGAAAGAGCCTTCTAAATCAGACCAGAATCCATCTAGTCCAGCACTCTGCTACTCGTAGTGGCCCACCAGATACCTTTGGGAGCTCACTAGCTCAAGTGGCAGAGAAGGGAATCAAACCCAGTTCTCTAGATTAGAGTGCACCTGCTCTTAACCACTATGCCACTGCTGCTCCTGGGTGTTCCAGTGTGCTGGCTGGCTGGGGCTGGTATGGTGCCACAGCAACATGCAGTACTCAGGAGGCTCAGGGCTGGGCTGCTTGCAATTCAACAAAGAATGAAATCCAAGGTCATCAAGTCCATGGGAGAGTCCAAAGAGAAGTCAATCAGGCCAGGACTAAATTGCCAGAAATACATGCAGCAACCAGGAGAATCCAGGAATCAAGGGCAGAAGCTGGTCTGTTGGCAGTCAAATCTGGAGACAGCAGTGGTATACAGACAAGGTCAGGTAGAATCCACTTTGCAACCATAACTGCAGTTCCTGCCAAAGGCCTTTTATTCCTCAGAGCAACTTGACTGGGACAGTTTCTGCAAAGTCTCTGGGTAATGCGTAGCCTGCAGTCTTGCTGAGCAGTGCCTCTCCTTTAAGGCCACTCTCAATCTCTGTCTGCAATGCTGACTTACATCTGGAGACCCAGAGCTGCTAGAATCTCCCTTAGCCCTGCTAATTAGCTCTGAGCCAGAAGCCTGTGCTGGTTCAGGCTCTGCTGATTCAGCTGGCCTCTCTCTGCAAGGCTTAGTTAATTCTTCCCTGGATGAGCTGTCAGCAGGAAGGGCCATGACACTATCTCCCCATCAGGGGGCAACCTTCCAATGGGCTGGGCTTCTGTGGATATTGCCTGTGGAAGCGCCAAAGCAGTGCAGGAGCATGAACCTGATGAGCAGTTCCCAGGAATGGTTAGGACCATACCCCTTCCAGTCTACAAGGTTCTTTATCACACACACACGCAGTGGAGGCATGAGTCAAGGATCTGAGCAACTTCAAACTCCTCCTGACTATCAACTAACATGGGTGGTGGTGGCAATCCCCATTGAGGGGAGCCATGAACAGGTATCAAAAGGGATCTGTGAAAGACAAGGTGAATGCAAGGAGACGGAGGTAGTGCAAGCTGAAAGGAGACAGGGGTGATCTGCTGAGTGATCACATAGGGCCCGATAAAGCAATCTGCAAGTTTGCGTGAGGGCTGAAACGTGAGCAAGAACCTAGTAGACAGCCAGACTTGATCACCAATCAATCAGTAAGTGTTTCGGTAAAACTTTGTAACCTTCCGAATTGTCCAGAATTTCAGTGTTGTGTTGAGAACACTGAAATTCTGGACAATTTGGAAGGTTACTATGTCAGACTGCAAAGGGAGGCCATTGAAATTCACAAACACCAAGACAACTTCAACAAGAAAGAAGAGACTCTGAAAATTCAGAAGGCTACCAGTACTTAAAAAATGGACTGATAACCCCCGTCCGCAATACAATATTATCAATCACACCTTTGCATAGCAAGTTCCACCCAAACACTTACTGATTGCTTCCCCACCCTGGGACATGGACAATATACCCCACTAAACTTTCCCTTCTCACTAGACACAGTGTGAAACAGACGTGGGCATCTTCTCAATTGAAGTCATGTATGGTGATCAGGCCTGGTTGGTTGAGGGTTTCTCAAAAGTGTTCCGTTCTCCTTTTGTTCTGCTCAAGATCTGTCCCGCTAATTCCCCATCCTAAAAGGGACAGACCTTACCATTTGAGGTAACAACTGTCCTTAACTGGAATCAGACTCCTGCAGTTAATCGAAATAGAGATCTTATGGGGAACTTGCTGCTGTCCTATGGTTTCAAGTCTTTGTAGTGACTCTGTGGAAGACATAATGTATAGTCTGACCCCTGGTCACATGTAATTAAAACATTAGCAGGACACTAGTTGCCTGAGGGAAAGAATCAGGGAGGTTCTGATCGGATTAGTGGGTTGGACCCAGTGATCTGCTCAGGCAAGGACTGCAGATTTTCTCTGCTTTCCCCTGTCTCCAACAGTCCCTTCAACCCTGGGAAAGTTGATATACAGTTTTTGGTTTTTTGCATAAGTAGATCTGATATTTATATCTTGGCTGAAATATTCATTCAGTTATGAACTGTTCTCTTCCATTTTCTACATTCTTTCAACACAACAACTGAGATAAGAGCACATTTATCTCTATCCCGTAATATTTCTTCCATGTTTTAGTATACTCCTGCCAAAACGGCAAGCAGCTCTTGTGGGGAATATGGGTAGATTTAAGTATCTGAATTCATGTATTTTCTTGTAGATCCAATACAGAACTGTGGACAGTCATTTTACAATACAGAAGTGGCAAAGGAGGGAAAAGTTAAACTTTTATCTTTATCTTTATTAACCTTTAATAGGCATAGATAGATCAGGATTTACACAGACACATTCTGCAGTCTCAAGTATAGTTCAGTAGCAAGGAAATAGTCCACATAACTTGATGGTTGACTTCAAGGGATGCAAATCACTTCAGATTTTTTTAAAAGAAATAGCCAGAGCAAATGACAGTAAATACCCCTACACATCAATGTAAAAATACAATCTAATATAAAATTGCAATAAAAATAGATCTGTTTAGCAAGTTAAAAGCAAAATATAATGAACCAATTTGGTTTAGTGTACTGGTATAATATATTTTTTAAAAATACAGTTAAAAGTAATAAAGTAATAAAATGGGAATAAATTAGCACTTTAAAATGGTTGTCAGATATAGAGCTACCATACGTGTTGTATGAGCATTGTAATCTCCAAGAAGAAAACGTATGGCAACAGTAGGGTTAGAAATTTTCCTTGCCACTAATAAAGGGTGGATTAATCTGAGACGCGTATCTGCATTTATTTGGCACTCTAGGAGGACATGGGTAAGAGAGTCAGTGGAGCCACAGCGACAGTGTCTTTGTTGTTCTGGAATTTGGTGATACCTTCCGTTGGTAGAGGCTGAAGGAAAACTGTTGAATCTGGCTAACATAAATGCCCGACGGTGGGCAACCGGTAAAGTAGCTGCTAGGTAATTGGCTATAACTCCGTACTTGGGAAGGATGCCCAAAGCTCGAGGAGAACAGACTGGAATTTTGGAAAAGTTAAACATCTTTTCCTCATGCAGACCTTACTTCAGAGCAACTTTCTTCATCTGCAAATAAGTGTTTAAAAATTGTGGAATTGTCAACTCTGGTTTGGCACACACAAGAGGAGAGCATCTGAGGTTGTGATGATATGGGTCTTCCTCCAGATTTTTCAGGACAGAAGAACCAACAGGTTTTCTGCAAAACTTGCTTGACTTTTTCCAGGATGTTCTCTATTGATTGGTTTGTCTCAAAGCTTCTTTGAAAAGCAAAAGTTAGCATTAATACAAATGTCAATGCTGTACTAAGTGCATTAATTATGGAGCAGATAGCACTAAATAGGGAAGAAATTTCCTTGAGGCAATGTATGACTACAAAGTGTATCAAGATTTCATACATCTACACTGCAACAAAACTAAATCACATACCAAAAGCCATATTGTGAACATTTCCCCACATACTACTTAAAATACCATTTTAGCATTTCAAACACTTTTTTAAGTGAAGATTTTCTACAGGTTCACTAAATTTGTCTTCACAAGCAAGCATAGATTTGAAAGTCAAGGTGGTGGGGGTGGGGGAGGGAGAGAGAGAAGCCGTTTGAACTGGCGAGGTATTCCAATGGCAACAAATGATCAATTTAATCATAGTAAGTTTGATTTCAAATCACATTTATTCACACAGTTTTTGCAGTTCTTACATTCTACCAATTAATCACCCTATATACCGCATGAATGCATGCTTCCGAGAAAACTTAGAAATGAACTGGCACAGCAATTAGCCCAATCTGCAAATCAATTAAGTTAAAATTAAAGGATGTATGTAGATATATATGATTTCTAATCAAATAATGCAAGAGTAAACTAGATTTCATTCTGTGAAGGAACAGACTTGCAAGCTCAATTCCCTTTAGTCCTGCGGTGTCAGAGAATCCTATGACCATCCTAAATCTTCCTTTGGCAATGCCACTCCTTTCTTTTACACCTAGAGAGTACCTAAACCAAGCTGATAGTAACTGCTGCCATGAGCAAATCTTAGAGTAACTTCTGGAGGATGAATGTGCACATCTTGTACTCTGTACTTTCAGTGCCATTTAGAGTCTCTTCCTAGTTGCTGTGTTTCCTGCTCCACTCCTACAAGCAGTGGTGTATCTGCCTAGGGATGGGGGGTACCCTCTGTCCCTAGATGCCACTAGTCTGGTCACATGAGGGTGCAAAATCAGCCCTCCACATGACCAGGAAGATAGCAAGACTGCAGGAAGTCCCGCTGCCTCGTCGTCTTCGGGTGCCCTCAGCCCCGCCCATGTTGTCATTGATGTGGGCGGTGCCAAGGAAGCCCAAGGACACTGCCCCCCAAGCCTTGCCTTGCCTTGCCTTGGCTCCCGGCTCCCAGCTCCCAGCCATCAGCCAGCAGTCCCTTCTGCCCTCCCTTCTGGGGAGAGCAGAAGCAACTGCGAGACTCCATCCTCATCTCCTTTGCTTTTATAAGCACCTGGGTGGGGGCTAGGGGCATGGATCTGCCCATCAGGGTTGAGACCCCACCCCCAAGCCCCGCCGTGTGCTTATAAAAGCAAAGGAGATGAAGACGGAGTCTCGCAGTTGCATCTGCTCTCCCCAGAGGGAAGGGCAGAAGGAACTACCAGCTGCTGGCTGGGAGCTGGGAGTCAGGAGGGGTGACGAGGCCTGGGGGTGTGGCCCCACCCCCTAGGTGGTGTAGCCCCACCCTCCTGAGCCCCACCCCCAGGCTTAGTGGGGGGGGCACCCAGAGAACGGCTGTCTCCAGGTGCCATTTTCTCTCCAGCAATCTGTTATCTGATGGAAGAAAATGGCAACTATTGCACATGCAGGTAGATTAACCTATCACTGATCAGAAAATCGCCTTATGACCACTGTTCAGCCAACCCTTGGGTATGTGTGTGCCTTCGTGTGTGTAAGTGCTAACTCTTCAATGGAAATAATTCTGGCTACGGGTGGGAACTTTCAACTTTCAATGCTATACAAGCCATGGAGAAGTGCCATTTTCCAGTTCTGATTCTGCTTGCTAATGCTTGCTTGCATTTTAAAGGACAGTCGGAACAAATAGGCTAACGGTGGCTGTGAAATGTCCTTGCATGAGGAGATGTGGGATGTTCTGTCCTTTTGGGAGGAGGAGAAGGAACAGGAGGCGTTGGGGCCATCACATCGTAGTATTGGTATATCTGAAAGGATTGCAGAGCAGATGGCAGCCAGGGGGTACAAGCACTCCACAATGCAGTGACACACTAAAACTAAAGCCCTGCAGCAGGAATATAAGCAAGTTGAGGCACAACAGAAACAATTTAGAAATTCACTGGCATGCTGCCCTTTCTTCAATGAGCTCTACTGCATTCTCAGAGGGGATGCCAGCATTAGGCTGAAGCGTATGACCAGAAGCATTGATCTGCAAGTGGTAGGAGAGGTGAGGAAGCCAAGCATGGAAGGCATGGGTGGATTGGAGAAGCTACTGTCACAATCTAAAGTCCATCAGCCATGAAGGTATATGATGTTCCATCCCATGCCTGCAAAGGGGTGATCCACTCCACAGAACAAGCTATACTGACCAACCCCCTGCTCTAGCTGCTGTGCCATGTGTTTGCATTTTCTGTGCAGGGGAATTCAGGAGACATAACTGCAAGTGGAGATCAAGTTGCTTTGCCTGCAGGCTATGTTGAGCAACCCTTCACACCCACTCCTGAAGAGCAAGGGAGTACCTGCTAAGTGTTGGTGTTGTGACGTGCTGCATAATTTGAGTTACTCTCTTTTCTAATAATATCTAAGTTTCTGTAATTCAGCCAAGTATTCCCAGGTTTTCCTGCTCTTTCAGTACGGTCAGCAGGGAGGGGGGGGGCTGCTTTTCAGAGCTTCTATGGTCTGGATATGATGGCAGATGAACATATTAAAGTAGTACCCTGAAATGTATAAATCACAGGAACTTGCACATTGTGAACTGAGTTGACCATCAACGAGCTAGAACTGTCCCGAAAGGTGTTTTTGGAGACTCACACCAGCAGGGTAGTTTTGGGAGGAGGCAATATGCTGCTGTTCCCTGAGTTTCTTAAATAGGTTTCCTATCAACCTCCCTTATCAATCAAAACAGGATGTTGCAGGATCAAAATAGTCTCTGCCTACTAAGCAACCATTTTTGCCAACTAAACAGAAAGTCTCTTTTTAGGCGACCCCTCAGGCGTGCAGTGGGAAAGGCCTGTGGCAGAGCTGTTGCCTGCAACACAGCTGGTCAATGCAAGGAACTGTAAAGAGGCATGCTGCTTTGCTGTATGGTGTTGCTCGGAGAGGCTGCAGCCTCTCCTCATAAGGTGGTGCACACCGAGGAAGCAGAAGACAGCTGAAGCCCAGACAGGATCATCAGGTGTTCGAGGACTCTATGCAGCGAAACATGAACATTATGCTTGCAAGTGTCAATGCCCTCAACACACTTGGCAAACTAATGCTGGCAAAGCATCAGGAGTCCCATCACAAGACAGAGGCCAAAGAAATGATCCACTCCACAGAACAAGCTATACTGACCAACCCCCTGCTCCAGCAATTGTACTGCCACACAGAACTGCCTACAATAAGAGTTTGTGTGTTGACTATAAGGGGGCTTTCTTGGAACCACAGTTACCTTGTACACTGCGTCTGCAGCTTTCACGTGATCAAAAAGGGTTTTGTTATAGTTTTCTGTCAACAGACAATACTTTTTTACAGACTACCAGTGCTGATGTTGATGGGTTATTTGGAGAATTTGCAGAGAAGAAACCAAACAGATGTCAATGGCAGCAACTTTTATTAAGTAATACATACAAACACCCACAGTCCCTAATATCTACTGTACATTCTTCCCAGAAACGACCACAACTATCTACAATAGAAATAATAAAAAATAAGAATGATCTGCAGCACAGATCACCCCATTCTCCAAATCAGAAACAGTTAATCTAAGCCCAGCTGCTGCTTGATGGTGTCCCCATCACAGCTCCACCTGGCAATCTCCCCTTCCACTTTTCTCCACTTGTAAGTAGCAGTCTGCCTTCACTCCATTCATTTGACTGTTTTAGGGGGTGGATAATAGTGGTTGTGTGTCTGTTAGTAATCAGATGGCTTTTGGGCAAAGATGATTTTTTAAAAACTCACACCTACCCATGTAGCATTTTTCCAGTATTGCATCCAGTACTGAATTGCTGCTCTCTGTGCCCTTGGCTGATGTTCCTTTCTGGCTTGGGTGGGAAAGGTAGAGGGCACAAGCAGTGGGGCTTCCACTGGCAGGATGGCCCCCACTGCCCAAGAAGGTCCTGGACAGGAAAAAAGACAAGTGTTGATTTTTAGAGCACTACCCTGATGGGGAGTGAAGCCAATGGTGTGTGATGGCTTAAGCAACATTAGCTCTGTGTTTCCTAACTATCACAGCTTCTTTCATTAGGGAAGGAGTGGTGGTGCTGCCCTACTTGCTTCAGGGCCAATTGGCCATGCTGGCAGGGGCTGAGGGGAATTGTAGTCCATGAACATCTGCAGCACCATATGTTGGCCACCCCTGCCCTAAATCTACATGGCATTTCTTCCCTCGCCTATCTTCCGCCCCTTGTCTGCACCTCCTCCTGTTCTGCAGGATGTTGTTGTTGGGGAAATCACTGAAGACATTTTCATTTACCTGGCATATGTAAGCAAGATCAACTCACAATCTTAGGACAATGTTAAAAAATTATGCACAGCAACATATGACTTTGATAGGGGAATGTTTTTGTGGTTGTAAGTCTTATAGCATTGCCAGTCTCCTCATCCATTTCACAAGGAGGAGGCATTTATTATTGCAAGTGGGCATAGCTAAATAAAATATAGTCCATCAAGAAGTTGGGTTTGGATAAATGAGAGTGCACTGAAGAGTACAAGGCAATAGTGCCCATATTTCAAAGCAGACAATTTTTTTCCAGAAAGCTGAACTTTGACAACTGGAAATGAATGTTAAGTCTGGGAGTTCCATAGTACCTCACAAACTGTGTTTAAGAAGTGCAATTTTACCATCTTGGTCAACCTGCAGAAGTTGCTGTGAACATGGTGGGGAGCCATAATGCATAGAAACTGAACAGGGTTTTCCCACTGGTCAGAAAGGCACTTTTAATTATTGTGGCAAAATGCTATAGCCTCGTGATTACTTTGGAATGTTGGAAAAACCTTAAGAACATAAGAACATAAGAACTAGCCTGCTGGATCAGACCAGAGTCCATCTAGTCCAGCACTCTGCTACTCGCAGTGGCCCACCCGGTGCCTTTGGGAGCTCACGTGCTGGATGTGAAAGCAATGGCCTGCTGCTGCTCCTGAGCACCTGGTCTGCTAAGGCATTTGCAACCTGAGATCAAGGAGGATCAAGATTGGTAGCCATAGATCAACTTCTCCATAAATCTGTCCAAACCCCTTTTAAAGCTATCCAGGTTAGTGGCCATCACCATCTCCTGTGACAGCATATTCCAAACACCAATCACACGTTGTGTGAAGAAGTGTTTCCTTTTATTAGTCCTAATTCTTCCCCCCAGCATTTTCAATGAATGCCCCCTGGTTCTAGTATTGTGAGAAAGAGAGAAAAAGTTCTCTCTGTCAACATTTTCTACCCCATGCATAATTTTATAGACCTCAATCATATCCCCCCTCAGACGTCTCCTCTTCAAACTAAAGAGTCCCAAATGCTGCAGCCTCTCCTCATAAGGAAGGTGCTCCAATCCTTCAATCATCCTCGTTGCCCTTCTCTGCACTTTTTCTATCTCTTCGATATCCTTTTTTGAGATGTGGCGACCAGAACTGAACACAGTACTCCAAGTGCGGTTGCACCACGGCTTTATATAAGGGCATGCCAATCTTTGCAGTTTTATTATCAACTCCTTTCCTAATTATCCCCAGCATAGAGTTTGCCTTTTTCACAGCTGCCATGCATTGAGTTGACATTCCCATGGAATTATCAACTAAGACACCCAAATCCCTTTCCTGGTCTGTGACTGATAGCACTGACCCTTGTAGCGTGTATGTAAAGTTTGGATTTTTTGCCCCTATGTGCATCACTTTGCATTTTGCTACATTGAACTGCATTTGCCATTTCTTAGCCCAATCACCTAATTTATCAAGGTCCGCTTGGAGCTCTTCCTTCACTTGGGCTCTTGGTCAAAATATTTTACAAGAGAAAATAGTGAACCTATGGTCAAGGGAAGCATAATGTTGCATAGGAACTATCTGCAGGTGCTACCAACAGACAGGTTTTATGGAAAGGGCAGGGATTTTGTAGGACAGATGCTGTAGTGATAATTCTTTGGTCAAAATATTGGCTTCAGTTTTGGTAGAATGACCTTTGGTAGAATCATGACCTGCATAGCATTACCTTTGTGCTGCTGGTCTTCCCACCATGGATGTCCAGCTGCCTCCCAAAGATGAAAAAACATGTTAAAATGAGGAACCTCCAAATGCCCTGCCATGGCTCCAGGGTATCCGTAAAGGCCACCTTCAGCCTTTACAGTTGCATTATAAAGTGTGGTCCCAGTCACAGACCCTGTGATTGACAGAGTTTGAATATATCTTCCACCAGTCCATTCTCCTTGGGTGCACCCAATAACAATGGAGCACAGGCATGCAAGCGGGGGCATACCAATGTGACTCTGCCTGATGTGAGTACCAAACCATGGTGCTGGCTGCTGCTGTCCCTGTTGTTGTTGCCCTCCTGATTGCTAGGGATAAGGCTTGTTGATTCATATACAGCCAATGAAGGTACACAAAAAAAAAGCAGCAAGGGAGTGTCTCAAGCATAGAATGATGACCTGTCACCATCAGAAATTCCTCTGGCACCACTGAACTTTGTCAGCTGTTCCCCAAATCCAAATCCAAATGGAGATTCTCTGGTCTCAAAATTGTATTGAAATAACTACTAGAAAAAGACACAAGTCAAAGAATCTCCAGCCATTGACCCTTTTTTTAAAAAAAAACCCCATCCAATCACAAAGTGTACATTTAAAGTCTCCAATTAAGCTGAAAGGCATCAGATCAATAATGTTGAGAGGGGAAGAAAGGAGTTCCTTTGGTGTTATGTCACTATGTTGCTAGAGCATGTGTGCAAAAAATTAAACATGGGAATGCTGTGATGAAACCAGTGACAATAGTCTTGCCAGAGAGGAGAGTCGGTCTTTTAGAGCTACATTGCTAAAGTATATGCACAGAAAATTTTTAAAAGGGCTTTGATGCAGAGACACTACTGGTTACTCCACAGGACACAACAGCTCCCACTCTGGATATTTCTGATTATTTGGCTGTGTGCAGAAGAAATACACAGACTCCATGGCAGAAATAATTCAGAGAAAAAACAGATGTATGGAAAGACTGTATTCAAGCTGATTCCAATGCATGCAGTTTGACTGCCAAGAGATTCAGGAGTAAGTTGAGCATTATTTTATTATTATTATTTTATTCGATTTTTATACCGCCCCATCCCCTGGGGGCTCTGGGCGGTGTACAGCATTTAAAACAATGTATTAAATAGCATTTAAAAGCAGCAGTAAAACTCCTAATACATTTACAATTTAAAACCCAAATCTAAGTTTAAGTTAAGGTTCAAAGTGCAGTGTGGCGTCCAGCATCAATAGATAAAAAATAATAAATAAAAACCCTCCCACCCCATGGTGGAGGGGGGCATGGTGAGTCTCAATGATGTAATTACGGCCTAGGTGTCAGAGGCCAAAAAAATGGGGCACTATTAGCGGCTGGATCCTCCGAAGGTCCCGGCGCAACAGCTCCGTCTTGCAGGCCCCGCTGAACTCTCCAAGGTCCCGCGAGGCCCGGACAGCTGGAGGGAGAGCTGCTCCACCAGGCCGGAACCAGGGCTGTGGTGTCCTGGCCCGCGTGGAGGCCAGCCGCATTGCCGCGTGCCAGGGACCACCAGCCAGGTTGGCCTCGGCTTCGATCGAAGAAGAATACAGGGACATATGGCGTGATGCGGTCTCAAGATAATGATGGTCCCAAGCCGTGAATGACGCCCCAAGGGTCTCTACCAGCACCTTGAAGATGATCCAGGAACTTTCTGCTGGAAGCCAATGCAGCTGCCGCGAGCACAGGTTGAATGTGCTCCCGAAAGGTACTCGCCCGTAAGCAGGCGTTAACTTTTGCTGCATGGTGAACCAGTTTTAATCGCCGGGATCAAAAGCGCAGAGGGAAGCGTCTTCGGCGTAGAGCCGAAGTTGCCACAATAGTCAAGGATCTGGAGATGACCGTTGCATGGATCACCGAGGCTAGATCCGCTCTGTGGAGAGGAAGGGGCCAGTCGCCGGGCCTGGAGCGGTTGAGGTGAAAAAAAAAGGCAGCCCGGGTTGTATGGGCCACCTGGGTCTCCATTGAGAGAGTTGAATCCAGGTGGACCCCCAGGCTGCGAATGGAGGGGGGTACGGTGCCAATATGGCCCTTACCCATACCGGGCGGCGCTGGAAAGTCCCCTCCTTCACGCTGCCAGAGGATCTCCGTCTTCGAAGGGTTCAGTTTCAGCCTGCTCTGACGCAACCAACCAGCTACCGCCTCCAAACAGTGCTGTAGAGCCGCAGGGGCGGCGGCTGCTCCCCCCTCCATCAACAGAATGAGCTGAGTGTCATCAGCGTATTGGTGACAAATCAGCCCAAAACTCCGCACCAACTGAGCAAGGGGTCGCATGTAGATGTTAAATAGCAGCGGGGACAGTAATGCCCCCTGAGGCACACCACATTGTAGTGGGCACCTCCGGGAAGCCTGGTCCGGGAAGCATGTGGAAAAGCCAGGTGTGTAAAAAAATGACTGTGCAAGCCACGTCCCCTTGGATTTCAGAAGGTCTGAAAACTCTGCTGCGAACCCAGATCTCCATCCCTGAGCAAATGTTGCAGGTGGATTTTTTTTGGTTCCTCTCCTGCAGTTTGGAAGATGACCATATTTGCCGCAATCTATATATATAAAAATCTATCAGTTCGTTTTTCTGCTGACAGGTAATCTCCCAAACTACTGGACCGATTGCTTTGAAATTTTCACACAACGTCACATTCACATGCGGCCAGGTTTCCATACTGTTTCCACACCTCCTGTTGTGTACATGTCACAACTGTGCCAGTTATTGTGTACATGCCACACCTGTGACAGTTGGAACCACAGTTCTGTTCCGCAACAGCGCCATCTGCTGGCCATCAAAGCAACACCCTCTGATACAAGGGAACCAACCATGCCTTCCTTGAAAACCACTGCCTTATGGAGTGAAAGGGAAGCGGCAGGCTATCTGCACATGGCCCACCCACCCTAGCGGAGGAAGGGGAAGGTGAGGGAGGGTCCAGGGGTTTGCTGGACCGAACTCTCTGAAATCTGACCACAATGTAGCTCATGCCTCCCAGCGTGTTTTACGCTAGATAATTCGCCCGCAAGGGAAGGGAGTGAAAGGGACAGGACCAGCCCACCTGGACATGGCCCACCCACCCTAGGAGAGGAAGGGGAACATTAGGGAGGGACCTGCAGGGTTGCCATGCAAGGGAATGGGAGAGAGGGAGGGGAGCAAGGGGCCCCTTGCCTCTCCCCTCCCTTGCAATCATTGTGCAATGACACATGTTCGAACCGTTCGCTTCCCCTTTTCTTCCTTTTCCACTTCACCAGACTCAGCCACAGCAACGCGTGGCCGGGCATGTTAGTAGTAGATAATTATTCTGACCATCTGTTAGTGTATCCATGTGCCAAGGTTACCCTATAGAGCATCATTAATCTTCTTTTGATCCAGAGATATGAAGTGCCCCTACAAATGCATTCTGGTAATGGAAGTTATTTCATGGGTGCAGAGGTCCAGAGGTGGGCTAATGTGCGGAATATTCAATAGGCATTTCCCATTCCTCCCCACCCCAAGCAGCAGGATTAATTGAATGGATGAACGAGCTGCTGAAGCAAAAGCTGAAGCAGTTAACCCCAATCACTTGTTAAAGAAACAGGGCACAGTTCTAGAGCAAGTTGAGTTCAATTTTAACAGCCATCTATTGAGTGCAGGCCAAATTCCTCAACAACCTATGGAGAATTTAATGATGCCTGGTAGCATATTAGACCTATTCCCTGCCCTGAGACTGTAGTAAAGGGTGGGGAATAAATCTAAATAAATAACAGTTTGGAAGGTCCAGCCTTATGGCATTCTGCCTGTTCAGGCAACACTGACTATTGCTGGGGTAGACATTGTAATACTTAAAGATGAGACTATCCCTGCAAATGGGCAGGGTGACATTTCACTGGGAACTGGAGTCACAGTTCCCCTTAGAACTTATGGGCCCCATGATTGCCCCATGATCTGGGCTAGCCCTTAAAGGGCTTCAAGTGTTAGGAGGGTGGTATATTCAGACTGTCATGGTAAACTGTAACTGCCATTGCAATGTACTGGTCGGAAGGATCTGCACTGTCAATCTGGGCAGTAGGTTGCACAACTAACTTGTGAAAAGCTAAGCCTGCCTGTCATGCACGAAGTGGCAGATCCAGGACAACCCACAAGCATGATGTCCTAACACAGGATGTTGTTTTTTATTTTGTACATGAATATCAGACCTCATTAATTGTTGTTTTAGGTTCCTGTTTTGTCTGAAACCTACAAGGGGTGGTGCCTCATGCTTGTGGGCACTGTAAGGCTTGTGAATTGTTTTTGAATACCCAACTTATAGAATGTTCTCCTGCTAATATAAAATGGAAACTGAACTCATTTACTAATTGTTTCACCAAATGTTCTGACATGTCGTGCAATTAGGACCCATATTTTAGAGCATAGTAGTAAGATCAAACATGCTTGCATATCTGAACCTATGGTTGAACATTTTCTGGATTTCAATCATGGTCCTAGATACTTTAAATTTTGCATTGTATTTGCATATGACCACACTAAGAACACTCAAGTGGATGTCAGAACATTACTTTTGCGTGAGGAAGCTTAATGGATCCACAGATTTGGCTCATATGATAATGGACTAAATACTGAATTTGATTTATCCTGTTTTGTGTAACATCATAAAACTGAAGTAATTCTTCATAGCTGTTATGTTATACTTATCTGTCTTGTAAATTCTAAATATTTTTGTATAATAAGGAGACAAAGTTGGTTAACTCACACTACATAGATATTTACCTTAACTGGATGTCATTCACCTGTGGGAAGATAACCTACTTAAAGGATATTGGGGTAAATTTCTGTATGCGGCACCTGATCATGTCCTGAATTCTGTGGCTTGAGAATGGTTAAGCAAGCTGCGTTAACGTGATACTGAATTAACCATTGTAATTGTATGTACATAACATTGGGAGTTAAATTCTTTTGTATGGATAATTACACAATATTTTGGTTTATTTATCACACTGCTGAGATTATTTACAACACCGAGCATTCAGTAGCATTCTACTGAAGAAGTATTTATGAAAATGCTTTGTTATTGTGAACGGTGTTATAGAAAGTCTTTCCTTAGAATACCTCATGTTCCAGAGAAGGAGTACAGCACGACTCAAGTTCCCTATTATCACAGCAAGGACTGGTACTAAGGGACTTTTTTGACTCATACATGTATTGTATACATTTGTATGGTGGAATCTTTTGTATGTTTACACAGTCTTGGATAATTGGTCACTTTTATTACCTTTTCCTTCACTAAGTAAACAGTTTAGCTTAACACAGGATTTTTGTATGTGTGTATATGATTGTAGCAGTAGAACTGGCAGTGTTTTCATATTTATAATTTGCTATTACTTTTGCTTCCCCAGTTGGCTCTATTCCCTAGGAACATTCACTAACATATTCAATCAACTGCAAGTTTCAGAGATTTTGGCTTTGAACTATATGCCAGGACAATTCTGTGCTCATCACCAGCATGTGGCAATGTTATTAGGACTGTTTACATAGACAACACCCTGATTCTGGTCAAGTAGTTGTGCAGCTGAAAGAGATCATTTGTGAGGCTCCCTATTTTCACCCACCTCCCTATTTTCACCCACCTTTTGAATGGGGAAGTAGGCATTGATCTACTCTCTACTGGTGGACTACACAAACATAGAATAGAATAGAATAGAATAGAATCTTTATTGGCCAAGTGTGATTGGACACACAAGGAATTTGTCTCCGGTGCATATGCTCTCAGTGTACATAAAAGAAAAATACATTTGTCAAGAATCATAAGGTACAGCACTTAATGATTGTCATATAGGTCTAGTAAGCAATCAGGAAACAATCAGTAGTAATGAAAACATAAAATGTAAAATCATAAAATAAAATAAAATAAAATAAAATGTCAGCACAGGCTATAGTCATACAGTCATAAGTGGGAGGAGATGGGTAATAGGAATGATGAAAAAAGTAGTGCAGTAATTATATAATAAATATATAATAAATAGTTTAACATTATTGAGGGAATTATTTGTTTAACAGAGTGATGGCATTCGGGAAAAAACTGTTCTTATGTCTAGTTGTCTTGGTGTGCAGTGCTCTGTAGCGACGTTTAGAGGGTAAGAGTTGAAACAGTTTATGTCCAGGATGCGAGGGGTCAGTAAATGACATTTCACAGCCCTTTTTGACCGTGCAAATACAGGTCCTCAATGGAAGGCAGGTTAGCAGCAATTGTTTTTCTGCAGTTCTGATTATTCTCTGAAGTCTGTGTCGATCTTGTTGGGTTGCAGAACCAAACCACACAGTTATAGAGGTGCAGATGACAGACTCAATGATTCCTCTGTAGAACTGTATCAGCAGCTCCTTGGGCAGTTTGAGCTTCCTGAGTTGGCGCAGAAAGAACATTCTTTGTTGTGCTTTTTTGATGACATTTTTGATATTAGGTGACCATTTTAGGTCATGAGATATGATGGAGCCTAGAAATTTAAAGGTCTCTACTATTGATACTGTGTTGTCTAGTATTGTGAGAGGAGGTAGGATGGAGGGTTTCTCCTGAAATCTACCACCATTTCTACGGTTTTAAGTGTGTTCAGTTCTAGATTGTTCCAGTGGCACCACGAGGCTAGTTGTTCAACCTCCCGTCTGTATGCGGTTTCATCGTTGTCTCGAATGAGACCAATCACTGTTGTATCATCTGCAAATTTCAGTATTTTAACAGATGGATCATTTGAGATGCAGTCATTGGTATACAGAGAGAAGAGAAGTGGTGAAAGTACACAGCCTTGGGGGGCCCCTGTGCTCATTTTACAGGTGTCTGATGTAATTTTTCCTAGCTTCACCTGCTGTTTCCTATCTGTTAGGAAGCTTGTGATCCACTTACAAATATGCTCAGGTACTGCTAGCTGATTTAGTTTGGTTAGAAGAATGTCCGGTCTGATAGTATTGAATGCTGAACTAAAGTCAACAAAGAGGACCCTTGCATAGGTCTTTGGCGATTCAAGATGCTGTAGGATATAGTGCAAAGCCATATTAACACCATTGTATGTCGATCTGTTCGCTGGGTATGCAAATTGCAAGGGGCCAAACAGTGGACCCGTGATGGTTTTCAAATGGTCAATCCCTACCCTTTCAAAAGTTTTCATAACTACAGATGTTAGAGCAACTGGTCTGTAGTCGTTCAGTTCACCTTGATGGAAGGCTTCTTCGCACTGGGACAATAGTGGAGTGTTTGAAGCAGGAAGGAACATAGCACATCTCTAGTGATTTGTTGAAGATTTGGGTGAAAATGGGGGCCAATTGGACAGCACAGACTTTTAAGCAAGAAGGTGTTATCTTGTCTGGGCCTGGTGCTTTTCCAGGCTTCTGTCTGTGAAATAGATCTTGCACTTCCTTTTCGGAGATCGCCAGGGGTCGTGGACCCAATGAGTTGGGTGCAGTGGTAGGAAGTTTGGTTATTGTTGGTGCTGTCTGAGATAGAGGTTGTGGAGAAAGGTGACTGTAGATTGTTTTCAAACCTACAGTAGAACACATTCAGATTAGTCTGCCAATTGCTGATTTCCTTCAGCTTGGGAAGGAGTGGTTTGCTGTAACCGTGATATTTTTTGAGAGTTTTCCACATGTTTGCTGTTTCGTTTGGTGAAAACTGATTTTTTTAGCTTTTCAGAGTAGTTTTCTCTTGCTGCTCTGATCTCCTTTGTTAATACATTTCTGGCCTGATTATACAGCATTCTATCACCCTTTCTGTAGGCCTCTTCTTTGGAACGACGTAACTGCTTAAGTTTAGCTGTGAACCAAGGTTTGTTGTTACTATATATACGCAAGTTCCTGGTTGGTATACAAAGATCTTCACAGAAGCTGACATATGATGTTACAGTATCTGTGAGTTCATCCAAATCTGCAGAGGTGTCTTTAAAAATATTCCAGTCTGTACAGTCAAGGCAAGCCTGCAGCTTTAACTTTGCCTCTTCAGTCCAAGTTCTCACTGATTTAGTTATTGGTTTTGTGGCTTTAAATCTTTGTTTGTAAGCAGGTACAAGGTGAATCATGCAATGATCAGAATGGCCTACAGCTGCTCGTGGTAAAGACCGATAAGCATCTTTCAGTGTTGTATAGCAGTGGTCTAAGATATTCTTGCCTCTGGTGGGACAGTTGACATGCTGAAAGTATTTTGGTAGGTCTTCCCTTAAGTTTGCTTTGTTTAAATCTCCCAAAATAATAACCAGTGAATCAGGGTATTTGGCTTCAGCCTCCATAATCTGATCGGCTAGAGTTCTTAATGCCTTTACAGACGCTTGTGGATGAACGTAAACCAAAAAGAACAGAACTGAATTTATCTCTCGAGGGGAATAAAAAGGTTTGCAATTAATAAGTAAGGACTCCAAGTTTTCATCACAGAATTTTTTGAATTATTGTTATGTCCTGACACCAGCTTTTGTTGATGTATATACATAATCCTCCTCCTTTTTTCTTCCCTGATAATTCTGCAATCCTGTCTGAACGAAATATCTGAAACCCCGGTATGCACATGCTATTATCATCAATGCTCTCATTTAGCCAGGTTTCAGTAAAGCATAGGGCAGATGCGTTGTAAAAATCAGAATTGCATCTGTTTAAAAGAAGTATTTCATCTATCTTGTTGGCAAGTGAGCATAAATTGGTAAGAAAGATTGAAGGGAGCGGGGTTTTTTTAATTCCCTTATTCCTTAGTCTATTTAAAATTCCCGCCCTTTTACCTCTTCGTCTCTGCCGCCTGTGCTTGTTTTTGCTGATCTGTTGTTGCCGGGAAATGGCTGCCTCCTGTGCTGAAATTTCCTCCGTGGTTGTAAAGATCTGTTGTTGCCGGGAAATGGCTGCCTCCTGTGCTGAAATTTCCTCCGTGGTTGTAAAGATCTGTTGTTGCCGGGAAATGGCTGCCTCCTGTGCTGAAATTTCCTCCGTGGTTGTAAAGACAGATAGGGGTAAAGTTGCAGAGAGCCACTCCTTAAGGAAACGTTCCCTAATTCTTAGCAGAAGGTCTCTGGAGTATGAAATTCATTGTAAATTGCAGGAAATAGTAGAAAATGTAGAAGCCATTTGAGAGCATTCCACCGAGGCAGCCCTCATCGGCGCCATCTTGGAAGAGTGGGTACCTCTCAAACATGGTACCTCTTCAGCTTGATCTTGTTGAGCATGTTCTGTCTGCACAGATGGGATCTTAAGAACTGTACCTCTGAGATCCTCTCAACCAGCGACTGCAACCTAAAACCTTAGACATTTGATATCCAGACCTGGCAACAGGACCACTCTGCCACACTGTGATAGGTCACAGAAATCTTGATTTCCAGAGGTATTTATTTATTTTATTTATTAAACTTCTATACCACCCTTCCCTGAAGGGCTCAGGGAATGTATAAATGTTGTGGAGCAAGGTCACTGGACAGTGTTGGGTCAAATGTTGTTGTGAAAAGCTTTTTCCCTTTGAGGTTTGAAGGGAACATTTTAACCATTTCCCCCATCTGGACAGGAGGAAGAGGGAAGTAATTTCAATTACTTGCCCGCCCCACCTCAGCCACTTTTTAAGGAACGCAACTGAGGATGGCAAGAGACAATGGTATGGACCAGCCCTCTCCCTTCTCCTTTCTCCAAGCAGGTATCACAGATTGGGAGGTCTTAAAAGCATAGAAGGGTCTCAAGGAAAAAAGATTTCTGAAAGTAGCAGGAAAGTTTTCCTTGACCCTGACTGACCAGGTCAAGAGGGTGAGGACTGGGAATGGATAAAACACTTGTAAACAAGGAGGAAGGGCTCTTCTGGCTGAAACCAGCAAATGGAACAGAGCCCTGCCCTGGAATCTGGAAGGGGTAATGATTTTGGCCATGTGCTATCCCAGGGAGCTGGCACAATCTTTCAGGTAATGGGAACAGTGTGAGGTCTATAATATTCTAAGCTTAAAATCCTACCCTATGATATAATCTGATGGGGTATGTATAGAGGGTGGGACAGAGGAATTGCATTGTGTGAAACATCCCTGTGGTACCCAGGAGTGGAGAAGCAGGAGACACATAGGCAAGGCCTCAAAGTGGGAAAGGAAGGTGGCAGGGCCCTGTTACCCGAGAGAGAGAGAGGGGGGGAGGGAGGTTGGGAGAAGCCCCTCTAGAAGGAGTTAGAAACCCTTAGGAGAGGCTTGATCAAAGCAGGCCTGTTCGGCCACAGTTCTATCTGTCTGTTTCTTGGAAGCAGGAGAACTTTACGCTCACATGGTCTAAAAGGTAGTACACTACTTTCTGATACTTATCAGGAGAGAGCATTTGTGTTTGGAAGGATCTTTTGATAAGAGGCTGTGTGAGAGTAGCATACCAAGAACCAGTTCTTTTTTATCAACTTGACTTGCGCTCATAAGGTGATAAGCACCTCTCCCTCCACTGTCATCCTATTATGAGATCAGCTTCATCAGGTGACAGCAACATCACAAAGATGCATCACAAAGATGTTTCTATAAATATTCCAGCTTTTAATATTTCCCCGGCTGAGCCCCAGCATGCCACATGAGAAATTCCAATGTATAATTCATGGCTAAGGGCTAGAAATGCTTGTTCCCTTACTAAGATTATCTTCAGCGGAATTGAAACTGGTGCTGTCAGTCAGTTTGCAACTGACATAGAAACTATGGAAAACAAATCAGGTTTCTTTGGAAATCATGTTGGAACATTGACCCATTTAACTGAAAAGCAAATCGTACAAGAAGCCACAATATTGCATCAGGACATACAAATAGTAATGAACTGTTTCATAATGATCTAGTATGATATATTACAATTAGGAAATTTGATGAAATTGAAGAAAGACAGTCAAGATAAGGGTGATGGTACAGCTCACAAGTAGAAAAACATATTAACAAATCCAGATATCAATTGGAAGTAGATACAGTTCACCTGTGTTCTGAGCAAAAGCCCTTCTTACTGTTTTCAGTAAATTAAGTTATAAAAGGGGTGGATAATATCATTGCTTATCATATCTTCTACTTTCCATGATAGAAAATAACAATCTATGGGTTACTCATTTTAATTCATGCCTGGTTACAGAGTAGTCTTTTATTATGATCTCTCACTGTGACCCACAGGGTTTTAATCAATGGCTTTGCCCCATGCATACAATCTCATTTGAACTTGGTCCATGTAATTTCAGTCATGCTACCAGTGTGCGAGTTCAGTTGAAGAATGATCCATCCCAAGCAATGGATAATGGTTGAAGCTGCATTTGTATTGTGTCATTAAATGTGTTGTACTGAGAAGATGGAGAAATGTCCTGGCTAGTCCCAAGAACCATAGAGTCTGAAGGGACCACAAGACACTCAAGTCACACTTAACCTTCTCTTCTCCATATTAAATATACCCAGCTTCCGAAGCTGCCATTCCTCATAGGGCATGGAATCCAGACCTTTTACCATTTTGGTCGCCCTCCTCTGGATCCATTCCTGCTTGTCAATATCCTTCTTGAATTGTGGTGCAAGTATAGATCTCCTCCTTGTTTACAAGTGTTTTATCCATTCCCAGTCCTCACCCTCTTGACCTGGTCAGTCAGGGTCAAGGAAAACTTTCCTGCTACTTTCAGAAATCTTTTTTCCTTGAGACCCTTCTATGCTTTTAAGACCTCCCAATCTGTGATACCTGCTTGGAGAAAGGAGAAGGGAGAGGGCTGGTCCTGTGGGTGCAAGAACTGGACACAGAACTGGACACAGTATTCCAGATGAGGTCTAACCAAGGCAGAATAGAGTGGTGCTATTATGCCCCTTGATGTAGACCAGGGGTAGGGAACCTGCGGCTCTCCAGATGTTCAGGAACTACAATTCCCATCAGCCTCTGTCAGCATGGCCAATTGGCCATGCTGGTAGGGGCTGATGGGAATTGTAGTTCCTGAACATCTGGAGAGCCGCAGGTTCCCTACCCCTGATGTAGACACTATACTCCTATTGATGCAGCCCAGAATTGCATTGGTTCTCTTGGCTGCCTCATCATACTGCTGACTGATGTTCACTTTGTGGTCTACTAAGACTCCCAGATCCCTTTCACATGAAGTGTTGTCAAGCCAGGTGTCACCCATCCTATATCTGTGTATTTCATTTTTTCTGCCTAAGTATAGTATCTCCCATTTATCTCTGTTGAAATTCATTTTGTTTGTTTTGGCCCAGGTCTCTAAACCGTCCAGATAATTTTGAATTCTGACTCTGTCCTCTGGGAAATTAGCTACCCCTTCTAATTTGGTGTCATCTGCCAATTTGATCAGCATGCTCTCTATTCCATCATCTGAGTCATTGTTAAAAATATTGAATAGCACTGGGCCTAGGACAGAACCCTGTGGCACCCCATTAGTCACTTCTCTCCAGGATGAAGAGGAGGTATTGGTGAGCACCCTTTAGGATCAGTCAGACAATCAATTACAAATCCATCTAACCATAGCATTGTCTAAGGCCTTAACTTGTCAAAGGCCTTACTAAAATCAAGGTATGCTATGTCCGTAGCCCTCTCTTTGCCTACCAAACTTGTCACTCTAACAAAAAAAGAGAGATAAAATTAGTCTGGCACAACTTGTTTTTGAGAAACCCATATTGACTTGTAGTGATCATGGCATTCCCTTCTAAGTGCTTGCAGACTGATTGATTAATGATCTGCTCCAGAATCTTTCCTGGTATTGAGTTCAGACTGACTGGGTGGTAATTATTTGAGTCCTCTTTTTTCCTTTTTTGATGATGGGGATAACATTAGCCCTCCTCCAGTCTGCTGGGACTTCTGTTCTCAAGTAATTTCTCAACGATTATTGCAATTGGTTCGGAGATTCCTTCTGCCAGTTATTTTAATACCCTGGGATGTAGTTCATCAAGCCTTGGAGATTTGAATTCATTTAAAGTAGCCAGAGGTTCCTGTATTACTTCTTTCTTCTGTACTGAATTTCCTGTACTGCATCTTCTATTCCATTTCTCCCTTCATGTCCTGGCTATTTGTTTGAATTCTTCTTTGGTGATTTCCCAGTTTTTCCATTTCTTGTACATATCCCTTTTAAATCTTAGCTCAGCTGAAAGGTCTTTAGACATCCATCCTGGTTTCCTTAGACACCTCCCTTTCACCCTCCTTATTGGAATTGTTTGAAATTGTGCCTTCAAGATCTCACTTTTAAAAAACTCCCATCCATTAAGCACGTCCTTCTCTTTTAATATTCTTAACCATGAGATCACACCTAGTAGTTCCCTGAGTTTGCTGAAATCAGCTTTCTTAAGGTCTAAAATGCATGTCTGATTATGCTTGGCATCCCCTTTCCACTGTATAACAAACTCCAGGAGAACTTACATTACCACTATTTCTCTCCTTTCTGAAAGTTTGGTAATCTGTTCCAGGAAGGTGTTATCCAACTCTTTAGTCTGATTTAGGGGTCTGTAATTGACCCCCACAATGAAATAACTGTTGTTTTCCCTCCCCCTTAATTTTTACCCAGATGCTCTCAACCTGGCTTCCAGGATTTAAGTCATGGGCCTGCTCACAGGTGTAATGATCCCTGAAGTATAATGCTCCTCCTCCTTTCCCAGTTGGTCTATTTCTCTGACATAGGTTATACCCCACAATTATTACATTCCAATTGTAAGACTCATCCCACCAGGCTTCAGTGATTCCTATTATATCATATTTGCTTTTCAGGGTTATTATTATTATTTATTCAATTTTGATATACCGCCCCATCCCCAATTTCAGTATACCGCCCCATTCCCAAAGGGTTAAAAGTTTGAGTTCATCTTGTTTATTTCCCATGCTCTGTGCATTAGTGTAGAGACATTTAAGGCAATGGTTCATTCCCCCTGGCTGCTTATTTAAGGTTTTTTCCCTCCCACTGTTGGGTTCTTTAACTATTTGCTCAGTTCTCTCTATAACCTTTGGGCTATTATCTCTAGCACTTGATGAACTCCTGTTCACTTGAATACTGTCTTCCTACTTCACATAACTCAGTTTAAAGCAGGGGTAGGGAACCTGCGGCTCTCCAGATGTTCAGGAACTACAATTCCCATCAGCCCCTACCAGCATGGCCAATTGGCCATGCTGACAGAGGCTGATGGGAATTGCAGTTCCGGAACATCTGGAGAGCCGCAGGTTCCCTACCCCTGGTTTAAAGCCTTCCTGATAAGGTTTGTGAGCCTCCTAGCCAAAATGTTTCTACCTACAGCCCTGAGGTGCAACCCTTTCCTTGCCAGTAGTCCATATTCATGAAACTTCAGACTATGGTCCAAAGAGCCATCATCTATGAAAACAATTATTTTCACCTAGCAGCATCACCTATGAAAACAATTGTTCACCTCCACTATATTTCTTTTCCTCCTTAGACCATGTCCTTCAACTGGGAGTAGGAATGAAATGACAACCTGTGTGTCCAGATCCTTCAGCTTCCTTCCCAGAGCCTCAATATCCCTTGTGATGTCCCAAAAGCTACATCTTGCAGTGTCATTTGTTCCCAAGTGGTCAAAAGGAAGGGATAACAGTCAGTGGGTTTGACAAGCATGAATGATGCTATAATATTTCCCAGCTTCATACTCCTATTTGTCCATTGAATATGAGACTAAAGCACTGAGATGGGAAGCCCAAGAATGGAACATCACATTTCCCATAGGCTTTAGCATTACATTTATAGCTGAGGCTTTATGAGATAGTGATTGAGTTCAGGCTCATTGGACCAATTATCTAGAAATAGCAAAGGAATAATGCTGAAGATACAAGAGGAAAACATTGACCTAGTTGGGGCTATACAATACATGGAAGACCTTACCACACATCATTGCTCCATCTCTGGATAAAGCTCAACCATGAGAAACATCCTGAATGTGGCATTCCATCTTGTGGTAATATTCCTTATAGCAATAGTGGTTGTATTGGTTTATATCTTATATGTGAGAGTTTGTATCTTATATGTGAAGGTTTGTATCTTATATGTGAGAGTTAGCCTGTATGTTAAAGTTCAGACACTGATATGGCAAACAGAGGAAGATTAATGGGTTACAGTGGAGAAAATGTGGACACCAATGGGTAGATTGTAGTCGTACTTACAGAAGATCATTGTGAGTCTGAGAAGTTAGTGGTGTATGATGGGTTCTCTGCCTATGTTATGCAACATAATTCTATTGTAAGAAGAGACGTTGCATGTTGACAATTGTGTAATTCTTCATTTGCGATTTTCACCATATAGAACAAAGTCACTTTAGCAATAAGAATTAAATAAGCTCTGCAATACACATTAAGGATTCTAAATGGTATTTCACTACTTGAAGAACCTCCTACTCACCATTTCTATGGGAGGCTCCTGTCCCCCGCACCCGTCAGCCCTGGAATCATATAAGCCTTAAAGCCTTTAAACTAAAAATGACACAGAACATTCTACCATTCCATGAAAACTCTATGGAAATATAATGTTTTTGCCCAAATGCTAGAGTGCTCTGGGTGATAGACTGATGTCACTTCCAGACACAAGAGAGTAACATCAGTGCCTCACCAGTGATATGTCACCAGTGAGCCTGCTCCTCAATAAGTCTCTCCCTGGTTGCCAAGCTGTAACATATTGTCTAGACTTCCTTAGAGTGTGTGTGCTGTGTTTCCTTTGCTTTCTATCTTGTTGTGTTTCATGTGGGTAATGGTGATGTTGAGGGGCATGGCCACATCACTATTTACTAATTGGCTGCTTCCAGCTCTTACTGTCAGGAGAGCATTTTCCGCACACCATTCCTCATTTGGTAGGGTGGTAATGGCAATTCTGTGAACTCCATGTAATTGCTATGGTCTTCACACCTTGGAGACAGAATTTCTATTTCACATATAAATTTCTTCATCTGAGTTGTGACTGGTACCACACAGGCTCGCACAGATGTCAGAGTTAGAATTACTCTGCTAGTAAAGGAACAGAAGTCATGGATCTCAGTTGAATTGCTACATACTCGTACAGCTTGCTGCTTCTTACACAGTGTTCCACAATTTACATCACAATCTCATCTATTCAATAAACAGGATAAAGCAGTTATTCAGAACTGGGAGTAATGTTAATGTTTACTTATTGTTCTCAAACACTATGATAACAAGTTTCAGAGAGTAGCCATGTTGATCCACAGTAGAATATGAGTCCTGTAGCTCCTTAGATATCAAGAAGATTTTTTTTGGTATAAACTTTAAAGGTCAAAACTCCCTTCATCAGATATGAGTGGGAATGGAGATTTTTGAGTCCTTATATCTGAGTCAGAAGGAGGGAGGGGTGTTGGGAAATGGTTTGGGTTGGAAATTTAGCATCTGTAAATGAGGTAAGAATCCTGTGTCCTATTCAGCTCTGGGGAATCCATTGCTGAAGTTCAGCAATCTCTCATGGCCTGGCAACTGGCAGGAATTGGGAGTGGGTGGGTGTCAGGATCTTGGGAGAGTGAGCAGTGCATGACATCATTTATGGACTTTTCCTTGAAGTGATGTAACACTGTTAGCAACAGTGCCCCTCCATGTCCCCCCCCCCTCGAATTCCACCAGTTGACAGGCTGTGCCTGGATACCTCACTGTAGCTTCCCAACACAAATGGTGATTACACCACATGGGTCCTGTAACTCTGGAAATAAACTTTCCTGAGATCAGAAAATACTGATGGAAGGGAATTCAGGAAAGATCTGTGATTCACAATATTTTTGACCATTAGATCCAATCCACTAATATGGCATGTCCTGACAAGCCATAATTAATGAAGTAGCCCACATTTTCATGATCATGCTTACCATAGTTTGTTTAATTAAGACCACATTTCTATCTGCATTGTCTGAAATCAGCCATTCCCTTCCCTCTGTTTGTCCCACTCATACTAGATCCTGATAAACAGGCATAATTTTAATAGGAATATAAAAACATATAAGAAGGGTTGTGCTGGATCAGACCAGTGGTCCATCTAGTCCAGCATCTTGTTTCACACAATGGAGAATTAGTTGCCCCTGAAGAGCTGATAATCTAGGCATGGAAGCCAAGGCCTTCCCCTGATGTTGCTTCCTGGTATTGGTATTCAGAAGTTTGCTGCCTCTGAATATGCAGGTTCCCTTAAGTCATCATGACTAGTAGTGATTGATGAGCTTATTCTCCATGAATATGACTACCCTGCTGTTTTTAAAGCTATTTATGCTTACGGCCATCACTGCATATATATATTTTCCCCCTTCTTTTTTTTTCCTGTTTCCTCCGACAGGATCCAAGTCAATTAAGTATAATCTGGTTGGGTTTTAAAAGGATATTCTTTATCCCACTTGAATAGCCAATGGAGACAAGAAGCATCCAAGCGGCAAAGTGAAGGGGGAGACACAATTTGATTATTCATTGGCCTATTATGCACTTGTGATCTGCCTCACAGTGAGTGTACATTCCCTTCAGGGCAGATTCTTGGTTGTGCACACATCCCCCCCACCCCCCACCCCAAGTACTCACTGCAAGGCACATCAGAAAACCCCATGACCTCCAAAGTCTCTTTAACTGCAATGTTTCCATTTTCTTCACTGAAAAAGCAAAGATCTGTTGGGTGTGCTCAGCCTGCTGCATCATTGCCCACACCTCCCATTGTTGCCAACACCTTTGCCCACCCATCTAACAGCAGTTCCTCCCACACTTGGCCAGCAGAGCGGCCCGAACACTGTTCTTTTTTAAGAGAAAAAAAGCAGCAGGCACCAAGACAAGCAATGGGTAAGGGAAATGGCAGCTGGCTTGGCTGGGGAAACCTCACAGTAGGAGAATCCCCAGGTAGTACTGAAAACCATGGGGAAAAATCCCACTGCAAAGAAAAGAGCAGCAGTGTAAGCCCTGTTTGCATAACAGACCATTGCATAATACTTCCTGTTGTCTGTCCTGAATCTTTTTCTGGTCAAATATATTGCTCATCATCTTTGCAGATATTTATAACTACTGTATATATTCTGAAGAATTAATTTTCCAAAGTGGAGCATTAAAATTTTTTTTCTTCAACACCAAATTAGGAGTCAGTGGCTGAGAAGAATCTTGGACTTTTCTGTTTGTTTATTTTTGTTTCAAATCGAACTTTCACTGTTTGGGAAAGATTAAGTCATTTCTAAAAGAAGGAAATGGTATTTGGGCCAGACATTGGAATTCTATTACATATGGAGTTTGATTAAATGGTGCACATTTTGAAATCTTGTAACATTGTGTAACATTGCCCAGAGAATAAAACACAGGATGTCATCCCACACAGCACAGCGTAGAAATATAAAACTTTTTCAGATTTGGAATAAGTGTATTACCTGTTATGTAGAATGCTAGTTTGGTTCAATAGTAAAATTATCAAAAAGAATATTGCTTACCAACTGGGTGGTACCCTTAAACACTGCCACTCCTATCTTTAGCAATGCTTCATGCCTCATGTGATGACTCCTTATGTTTCTCTCTTTCTTTGTTTCCCTCCCTTTTGATGCACTTCCACAGACATTCATAATAGCAGTGATTCATGAATATGAAGTGGTTGGGTAAGATCCAAGACCAGTTGAGAGTTGTAACACCAACACTGAAGTTACCCATTTTTATGATGAAATCACATCCTACTCCAGAGACATGCACAGAGGAAATTGCATGCGTGGCAACCGTTATGTGGCTCCTTTGCAAGTCAATGTTGCCTGAAATAGGGTGAAACAGATTTGCCGATGGCCTGCAAGACTGTACCCCAACAGCCTGGTAAATCAAGAAAGGAAAACTAACCAAGGGACAAACTACATGAGATGGAGATCGTGAGTCTCCCAGAGTACTTCTCAGTTAAAGTTCAGATAGGCAAGGTCTTGATTTGGATCAGGTCCACGTGGGACATTGCTTGATTTTGTCCATTAAAACAGGCCCTCCCACTAGTCATGGAATAGGGAGGAAAAGTTATACCTCCTGTCTTTTTTCCCTTCCAAGCCCAATAAGAACATGAGGCATTGAAGCAGGACTGGGAGACCTGAGTTAAAATCACCAGTTGCTCTGAATCTTGCTAGGTGGTCTTGATCACATTGTGCATGCACAATGACAATAAACACTTCTTCTTCTTCTTCTTCTTCTTCTTCTTCTTCTTCTTCTTCTTCTTCTTCTTCTTCTTCTTCTTCTTCTTCTTCTTCTCCTTCTCCTCCTCCTCCTCCTCCTCCTCCTCCTCATCATCATCATCATCCAGTCACACTCTCTCAGCTTAACTCACCTCATAGGATTGCTATGAGCATCAGGGCTGGAGTGAGGGGGAACTGCACCCGGTGCACGCATGTGTCCTGTGCCCCGCCCCACCACACCCCAGAATGCCCCCGCCACTCACCTGCATCGGCATGCACCAGAAGCATCACGCCCCCCTGCCCCCTTGGTGCTACTCCACTGATGAGGATACAATGGAGGAGAGAACCATGTGCACTGCCATGAGTTCCTTGGAGAAAAGGCAAAATAAAAATTCTCCTAAATAAACACACACAAGCAGATATATTCTGCCCCATAAATTTTTCGTCTTTCTGACAGTATCTTGTGGCTTCTCAAAGGCTAATACATTGATTGCATTAAACTGTTGTAAGCCAGAGCCCATTTCTTAAATGTACTACATTCTGCCAACAGAGGGAGGAAGGAGTTTTTAGAACAAGTCCAGAATCCAGAAGACTCAGTATTTCAGGACAAGGTGTGTTAATTATATTGCAGAACATAGATGAGAACAAGATTCAATCAAGACAATTCTTGGTCTACACATAATGGGTATGGACCACTCCTTTCAGCTGATGAATAGAACAAGTAGAAGAAATATGACTGCATGTAACCGTAAGGAGGGACAATTACTTTTTTAATGAGTTAGCCATCCCAAAGTATCTGCTGCATCCACATATTCAATCTGCATACGAATTCCAGCTCAGCAGTTTCTTGTTGGAACCTCCCTTTGATATTTTTCTGCTTAAGTACTGCAACTTTGAAATCAGACATTGAATGTCCATAAATGTGTCCTACTGTTTTCTGGGTGGTCCATTCTTGCTGGTGAACTGTTGCTTCAAGATGGCAACTCTGTCAGTAAGGGCAAATGGGTCTGTCTGGAAATGTGTTTATTTATTTTGCAAAATTTACACCCTACCTTTCTGCCATCACAAGGGCAACTAGGTAGCTAACAAATTAAAACATACACAATAAACTCATATTTTAAAACCACTTAAAGCAACCAAAAAGAACAGCACATCACCAAAGCAATCAAAACCAGAACTACAAAACAAATGGAAACATTAAAGCTTAGCTACAATTAAAACATTGGTCAGGAAGGGATCTCTGAGTGATCACTGAGGAAAGCCAACCACCACCACAACAAAAAAGTCTTTACCTGCTGGTGGAAGATGTTAACAGAAGGGGATAGACAAATCTTCTTGTGGACAGAGTTCTAGAGTTTGGAACCATGCACAAGAATAACCTTTCCTGGCCTGCCAACACACCTAAGGGGCACCCAAAGCAGGACTTCCAATGGTGACCATAATGGTTAAGTAGGTTCATTAGGGACTAGGCACGCCTTGAGATATGTTGATCCCAAACCACACAGAGCTTTGAAGGTCAACATCAAACCAATTGGGAGCTAGTGAAGATAGGTCAAAGGTGGAGTAATATGATCACTACTTCAGTTAAAATACAGGCTGCAGCATTCTGCAACAACTGAAGTTTCCAAACACTTCTCAAGGACAGTCCTATGTAGAGCACAGTAATTATTCTAATAAAAAAAATTGTCTCTAAAGGAGATATTTCCACAAGTACTGTAATTCCCTATGGTATGGTGGTAGAAAGCCAGCAGAGTGACATCTATGACTGTCAATCAAGCCGGAGCTGATTTTTTTTTAAAAAAATATTCATTTATTTAAAAATACACAGAAAAAAGAACAAGGGAAAAAGCTCAAAATCCAGAAACTAAACATAATTTTTTAAAAATAAAAAGGGTATATATAAAGTACAGAAAAAATACAACAGTGGTAGCAGATGTTTACACAAGTTGTTGTAAAAAGGTTCAAATAGTTAAAAATAAGTCAATATGTAATTATCATTTATATGCCACACAATCAAATACTGATAGAGTTACAAGGTCTCCACTGATTCACTAGAGGTGGGATTTTATATTTCCAGGGTGGTAATATGAGTTTTTCAGCTATAGTAAGGGCACAAAGAGTCCATTTTTACTAAACCTTGGTAGCCCTCCAAGAGGCAGACAAAAAGACTAAAAGTACATAAACATATTCAAAAATCAATGAAAATTCTAATATTAAATGAGTATGAGTAATAACTTCTTCCTAGAAAAATCGAATGACTAGACACACCCAAAGCATACGTCTGAGGGACATGTTCTCTGAGTTACAATACCAGCAGTCATGTAGTTCTTTGCTGAAGAGTTTCTGTGGTGTCCAGTATATCCTAAACATAATTTTTGCTGAATAAGTCACAATTTAAGATCCATAGAGAGAGCAGGTATAAATATTGCTATATCCCATTGCTTTAGAAACATGAGGAGATCAAGCTCCTTATTCCATTTATTCCTGAGACTCTGTATATCATATCTATTAATCAGCATCAAATATTTATAGACCAATATTGTAGATTTCGTTTTCTGCAGCAATTCAATTACAATTTCCAGGCGCAAAGGGGACACTTAGATAATTAATGCCACAGGGCTATATTTAGATATCAACAGATGTTGCAGTTGTAAATACTGTGATTCAGAGTTCCTCTTTTGGCTTTCTTAGTTCCCTGATTTGGCTCCTGTCACATATTAGATTAAATAATGTTCCCAAGCACTGAGGGGCCCAGATTAGGCTTGCAAATGCACCACAGTGTAAGGAAGGGCTTCAGCTCCCGCCCTGCTATTTTTTTCCAGACAATATACACACAGGGGGTCCCATTCTTGTCACTGTGGGGTATCACATGCTTCAGTGCATGTAGAGCTCCACAGTGGGGCAATCTGGCTCCCTGCAGCTGTTTTAGCTCAGGAAATGTAACATCCCTCACCCCCTTGTGCTCTGCACTATTTGGCAACATCAGTTCTCTGATGTTACATGTGATAATACTTGGTTTGAGGATCCCTAACCTGACTTGTGTCTCACATATTTTCAAACTGAGTCCTTAGTCTCTATCTGCATATTACAAAATCCTTGTTTCTGCTGGACAACAACTGACAACATGAGCACTTTGCATCACACATGTGATAAGATTTTGTGTCTCCCAGATGCCCAGCAGCTTTTTTCTGATTGCAACCACAACCCACAGAAAGAAGTAGTTTTAGTCTCCCCTAGCATGCTGTTTTCACAAGGAACCACTAATGGTGCTGTTGGGAAATGTGATTTTTACAACAGACCCAACATCATCTGTTCTAATGTGTAAATGGATTGCGCAACTTGATGGCATTTGGTGTGTTTGAAAATGCTCAGAAAGGTCTGTGAGGTTATAGCACCCTCTGCTGATGAGAAGTGGAATGACATTTAAAATACTGTTGAAGCATTAATGTCTCCTAAAATACAACAAAGACAACTCCACTGGGGAATAAACTCATGCTTCACAGAGCAAGACAAAGATAGCTACTTGGACACATTACAGTTGTGTTTATCATTGATTAAAACCAGAGTTGTTTAATCATGACTGCCAGTATTTGTGTTTCCTGCTATGCAAAAAAAATATACAGAGTGAATTTTCTAGGCTACAGTTATCTTTTGGTTCGATGACCAAATATAACTGACAGAAGCTCCCTTGTTTATGCTTTCCTGTGGATAAAGTGTTGCAAATATTAACTTTAATATTCCTGGATTCACTTGAACAAGGGGTAAAATATTGGACATAGACCATGAAATTTAAAGCAATTCTAGAACATGCACATTACACCCATTCTGAAATCACTCCATTGGTGGTTGCAATAGACCATCAAAGCATCCTTAACTTCTTCAGGCAGGGAACCACACACTGACCTAGCTTGTCAGATTTTCCTGCCTTTTCCCTTCAGGGACTGAAGAGCTTCAGAGTTATGGTAGCGTGTGGTATTATACAAGGATTTTCCCTCATCCCTGTGACTAATCTTGTAGATGAAGGATGCCAATTGACGTAAACCCTCAATAAGGCACACAAAATAAGAATACTGAGTCAGATTTTAAACTTAAACAGAATAAAAGGTTTATTAACAGAGAGGAGATGGGAAATGAATAACTTGGAGAGATAGAATGGATGAGGCAAATAAGGCAGGAGATACACACATGGCACAGAGATTCAGTATTAGTTTTTTCAAGCACAGATTTAATAATGCTTATTCAGTTTCAGTTCCTAGTTACAGTTCAGCTTAGATGTTATATAGTTGTTTTTAGATGGTACAGTTGCTTAAACTTAAGATGTTCTGGCTAATGACTTGTTGACACACATGGGGTTCTATTAGAAATGGTACACATACTCAGTACCTCCAGAGTTAGAAAAAAACCCTTCAACTAAAACATAAAACACTGTACTGAGGAAACACAAAGCAAACCCAATACCTGAACTAATTGGTACTCTGGAATTCTTCCCTCGCTAGAAGATATTCCTCACTTGTTTATATAGATGGCCCTTCAGCTTGGTCCATTTATAAACCCCTCCACCAGTTCTCTCAGTCTGTGTATGTTATTGCTTTCACCACAGCTCACAACTGATTAGTAGAACCAGTCACACATGTTGACTGAACAACTCCTTTCAGACATGTTATGCTTTAAAACTCAGTGATATGCTTTAAAACTCATGATAACTCTCAACAGCAGGAACTCTAAAATCCAAAAGCCTCATCAAAGCCCTTCGGTGGGTGATTTTAGAGCAGCTAGCTTTTTGGTCTGAAGACACCCGGGACAGAGAATTTATAAGGGGAGGGGGAACAAGCCACTGAGCCCTTCAGGGATGGGGCGGTATAAAAGCCTCAAAAATAAAAATAAAATAAAAATAAAATGTCCTGTCAAAGAGTTAAACTGACCCCTCTCTGCAACATCTAGCCAGTAGGCCAAACAGCGTGCAGAATGCCACAGCCAGTCAATTTAGATGCATCCCAAAATTGAATTGGCTTTCTTGGCTACAACATCACACTGCTGACTCATATTCAGTTTGTGGTCCACCAGGACTACAAGATCCCTTTCACTTGTACTGTTGTCAACCCAGGTGACACCCATCCTATATCCGTGCATTTCATTTTTTTCTACCTAAATGTAGTATCTTATATTTATCTCTGTTGAAATAAATGTTGTTAGTTTTGATCCAGCTCTCTAATCTGTCTGGGGCATTTTGAATTCTGACTTTGTCCTCTGGGATAATAGTTATCACTCCTAATTTGCATCATCTGCAAATTTGATTAGCATGCCCTCTATTCCAGGCAGACAGTCTGTAAGCACTTAGAAGGCGGGGGGGGGGCAGAAAACACAAAGTGCGCACTGGGCGCACTGTGGCCCAGCTATGCCACTGACCGCAAGCCACAGAGAAATTAGAGGAGCAAAACATGTGACTGCATTAATATGTTAAATTTGCAGTGGGACTGCATTTCTTGCTGAAGAGTCAGTCTGGATCTATCTCTAAAAGGACTATGAAAAAATTGACAACTATCCATTCTGTTTCTCTCTGAGCTTGCATCAGCTTGCCAGGAACATAAAAATTGCTAGCACACATTCACACACACTCACTCTAACTGGTGGCATTTTTGTGTGTGTGTCTCATCCACTCTCTCATGGCTTATATAAAAGTAACAAATGAAGGAGAAAAAACAGGTGAAGTACACCGCGAGGATTAGACTGCAGACTGCATATCTGGGTCCGAGATTCCTAGATAGATGAAAGGCAGTGTATGTGTGTGTGTGGAGGGTGGGGGGGAGGCAGTTTACCTGATTCTTGTTAGGCACTATGGAAAAGGACAGTGGTGGAACCTATTGTCAGGTGGGTGATTTTAGAGCAGCTAGCTTTTTGGTCTGAAGACACCTGGGACAGAGAATTTATAAGGGGAGGGGGAACAAGCCACTGGGATGTACCAGCTGATATCACAGAAGAGATGCTGGGTTGGAAGTCATTCGAGCCTTTGTTGCCAAGGCGACCCCTATCCCCCCCAGGCCACCTATGGTCCATCTCATCCTCATTCCACTTTAATTACAAGTAAGCCTAATTGATTAGTCTTCTGCTTACTTCAAGTGTAAAATCTGCCTTACTCAGCTCAGAGAAGTTGAGTCTCATATATATATATATATATATATATGTGTGTGTGTGTGTGTGTGTGTGTGTGTGTGTGTGTGTGTGTGTGTGTGTGTGTATACACACATACATACATACGCACGCACGCACGCACGCACAACTTTAATGCCATATGGCTTACTGGTTCTTTTTTTGGGTCAATATCTCTATTACAATATTCAGGCAAGAGTAATAAAAGAGGGATATGCTTCTTTTTTGTTTTATCTACTCTTCCACCTATTTTAGTCCATTTCTATAAAATGTTTATTGTTGTAAACTTCTCCACTTATCTGTGGAATGTTAAAATCCCTAAAGTCCTTTTTTGCACAGCCATACTTTGAACAAGCAATATTGCTTACTGATTCTTTTTTTGATCAATATCTCAAACACAGTACATTGTTCTGTGAAACCTGTTCATTTAAAGTTCATGGGATCCCCATACACAGTTTGAAGAGGCAAATTCACCTGCCAGGTCCATGAAGATTCCCACAATCTGAGTCCCTGGGAGAGCACCTACTGCATGGCTGCAAAAGTGGCTTGCAAGGGAAAAAAATGAAACTGAAATATTACAATCTTGTGCAGCATCACAGCTGCTCAGCAGTTACTTATGTTGAGTGGCAGAGAAGCTAAGAGATCTGAGATTAGTCTCACACTATCAAACACAGTACGTTATTCTGTGAAATCTGTTCATTCAAAGTTCATGGGATCCCTATACACAGTGGCTAAGTATATTATCATAGTATCGTCGAAGGCTTTCACGGCCGGAATCACTGAAGATACCAGCCATAGATACAGGCAGAACATCAGAGGATCCTCTGAAGATGCCAGCCACAGATGCAGGCAAAACGTCAGGAGAAAATGCTACTAGAACACGGCCATGCAGCCACAACACCCCAGTATATTATCATCACCCGTGTCATATGAGCAATGGGTCTGAGTATCTTTTAAGTGGTAATTCATAGATTGTTTTCCTGGAGATTGTCATTTACACATATAAAACCCAAATCACTGTTCTGTCTACAACCTTCAGTATTGACACCCATTTCCTTCCTTGCCAAATTTATCCCTGGAATACAAATCCCTGGAATATAAATTCTGATCTTTTCCAATGTAATGACTCAGGAGAACAGCAGGATAAACCTGGAGAGCCACTTAAAATGTTAGATGAAGATAAAGATCATAAGAGAATTAATCAGTTTCCACCAGGATTGAAGTTCAATCATGCTTGTGGTCAAATTCCTTTTCATTAATTCTGCAACTTCCTTGGGAACATGCCTGCCTTTGGCTTGCTAAATCATGTCCATGCCTTGCACTAAAGCTTTTAATACCCTCACATGAAATCTGAAGACATAGTTCTTTGGAAAGGTTGAACTCTTGAGATTAGGTTGTCATTTTCCCACTGCATTTCTCATGTAGGCACTGCTTTACATATAGCTTGCTGAACGTTAGTTAAATATATAAAAGACCAGAATCTGCCTGTGGGAGTGGCATGTGGTTACTTTGGTAGATTTGCCTCCCCAGGGCACTTACCCCGGCAGTGGAAACAGCCAGTGTACAGCCACTGCTGCCCTCCTCAGTGGGATGCAGCTCAGGATGCCCTGACAGCATCCCTGCGCCTCCACAGCTGGGGCAGTCTGGGGTTGTGGCTGGGGAAGGAGCTGACTTCAGCTGTTTTCTGATAGCGGTTAGTTTAGGCTTAAGTCACTCAAAGCGGCGTAAGGCTGTAGAGCCCCATAGACACTTCTGGGTGGCAGGAAGGCTTTTTCTCTTTTCAAGCCTTCACCCAGGGCTGGGAAGTCTCCCTGGGAGCAGTGGTGTAGTGTGGCTGTGGCACCACAGCTGGCAGCCTGGCCATTTAGATGGGGCTGCCTCTAAGGGCATGTGGCATTTTACATGCTTCTCTGGTGGAATAAGAAAATTATAATCTCATGACTAGCTGCATCCAAGCAAGAGATGCAGCACATCTAGGAGTAAGCTACCTCTGAGATCCCCTTTAACCCTTGTGGCTTGATTCTCTTCTTGCCACATGTAAACCCTTTTTAGCCATTCATTTGTGGGAAGGGGGTAGGTAGGGGATAATTAGAGAGACATTCTTACCTGTTAAATTGTTGCACCACCTTGAGAGAAGTCAGAGAATAAAGGGTAACATGTTCCTCCTGATCCACTTTCATAAGTGATCCCACAGTGGGGGGCAGGGTGTGTGTGTCTGAAACGATGGAAAGAAGAAAGGTTGGTTATTCTGGAATTAAAATTTATTAATGATTGTCATTGCTAGTCTCACTTGATACCATCATCTTTATGTTTTCCTTCATAAATTCAAATGTGCCTATAGATTTTTGTCTAATCAAAGCATTTATATATCACAAGGCAAACCTTCATGTGGGACAGTTCAATCAGGAGGCCCTTAAAAAATTGAATCCATACCCACATTTCCTTCCCATTCTCCAACCTGTTGTCTTTTATAGTTCCAGTTTAGCAAAAAGAAATTGGTTGTTTTGCTTTGAAGTTCTTCCAAATCTCATCCTCCCAACTATTATGTATGCTCATGACAACTAAGTAATCAACATAATTAAATTACAAAGGACCTTGTAGCCCTTCAAAAACTTACAAATGTATTGTAGCATAGACTTTTGTCTGTCAGAGCCTATTCTGTCAGATTCACATACAATGTAGATGGCTTTGGCACACAAGAGCTTTTGACAAAATCAATTTAGGTCATGAACCTAAATTAACCCGTGCAAAAGAGTAATACTTTGTCTACACACTTAATTATCAACAATTAGACTTTGTGGGAGGAACAATAAATCAAGTGAGCATTGCATAAAAACATGTTGCAAACTTGGGTGGTGTTTAACTTCTACTTTTCAGGTAGGCATATAATATAGAACCCACCCAAATACTAGACATGTAGTATCTTATGCCCAATTGGTAACTTGGATGAAAAAACATAAATTACACCTATGTTTCAACTGCATGATTGTTTCAGTTGTCATGTTATCTGCACAATCATCTATATGTACAAAAGTTAGCTCCCAGTATTCCATCAGACTCTCATAATATCCTATCATATTCTACTATGATTAAAAAACCGAATGCAGCAGAAGTGTGATTCAGTTCCCACTGGCTCCTCAAGAACAGGTTACAAAGCAGAGAACACCTTTTCAGAGGTGAACCTGGATCACACTCCAGAAAATGAGAAAGCAGCAACAGGGAGAATTGGCACCCTTTTCCTTTCTTTATATAAAGGAACTAGTGGGGCCCGGCCACACGTTGCTGTGGCTTATTGTGGTGAAATGGGAAAGGAACAATAGCAGCAAATCAATTGCAGAGGCCAGCAGTACATGCTCATGCAAACATGCAGCCTGATACTGTGCGATGTCATTGATGTGTGTGCCCGCATTCCTTGGGGGCGGGGGGGATGGAAAGGCACCTCTCCCACACATCTAGGCTGGCTGGTCATGATCCTTTACCTGGGAGTAAGTTTTGTTGGTGGCAATGGGTGTTGCTTCTTTTATTTTTTAATTAAAGTTTTTATTGAGTTTGTTAAAAAAGAACAAAGATAAAAATAACAACACATCATAGATATCTAATTTATGTCCATTAACATACATTCCATTGGCATATACATCAATCCTAAATCTGACTTATAAAACAAACATTGATGTTTCTATCATTGTTTACTCCCTTAAAGACTCCTTGAGGTCTCTATTAGAATCTATCTATTTCTGAGGTGAACACTTCTACCTCAGTAATTGGCTCCGTATATGTAATACTCCAGTTCCAGGTCTATTCCATTTTCTATATTTGTTACTCTGCCATGTACATTTTTGCTGGAAAATAGTAATGTTTTTAATACTGAACTTATCTCGCGCCCCCTTTACCTTGTCTTTATTAAATGTTTCTCGTAATTGTATATAACGGAACCATTGGCACATTTTACCCTGAATGGGTGTCGCTTCTGAGGAAACCCTCTGAGGGGCGCAACGCAGCCATTCAAAGTATGTCTTGGTTGCTTTACTGAGCTTACTCCTGAGTAATGCGTGCCTGGTTTTCTTAACTGTAACCGCAGTATTCAGGGAATCTAGGGTGCCTGGCCCCTCCCTCCCGTCCCTTGCATGCCGCCCCTCACTCTCTTCCCTCCCTGACTTCTCTTCCCTTGCATGCCACCCCTCCCCCTCCCTCCTTTCCCTTTCCCTCCGCTAGGGTGGGTGGGTCATATCAAGATGCTGGGCCCCCTGCCTCCCCTCCCTTGCATGCCACCCCTCACTCTCTCTCCTCACTCACTTCTCTTCCCTGGCATGCCTCCCACTCCGTTCCTTTCCTCCCCCTCCCTCTCTTCCCTTGCATACTACCACTAACAAATACACTGTTAGCTTTTGATATATATAGATGAATGGCTGAAATTTATTAACATAGAAAAAATATAACACTGCACCTGGGACTATGTTGCAGAGAGGGCCATCCCCCACCCACAATACTGGGTGTCCCAGTCATCGCTAACATTAACAGAAATGACATTTCTTTCTCCTAAAGGTAATCCAGGGTTTTAGTGAAGCAGAATAAAGATCTGGTTTATCCTCAATCCTCTAGATCAAGAAAGGAAGCCCCTCTTCAACCAACTGTTGGGCTGTCTCTTAGGATGAGAGTAAGCTCCCCCCCCAACTGAGAGATAATTATATCATATCCAAGTGAGATAATGATCAAGGGTTGAAAAATGTCCCTGATCAGCTACCCATCTATGGGTGGTGGTGGTGGATAACATCCTTACCCAATGAGCCAGAGAGAGATGGCTTCTTCCTAGACAATACGATCTAATAAATTAACTTTGTGATGATTGACAGGCAGCTTGGTGTAATTCTCATTCAAAAACAAATCTGCATTGCTCAATAAACAAAGCAGAACACCTTGTGTTTCAAAGGAGATTGCAATGTAAAGGTTATGCTAATAAAATTAATGTTATTGGTTATTGATACTACCATACCATAATGAAGAGACTGCACAAACGCATTTCTAAAATTATTATATACAAGGGGGACTCCACAAGGACTCGCAGGAGGAAATTTATTTCCCTTTTCCCCACTATTTTCTCTTTCCCTTTCCTGAAACTGCCACAGCCTCTCCCTTTTTCTGCTTCCTTCTTTCATTTTAGGGTTGCCAACCTTCAGGTAGGGCCTATAAACCTCCTGAAACAACAATGCCTCTCTACTGAAGATCAGTTTCCCCTTAGTTTTTCCAATTCCATGTTGGAAAATTTATGGAGTTTTTGGGGTGGAGCCTTGAGGATTTGGGGGAGATCGCCAGGAGCTCTTTGCAAGTCCTTACCAGTGGTGGGATTCAAATAATTTAACAACCGGTTCTGGTGGTGGAAATTCAAATAATGTAACAACTGATTGTTTACAAGCACCATTTTAACAACCGGTTCTACCAAAGTGGTGCAAACCAGCTGAATCCCACCACTGGTCCTTACAGATTACCCACTGAGCCATTTGACCTGCCCTGACAACCAACAGGGGTTTAGAAGAGAGGAAAACTGGAGATGAGAAGAAGATAAAAGTAGGCTGGCTAGGGAGGAGGCAGAAAAGAAGAGAGATTGTGTGGGGATATCATAGAAGGGAAATAGTAAATAGTGAGGAAGAGGAAAATTCACCTGCCAGGTCCATGCAGATTCCCACGTATATTCTAATAGTGAAGTTGACCGGATCTGAGGACACTTAAACCTAGTGATTGAAGCTGTGAACAGAAAAGACAGATCTTTCAACAAATCAGAAAAATGTCCCAGGTTTGTGGAAAAATCTGAAATCTAAAAAAAATAAACTGAGGGGTGAAAAACCCCAAAATGATAAAAGCAATGCCTGTAGCTTTTTAAAAAATGGATTCCCTTGGAGACCATTGTTAGGCAATCAATTGTTTCCAGGCTTGGTTTCTGAGAGTAAAAATGCAGGGGAAGAGGGCATTGTTCTTTCCAGGGCTGTTTCCAGGCCAGTCCTGGTAGCAACCACTGGGTGACTTGATATCACCTGACTGTATGATTCATCTAGGCCTGGCAGTTTGCTACCATTCAAAAGCAGCCATCCTAATAAAGTTAGTGTGCATAGTGGTTAGAGCTTCACTTCACTCCTATGTAACCTGATTGATAATGTAACCTGATTGATATGTAAAGGGACTTTCTCTTTCTCTTCCTTTCTCTTCTGATCTTTATGGCTTTAACACGGATTGTAAATAATTAGGCTAGTGACCCTGGTGAGTCATTGCTCAGAGAAACAGGATGTGCCTGTTGCCCTGAAGGGGGGGGGGGGGAGGAAGCCAGGTGGCTGTATCTATCCCTATTGCATCTTGGGGCATCTAAGCCTCCAACAACTCTCTTCATATTTTCTCTGGGAAAACAGGAGGGGGGGGGGGACTAGTTGAGGATAAAGGGCTCCAGGCAAGCCAGGTCTGGCAAAACTGGCTTTCTCAAGCTGGATGCTTCGTTGCCTTTCAATAAACGCTACTGATCAAGAATCCAGAGTCTGTTTATTGTCTAAAGGTCCAAGACCTAACAGGTAGGAAGGAGAGAAGGAAGCAGCAGGCTTTCAGAGAAGGAAAAGAGAAATAGTGGGGAAAGGGGAAATGAGATATCTCCTGCAAGTCCCTGCAGGTTCCCACTTGTTTGCCTCTAAATCTGTAAAGAATGGTTTTGATTGTTCAGCTCAGAAAGTAAAATGAATTTACCTGACTCGCTGTGGCGAAAAAAAATTCATCATCAGATAAAATATAAATTTACATGAAACAGTGGCAGCAAACCTCCGGAATGCTAAACTGATAGTATACAGGGTAGAGGTACTCACAACCTATAGTAATGTTTTTCACAATGTGACTATTCTTCAAGAGCTGATGTCTTCATTAATGTATGCAAATCCTCACAGCTAATAGCAAATTAAAGTATGATAATAAGCAGCAAATTATGGTGTGATAATAAGCAGCAAACAGTGCCAGAAGAAATGAGCCAAATCAGTAGGGGTTATTGCATACTGACAGAAATTAAGGGGAAGAAAAATAACTGTAATGCAAAACAAATTATGACCTGGTTTAAGTCTGTAGTTGAATATGGATTTAAAAGTTTACAGTAAGATGGAATAATTTTTAGGATTTTTTTCAGGATGGGTATTTTTTCAGATTTGAATTTATTGGACATGAAAGTTTTTGATAAAGTTGGGAAAAAACCCTACATACTAATACAGGTAAATGAGGGTGGGCGGGCTTTTTTTCAGAAACCTGAAAACCCACCACAGCCAACAGCCCATTTTGTTTAATTCCTTGGGACACCAATTTTGGCCAGGTCATCAAAAATTAAACATGCTTAGTCAGACACAGAGAAGCCCTGGTCTGTTAAAGCTCTTATTGAGATCAGATTATTTGTAAGTGAGGGTACATGTAATCAGTTTGTCATGGTAATCTCTCTCATCACGCCTCCTAGAAGAATGTATTTTAGGGTCAGGCTCCCAACCTTTTCTGCTCTGATTACTACGTCATTTGCAATGTAGAGTGACTCCCATTCAGGGACGTATGTATACATTTTTTATGGGGAGGGTTTGCGGGTGGGGCCACACCCCCACCCACCCCTAGGGCATGGCCACGCCTCCCCAAGCCCCGCCCCCGGCCTAGCGCTTATAAAAGCAGCTCTCCAAGGCCGGGGATGGCAGACTCCCCTGCCCTCCCCTGCCCCGCACCAGCTGGGCTCCCAGCCAGCAGCCGGCAGTTCCTTCTGCCCTCCCCTCTGGGCAGAGGCATAGAGGGAAAATGGAGCCAGTGCAAAATCTGAGTTTTGCCCCCCCCCCCCAGGCAGCCACTGTGATGCTGGAATCCACCCCACACAGGGGCGTAATGAGGCAAACTGGAGCCCTGGGCAAAACCTGAGTTGGATGCCCCCTATGTGCGGCCACCCCACCAGGTCATTGGTGCCTGCAGGGGGTGCATTTTTAAACATATTGGCACCAGAATTTCAGCATATCATCAGGAGACTGTCCTGATTCTACCCCCCAAGTTTGGTGCAGTTTGGTTCAGGGGGGGCAAAGTTATGGACCCTCAAAAGGGTAGCCCTCAAAAGGGTAGCCCCCATCTCAGCTCCAGGCCAAAAACCAAAAAAAAACCTAAAATATTTTTTAAACCCACAAACAGGGGGGCAGAGCTTCGGACATGAATGGGGGGGGTTGAACCCAAGAACACCCCCCCTTACCTATGTCCTTGCTCCCGTTTCTTTTCATCCAAGTACTCAAATAAGCTTTTATCTCCATAATGGTGATTACTACTTCCACTGTCTAAAATCTAAGCATTTTGTTTTATTTCTTCAGATTTTACCACAAAAAACTTTGTCTGTACTCTCAGCGCTGCTGCTGTGGGAGGGATCATGCTGACAGCTTTTATTGTTTATTGTTCTAAAACCCAAATGATGCTTTGCTCGCAGACTTTTGCTGTAGTCTGGGCACTGACTTGCAAAATGGCCCATTTTATTGTATGCATCACATCGTAAAAATGTCTTGTTGCGTATAGCTGAAGCTTGTAAATCATTTCCTCCTCAAACTTCCTCCTCAAGCTCTCCTCCTTCAGCTAACCAACAACTTGCACCAAATGTAAGTTTTCTTTACATTTTATCAGTTACAAAGTTCTCATAACTTTTTGGCAATCAAATCAACAAGAAGTAAATCATCATCTGCTCAGACCTTTCCAGCTAACTTTACTGGACAATTAGCCTCAGTATCTCATTAATATGCTGATTTAAATCACCCCCTTTGGGCAAATGTTTCATAAGTAGCTGATACTGCAGAAACATCATTGTTGTTCCAAATTTCTTTCCCAAATGTTTTTCTAACTCCTCCCAAATTTCAGTCACTGTATAAAAGTGTCAGTTCATAATTAGTTGGATAAAGTTGATACAATAATAACTCTTGCTTTGGAGTTTCATTTGTTCCAGGTTTCATCTGGCTGGGCTGGTTTTGGTGTTGAAAGAAGGGTCCATAAATTTTCCTGCTGTAAGATCACTTTCATTTGTAATCTCCATGTGGAGAAATTTACATTTGTAAGCAGGTCTATGTGAGTGCCATACCTCTCTCCACAGGGGGTGGCCACCTTCTGTACATATTATTGTTCCCTGGCTTTCTGAATCTGGAGCAAAAATTTCCTTTGTCTTTTAATCAGTGCAATTAACTCATAGGACCATAGCCAACAATGTTGGAGTGTACCGCATGGAGAAGCAGCTAACACACTGATTAAAAGGACAAAAGGTAAGTGTGTATTAGGAAGGACATTTAGGGAAGGAAAGAGGGAGAGATAGCATGCTGCTATCTTGCTGGCTCTTTTTTTACTTTCGAGAAGAAGCAGGATACTAGACCTGAGAGTGTCAGGACAGACAAGAGGTGGCACAAAAGGACAAAGGAGTCACTAACTTTACAGCCCTCTCCAGCTGACCCCTTGCCTGCCTCCTGCTGGGCCATTTTGCACATTAGACATTGCTACATCCAATATGATTCCCCACTCCTCTGTAAGAGCTGCAGACTCTTATTTGGTCAATCAAATTCCCCCCTCACTCTAACAATTCCTGAAGGATGACCTTGGGCTAGTCACAGTTCTTCAGAACGCTTTCAATCCCACCTACCTCACAAGGTTTCTGTTGTAGGGAGAGAAACATGAAGGAGTTTGCAAGTCTTTTTGAGTCTTTTTACAAGAGAGAAAGGGGGGATATAAATCCAAATTCTTCTTACTCTTCTTCTACTGCAAATTCTTCTACTGCAAATGATAAAGGAACTAAGAGCTCCTCTACAAAGCTTCTATCTGAAGTGAGGAACTAGTTTTCTAAAGCCGCTTGGGTCAATCGTAATGAAGTTCAAAACTGACAATGAAAAGCTTTAGTTTATGTTGATTAACTATTTGGCAAACAAGACCCTTTACCCTTTACTTTTCTTAACACCTACCACAAACCTAATTATGAAGAACCTAAAGCCCAACATCTAAATTAAAATTTGAAGTCTTTTGAACCAATTCCTAAGATGCTGTTATTCAAACTAGCCTCTCACTTATTATATCAGAATGGAGAAGTACAACAATATAACTCCACCAACACAACAGAGTAGCAGTGAATACAACTCCCCCCACAAAAAATCCCTTTAAACAAATGAATAAGGGCCTAACCCACCACAACACCTCAACACATCAGAGAAGCAAGGGGAGAGAGGGGAGAGAGAGGGGGGAAGTTATATTTGTGGTGGTCAAACTGGCCAAGGTCTCTTGACTAAATGTCTTAAAAACTGAGAAAATAGCTTATACAACGTAATAGTCTAGAATAGAAACTGCTTCTTGAAGCAACATGCAAAGATATTTGGGAGGAAGATGGAACAAAGATGATAGGAATTACTAAAATCTTGTTTAAGCATTTGTTTCACATCTACATGTGAAAGTATTCTTAATTTAGAATGCATGCAGTAAAGATGGCTAGATGCAAAGAGATGGTGTGACTGAACTTCTGATATCTCAATTGAAAACTATAGACACATTTTCCTTTAAGGAGGACAATCTGCTGAATACAAACTCAGCACAATCAAGGGAGAAAGAAGTTCAGAAAGGAAGAGAGTATCATTACAAGCAAAACTGGTTTTTCTTCTCTCAACCACAGCAAGAGCAAAGCTAGGCTTAACTGCGGGTGCTTGCTTCATCCTTGCCATCCCTGAAAAAAAAACCCAGACGTTCTCTCCATTTCTGAAGAGACCCGTTGGCTATCCAGTGGCTTCAGTGGATGTCCTTAATTTTTTGTGGGCAAAGTAACATGGCATATTTTGGATTTTTTGTGGTACTTACCAGTAGCACTCACTATGATTTGATGTGGTGTTCCCTGTTTCAGGTCTGTCATGTAGACAACATACTTAACACATGAAGAACTAGAACACTGGTCCCAGGATAAAAAGGAACCATTGTTTATGCTAGCATCCCAACTTAACACAAGAAATCTCCCAGAGAGGGGAAAGTGGAAGCAAGACAAATACTTAATTGCAGGAGCAGCAGTGGCACAGTGGTTAAGAGCAGGTGCATTCTAATCTGGAGGAACCGGGTTTGATTCCGCGCTCTGCTGCCTGAGCCGTGGAGGCTTATCTGGGGAATTCAGATTAGCCTGTGCACTCCCACACATGCCAGCTGGGTGACCTTGGGCTAGTCATAGCTTTTCGGAGCTCTCTCAGCCCCACCTACCTCACAGAGTGTTTGTTGTGGGGGGGGGGAGGGAAAGGAGATTGTAAGCCCCTTTGAGTCTCCTACAGGAGAGAAAGGGGGGATATAAATCCAAACTCTTCTTCTTCTTCTTTATGAGAAAATAACTTTATTTATCTAACCCAAGATGCAGAAGAGAAAGAGTACTGGATAGTAGTACATGCAGCAAGATTGAACTATTTAATGGCAACAAAGCGCAGTGTGGGACTTACCCTGTGCCACCATTGTTGCTTGGGAGAGAAGGCCACCCCTTCTTGGAGCCCTTTGACCCAATAATCACACAACACTCATGGCTGGGGAAAATTTCTTGGCCATAGCCAACTGTTTATTGCACAGTAAGGAGCATGAGGTGAAGCATGGGATTCTGATCTGATTTGTAACACTGGGCAACCCCTCCCCAGGGGTGCCTCCAGGGCAGCGCTGCCCTGCTGGCTGACGGATGCCCTTGGAGCTGCCTCAGAGCTCCCTAGCTTCCCCTCCCCCAGCCCCTCAGATCAATTCCCATGTGTCAAACCACTGAATGGCTATGACAAAGCAGCATGCATTAACACATCACCAACATATGAAAAGGGGAGAGGTGGGTGGGTGAGTTGTTGGCTAACCAGGGCACATGGTCTGAACACAAAGGCTGGCCCAGCCTTATGTAAGCTCTGGGTGGCCTCTCCTAGTGACATTGCCCTGTCCGTGGGGGCATGGCTGAGAGGCCCCCAACCGCCCTTCCTGGGCAGCAACTGTGGCCATGGTGATTCACGGCCACCCTTTTGTTACATCTGCTGCATGTCAACTACAGGACTCACAGACACATTGGGGCTTGAAGTGTTAAATCACCCAATTCAACCTGGATCTGTGGCATAGAGGGAGAGGGGTTCCTTAAATGGCATAGAGGTATTATTTGTCCAGTTATTCCTTCCATATGTGTCTTCAAGGATAAGTAACATCATTTGGCTCAACCAGGCAGGAGCTGACAGGAGGAAGTGGAGGGTGAATTCCAGGAAGGGGATGCAGAATGGGAGAAAGAACAAATTATACCCAGCCTACTTTGACAAGATTGGCCAGCATTCTGCATTTGTGGAAGAAAGGGCAGGGTGGAGAATCCTATGACTTCAGGAATGGAAGATGGTCCAGGAGCAGAACCACCTACAAAAAAAGTAGGGCTAGACATACCCTATTATTACCTTTTCATATCTCAGACCCCCTCATGCAGTACTGATGGGTTATGAACATCAGTGCTGTGCAGTTCTGGGAAATGTGAATAGATCAGGAGCTGAGCTTCCTGCCTGACCAAATGGGTGGTTGATGGTTTTAATAGGGGAGATGCATTTGCCAGATCAGGTTATTAACCTGTCTGCATACATCACCCTAAATGAGAGGAGCCTTGAAGAATCACAGGAAGAAGGGATCTTGGTTACAGTGTTACCCAGAAAGGAATAAAACAAAGTGGATCTCAGTAAGAGTATCCCAAAAATAACATTATGAGGAAAGAGGGGAAAAGTTATTTTAATTGTAAAACAGACAAATAACTTTATTGAATACAAAATAAAATACAAAGAAGTAAAAATGTAAAGAACCTATATTAAGCACCTATTCCCCAAGCACTCACTCATACGCCCCAGCAAGAAGGTGTGCTTTATAAAAGCAGAAGGGAAAAAATTGAGAAGTTTTGTAGACTGGACATACAACCTTAAGCCCAGGGTTTGAGACCTGGAGAGGTTTTGCAGGTAGAAGCAGTGAGGATCCAAGGAGCAGAGCAAGGAGCCAGCAAAGCAAGGAGAAAAAAGCATGCAGCATGCAGCAGGGGTTCTCAGTCAGCAGAGGTCTGCATCAGGGACCTGGAAAATGATTTGCTTGGTCTGGGGTCCTTCTTTTATCAGAAGGATCCTGAATACAATTTTGGATTGGCTCAAGATTTAAAAAATACATTTTACTAACTGGCTTCAAGTTAACTTCATTAGACTGCTGTGAGCCAAATCTGCGTGGGATCAAAGAGTTTGGGTGAGGCAACATAATCAACATTTGTTAATTAGGTTCAAGTGAGGTATATTTGCATGGACACAAAAGTTTGGGTGAGGTGTGATGGAGGGCAACAGGAGAGCAACAGATGTAGGGCAAATTAATGACTTGAGGGCTCTTCTTGATTGAATAAAAAAAGAAGAGGGATTGTTAGTTGGTTAATGAAACAGTAATGTCCTTGGGCTGGGCAGACACCTTTGTAGTATGTCAAGATACTGGGTGATGTATCTAGCATTGAGATGTTTTCTTTTATTGAGAACAATATTCCACTGAGATGGTGGAGATTACATTTGTTCTGTTTTCCTTGCAGCAACCCCCATTCTCACTGGCTGTTTCTGCATGGCCAAAAAGCAGCGCCCTACGGACAGAAAAAACACCGTCCCTAGGTGCACTGTTTGCACAGCTGGTGCTGCTGCATTGCAGCAGCGCCGTGTGCCAGCCCCAAAATGGCGGGAAAACAACTTTATTGAAACTCGCTCAGGGAGCGAGTTTTTCCAAAAGTACTGTCTTCCAGCCAGCGCAGTGCAAACCGCACCAGTGTGAGGGTGCTGCTTTTGGCCCCTCTGGTGTGAGGAAGACACTTACCTTTGCTTACTGTGCAGCTCCAGATGGGTGGAAAGACACGCCCACGCTGCCCCTGAACCCCGGGGTTTGGAGGGCAGCGTGGGCATGTCTTTCCAGCCATCCGGAGCTGCACAGGAAGCAAAGGTAAGAGTCTTCCTCACACCCTGGGCCGCTCTGTGCAGAGCCACCCCTGCGGGCAGCGTTGGTATTGGGACTGCCTGCATGAGACCGTGCAAATGGTCCTGACGCTATACTGGCTTCATTTAAGCCAGTGGGAAGCCGCTGCCTCTGACCGTGCAGAAATGGCCTCAGTTCCTGGGATTTTCCATTGTCATGGCTCAATTAAGGTGCCTTATTAGACCCCCGCAATTTCAGATTCCTTGACACTTTAGCTGCAACTTTGCAACAACTAAGTCCAAAATAAGAGAGCAGTCCCACTATCTAAGGGAACTCTGCTGGAGGGGGCAAGGTCCTCACAACATGTTCCAGAATTCATGAAAACAGACTTCTTCCTCAGTTTATGATTGAATCACCGATCAATTGCATTTGTGAGTGGTCTATTATTCTGCAAACCTGGGTCATCATTTATAGAAAAGGGTATGAGGAGCTCTGGACATTCAAAGAAGCCTTATAGACATACTCAAGGATGTAGATAAGGGGGGGGGGGTTTCTCGGGTTCAATCCCCCCATTACATATCCAAAGCTCCACCCCCCCCCCGTTTGTGGGGTTTTTGGATTTTTTAGTGTTTTTTTCAGTTTTTGGCCTGCAGGGGTTGCAGTTTTTAGGCTAGAAGCACCAAAGTTTCAGTGATGTTTTAGGAGACTCTCCTGATGATACTACCCATGTTTAGTGAGGTTTGGTTCAGGGGATCCAGAGTTATGGATTCCCAAAGGGGGTGCCCCCATTGTTTCCAATGGGAGCTAATAGAAGATGGGGCTACACCTTTGAGGGTCCATAACTTTGGATCCCCTAAACCAAACTTCACCAAACCTGGGTGGTATCATCAGGTTAGTCTCTTACTGATACCACCCATGTTTTGTGAAGTTTGGTCCTAGGGGTCCAACGCTATGGACTTCCAAAGGGGGTGCTCCCATCCCCCATTGTTTCCAGTGGAAGCTAATAGGAGATGGGGGCTACACATTTGAGGGTCCATAACTTTGGACCCCTGAACCAAACTTCACCAAACCTGGGTGGTATCATTAGGAGTGCCTCCTAATGATCCCTTGAAAGTTTGGTGCTGCTAGCATAACAATTGCACCCCTGACAGCAGGCAACCCCCAATTTTCCCCAGATTCTCCTTTTAAATCCACGCCCTTTGGCATGGATTTAAAGGGAGAATCTGAGGTCCCCAGTTTAAACATTTAAAGTGATGCTGTTTCAGGTTGGGGGAGAATCCACTCCAAAACAGCATCACTTTCAGTTTTAACTGGGGACCCCAGTTTTAATTGGGAGTCCAGTTTTAACGGAGGACCCCAGATTCTCCCCTTAAGGTGGATATGAAAGGAGAATTTGGGCTGTCTAGTTTAAACACCATTGAAAGTGATGCTGTTTTGGAGTGGATTCCAACATCACAGCGGCCGCCCATGGGGGGCCCCCTGCAAAACTCAGATTTTGCACCGGGCTCCATTTTCCCTAGCTACGCCTCTGCACAGAGGGGAGGGCAGAAGGGGCTGCCAGCCACTGACTGGGAGCCCAGCTGGTGGGGGGGCAAGGGAGGGCATGGCAGGGGATTCAGCCATCCCCGACCTTGGAGAGCTGCTTTTATAAGCACTGAGGCTGAGGGCAGGGCTTGGGGAGGCATAGCCACACCCCCAGGGGTGGGTGGAGGTGTGACCATGCCCCCCGAACTGTCCCCCCAATAAAAAATCTATACCTACGTCCCTGGACATACTCCACCAATACTCCAGGAAATCATTCTGCTCCCTGCCTGGAGTGCTTAAAGCAGTTGTTTCTTGATCAAGGGTACTGTCTATAATATTAAACTAGATTCTTTTCTCCTCTTAAGGCCCAGGTATTTTGTAGGTGTATTCAATCCTGTACCTCTGGCATCAGAAGGTCAAAAGATATTTGGGAATCTCCAGGGGGAAATAGGCCATGTAACAGTGAAATGGCAACAATTCATAAAATTATCAAAACTGGGAATTCTATATGGATATGGCAGTAGGTCAGTGTATATCCACCTCTTACTCATATGACATGCTTTGTAAGATGGAAAAGGAGTGGAAGAATAATCAGTATCAGATAAGTCATATATGAATGTATGTTTAATATCAGCCTGTCATATTTGGGGGGAAAAGTCCTATTGGGAACATAGCTTTAGCTTGATGTAATATGTGCTAACTTTCAGCCAGTGAAAAATCAACTTGATAGGAATCTAGGGCAGCTGAATTTAAGAATTTGGAGCTGACACCACATAATCTGCATATGCTATTGCAATATATCCCCAGGTAGGAAGCTGTAACACTTTATGACCTATGGAACAAACCCCAGCTTTTACACATTTTATGTTTCATGAAGGAAATGACTGTGTTAACTGGAAAAGATGCCTTATCTAACTTTATGAGATCAGTGTGTATGTAAAAGATAATAGACAGGATCCTGTAATCCACGGTTGCAAGAAATGTAGGATGTTTCCTACTCTACCTTCCTTCCTGAAGACATTGCTGAAAGTTTATTCTCAGGGTTGAGAGACTTGCGTGTATGAATAACTGCGCCTATCTGGCAGCTGTAGTGGAAAGAAGAAAGGGCGTAAAATTCTCTTTTCATTATATCCCAGAGCAGAGCTGTGGAAAGAGTGATCTCAGTTCCCTGGGATTTGAAATGGCCTTAGTGATAGGGGAGAGTGGGGTTTCTCTTTCATTCTACCACAGTTATTCCCAACCCTCTTCCCAACCCAGTGGTGGGATTCAAAAATTTTAGTAACAGGTTCCGATGGTGGTGGGATTCAAACAGTGGTGTAGCGCCAATGGGGCTGGGTGGGGCACAATGGGGGCGTGGCCAGGATTCCAGGGTTGGGGCATTCTTGGGTGGGGCTGTGGCAAGGACACAGGATGCGCGTGCTCCAGGTGCAGTTCCCCTTCGGCCCGCCTCTAGATTCAAATAATGACTGTTTAAAGTATTTTAAAAAGCAATATACCGTATGGTAGTATATTCTTTCTTTTTTAAAGGAGCAGCAGTGGCGTAGGAGGTTAAGAGCTCATGTATCTAATCTAGAGGAACCGGGTTTGATTCCCAGCTCTGCCGCCTGAGTTGTGGAGGCTTATCTGGGGAATTCAGATTAGTCTGTACACCCCCACACATGCCAGCTGGGTGACCTTGGGTTAGTCACAGCTTCTCGGAGCTCTCTCAGCCCCACCTACCTCACCGGGTATTTGTTGTGAGGGGGAAAGGCAAGAAGATTGTAAGCCCCTTTGAGTCTCCTGCAGGAGAGAAAGGGGGGATATAAATCCAAACTCTTCTTCTTCTTCTTATATAATTATAATTGAGTTGGATTTTTAAAATAGTATAACACTAGAAGTAAGGAGAGAAACCAAAACTGTTTACAATTGTTAACATATTACAAACATATCTAATTGTCTATCTCTCTCAACCCCCCCAACTAAAACATTCTATATTGCCTCCCTCCTTCCCATATTTCCCTACCTCCCTACTTTCTACTTCACCTTCAGATTCCTATAACTACTTTATCTATTGAAAGAAAACTAACAGAGGGAGAGATCCAAAATCCTTAATCTAAAAGAATAGTTTAAACTCCTCTCTTGCCAATATAAATTTCAAGGGGGCGGGGGGAAGAAAATGAAAAATCTTTACCTATAATACTTTCCAACCTTTATACCAATGAACAAAAAAAATAGTATTACTATATATTGTAGTATGTCACACAGTTCATACACACATGGGGGGATGCCATGGGGACAGGGGGGCTGCAGGGGCCCTGGGGGGCGATTTTGCACCCCCACTTGACGAAATTTGTTGTACCCAAGGACAGAGATTACCTCCTTGTCCCTAGTGGAGTTAATCATTAATAACCGGTTCTCCGAACTGAGAAAATTTTAGTAACCGGTTCTACCGAATAGGTGCAAATAGGCTGCATCCCACCTCTGTCCCAATCCTCTTGAAAACTTTTGAACCCCTTGGCAACTTGTTTCCTAAAATTGTATCCCTATATTAGCAAACCCATTATGTTGTTTTTCCCCCCCAAATGCTCTGGAATTTACATACCCCAGGTTGGGAACCTCTGCTCTACTGCACCACACCAGCTTTCAACATGATAAAGGAACTATTTAACACCTTGAAAGAAGGGTGGGATTAAAGTAAAGTGCTATTTTGACTGACATTGGTTGTGGGGGGGGGGTTTAAGAGGTACTCATCAAAGAATGGAAGAACTGACCTAGAAAGGGGGGGGGGTTGGAGCTTTGAGGACTCCTGGGGAAGTGACAGCGTGTGAATAGTTTAAATATAAATACTAAGGTGTGGTGTGTTTAGTCCATCTGAGTGATAGAGGGAGCAGTAGTGCAAGCTGTCTAATATCCAGAGCTTATTGAATTCTTCTCTTTTTCCCCTCTATCTTTTTTTGTGTTTCCCTTCTGCAGATAAGTTTATCCAAAGGTCTCTCTGCTGTTGGATGTTAATGCTGTTCACAAATACTGTTGTTGAAATACACTGTATTGAAAACAACTTTTTCATGTGCAGTATCGAATTATTCCCCCAACTCTGCTAACAAGGCACACAGTAGGCCTGCTGTAGCTTAAGGATCAAACTTGTATATTTTAGACGGGGTGAGAAGAAAAAGGCAATGCCAGTATTAAGTTGAAATCTGAGTTATTTGCTTGTCTTTGGTAATAACAACATACATGAGTAATGGCATCACCAACAAATAATATATAATAAAGTAATCAATCTGATATATATCTAGGTTAATACAACAAATTGATGCAATTAAATAAATTCATTCTATAATCTGTCTATATAAAGAGCGACTTCTCCTTCAAAAGAATATATTCATTTATTAAATACTTTAACATTTCTAGCAGTTTATAAACCTCTGAACCCAATGTTCAGTTTTTATGTCTAATCAAACTGTCTAATACTAAATTAAATTACATCTAATTTCTTGGTTATGTTATTATTTTTGAAAATAAACATATACCTTTAGTAATCAATTGGATGGAAATCAATTCTATCTTTCCCTTTAAATATAGTAACCAGGGTTGCCAGATCTCTAAATATGTTTCCACTGGAAGGAATCTAGATTGATGAAAACCCTTATCCAAAACAAAAAGTTGTTGTATTTTGCTATGCCAATCTTCCATGGAGGGAATTATAGCTGTTCGCCATTGTTTGGCCAGGATTAGACATGCTGCAAGAATAAGATGAAACAATAAATGTTTTTGAGGTTTCTCTATTTGTTTCTCCATCATGCTTGGACCTAACAGGTAAATTATTGGGGATTTTTTGAATTTCAAATTCATTATTTTTTCGATTTCTATATGGATAGATGACCAATATTTTTTTATTTTTGAGCAGGTCCACCAAGTGTGAAAAAATGTTCCCGTCTCCTGGTTGCACTTCCAGCATGCAGGTGAATATTTGTCATTAATTTTGGATAGGGTTAGTGGTGTTACATAGTCTCTGTAGAAAAGTTTTAAAGAATGTTCCCAATAATTTGTATTAGGGGTGTATCTGTAGATATCTGTCCAAAATTGTTGCCATGAAGTCAGCATGATGGGTCTATTTATGTTTTCAGCCCATTTAATCATGCTTGGTTTTATTTCCTCAGTTTCTAATTTCTGTCATAATAGTAATTGATACAATTTACTTATTGCTTTTGTATCCTCGCCTATTAATATTTTGTCTAATTCATTGTATTTATCATTTATTCCCCAGGTTTTGTCATCATAAGACCAGCTGTTCTGAAGTTGAAGGTAAGTGAACCATTGACAGTTATTTCCTTGGATCTTAATTAAATCTCTGGGCTTTATTATTTACCTATTTTGATATGTGTATGTAATGTCCTTATAAGTTAGCCAGTTCTTTTTTTCATTTTTATCTCTGATTTGTAATCCTTCCATGCGTGATAGCCATATAGGTATTTTCCTGTAAAAGATCTTTTTATAGTTAATCCAAATTTTGAGAAGAGCATTTTTTACTATATGTATATTAAAATCCCTATCTCCTGGCTTATTCTTTCTTTAACCGGCCATAAATAGTTGTGCCAGACCCGTCTGTTGTTCATCTCCTCTAAGTTAAGTAAATTATGATCTGTCAAGTTGATCCATTTTTTAAGCCAACACAGTGCAGCTGCATCATGATACAGTCTGAGGTCTGGTAGACCATATCCCCCTCTATTTTTATGTTCTGTTAGATATTTGAATTTTACTCTGGGTTTTTTCCCTCCCCATAAGAATTTGTTTATATCTTTCTCCCAAGTTTTAAATATTTTCTTATTTGTTATTATTGGTAGATTTTGCATTAGGAATAGTATTTTTGGGAGGATTGTCATTTTTATTGTAGAGATTTTGCCTTATAGGGAGAGATTTAATTTCTCCCATTTGTTAAATTTCTGTCTTATGTCTTGCCAACATTTCTCATAGTTATTTTTAATTATATTGTTATTATTATTTTCGAGTTCTATTCCCAGATATTTTAGTTTTTTAACTACTTTAAATCCCATACATTCTTCTAGTTTCTTTTCCTCAGTTGTTCGCATATTAACTGTTAATATTTTTGTTTTTTTGTTATTTATTTTTAAACCTGCTACTGAGCCATATTCTTCAATTAGTTTCATTAAATGTTTAATTTTTGATGATGGTTCTTCCAGGAAGCAAACTACGTCATCGGCGTAGGCTTTTAGTTTGTAGTTTGTCCCTTTATGTCTTATTCCTTCTAAGGTTGTATCTTTTATTATTGTTTTCAAAAGGGGTTCAAGGGAGATAGTAAAAAGTAAGGGGGAGAGGGGACAACCTTGTCGCGTTCCTCTCTCTATCTTAAATATGTCAGTTAATTCATTGTTTATTTTTAGCTGGGCCTCTTGTTTTGTGTATAGATTTGATATACCATTAAGAAAATTCCCATTAATCCCTGATTTCTTAATTGTCTCTATTAAAAATTTCCAATCAACTCTATTGAATGCTTTCTCAGCATCGAGGCATATTATTGCCATTGGAAGATGTAATGTATGGTTTAAAATTTCAATAATGTTTAAAATAGTTCGTATGTTACTGGTTATGTTACAACCAGGGAGGAATCCCGATTGGTCGTTAGTTATGTAGTTGATTAGTATCGAAGGCACCTGGTGGGCCACTGCGAGTAGCAGAGAGCTGGACTAGATGGACTTTGGTCTGATCCAGCTGGCTTGTTCTTATGTTCTTATTTGCTAAAATTATGGTATAGATCTTATAGTCTATATTCAGAACAGAAATCGGTCTGAAGTCTTTTGGGTCAGGGATTCCTTCTTTCACCTTGGGAATTAAGGAAATGGTTGCTTTAGTCCAAGATTTGGGGATTAGATTTGTTGTAAATATTTCATTTAATAAGTTCGTTAATGGTTTTATGAGACTATCTTTAAATGTTTTGTAGTATAATGCTGTTATTCCGTCAGGGCCGGGTGATTTATGTTTCAATCCTTTAATTGCTTTATCTACTTCATCCTGTGTTATTTCTTTGTTTAGATTTTAGGTCGATTGATCAACAAGGTAAGTTTGTCTCTACATAATTGTATCTTTTTTCTGAGTTTCCTGAGTTTCTCAGGATCCAATCTTTAATGTTCCAATTTAATTTTTTCCTACCACCTCCAAATTCCCAACATATAGGATTGTGATCTGATAATATTTTCTCCTGTATGTTTATCTTAATGGTGTAGAAGCTCAAGGATTTAGGAGCCCATATCATATCTATTCTAGTATGGGTTGAGTGTCTCCCTGAGTAGAAAGTAAATTCTAAAGAAGACCCCGATTTTTCATGCCAGATATCCACCAAGTTAAATTGATTCACCCTCTTAAAGAACGAATTGGGAAGTTTGTTGTCTCTAGCCAACTTATGTATTTTTTGACTTTTTTGTGGCCCTTCTATCTATATTTGGGTTAACTATTCCATTCATGTCTCCCAGAATTATGGTTTTATGAAGTTTAAGTGAGAGTAGTTGTTGATGGATTTTTTCATAAAATGCAGCTTTTTCAGTATTTGGTGCATATAGCGCCACTATATTAATTTTCTCATTGTTCCATTCAATCTCTACCACTATCAGTCTCGCCTCCGTGTCTATATATATTTCTTTGGGTTTTAGTTCTTTGCAAATGTATAAAGCCACTCCACATTTCCTTTTATTTTGTGATGATGAGTGGAAGAGGTGACCCAATCTTGGATTTAATAAATATTTAGAATCATCTGTTATAATGTGCGTTTCCTGTAGCGCTATTATGTCCAAATTTTGTTTTCTAAGTTGGCTAAAGATATTTTTACGTTTGACGGGATTATTTAAACCATTGACATTCCAACATAACAATCTACAATTTTGCATTAATAGAGTCTTACCCCCTAGCCTTCGCTGGGTTTTAGATTGTTCTTTTTTTTGTCAAAAAGTCTTGTGCTTTAGCCGTAGATGTTATGTTATAGTTTTTTGAGTTAAATTGGAAAGCTAGGCCTTCTGGGATGTTCCACCTGAAGCGGATTCCATTAAGCCTTAGAGTATCGGCAAGCTCTGTATAGTCTCTTCTCTTCTTCCTAAAGAAGGATGGGATCTCTTTTAGGAAGATCAGTGTTACTCCGTCCAGTTGTGGTTTATTGGCAGAATAATATCGGAGGAATTCGTCCCTAAGACTCTTTCGGACACAGTTAAAAACTATGTCCCTTGGGATATTTTTTGCACGTGCAATCCTTGAGTTTACGCGGTATACTCTGTCTATTTCTTTTACAGATTCATCATTGTCCATTTGCCACGCTTCATTTAAAAGAGGGAGAATTCTTTGAAGAAGATTCTCATTGGTTGCTTCAGGAAGGCCTCTAACTCTTATAAAAGTTTCCTTTTGTTTTAGTTCTAATAAAGCCAGTTGGGCAGTATCTTTCCCTTGTTGGTCCTTGATTTTTCCTACTGCCTCCTCCAATTCCTCAGTGTGTTCAGCATTTTCATGCAGGGCTGAGTTCATTTGGGAGAAGGCCTCCTCTATCTTTTTAAATTGTGTAGCATTGTCTTTCAGTTCTTTCTTTATGTATTGGAACTCTTGCTCTATTATTTCAAATTTTTTATTTGTATCCGTTTGGAATTTATTTAGTTGCTCCTTTGTTTCTGTCTGTAAAGATAGGACAGAGTTTAGCATCTGCTCAATTTTTGAGTCATTTTGGGCTTTTTTAGGTGTGGATGTTGTCTGATTCATTCCTGGTTTTGTATTTTTACTCTCAGTCGTGTTCCTTCTTGTTGCCATAGCCTCCGTTTCTATTCTTCAAGTCCCAAGAATGATGTTTTACGTTGCGTTTATTTCCTAGTCTTAGGAGTGGAGATTTACGGTGTGTTTATTTCTCTTCCTTTTTTTAAAAAAAATAAGTAAGTCTTCTACTCCCCTCTAGCTTTGAAGCTTTGCCGAAGGTTAATAAGGAGCTATTCCCCTGGCAAGTAGATAGGATTCTTAAGTCCTTTGTATTCAAAGCTTTAGTTCACTTCAGGGAATAATATATCACCAAGAGGGGGGGGGGGAGGCAAAGGCGTCTCATAAAAGTCTCCGTTAACAAGAAAAATAACAGAGAAGAAACCTTTCCACAATTTACTCTCTTTCTCACTCTCACCCCACACCTCTTATCGTTCTCCTATTATCGGCTGTTCTCGGCCTCTCGGAGTCTGGCAGCCGCAGAAGCTAGGGCTCACTCGCCCTGAGCTGTTTTGCAGTTTACAACGGGGTTGAGCCTCGAGACTCCAGGAGCTCTCCCCGGAGACGTTCGTCTGCTACCAAGTCAAACCAGAAGTCCCCCAGTTATTTGCTTGTTTACTAAAATCACTACTATCCAGGCCTGTAACTGTGAATACCATATGGAGGTAATGTCCCTTAGAATTGCATCATACTGTCAGCAGTCAGACGCCGTCTCCCACTAAGGAGTGCCACAGTGGCGTGGGGGCCAAAGGTTGATGTAGGAATAAGACACCACTACCCATAAAATGTATGCTGCTGAGAGAGTTTTGGAATTCATCTTGTGTGTCAAGCCTCTGTCAGAAGATGGTTGGCTGCTGAACTTTATCCCTGGTCCAAAGGTGTGCCTGGTTGGGCAATGGGGCTACCTAATTCCCATTGTGTCACCCTTAGGCGACTTCATCAGGACTCCAAGCAGACCATTGTTTACCCTATCTCAGAGGTGGAGCTACAAGGGGGCCAGGGGGTGCGTGTTGCACCAGGTGCGCTTGGGGCGGGGGAGGAGAAAAATTTCAGGTTTGTTTTTTGTATTTTTAGTGTTTTTCAGTTTTTGGCCTGCAGGGGACAAGGTTTTTAGGCTAGCAACACCAAAATTTCCAGGATTGTTTTGGGGACTCTCCTGATAATAACACCCAAGTTAAGTGAGGTTTGGTGCAGGGAGTCCAAAGTTATGAACTCCAAAAGAGGATGCCCCTTCCCCCATTGTTTCCAATGGGAGCTAATAGGAGATGGGGGCTACACCTTTGAGAGTCCATAACCTTGGACCCCCTGCACCAAACTTCACCAAACCTGGCTGGTCTTGATTCTAGTGTTTTTAAGTACTAGTAGCCGAATTTTGTTCATTTTCATGGTTTCTTCCTCTCTGTTGAAATTGTCCATGTGCTTGTGGATTTCAGTGGCTTCTCTGTGTAGTCTAATGTAGTGGCTGTCAGAGTAATCCAGAATTTTTGTGTTTTCAATAACATTGTGTCCAGCTTGGTTTATCATGTCTTCTGTTATTGCTGATTTTTCTGGCTGAATTAGACTGCAGTGCCTTTCATGTTCTTTAATTCGTGTCTGGGCGCTGTGTTTCATGGTCCCTATGTAGACTTGTCCACAGCTGCAAGGTATACGGTAGACTCCTGCAGAAGTTAGAGGATCCCTCTTATCCTTTGCTGAACATAGCATTGGTTGAATTTTCTTGGTGGGTCTGAAGATTGTTTAGAGGTTATGTTTCTTCATCAGTTTCCCTATTTGATCAGTGATTCCCTTGATGTATGGTAAGAACACCTTATCTCTGGGTGGCTGTTTATCTTCATTCTTGTGGTTTGTTCTGTCTTGCAGCTCTTCTGATGTCTATAGTGGAGTAACCATTAGCCTGTAGAGTCCAGTTTAGGTGATTTTTACCTCATACTGCCTCAGGACACATTTTGGGGTATTGGTTCTTTGGCCAGACATAGTGTGTATGTGTGTTCTGGATCTGTGTATGCACTGCCACTTGCCTTAAGGCTCTTTCCTTTACTCCTGGAAATACTGGTCATTTTTTTTATTGCTGGCTTCCCTGGATGTCCGTCGAGACTGGTAACTGTCACCCATCCCTGAAATCCCATCCAACCCCCTCCCTTCTCTTTCAGTCAGCTCTTGCATGCTTTGTGTGCTTATGTTCATTTTCAAAATATTTCTATTATTTATTAAAACCAATTTTAATTGTCCAACTGCCTGCTTATTTGGGAGTTTCACCCAGGCAAATTCTGACACACATTGGTTATTAATCCTAGTTACCCCCCTCTCATTCACTGTCTCCCGTGAATTCCCCTAACTAAAGTGGAAAGACTGCCTATTTAGGGTAACAAAACTCTTTCTTGATCCCTAATTTTTCATAAAGTCTTGAGCACTTTTTGATGTTGGGGTGTAAGTGAAAATGTGCAAGCAGCTTTTATCCAGTTGTTTGAGGAACAACGGGGGAAGGGAACCTGCAAATTAGCTGGTGCTGAATCAGTTCACGCCTTCCTAACTGAATTAACCCCTTCTTTAGTGCAAACTTTTCTCCCTGTCATTTACCCATTTTGCTTGTTTCTCTCCACTTGAATCGTTGCAGTGACAAGTGGGCAGTAGACTAGCAAACAAAATGGAATGGGATTTCTACTTTGACTCAGAACAAGGTGGGACCATGGGAGACATAAGCAGAAAAATTAATATGTAATTTCACTCAGCCTGTTTTTAATCATAAATTGAAAGCTACCTTGCTAAAGCATGGTTGTACTTTTTCCACATCAGTGAAGAATCACTGTTACACTCTTGTTTTTACCCTTCCAGAATTAGGGAGACTGGTTCACCTGCTTTGTTACCTGCCAATCTACTAAGTATTAGCAGGGTGTGCCAACAGGGGCGATTCAGCCAGTGATTCTGTGAATGTTGTCATTTTGAGTTATGAACAAAAGTGTCATATGGCGTGTTCATCATGTTTTGTAAACTTTGTAGCATCCCTCATGAGATACAAATAATTGATTTACTGGGATCTCATTTGGAAATTCACCAAAACGTAAACATACAGTAATTAAATCATAACATTTTCTGTGCTATTATATAAAAATTTGAATAAAATTTTGAATATTTTTTACATTTGATTTTATGTTTGTGGTCTCCAAAGAAGAAAGGTTGTCTGATTCATCTGCAACTATATAAGGTCCAGCATTTTGCCTTAGATCTTCAAATAACATCTGTAAGAATGATGCTAGTCCATCATTAAATGTATTGTAAAACACAATTATGAAATTCAAGTATTATATCATTTCATACATAATTCGAAAAATAAGATCAAAGCCAACATAGATCCACACATTCATTGCCTTTACTTTAAGATCCACTATGGCCTGTTACGTACATGCAAAATAATGCATTTTCAATCCCCTTTCATAATTGTTTGCAAGTAGATTTTGCTATTCCAAACTGTAAAATCCGAACAGCTGCAAAGTGCATTGAAAGTGGATTGAAAGTGCATTATTCTGCATGTGAGGAAGGGGTCTGTGATTAACTTGTTAGATTAATTCTGGTTTTGTGTTCATTTTATATTCCATCTGTTAGCAAATTAAGTGAGCTTATTTTATGAATTTTATGATGGCAATGTATAGATGGCTTTTTCAATCTTTTTCAAAGAATAGGTCATGAAACTTGTGATTATGACTTTCAGTTCAATCCAGAGAGAGCTTGCGGGACCACCTTGCCCTCCCCAAAAAGTTTTTTTAAAAAAGCCCTGCGCCCAACAATCCTCCATGGGGATAGTGGAGATACACCATGAAAAATGTGGCATATCTCAGAGACTGGTTCTACCAGTGCATAGGGGCTGGGCAGGCAGTAGAAGCCGACGAAGGTCAGCTCCACCCCATGGCCTGTCCCTGAATGCCCCAGCCATGCCAGTTCAGCTTTCAGCACTGGCAGCTTCCAAGTTGGGTGCTGCAGAGCTGAACAGTGACTGCTGGGGTAAATCACCCCTGCCTGCACATTTGCCCCTTGTACCAGCAGGGTGGGCACCTATGTTGGCACAGGGCTTTACTGGCTCCAGAGATAGGTCCAACCCTCCTCTGGATTGGGCTGCCCATTATGTAAGCAACCACTTAGGAGATAATTAAATGACACCATTTGTAGCAGTGTTGTTAACTTGTAATTGTGACTGTGTGTGTGGGAAATGTTTTGGAGGCACAAAAAACCCCTACAAACTGGAAGGAAGATGACTTCAGAAAGTCCAATGTTCTGTATTAGTTTTGCTTTATAGGAGTTAGCTGACATAACACTGCCATTTTTCAGACCATCTCCATACCATAACCAGAGACTCTTCCATACTTTCATGGGAAGGAGCGGTTCCTCTATGCATCCAAGTGGCTCCTCTATGCATGGCTGTGAATAAGTTTGAATCATTCTTGGGGCTTACACAACTACTTCATATTTCTATATCTGTTCTAACATTAATATCCTTGCAAAGCTCCAAGGAGTAGTGGAAGAAGAAGCAGAGGAGTGAGAAGCAGGAGGAGTTGCTGCTTGCAACCACTAATTATTCACCTAATCACAATCTTATGTACAAAAGTGATTTTCAAAACAGAAGCATAAATGAAAGATAAGCATACATGGTTGCTTTTAATAACTTTTGATGTAATGACTAAATCAAGAATCCCATTCTACTAGACTGGGAATGCACGTTTTAATCAGAAAAATCTGTAAAAATTTCACTCACTCTTCCTAGGGCTGTCATTCTCTTGTGTACCCTCTGCATTTTGTGCTTGAGGATCCATTTTTGCACTACTATTTCCTTCAGTTTTGTTGGTGGATGACACAAGGACTTTGTGTTCCATGCGCAATAGGAGTGTTATGCCTTCTGGATGCCCTTGCCTTTTTCTTCTTGCAACTATGGCATGTGGAGAGAAGCAGCGTCAGCCTTTCCTCTTGCACAGTTGTTGCTTTCTCAGACTATTGGCTGCATGACAAAAATCATGTTACGTACATGCTTGCACATAATTATCATAGCAGAGCCAACAGTAGTTTGAGGATGGAAAAATGGCATGAGAGGGAAGACAGAATCTGCTTCTCCCTGCACAATACAATCACGAACATAAACGGACTGAGGTGCAATCTGAGAGGCATAAAACTCCCATCACACACAGAATACTAAGTCCCTGTGTTATTCTCACCAATACTAATGTAAGGATTGGCCATGAGAACTCCCCCATGCTTTTTCAAATACCTAAGATTACGTATCACATTGGACCTCAGGAGAAGGCAGATAGGGAAGAGAAGCACTGTTCAGCTGCAGAACATGTTGGTGGCTCTTCTGCATTTGGTTCTAATACTAGTGTTTGGTTGTCTGCACTCTACAAGCATGTTGCATACGCTTTGCATCTGTAAGAGGCCACCCATGCTTATCTGCTTCAAAGATTATGCGGAAAAGGAAATACTAAAATTATGCTAACGGTGTTATCTCTGCCTCCTCCTTGTCTTAATTGAGATTATAGACTCCTTCACGCAGACTGTGTGGGCTTGGCATTATCAGGGTTTTTTTTTTAATCTTCAAAAAAAGAAAAAAAACTTTCAGAAGAGACATAAAGACAAAAATGTAAATGGTGGGGAACAACACATACATTTCTATAAGCAGTTTCCAAATATGTAAAAATAAACTCACGTGCAATTGCTATCTGTATGCCATGTGTTCAAATGCTGATTGTTCCAAGGTCCTCAATGCATTAAGTTACTGGAGGTGGGCTGTTATTCTTTCCGTTTTGTAATATGAGTCTTCTAACTAAGGTAAATGCACAGAGGGTCGATCTCATTGACATTTTTGTTCATTCAAATTACAGATTTCTTAAGGTAGACTGTGGGCTTGGCATTCTCAGTTATATATGTAGCTGTTGCTGCTATGCTGTCTGTCGGTATAAATCCTATGCCAAGGGGTCATTTCTGTGCATAAAGTTACAACATGGCAACTGAGTAGCTAATCTTTAGGATAGTACATAGAATGTTTACTTGTTTCTCCGCATCTACATCTGTGTTATGTAACAATTTTGAAGGGCCTACACCAAGGACATAGGTGGGGTTTTTTTTCTCAGGTTCAGACCCCCCCCCCCCATTGCATGTCCGAAGCTGCGCTCCGCCCCCCTTTTGTGGGTTTTTGTATTTTTAAAGTTTTTTTGTTTTTGGCCTGCAGGGGGCACAGTTTTTAAACCAGCAGCACTAAAATTTCAAGTTATCATCAGGTGACGCTCCTGATGATACCAGCCAAGTTTGATGAAGTTTGGTTCAAGGGGTACAAAGTTACGGACTCCCAAAGCGGGTGCCTCCATCCCCCATTGTTTCCAAAGGAAGCTAATAGTAGATGGGTCTACCCATTTGAGGGTCCGTATCTTTGGACCCCCTGAATCAAACTTCACTAAACCTAGGTGGTATCATCAGGATAGTCTGCTTCTGATGCCACCCCAGTTTGGTGAAGGTTGGACCAGGGGGTACAAAGTTATGGACTCCCAAAGCAGGTGTCTCCATCCCCTATTGTTTCCAATGGAAGCTAATAGGAGATGGGAGCTACACCGTTGAGAGTCCATAATTTTGGACTCCCTGAACCAAACTTCACCAAACCTGGGTGGTATCATCAGGAGAGTCTCCCAAAGATACTCCAAAAGTTTGGTGCTGCTAGCTTAACAATTATACCCCTGACAGCAGGCACCACCCAAATTTTCCTAGATTCTCTTTTTAAATCCACCCCCTTCAGCATGGATTTAAAGGAAGAATCTGAGGTCCCCAGTTTAAACATTGAAAGTAATGTTGTTTCAGGGTGTGGGATAATCGACCCCAAAACAGCATCACTTTCAATATTGTTTTATCTGGGGACCTCAGATTCTCCCCTTAAGGTGGATTTAAAAGGAGAATCTGGGCTCCCTAATTTAAACACCATTGAAAGTGATGCTGTTTGGGGGTGGATTCCAGCACCACAGCAGTCGCCCATTGGGGGGGGGGGGTGCGCAAACCTCACATTTTGCACTAAGCTCCATTTTCCCTAGCTACCCCTCTGCCTGGAGGGGAGAGAGAAGGGACTGCCGGCTGCCAGCTGGGAGCCCAGCCGGTGGGGGAGGCGGGGCAGGCGGGTCACGGGAGTCTGCCATCCCTTGCCTGGGAAAGCTGCTGTTATAAGCACTGAGGCTGGGGGTGGGGCTTGGGGAGATGTGGCCACACCCCCAGAGGCAGGTGGGGGTGTGGCCTCACCCCCGAATACCCCTCCCCCATAAAAAATCTATACCTACATCACTGGCCTACACTTCACTGCATTTCTACAGTTCCACAGGCTAGAACTCTTCTTGCATGGACTCCTGTGCCAGTATGTTGTGTCTTATAGTGATGTAAACTTACTAGACATTTTGCATTGATGAGGGTGTTGATTTTTATTCCCCTCCCCATGTCAAAGTTTACCCTGCCACGGTGCAGTTGCATAACAAAGTTTACCTGGGTTTGGTTCTACTAATTCCCTGAGGAGCACACATCATAAAGCAAGGGGTGGGTGGGTTACTGAATAAATTTAAGAAAGGATATTCAAACAGGCATATAGTTCAGTGGCAGTAAACTGCACATAAATAACATAGCTGACTAACTATCATATTTACTGGAATCTCATTACAGCACAGTTGATTCTTAAGGCAAAGAATTTCCAGAGTATAATACAAAAATCTTCTTGGCCGCAAGGGAAGGGTATCAGGGCAAAGGTAAAGGGATAAAGGATTCTTCTCTCTAGCTACACTTATAGACAATTGCTGCCCATAACCTTCTGACATCCTCAACTAATCATTGGGCAGCATCCATAGAACTTTCCAGAATGAGAGTTAGTTCCTCCTCCCATACCAGATTTACAGCTGAATCATGTGAGCTAATTGACAGGATTGAGAAGATGTCCTTGACAAATAGCTGCCAGCCTGCCAGTGTGGCGGTGACTAATACCTGCAGAGAGTCAGGGAAAAATGAACTAAGCTGGAAAATTCCTCTACAGTGGCTTCTCTTTTGACACCCCCACAAACACCCTTAGGCTGTTTCCGCATGGCACAATCATACCAGGTTACAATCGGTATCTTACAATCCGGGTCTATTTTATCCCGGTTTCTCCCTTTGCATGGGTGCCCATTTCTGTGAAGAAGTCGAGTTAAGACCAGGAGGAAACACTCTGATTACTTTTGCACAAGCCTGGCTTTTTTTGTTTTTACAACATAGATGCAGCACACATGCTCAAACATCCCTGGTGTGCTGCATTCTGATTGACTCTTCCTCCTCTCCCAAAGGCAATGCTTCTGATTGATGGAACCACAGCAACCACAGGAAAACCAAGCAGGACGACCCCTCCCCTTTTCTCTAGCTTTGGAAAGAAGCCGGTGCAGTGAGCAACATGGCAAGCATGTTGTGCTATACAAAGTAAAAACTTTTGACCAATACTGGGCAGAGCACTATGTCCCAGGTGTGCAGGAAGGTGTGCAGGAAGGTGTGCAGGAAGGTGTGCAGGAAGCCACGGCATGAGACACTCCCTGCCTCCTCCCCCCAACATACCAAATAACATTTCTAGTCTTTGAGGCTGTCATGGAATGAGAGCATCCTGCCAGGCAGGCGCTTCCCCACCCCTCCCGGGATCCCATTGAGAACGTGAGCTGGGAGCTGCAGGACTGGGCTGGCTGCAGCTTGGCTGTCGAGCGGCACTTGTGAGAGTGAACTGGAACAGGATGAGCATGATGTCAGGCAGCGAGATCTGGCAGTGGGGTGGCAAAAATAAATTGGTTTTGCTCCCATGGCCTTTGAACTGAAGCGGTTCAAAGCGGGATTTCTGAAAAGGATCGCCATTTTGGGGATTTTTGAAAAACCCAGGATGAGGGAAATATCACTCGACAAAGATTGGGAACCGTGCGAATTTCTTGGCCAAACTGGGATATTTCTCTTGCTCAACCTGGGATATTTGGACCATGCAGAAATGGAGAAATTTTGGGAACAAGGAAAAATATGCACAATAAAATGTATTTGCTACTTAAAAATAAAAATATGCAATTGTACAACTGCTTGAAATAGCATTGTATGGTGTATATATATGCCGTCAAAATAAAGTTGATCTTTTAAAGAACCAGCATGGTGCAGCATATAGATTGTTGGATTAAGATATAAGAGACCCTGATTAGAAGACCTGCTCTGCCATGGAAGTTTGCTGGGTAATCTTGGGTCATTCACATTATCTTAGCCTAACTATACTTCTTAAGGTTGTTGTGACAGTAAACTTCACAGAATACATCTTTGCATATGTGGGACTAATTTATTTTCTCAATTCTGATAAAAAGTTGTATGCCTATGATAAGCACAAGCCTCTAGCTCTTTCAAGGTGAAATAAACCAGTTCTAAAAGATTTCTTCTGTTCAAAGCTTTATTCTTTCCAAACTGCAGTTTTGGAGAACTTTCCTTTAGCAAGCAAGCAGGAGAATTCAAAGCTCTATTGTCTGCAAGCATCAATTATAGTTTTTACAATTGCAGCCACCCACTCTACCTGTCCTTTGGCTATTGGCTAAGCCAAACCGCCCATCACATTACCAATCCTTCTCCCCAACTTGTAACTACTTGTCAGTATACTTCAGCATACACTCTGTATGCTGTCTCTTCGCCCATTCTCTCTCTATCTACTCTGTCTCTTCGCCCATTGGCTGGGCTGCTCCTGACATCCCCCTCCCTTTTGCTCACTTTAACCTTTTCCCATATTTGGGCATGCTCTTATGTCATACCTACCCTGCCGGGTACCAGGATCTGGTTGCCATATCAACCAAGCATGTCTTTGCCTTTATCAGTGTCTTTCTGGGCAGCAGCTTCCTCTTATGTATATCAGCTTTATTCTACATTCCAATTCTACATTTTAACCGAAAGAGAAAATTTCTTTATAGTCTTAGGCAAGGCCAGTCTGTGTCTGTCTTTCCAAAAAGCCCTTTCTAATTTCTCTAATATATGATTCTTACATATATGGCAAGTTAAAAGTTACCCTGATATATTTCTTGTGACTAAATATATATAGTATATATGGATGGCTTAATACACTCTAAGCTAATATTTCTATCACCTAGATCACAGAATAAAATACAAGAATGCAGTAACTATGAGAGGTAGAGGTAGGGCATGCTCAGTTTTCTAGATGATAATGGCAAAGATTGCAGGTTTTAAGTTGGTAATTATCAATTATGGAAATCCAAAGTGATTCTGGAAAATTATTTCTGGGATTTTTTAAGCAGTGATAATCCAGTAGAATGGAAACCACCCCCTCCCTCCCCCAATAAGCAAAGCTAATTATAAGTGTGCTAGGAGACAGTGATTAGCTCTCCATAAGGAAAGGAGACACAGTCAAATGTATGTGGAATACACTTCAGAAACTGCATGAAACCTAAACAGCAAGTGTAGCTGCTTTAGAAGCTATATAAAATGAGACTAGCAAATAGCTTCAGAAGCTATATAAAATGAAACCTAGTACATGCATGACAGGGGCATAATGAGGCAAACTGTAGCCCTGGGCAAAACCTGAGTTGGATGCCCCCCCCCCCCCGAGCGGCCACTCCACCACGACCAATTTTTTTTTGCACCAGAACATTGGTGTGTGCAGGGGGTGTATTTTTAGACATATCAGCACCAAAATGTCAGTGTATCATTAGGATACTGTCCTTATGCTACCCCCCAAGTTTGGTGAGGTTTGGTTCAAGGAGTCCAAAATTATGGACTCCCAAAAGGGGTGCCCCATCCCCCATTGTTTCCAATGGGAGCTAATAGGAGATGGGAGCTACAGTTTTGAGGGTCCATGACTTTGGCCCCCCTGAACCAAACTGCACCAAACCTGGGGGGTATCATCAGGGCAGTCTCCTGATGAGACTCTGAAAGTTTTGAGACTATGCCTTCAGAAATGTGCCCTCCCCCCCAGCCTGCAACCTCTATTGACAGCAATACAGAAAACTCAATGCAGAACAAAGATTCTTGGGTAAATTTCTGGGAAGTTCCTGCAGGGGGCGCATTTTTGATATATCGGCACCAACATTTCAGGGTATCATCTGGAAACTGTCCTTATGGGACCCCCCAAGTTTGGTGCCATTTGGTTTAGGGGGTCCAAAGTTATGGACCCTCAAAGGGGGCACCCCATCCCCCATTCTTTGCTAAGGAGATGGGGGCTACCCTTTTGAGAGTCCATAACTTTGGACCCCCTGAACCAAACTGCACCAAACCTTGGGGGTGCCATAATGACAGTCTCCAGATGATACCCTGAAATTTTGGTGCTGATCCGTCCAAGAATGCCCTCTCTGCAGGAACATCCCAACATTTGCCCAATAATCTTTGTTCTGCATCGAGTTTTCTGCATTGCTGTCAATGGGGGTTGCAGGCTGGAGGGGAGGGCACATTTCTGAAGGCACAGTCTCAAAACTTTCATGGTCTCATCAGGAGACTGCCCTAATGATACCCCCCAGGTTTGGTGCAGTTTGGTTCGGGGGGGGCAAAGTTATGGACCCTCAAAACTGTAGCTCCCATTTCCTATTAGCTCCCATTGGAAACAATGGGGGATGGGGCACCCCTTTTGGGAGTCCATAATTTTGGACTCTTTGAACCAAACCTCACCAAACTTGGGGGGTAGCATAAGGATAGCACCAAAATTTCAGCGTATCATCAGGAGACTGTCCCTATGCTACCCCCCAGGTTTGGTGCAGTTTGTTTCAGGGGGGCCAAAGTTATGGACCCTCAAAACTGTAGCCCCATCTCCTATTAGCTCCCATTGGAAACAATGGGGGATGGGAGCACCCCCTTTGGGAGTTCATAACTTTGGACTCCCTGAACCAAACCTCACCAAACTTGGGGGGTAGCATAGGGACTGTCTCCTGATGATACGCTGAAATTTTGGTGCTGCTAGCCTAAAGACTGCGCCACCTGCAGGCCAAAAATGGAAAACCACTAAAAATACCCCAAAAGAAACCCTGCATTTTCATGCCCCCCACAAGGTGGTGCCCTGGGCAGCTGCCCACCTTGCCCAATGGGCCTTACGCCCCTGATGCATGAACATTGAAACACTATGCTAGTAATTGTGAAACAGATGAGTGAGCTTGGGGAGAAAAATGAAAGGCATGAAGTGGCACTATTACCACATAGTATCCCATAATGTTATGTCCCACTCGTCAATGCCCATGAGACCAGATCAGGGAGATCTCAGAGGGAAAGTGTGTATAAACAAGTGGAAGAAAACTGGAATGACCAAGGCACTGAGCCTCAGAGTACCATGCACTCCTGAGCAGATTGGAGTAGGGAATGAAAGAACTGAACCCTAGTTGAGATTACCATCTACATACTATTGGATGTTCGATTAAGGAAATGATGACAGCAATATAACTACAAAATATTGCCATTAAAGGCTATTCACATGTCCTGTGAAAAACAATCAAATCCATAGAGAGTCTACTAGTGGATTATGGTGGTCAGTGTATAGAATAATATTATCTCAGTGCTCACATAGAAACTGAGATTGATGGGGACCATTTCCTTAGTTGGAAACAAAAATTTACCGAGAAGCCAGAGCATTTCGATACGGGGGATGCAAAAGAAGTGAAATGCCACAAACAGGGGGATTACCTAAAAATAGAGGGGAAAACGCACTGCCAACAACAGTCAGTACTCAAAGACGATCAGAACATTATTGGGTATAGATACAATGACAAGGTAGATCTGTGCCTGTAGGATTTCTTTACAGGACTGTTTCTGTGCCCAATCAATCCAGAGAATCCAATTCCAAAGCCTTTATTGGCATTATAAACTACAGAGTTAGTAGAAAAGTAGAAAAGAGGCATTTATCTACTAACTGAGACATTAAAACATTAAAATGCATTAAAACATTAAATACATTAAATACATTAAAACAATGTTAAACGTTCACAACCACGCCTTGTAAACCGCACACATATAAATTAATTAACCATTACTACTATGTAGACAATGATTGCGCCTGACCAAATAGTGCCTGAAAAAAACTTGCAACATTCTCACATACAAGATCACAGGACCCATTGAGTAGAAAGTTCATCACAGATGGTAACCTGACAGCGTTTGAGCTCTCTACCAATGGACAGATGTACATGGAGCGAGTAGATTCCAGATATTGGACACTCCAATAGTACATGTTGAGTCGTTTCAACAACGTGGCCATGTTACATTGACATAACCTGTTCTCATATGGAGGTTATTATACCTGCCAAGAGTCATAGCTGCTAGGTAGAGCATTAAAACGTAGCCAAAGTGTACACTCTATGCTGTTTGGGGTTGTACCAGAATGTACAGATAGTTGGCACAGTAATCTGATCGACAATTCCCAAGGCCTGTGGGGAGCAGCTTTTCCTCCTGCAACATTCTCTCAGTTTCTCTCTGTTCAACTAAAACAGATTAATTTCATTATGAATTCTTGGATGGCAGACATAGTTTGGAACTGGTCAGCTGTTAAGCCCATGTTGTTAAGTTTCTTATCTATGTCAGCCAACCATTTCACAGATGTAGATTCTGATAAGAGTTGATGTATAAAACTATTGGGTCTGGGCTCAAAATGAATTTGGGTCCAGTACTTAAGTACTCTTGTCCATGCCATCAGTTCCATACTTATTTTGTCCAGTTTTCTCTGCATAGGGTGTCATATGGGACACACCTTGGTGACCCTAAAAATTTTCTCGCCAAGAAAAGTATCCCTGTACTGACCTCATAAGGTGATTTGAATTTCGGGAACCATATTGGGGTTCCATAATAGTTGAGGGATTATCTTTGCATTGAAGATTTTCAGTGCAGCTGGGACAAATTGGTGTCCTTTTAGAGTAGAAAATCGGAGAATCGCTGCAGCATTCACCCTAGCTTTGTTCTCTGCTTGTTTGCTGTGAGGGACCCAAGATAGGTTGTAACTGAATAGGAGCCCTAGATATCTAAACTGACTTCTACTTGCTCTAGGACATGGTTGTTCACTTTCCAGCTACATTTACACCTAGATTTTGCAAAGATCATGACTTTGGACTTGTCATAGTTAAGCGTCAGCTTATTTACATGACAGTATATCTCTGTGACTGCAGTTTAGTAGGCGCTTTTAAGCCTACTTGGGAATATGACAAGAGAACAGCGTCGTCTGCATAAAAGCAGGGTGGATATATGCAGCTTTAACCTAAGCGCATGGATGGCCATCAATTTTAGTTAAGGTTGCAGGGAAGTCATTGAGAAATAGGCAAAATAGACTGGGTGCCAGTGGGCAACCTTGTTTAACCCCTTTGTTAACCATAATTGATTCTGTTAACGTGCCATCTCTTGAAGTTCTTATTTGGCAAGTTGTGATCTGCAGGAACTTTTAATTAGAGCTAAAGTCCTTGTCCATGCTTTAGGGTTTTAATTTATGCCATAAAAGTTCCCTATTCACCCAATCAAAGGCACCCTTCAAATCCAGAAAAGCAGCATAAAGCTTGCTTTTTCAGCTCAATGATTTAGTTTGCAAGATGTTGGAGAATTAGACAGTGATCTAGGAATAGAGTTACCTGCCCTAAAACCCGATTTGTTCTGGGGTCGAAAGTAGCTGATGTTTGTCTGTCCAGCTCTTTTAATTTTTTCAGTAGATAGTTAGCATACAATTTGCCTATAATGAGCAGATAAAAGGCTGATCGGCCTATAATTAGAGGGACACTGGGGGTCTCCTTTTTTATAGAGGGGGTACAATGATCGCCTTTAACCAGTCCTTGGGAATCATTAAAGATTTGTTGATATATGTAAATAATGAGGCAAGCACTGGAGCCCACCAGTCTGGGTCAGTTTTTAACATCTCTGCTACAATGATATCAGGGCCAGCTGCTTTCCCAGACTTTAGTTGGTGAATTAATTCAATAACCTCTCGCCTGTTAACTGGGGCCCATTCAGGCAAATCCTCGGCTGGGCTCATGCTAGAGCTTCGGTCAATCTCTTGGTCGGAGTAAAAAATTCCAGAGTAGTGTTTCTGCCATAATGAAGGAGTGATGTCGGCAGCTATTGGGAGATTTTGACACATGCCCCAATCCAGAGAATCCAGAGAAAAGAGTGATATTTGAAACTGGTATCAGCAACTGCCACTGATTCAGAATTAAAGGCAAATGTAGATGCTGATTGGGCTTGGGACACTACTGATCAGAAGTCCACCGTGGAAATTTGTTTTAATATAACGAAACTAGGTTAGTTAAAAAACAGACAACCATTGCTCTTTCATCAATATAAGCTGAATATATTGCAACAGCACAAGCATGTCAGGAGGATTTCGATTTGCCAATTGTTAGATTTGGGATTAAATATACCTAAACAGATATTAATCTATGAAGAAAATCAGGGATGTATAAAGCTGAAACAGATTAAAAGGATTAATCCTAAAGCTTACAGATTGGTATTATGAATCACATTCTGAGAAACTTACAAAAGAAAGCACTTATTAACATGCAATATTGGCTTACTGGGGGAAAAATGATTTGCCCAGTAGTATCACTGGAACCTCCCAACAAACAATTATATTGTGGAATAGTACACATACTGTTGAAAAGGAATATTGGAGTGCTATCTTAAGAAGAGGTGTAAAATTTTCAGAAATTTTGGAGCCATGGGAGAAAAAAATTCCCTGTGTTTTTTAAATAAAAATTTGGGAAAAATGGAAATATATGCAATACTTAATTTTCTGTTGAACCTAAACTTCTTTTACAGATTGATCTACATAAAAGGCATCATTTGTAACTTAGCATATAAAATAGCACCATTTTGCACATTTATGGAATGTAATAGCACAAATATCTTAATTTTCTATAAGAAAAAAATGCAAGTATACCCAGCATTCAACACTAGAGAAAGAGTTGCAAACTACTGGACCCTATGCTACCAGAACAAATATAAATTTAATTTTAGCAACCTGAGAGGTAGACATTTTTAAAAATATATATAGTTTTGTAGTTAAGCAACACTGACCATTTTTGGTATATGAGAGAGTTAACTGCAATTGGCAAAACTATACAGGGGATAGAAGAGTTAGATGCCTTCTTTCTGCTACACAACTTCCATTACTGTTTTCAAAATACCAGTCAGTTCCAATCTCCATCTCTCAGCATCTCACCATTTTGACTTTCTACGGGGATACATATGTTCAGCCCTGGATGCTATGCTAGCTTTGAGCTGGACTGGAGCCAATATATAGGATGTATATTAAGAGACGAGAAAGTATAAACCAATGAACACCCAGCAGAGCAACTGAACAGTATTACATCCTTGTAAGTCTATAGGATTGCATTCAAATGGTTCCCATAAGACTACAAAAAATACAGGACACTTTTTATTTATTTAGATTATTTGTAGGCTGTGTTTCTACCAATAGGTTCTTAAGGCACCTGACAGATAAAAATAAATAATAAAATCATTATTAAAAAATCAAAATTATGGACAAGTCCAAGGTAAAAATCATAACTGCTGTTCCCTAATTCAATCTATTTCAAACCACAAGTCTTTAAAAGAATTTAGAAAATGTGCAGAAAAAGTACCAACTTCATTTCCTTGGGTAGGGAATTCTATAGTCTGGGGAACAGCAGCCAGAAAGGTCCTCACACAAGTCCCATTAAGTCTGATTGCCACAAGAAGGATGGATCTCAAAATACAGAAGGCTGATAGAAGTGGAGTCCTTCAGCTGCTCTGGCCCCAATCCATTTAAGGCTTTAATATTAAAACAGCAGTCATTTGGGCATGCCCCTTCTAAATATCTTTTGCAGTAACTATGAAAGTTACCATCTTCAAACTCATCTTGATGCAGAGCATGTTGCAATAATCAAGTCTGGTTGTTAGCCAAGAGGGAGTGTGCTACTAAGTTGTTATTATCCAGGAACAGCTACATCCTCTGAACTAGCGTTAGTTCATATTGGGCCAATTTCAGATAGTTGTCAATCTACAGAAAATGTGGCTTCTTAAAATTCTCCCCCGGTCCCATAACATGCAAACTTGATCTTTCAGTGGGACCCTGTCCAGAACATCCTTTGGGTATCACATACATACACCAATTGACCCTTTGGGCACCCCACACATTCACCAATTACCAGTCCTCCAGTACTACCTTTGGCAACCTCCCTATAAAGAATGAGCTGAACAACACAAACTCCTCAGGGTCGTACCTGCATCAGTATCATACTCCTATCCAAGTCAAACCCTCCTAAAGTCCCTCACATTAATGGAAATACAAAGAGGTTGAATCTCTAATATCATGCCCAGTTGGATCTATTTCCTTCACCTGGAAAAAGGTACAAACTAAGATACCAAGACTACAAGTTTTATTCATGAAGCAGGAATGGGGGGAGCCCTGATAAAAATAGAAGGTACGTTCCATGGCATTCCTCTGGGTCCCCTGCCTGTCAGAGGCCCTTTACGCACTAGGAAAAAAAATGTAAAGCAGATGTGGATTAATGCTATGTGGAGCAGCAACCGGACCTTTTTGTCGCAGTTTTTTTCTTACACACTTGACCCACATTCAATGGAAAGAATCTGGTCCTGCATCTGATTCCAGAAACCCGACATTATACACTGCCGCAGAATGCAATTGTCCTCAATTGCCATGGATGTCCTGATTGGCTGTCGTGCTGTGCCAGGGCAGGTACTTTCGAATACTTTGCCACGTGACATGGCAACCAGAAGATGACACTCCTGTCTTCCTATTGGCTACCGTCATCTCATGCTTTCTTGCGGGGGTATAACGAGATCTCAGAAACCTTCCTTCCAATTGGCTATCGTGCACTTGTGCTCCACATTCCCACACATTAAGCCTTGACTGTTTTAAAAAAAGGACATTTTCCAGCAGATCTGTTGGCAACCCAAAAGCATGTACAGAGCTCTTTTTAATTTACAATGGAGTGGCTCTCCACAACTGAGCACAAGACATCCTTGGCTGGAATGTGTCTTTGGAAAAAGCAACAAGGATCTGGCTTTTTTTTTCTGAGATGAAATTCTGTCTGCTCCAAGCCTAAAACAGAATACAGAGTTGCACAACAGAATACAGAGCTGGTGCCTGCACTTTAAAAACAAACTGTAGTATTCTTACTTCACTAGATTATTAACTATCTTGGCGATTCTGATCTACCCTCCCTTCTATTCCAGCCCCTAGCTTGTCATGCCTGGATCTTCTTCCTCCCCCCTCTAGAAGAGCATCTCCGAAGTACATGCTGGTTGCATCCAAGGGAGGGGGCTCTCTGCCTCTTATGGACAGCCTCCCCAGATTAAACAGTATAACAATGAGCCATGTTCCCTTCCTGCTGATCCAACGAGTGCTCGAGATCTCTTGTTCTTGCTACGCAGAGATAATGGAAAACATGACTGACCGTGAGGAGCAGGAGCAGGCAAGTGAGAGGAATTCGACACTTTAAAATCTGCGCGCGCATCGGCAATTAACTGGCGTCTTCCAATTGGCTGGAATAAATTGCTTCATTGCTGAGGTGGGAATCTGAAAAGTGGAGCAGTTGCCAGGTTATACACACTAGGCCAGGCACATCCGGAGTAAAACCATGCATTCTGAAAAAGTAGTACATACAACCAGGAGCAGGGAAAAAGTGAGGTATGATATGGGACAAATTGGAAAGTGAACCAAACTGATCTGTGACACAGGGCTTGACAGTGTAGAACTTGTGCAGAAAATGGAACTGCCCCAAATACTTGTTCTAAAACAAAGCTGTAGTGTGTAAAGGCCCAGAATTAGCTTTCACACATCATAGTAACAAGGGAGAGGCAGCAAAAATCCATTCCAGAAGTAGAGTTCTGTTCATAGTTCTCTGAGTGGCACCTATTATAACACATGGATAAAAATCAGTTCTACAGAAAGGAATGTGGAAATAGCTGTCTCCTTGTTGGTTAGTATTGCAGGCATATATGTGTATTTTTCTCTGTCTCATCTACATCCAGCCCATCATCCAAGAAAATCAGTGTGATATACTCCATTTTATCTTCACATCACTCCATGACACTGAGAGATTTGCACAAGGTCATCCAATAAATAAGTTTTTTTAATCAAGCAGGTCCAACTCACTGTCTACTACCTACTGGTTGCTAGTGATAGAGCCATCACCTGATTACAACTGGTATATCATGTAGTTTTATTTTGGCCTCTTTGCCACCATCAAGTTAGCAGAAATATCAGCGTGATAAAATATTGTGGTTTGTTGTCAATGGCCGATTATCCACTGGTGCTTTGGCACACGGTGGGACCAGAAGCACATCAGGGCAAGAAGTTTTGTCCCTATGCACTTCCTCTTTGTGGCATGCCAAGAGTGGGGGGGCGTTGGAGCAAAAAATCTTGTCCTAATGCACTTCATCTTTGGGGTGCTCTTAGAGAGGAGGCACATTCGGGCAAGATGTTAGCCCCTCCTGCTGCAACTGACAGCTTGTCCGAGGAAGAGTTAACTAAGCCTTGCAGAGAGACGCCAGCTGAATCAGTAGAGCCTGATCCAGCACAGGCTTCTGACTTAGAGCTAATTCACAGGATTAGGAAAGATGCCAGTAGCTCTGAGTCTCCAGATGTAAGTCAGCATTGCAGATGGAGATTGAGACTGGCCTTAAAGGAGAGGCACTGCTCAGCAAGATTACAGGCTAGGTATTACCCAGGGTCTTTGCAGGAGCAGTCCCAGGCAAATAGCTCTGAGGAATAAAATGCCTTTGGTAGAAACTGTAGTTGTGGTTGCACAGTGTGTTCTTCCTGATCTTGCCTGAATGCCACTGTTGTCTCCAGACTTTGGACTGGCTTACTATGGACTGGCTTCTTGACCTTGATTCTCAGCTTCTCCTTGTTGCTGTGTACATTCCTGGCTTTTGACTCCTGACTTGGTCAACATTGCTCTGGACTATCCCACAGACTTGGTATCCTTGGAATTATTACTGACTAAACTGTTATCAGCCCAGCCCTGGCTCTGAGCCTCCACAGTGCTGTGTGTTGCTGAGGCAGCACACCAGCCCAGCCTGCACACAAGATTTCTTGTCCAGATGCACTTCTTCTTGCCCCACACATGCTTCTCACCTTCCACAGGGAAAGCAAAAGCACTTCTTACATGACTTTTCACACCAGAGGAGGTGAGGGTGGGAAACACCCTGCAGTGGGTAATCAGCCAATGAGAGAACAGTAAAGTACAGAAAATGACCTACATCAGGAACTTCTTTTTTACTATTAGACTGTGATCAAACATAGGGGAAACCAAGGCTCTTCCTTCAGGTTTTTTTTCTCAATTTTTTTCTCTGGATCTTTCTTAATTTTTCTCCTGTGTGTTTGCAAATGTGAGTTTTCCCATGGCTAATCTTCATTAGCCACAGGAGCTACTTAGAATGGATCAGTAAGAAGATTACACCAATAGAACAGGCAGGAGTTGATGTATGCCATAGGTAAGCCAGGGCAGCTTTTGTTCTAGTGCCAAAAAGTGCTCATATTTTTGAGAAATAAATCCATGTGACCCCGTCCACACCCAATGGTACAGATGCAGCTCTTCTGCTTGTGCAAAAGAGCCCTCTTCAATAATTCAGATTTGCATATACAGAAAGAGAATTGGAGCCTTCCTGACCTCCTCAGGCAGACCATTCCATACAGTGAAGGCCACAATAGAGAAGGCACATGTACTACCTGTTTTTGACTTTGCCCATTTGCAGGTTGGGCACTAGCCAATACCTTAAATTGAGCCCAGTAACTAATGGAGTGAATGTTGAAGAGTAATATGCATGCTCTGTGTAATTCCCAATAATAGCTTCAGTGTTCTATTCCAACTGAAATTTCCTAATTGATTTTTGAGGGGAGAGCAATGTATAGTGCATTACAGTAGTCTAATCTCAATGTATTAGTTTGTTACAGAAAAAATACAGAATCTTGCGACACCCTAGAAATGAATAGATGTATTGTTGTATAAACTTTCATGAGATGCGTGAATAATGGACAAAGACTGAGTGAAAGTGATAACAGGTTGCATATATTTGCTCCTGATCCCAACGAGAAGCAGCTGCTGGTTTCACTGACATACAGACACAGGCAGATATGGTCCAGACAATGTCCACTGAAAGTTAAACAGGGGTGCTATTGCAGGAGTGCAACCAAATCAGATGTCGTAGGAGCAAAGACAATGTCACCAAGGGAACAGTGGTATGATTCCCAACTACACAAGACTTAGATGACTTGCAGAAGAAGCATGGAAAGAACATTATTTGCAGTGTTTTTCTGAAGTTTTAAACCCTGGTCTTCACAGGCTGAGGAGGATTCACTTGCTGTTGCCAAGGCTTCAAGATATCAGAAGAGGAAGGAGTCCAGAGGAGGAGGAATTAAGTACTAGAAATAAACCGTGTGCTTCTAGATTGAAGATCCAGGCAAGAAACTTGGCAAGAGCTGGAATGGAGATGGAAGCATTGGAAACAACCTCACCTAGGACCCATGGGAGCTGAGATGAAGAAGACCTTCCAACATATTGCGTGGCTGAAAGTTGAGGAAGGCAGAGCAAGCATGAATTCCTAGATGTTCTTTATAGAAATCAATTGTTATTATGGCTTTTTGCCCTTACTACAGCAGTAAGTCAGCATGCTATTGCCCAGATGTCTGAACTTGGAAGCTAAGTAGGGTTGGCGCTTGGAAAGGAGACCACCAAGGAAGATTGTGTAGAGGGTGGCAATGGCAAACCACCTCTGCTTCTTACTTGCCTTGAACTCCCCTTCTTGAGTTGCCATGAGTTGGCTGCAACTTGATGGCACTTTCGACACACACAATGATGGCTAAAATTTGTAACAAAGAGACCCCTTTGTTGTTGTTTGTTTCTCTTCTGGATTTCTTACTTTAAAAGATGGCAACCAATCAAGGAAATGCAATGATCATTGCTGTGCAAGTATGATCATATCACATGAAGATGACAAAATGGAGTTTCTTCAGAACACCAAGAACTGTGTGACCTTCTGTGCTGATTACACCACATATTATATCCTGAATATCCTTTAAGTTTTGATATCATTCCTTCTCAATTACCTTAGCTGGTCAAGAATTCATTTTTCATTTTCATGTTTAAGAGTGTCCTTATAGGTCTGAAAGAGAAGGATTTCCAGTCCAGAAAGTAGTTTTCAGGCCCTGGAGTCTTTTTTTTTAGAAGTAAAGAACTGATATAACAAATGGAATACATTCATGTGTGCACATGTTATCAGGACATTTGGGAAATGGAATTCATATGGAATCAAAACCAATTGTGGTGTGCATATTTTGTAAGAAAAATCTTGTGTTTTCAATCACCCCTCATTCATTTCAGTTATTATCTGTATGTCCTCAACAGTTTGTCATGATTACTCTTGTTTCTGTTTCCATTGGTTTCAGTAGGAGCATTTCCATCTCTATCTTTCTGTTTTCCATGTTGGTGACCACAAGACCCTTACTATCCACACAACTGAGTCTGGCCTGGCTGTTGTCACTATGTCACTGGGCCTGGCAGCAGCCACAGCATGACTGGGCCCAGCTCAGAAAGGTATTGGCCAAATCACAGGTTCCTAAAAGTGGTCTTGGGCTACATCAGTCTACTGACAGGCATAGGAAGGCTTAAGAAAAAAAGCAAGTGCAAAGCAGAGAAAATGGCAGCTGCTCTGGAAAAGGAGGGGACTAGAAACAGGAACATGAAAGTTGCTGGCAGTGGGCAGGATCAGATGTATTCCACACTCTGTGAGGCCACCAGCTTCATGATTTACCAGGCAGCTGGGTGACATGAAATGGACTGGCAGGTGAGTACAGCAACAATGGCTGAAGACTTGGGATGAATGAGATGGAGCATACCGTAAAGCCTCTTTGCAAATGGCTGAGATGGCAGTGAAGAAGACTTTGGGAATTAAAAGTGCATTATTCAGCATTTGTGAAAGAACTCTTTCTTCTCTGCCACCACTGTATCAGCAGAAACTCATCCAGATCAATAGTTTAAAGTGATTTGTGACTTGATAACATTTCAGTCCAACCCTGAAAGTGATGAAAATTTCTCCCCAGCTGTGGTTTTTTTTTCCAGTGTTCTTTGTTGACAAAACCTGTCTTGTATGTTCTGACTTGGAGACCATGTTGGAGATTTGGTACCTGTGATGTGAAAAATATTTTTAGTTATGGATAGTCTCAGATTGATTCTGCCTATGGATGCTGACAGTGTTCTTGAGAGTATGAGGGTCACCACTGATTGACGTGTCTATTCCTAATTCTTTAAAGGAGGCAGCTATTAGACCTCTGACCAAAAAACCATAATTGGCTATGAGGTAGCCAATTACTATTGAGAACTGTGTTTTTTACTCCGCACTTAGAAACCTTTATGTTGATCCTCATATCCGGAAATGTCATTTTCTTTCCAATAAGAATAAGACCTACTTTTTGCTCTGTGATCTCTGTATGTCAAGGTCTCTAGATGTAGTGAAATTTTTGTTTTGGACCAGCAAAGCCCGTTTTAAAGTCAGCTAAATTAGCCAAATATAGTATTTAGCTTGCATCTTGATTTTATATATAATAACTGTGAATTCATATTATATTTTCTATGCCAATAAAAGGTATTGATGATGAGGTAGCCAATTACAGGCCAGTCTCCATTTTCCTTTTCTTGGAAAAGTGAGCACATAGTGGCAGAGTAGTTCCAGGATTTCCTAAATTACTCATCTGCCCTTGACCAATTCCAGTCTAGGTCTGATACCAAGACAGCTTTAATTGCACTGTTGGATGATCTTCTTGTCCAGTTGGCAGTGACAAGCTGTCATGCTGATACTGTTGGACCTCTCAAGAGCCTTTGGTACAGTTGTCCATTTATATCCACTGGTTTAAAGAATTGGTGTTAAGGGCATAGCCCTGCTCTTTTCTGTCTGATGGGATACAAAGAGTCTCCATCGAAGGTGCAGAATCAGATGGGTAGAATTTATCTTGTGGAGGGCCCATGAACTGGAGCTCTGAATGATATTCCCAGGAACTTGGGAGTTATCAGTGTGCAGAGTACATTCAGGTCACTATGTCTTATCAATGCCTCCAGATGAGTCTGACTTGGTTATGAACCAGGGCTTTGGTCAGGTAGCCACAGCCAAACAAGCCGAAGTTGAATCCAGACAAGACAATGATAATCCTGACTGGAAATGCTGATATTCCAAAAGGGCTGATAGATGGAGGAATGTTGGCTTTTTCAAAGCAGGTTAAGAGCTTGGGAGTGCTCATGAACCCTGCCATACTGTCTGAAAAGCAGTTCGGTATTGTGTTCAGAAACACCTTTTATCAACTGCACCTGATTTGCCAATCTTTTCATTAATGAGACTCAGCTGATCCATGCCTATCCATGATTCTGTAACATCTCAGTTGGATTACTTTAATGTACTCTGTGTGGGACTGCACATGGGAAAAAATAACTGGAACTACAATTGGTCCAGAATGCAGCCTTTGTATCGCTGTCAGGGATTAGCTGCTGGGAATATACATTGCCCATTTTGAAACAGTCACATTGGCTGCCAATGTGCAGCCAAGTTCAATAAAGTCCTTCATGACCTGGGACCCACATATTTGAGGGATTGTCTTATTTGATACGACCAGTGACATAGGTATAGATTTTTATGGGAGGTCCCACCCCTATAAAAGAAGCTCTCCAAGGCCAGGGATGGCAGACTCGCCCTCCTCCACCCCCACCCCCTGCCCCGCCCAGCCAGCAGCTGGCATCCCTTCTGCCCTCCCCTCTGGGCAGAGACGCAGCTAGGGAAAATGGAGACCAGTGCAAAATCTGAGTTTTGCGTGCCCCTCCCATGGGCGACTGCTGTGATGCTGGAATCTACCCCCAAACAGCACCACTTTCAATGGTGTTTAAACTAGGGAGCCCAGATTCTCCTTTTAAATCCACCTTAAAGGGAGAATCTGGGGTCCCCAGTTAAAACAACATTGAAAGTGATGCTGCTTGGGGGTGGATTATCCCCCACCTTAGCATCACTTTAAATGTTTAAATTGGGGACCTCAGATTCTCCCTTTAAATCCATGCTGAAGGGGGTGGATTTAAAAGGAGAATCTTAGGAAATTTGGGGGGGGTGCCTGCTGTCAGGGGTGAAATTGTTAAGCTAGTAGCACCAAACTTTCAGGGTATCTTTAGGAAACTCTCCTGATGATACCACCCAGGTTTGGTGAAATTTGGCTCAGGGGGTCCAAAGTTATGGACCCTCAAAGGTGTAGCCCCATCTTCTATAAGCTCCCATTGGAAACAATGGGGGATGGGACACCCCTTTTGTGAGTCCATAACTTTGGACCCCCTGAACCAAACCTCAGCAAACCTGGTTGGTATCATCAAGAGAGTCTCCCAAAAAAATCCCTGAAATTTTAGTGCTGCTAGCCTAAAAACTGCGCCCCAGCAGGCCAACAACCGAAAAAACACTAAAAAATACAAAAACCCCACAGACGGAGGGGGCAGAGTTTCTGACATGTAATGGGGGGTTTGAACCCGAGAAACCCCCCCTTACCTATGTCCTTGCATATGACCCTGTGTGTCAGCCATAGTCATCAGGCAGCCATCTGTTGGCTATCCCACCGTTTAGGGTGGTCAATCTACCATCAACCATGGCCCGGGCATTTTCCATCATGACTCTGGCTCTGTGGAATGGATTCCCTGGAGAGGTGAGGGGGCCCCACCTTGGAAATCTTCAGAATATACCACCAGTTGCTTTTGAAAGGGTTTGTATAGCAGACATCTCCTAAGGAAGGAGGGGGAAGGGGAGCAATTCGGGCCTTGCAGTTTTATCTTTGGTTTTAGCTGAGGATGTTTTAACTATTATTGTAAGCCACCTTGGACCAAGAGAAAAGGTGAAATCTAAATGTTTTGATTTAAAAAAATAAGTACAAATTTAAAAACTCCCTCCAAACACATTTTAGGAGAGATCAGTGTTGAAACACTGGCACAAAGGTAGTCTGGGAAAGAATGGGGGAAAGATGCACAGCATTCCTTTGCAAATGATTTTGAGAGTAAGGTCTCGGGAAAACTGATGCAGTGAAGAAGCCCAGCAGCAGCAATAATTCCATGTAAAATGCTCTATGTATTGAAACCCACAAACCCTGAGACTGCAATAAAAGGCAGTGAATAAATGCAAATAAATAGAAAATAGAAATCATTTTGATTGACAGAAGTGACTTCTATCAGTGGAGCAGATTTTCCTTGCCTTTTTCATTCCTTCAGTACCAAATGCCACCCCCACCCCACCCCAATGCTGCCCATAAGAGTCAAGGAACTTCCAGAGTAGCATGCCTGAGGAGGCGGCAATCTGTAATGGAAGGGGAAATAGATGAAAATCACCCCCTTCTATTCATGTACAATTTCTGGAGGATCCCATCAGAGTGACAGAGATCCAAGCAGGATAGTTATGGGGGTTCTTTAATAAAGCAAATTGTTCCCAGAGCCTCCTCAAACTTCAGCTAAGGGAGCCCATCACAAGAAACAGAAGGCTATAACCCTCCCAACTCTCAATACTGCTTTCAGCACTGCTGCAATCTTTAGGCCACCAGATTTCCATTTCATTCCAACATTTTTAATGGCATATATAAAACATAACATAACACCCTTTCAATTAACACAATTTAGAAACCATAGAAATTACTCCAGTAAAATTTTTACCACAGCTTCCAACACTTCATAGCAATCACTGTTTAAAAGAAAAATAACCTTCTATTCATCAGTTGTCCCTTCAAACTCCCACAAAAGGGGGCTATATACTTTTCCCTAGATAAAACATAAAAGGGACAGTATAACATCATGTGGGATACAGATTCTACACAATCCAGATCACATCAACATTTCCTATCTTTATGCAGAATCCTTAGACATTGTCCTTGTTGAAGGGAAGAAGGTAACATATTACATCTAGCAAGAGTAAGAACTCTATGCCATCGAGCCTCAGTCAGTAGATACAGATATCTGGTAACAGATAGTCTAGCAAAGGGGATTCTCAAAAAAACAGGGAAACAAGTTTTGTTGGCCGAATCCAACATCTGCAGAAATTCCATGTGCAAAAGTATTTTCTTAAAAGCACAAAAGATCTCTTGTTCTGTTAACACTGTCAAGTCGTCAATGGAAATCCTCAGATCACAGAGCTTTGTTTCAATTCTCGACCACCATTTGGTAGAGCGAAGAACTGTGAGAGCCTGAAACATATGATCAGATTCCTCATGACTGAAACATAATTAGACCCAAAATTTGAATGTACAACACCACACTTGAGTTTCCAACTGATGTTGGGCCACCAAATCAACCTTCTGTAGTCTTTAACATTACACAATTTTAATCCTTTGTACAACTGTTTATACCTTAGAAGTAACAAATGATGATGATAATATCACTGGAAACCATCCCTCTGTTGGAGCGGTGCTGTGTTTCTTGCACAACGCATAGCCCCAAACAATAGATGGCTTTATCACCTCATTTATTTCCGAGCTCACTGAAAAACCTTAGTGAATTGAAAAACCTGTTTGCTCAATTCCAAGGTCTGGTAAGAATCATGAGCAAGCATGCCTGAGGGGTAATTCCAAAAGGGCTGGTGCAAAAATGAAGCAAGGAGGAGCAGAAGAAGGCAGGCAGTGTTGAAAGTGAACGCCTGGAGCAACAGACTGTTAAGGATGGTTATGGTTGCAACAGGTCTATATAAATCACATGAAATGGAATGGAAAGGCAGCCTTGGATTAGTCAGAGAGATAGCAGGAAACTCAGGTGTAAGGGCTCAGAATGCCTCCACAATCGAGCAGTAGCCTCCTCAAGCCAGAACCTAGTCCAGAAATCTCACGACTTTTCACCTGGGAAGAGATTGGGCTCCACTCTGGTCAGAAGAACTCCAAGCAAGATAAGTGGCTGGTCATCAACAGGAAAGTCTATGATGTCACCCAGTTCCATTGGCAGCACCCTGGGGGAACTCGTGTCATCAACCACTATGCAGGACAGGATGCTACGGTGAGATATTTTTTGTGGGAGTAAGAGCACTGGGAAGCACACACTATCTGTGCATGAGATGGCAGGTTTAGTTTCTCATTCAAATGCTAAAGAACCAATAATGTAACAATATAAGCAGCTTCAAATGTTCACAAATGTTCTGTTTTCTATGACTAGAGAAGAGAATGTTAAAAGTTTTGGAAGAAGTACCAAAATAGACAACCCCTCCATTTATAGAATATAAGAGAAAAGTTTATTTTATATGACCATAGGCCTTCACAATGCAAGTACTGAGCAATAAGATGTTAGTTACACATAGATTACAACAGTATACAAGTCTAAAAGTCTAAAACATCAAATGAACCATTTGAGTTGATTACTTTCTTTAAAAGCTCTTTAGCTCGGAGTTTCCTGGCTGCAATGGCAAAAAAGGAATGGAAAGCACTATTTTATAGGAGGCATAGGGGTCAGTATCAGACGACAGGAAAGCAAGTTTGTCATGATCAGAAAAAGGGTGTGCCTTGGGAATGATTTTATGAAGAAATTCGTCCCTAGGATCTGAACATAAGAGCTCAGGACATAATGAAAAAGATAATTTAAGATGGAGTTCTCTCACATGCAAAGATGTTGAGGCCCCAGTGTTTGAGAGTATTGCCCACTGAGCATAGCCAATGACACTGTTTAAAATTGTAATGGCATTCTTAGGCTATTTATTAAGATGTTAACCAAATATAAAGCTCTAGAATGATCACTTTTAATTATACCATACCATGGGGCAGATTTCAACTGAGAGATCACATGTCTGTCTATCCTGGCATCACCTTTATAGACCCAATCTCATTGTTGGGTATTATTCTTTGAAGACCATGGAAAATCATCTGTGATGGTGTAACAAGAGAAAACAATATCAAAAAGACCAGAATGGTTTTTATTGTTACTCACTAGGTCTTCAAAACACTGGTGGTCAAAGGAAACTATTTGGGCTACACTTAGGCATGAATGATTACCAGATAGTCTGTAGCCACAGATTCACTAAGTGAGAAAGACAGTTAATATACTGGGTAGCAATCTTCTAAATGGTCAGGTTTTAAATCCAGTAATTCCAGGTGAATTTAAATTATGTATGCAAGTGCTGTGTGGTTTCTGGGCTGTATGAAAGATTGCATTCTTACAAAGATGCAGTTCTATGCAGAGTTACACTCTTTCAGGCCCATATGACCTTAACGAGTTTAGAAGGTTCCAACTCTGCTCAGGTTCCAACTCTGCCTTTTAGGTCTGTCCTAAGTATGTGATGCATAACTAGTGTTCAAAAGTAGATTTTTTTGTTCATAGCATTCATTTTTTTCAAGTTGAATTCAGTACTGAATCACATTGATGATTTGTTCAGACTGAGGACTTGTTTCATAAAAATAAATTCTATTTTGAATGATGATGGAATGTTTGGTATGGCAGTTGACTTGGAATCTGCTGTTGATGCATGCCCATGGCTATTGGCTTGTTTGATTATATAGACCTCTGGGTTACTATGGGCAAGACACATTTCATTTTAAAATTACTGCGTTATAACATGTGTTGCTTTTGATTAGAACGGTCAATAGGCTTCATTAATCAGCAGCTTTCATTGAGTTGCTGCAAGCTCAGAATTTACTGGATCAAACTACAATTCCAAACAGACAGTGTAAGAACACATAAAATATTTGCAATGCAATGAAACTAGTTAATACAAACATGCTTGATATTGTTAATCAGGCAGCAAAATGAGCAATGCTGGAATATGGCTGCCTGTCGCATACCAGATCATCTTCAAAGTTTTGTTATTAACCTTTAAGGCTGTTAGCACCGGTCTTGGACCTGCATATCTGCATGACCACCTCTCTTCATATTGCCCTTGGAGACCCCTCTGGTCTGCGGAGGGGAAATTGTTGGTGGTCCCGGGCCCGAGGGATGTTTGGCTGGCTTCAACACAGGCCAGAGCTTTCATTGCCCTGGCCCTGGCCTGGTGGAATGCTCTTCCTGGTGACATCTAGGCCCTGCAGAGATTGTTTCAGTTCCACAGGGCCTGTAAAACAGAGTTATTCCACCGGGCCTCCACTGCCGAGTCAGCTGGACATCCCTTTTCTTACTAAATCATCTCCAGTCCTCATTTGGTTACGGCACGTGCATCTGTTTCATTCTGTGCTACCTCGTTAGGCTCCATTTTTACACCATATGTTTTGTTCTTGTTGTTTTTAAACTATTATATTTATGATGTTTTTAAAAGTTTTATATGTTTATTATATTTATTTATTATGTATTCTTGTTGTGAGCCGTCTTCAGTATTCAGAGATATGGCGGGATATAAATGTAAACAATAAAATAAATATTAGGAAAACAGCAACAAAAACTATGCCTCTTGCCCCCAGCCAGTCAGGACATGGGAATACACATCTTTTGTAAGGTTTCTTTTCTTAATTAGCAGATGGGTATGAGATAACCATGGCACCACAGTGCAACAATATGCATGCTTGAAGTGTTTGTTATCTAGACCCAAGTATTCCCATACATGAACACTGAGATAGCTAGGAAAATGGGTCAGAATAGTCTAAAGAGATAAGCCTGGCAGCTTCCACCACATACACACACAGCCCAGTGGGAACAAAACTCCTCTAGAGTAAATCATTAACATCAATGCTTGGTGGGTGTAGGATAGAGATAGTTACATGGAGAGCAGCATACGAATGCAAATGAACAAAATATTTTGCAATCAAATTTCAAGTATTCAAGAAAAAACAAACTTTTGTAGATTTTTGTAGATTTAAGGTTGGCGATCACAGCTTGTGATCTGAACAGAAGCATGCTCACTCATTTTTTTATAGCACTCAAAACCAGGATTATCTACTTTTTTGCTCAAGTGAAATTCAAAGTGGATTTGTGGGTTCATCTTTAGGCAAAATAGCTGAGAAATTTTAAACCAGATTAAGACCAGTGAAATTACTTCAAGAGGTTCTGTACTCTTTCCGAATACAAATAATTCACAATAATTCCTGATAATTCTGCTTTGAATATTAGCATGATATGACATTTAATTAGAGACAATCTTTCATTTCCATAATTTATTTATTTACAAGAGAGACAATTTTATGATATGTGTGAGGTTTCAATTAAATCATAATTATTATCTGGGATGCAGAATATTCTGAGAAAGGCTTTTCTCGCTCAGAATTTGTTTGAACTGAGCAATGAACAGTGTTGGCAGACATATACTTTTGTGGAATATGTCTTTTCAAGTATAAAATAAATAAAGCATCAAATTGAGTAGGAAGGTTGTTAAATTAATTCCAAACTGAGAATATTTTACCTTGGATATGGTATTTTGACATAGGTGTTTTCCGCACAGTCCATATATCCTGTGATGGGGCAGTGACTTATCCCGGATTGTACAAGATTTTCGCACAGTTCCCGGTCCTAAATCGGAGGCACCCCATGGGATTTCTGTTATCCTGGGGCATTCAAAAAATCACCAGATTGGCGGTTCTATTTATATATTCCCTGCTGATCCCGCTGCCATGCAAACACCATGGGAGCTGGGCAGGTTTATTTTTCCCACCTGGCCACCTGATCTCCCCGCCCTAGCAGCCTGCCTCCGTGGCCTCCTCTTTGGATGTCAAGTTCTTCTCTCCCGCTGATAGCAGCCCTTCTCAACATGTCCCTCCCAAGCATGTTTCCAGCTCATGGCATTGGCCTGCCGACATTCCTCCTTGGTTAAATTTCCCCATTCCCCTCTTTGTGCATACTGTGTGCTTGAGTATCTGTGCTTGGGAACCACGTTCATGCAAAAGAAATGTGAGTATATCATTCTGGTCTTAACTTGATTCCTACATGGAAATGCTCAACCGTGCGAAGGGAGGAGCCAGAATAACCTTGACCTGGAATTTACAATCCCGGTTGTACCCTGGTGTAATTATGACATGCGGAAAGCGCCATAGTACAATTATAAACTACCACTTTTCCCCATATATTTTCTGTTGCCATTTCATACATTATGCAGAGGCAAACCCAAATTTAGGAAACACTGAAGAGAAACTGCAAACCCAGGTATACTTTCCTGATGAGTATGTTGTCTGATGCCTGCATTTACATTTGTGTGAACGCAAAGCACATTAAAAATCTTTCAGCAGACACTGTAAAATATTAGGCCTGTGCTCAAACAATTTGATGTGGAAAGTGATTCTTGTAGTCTTGAGAAATAGATGTCTACAAGTGGGAGTCCACAATACTTGTGTGGAATCCCTTTTTCCTTTTAGCTGCTGCTCCACCCTTCCACTGCTGGTGCTCCCAGGGAACCTTCCTCAATTCCCTCTCACCTTCATCGCCTGTGATGCCAGGGAGTTCCCCAAGTTTGAAGAACTATCTGTTTTTGGTCAGTGTGATCCCTATCTGTTTATTTAGATATCTGAAGATGGGACCATACTTTTGCTAATATATATATATATAGAGAGAGAGAGAGCTAGGAAAAATAAAGGGCCTATGAGCAGAGTACGTTTCAATTCATTGGGAAGACAAAGCAAGATATTTCACCTGGTTATGCCTGAGGCCCAATTCCGAATAAAGAATAGTTGCAGTTCTGTAGTCTTGAGTCACACTTAGCAGGACTGACCATTTATCACATTTTTAGCACCCCTTTCCAAGGGCTTCTCTTCAGTATATTTCATACAAACTCTGGGAGGAAGGATGGACAGAGCAGAACCTGGCTTGGACTCAATCAGAAATTCCCTAATTGAAAAGAAACTTCTCTGATTTCCATGTCTATCATTTCATGTCTTCTCCCTTTCATAACCCGTTTCCTTTATATGTTCACAGGATGCCTTCACAGCTTTCCATAAAGATGAAGACCTAGTAAAGAAATACCTGAAGGCACTGCTAATTGGAGAATTGTCCCCTGATCAACCCAACTGTGAGCCCAGCAAAAATGTGAGTTTTCCCTAGGGTTATTTTAAAAGAATAGATACTTTGAACTGGTAGCCCTCCCTTTCAGATCTAGGACCTATCTTTAGACTGAGCATGCCTTACTGTGCTCAGTCCTGGGGTGGGGGTGAAATTTGCTGATGCCCTGGGACGGCGCTGCATATCACCTCCAATGGAGTTCCAAGCAGCACAGGAAGCAGCAGGAAAAAAGGTAACATGCTGCCAGTTGGAAAACTGTAGAAATACATTACCTCCTCCATGTGTTTTCATGGCATAAGTCATAGCGCTGCGTTGGGGGCATTCCTAGCCCACAAGTCCTTTGGAAGTTGACTAAAGTCAGCTACCCCCTGGGAACTCCCCTAGCCCACCCCCAGCTGTGCTGGTCTCTGCTTTTGCACTGGTGTAGCTCCAGGGTGGCAGCCTCTTCTGGGTCAGGCGCTATGGAACTGTGTGTTACTTGCCTGCTGGCATCTGTCTCCACTAGCATGATCGCCACTTATGCTGATCGGTGGGCAAACATGCTGGCATGGGTTCACAACACTTCCACGACTCCTTTCCCGCACTAGATTGGGCTGTTCAAGTCTCAGTCTTAATTTTTTAAGTATTTAGGTTCCCTGCATCAATAATGTGTTGCTTTTGTGATGCTTGGGGACCTTAGTATTACAAGTCAGAATAAAATCAACTGTTGTCTTACAGACAGTTTAAGTTGCAAAGTTTCCCAATTCCTATGAATGCTCCACTTGCCGCAGTTTCCTCTTTTGTGTTTCATTGAACTTAAGATGAAGACAGTAATTGGGAGAATTTTATTACATGTATCTGGTAGGACACTGATCTGAACAGGAGCCTGCAGTCAGATATTGCTGACCTGATAAAATGCCCCTTCCAATACTGGCTTGGATTGGTAATATCCAGTAATGTGAAGGGCACTCATAATATTTCCTGATTCTGAAGTTTCTCTCCTAATAAATATCAGAATTCAGAATTGTATCTGGGGAGCAGCAGAAGCAGCTTAGGAGGAGAGACCATTCTGTAGCTGGACTGTGGAGCATCAACCTTTTCAGTGTTAACAAATCATTGTTTTAAATGCATGGCAGACCTGGCCACCAGATGCCAGAGGCCAATTCTAAGCAAGCACAGTTGGCACATCAGCCTTTTGAAATTTAAAGGGTCATTATTTTCAATGGGCCATAGACAAGAACTTTAAAGGGCTGATGCATTGCAGATCAGTTAGAATGTGATTCAACTCCCTGCATTCCTCCCTTCTTCTATTGTCTTTGGGTGGGGTTGGGGAGGGTGGAGTTCAGGAACTTGAAAAGTTATTTTATGGGGCATGATTGTCATTTTGGGAGCACTGATATTGTTCCAGTAGTCTGACATGGCTTTGTGATATGGCAGCAATATTCCCAATATTTAATGAAAACAATAATCATGCACTTGCTGGCTTTCTGATATAGAATTAAAACATTGATGTTAGAAGTGCACTCCACTAAAGCAGAACCCGTAAACTTACTGGCTGACTTTATTACCATTGTAATACCTCTGGAAGAAGAAAGGATTCAGAAGCTGTTTGGATCATATGTACCCACAAATGGGAGAGCTTAACAGTTGGCTCTTTTCACAGGAAATGCTAGTAAATGATTTTCGTGAACTGCACAACACTGTGAAGAGAATGGGACTCCTGAAACCCAATTATTATTTCTTCATGTTCATGTTTCTTCATACCGTACTGCTTGATATTGGAGCCTGGCTCACTATCTGGTACTTCGGAAAATCCTGGATACCATTCCTTGTTGGTGCAGCACTATTCGCCATAAGCCAGGTAATGAATGTGTGGCGCTAGACGTAGCAAGTTCCTAGGTTATTCTTTAGCACTTCTAAAACCATTTAATACTTACATGGTTTATAATATTCCTGCAAACCATTCAGTGAAGCTACCCATTTGGAGTTTGGGGCAATAACACCAATGGAAATTAACTGAGTTTAATATGTTCGATTTTTTGTAATGCTGTCCCTAACAATTCCATTTGGCAAGTGCAATTTTATCCTTTCTGTCAGAATTTCAGGGTATAGCACTGTTGGCAATTGCCATAAATAGGCCTCACAGGAACCTCATTCTGCTGATGTGGAATTTATTTAGCTGGCCCAGGTCCCTATCCTAATGAGTTCATCTTTCCAGCCTTATTTTGTTTCCCACACCAAGCACCAGGGACGTAGGTATAGATTTTTTATGGGGGCGATTCGGGGGTGGGGCCATACCCCCATCCGCCCCTAGGGCATGGCCACGCCTTCCCAAGCCCCGCCCCTGGCATAGTGCTTAGAAAAGCAGCTCTCCGAGGTCGGGGATGACAGACTCCCCTGCCCTGCCCTGCCCTCCCCTGCCCCTTCCCTCTGGGCAGAGGCAGAGAGGGAAAATGGAGCCTGGTGCAAAATCTGAGTTTTGTCCCCCCTCCCCCGGGGCAGCCATGGGATGCTCGAATCCACCCCCAAACAGCATCACTTTCAATGGTGTTTAAATTAGAGAACCCAAATTCTCCTTTTAAATCCACCTTAAAGGGAGAATCTGAGGTCCCTAGTTAAACAACAGTGAAAGTGATGCTGTTTTGGGGTGGATTCTCCCCCACCCTGAAACAGCATCACTTTCAATGTGGCGTAGTGGTTAAAAGCAGAAGCATTCTAATCTGGAGGAACAGGGTTTGATTCCCTGCTCTGCCACTTGAGTTGTGGAGGCTTATCTGGGGAATTCAGATTAGCCTGTGCACTCCCACACATACCAGCTGGGTGACCTTGGGCTAGTCACAGCTTTTCAGAGCTCTCTCAGCCCCACCCACCTCACAGGGTGTTTGTTGTGAGGGAGCAAGGGCAAGGAGATTGTAAGCCCCTTTGAGTCTCCTACAGGAGAGAAAGGGGGGCTATAAATCCAAACTCTTCTTCTTCTTCTAAACTGAGGACCTCAGATTCTCCCTTTAAATCCATTCCGAAGGGGGTGGATTTAAAAGGAGAATCTGGGGAAATTTGGGGGTGCCTGCTGTCAGGGGTGCAATGGTTAAGCTAGAAGCACCAATATTTCAGGGTATCTTTAGGAGTCTCTCCTAATGATACCACCCAGGTTTGGTGAAGTTTTGTTCAGGGGGTCCAAAGTTATGGACCCTCAAAGGTGTAGCCCCATCTCCTATTAGCTCCCATTGGAAACAATGGGGGATGGGGCACCCCCTTTGGGAGTCCATAGCTTTGGACTGCCTGGACCAAACTTCACAAAACCTGGGTGGTATCAATAAGAGACTCTCCTGATAGTACATCCCAGTTTTGATGAAGTTTGGTTCAGGGTGTCCAAAGTTATGGACCCTCAAAGGTGTAGCCCCCATCTTCTATTAGCTTCCTTTGGAAACAATGGAGGATGGGGCACACCCTTTGGGAGTCCATAACTTTGGACCCCCTGAACCAAACCTCACCAAACCCTGGTAGTGTCATCAGGAGAGTCCCCCAAACAATCCCTGAAAGTTTGATGCTGCTAGCCCAAACAATGCGCCCCCTGCAGGCCAAAAACCGAAAAAGCACTAAATGTTCTAAAAACCCACAAACGGGTGGGCGGAGCTTCGGACATGAATGGGGGGGTTCAAACCTGAGAACCCCCCCTTACCTACGTCCATGCCAAGCACATAGGATTCCTTTTCTCTGTCACCACCAGATATGAATTATAGATATGTTTGTCTAGTTATATGAAGTCCTCTCAGTTGAGAATTGCCCTCTGCTGTGAATCAATGGATTTAGAAGGGTATAACTCTGATCAGGATTACACTGAAAGTGTTACAGCAGTACTGTGGAATGAAGCCATGGAACAGCAGCTTCCATAGAACTGTTTAAACAACATTGACAGATATTTTAACTTTTAACATTGACAGATACTTACAGATCTCATTCAACTGATCTCTTGATGTGGTGTGGTGAATTGAGTGTTGTACTAGGATTCTGAGAGACCCAAGTTCAAATCCTTTCTTCTATCATGGAGGCTTGCTGAGTGACCCTGGGTCATTCTCCCAGCCTAACCTACCTCACAGCGTGCTTGCTGCAAGAAAAATATGGAAGGGGAGAACAATGTCCTATGTCATTTTGAGTGCCCACTGGGGAGAAACGCAGAATGAACATTTAAAAAATGCAAATGCAACTTTATATATGAGCCAGTCATTGTTTTGCTGTCCCATGAAATACAGCAGAGAGACATACTGTTCTTTCTAGATTACTAGTCTCTGGAGAATATCATGTTCATGAATGTGCTTCTGTACATCTTTATTTGGCAAGTGCAATTTTAATTTAATTGAGCAGTTTGTTCCTACAGAACAATGTATTGAAATTAATTGTCCTGCTATCGCTTTTTGCATTCCAGGTCCAATATGGATTTTTCCAGCATGATCTTGGACATATTTCAGTCTTTCAGAAGCCCAAGTGGAATAGAGTGTTCCATTTCATTGTGACAGGAGGACTTAAGGTAAGGATCCAATACTCTCATAGTCTCATAGTCAGATAAGTGCAATAGTGTCTAGTCTAGCTGGATAAGAAGGCTTCTTGGGCTTGGGGCATCATAAAATCGTATAATCAATTTAGTGTACATATATAATTGTATAATTAATGTAGCGTATAATGTAATGTACGGTTTGTCTCTCATCAGCAAGCAATAACTTCAGAGAGATCCTGACGTAGCTCAGCTTAGAAAAAGAAAGGAAAATTTTCCTCAGGCTAGAATTGTTTGGTCTAATCCTTTTTAAATATGAAAAGCACATCTCTCTCTCTCTCTGTCTCTCTCTCTGTCTCTCTCTCTGTCTCTCTCTGTGTGTGTGTGTGTGTGTGTCTGCTTCTCTGCTTCCAAGATCCCCATCCCTCTGAACCCAGAACAGTTTGGGTGGTGGATATGAGACACATGGAAAGAGAAAGGTACTCAATGCAAGCTTTCAATAAAATATCCTATTCAACAGTTAATGCTAAGCCATTCAGCTGAGGAGGCAACAACAGGAAATCTTTTCAGATTCTCACACTGAAAGGCACATGTGTTGCCTCTACCCATCCCACCCAATGTAGCAATCAGACGTGAGTTTAAAATTGCCAGCATTCAGGTGGGGGCTAAAGTGTCAAAAACCCTACTCCAAGGGATTTGGGGGATGGGCCAGTAACACACAAAATTACAAAGCTGGGGTTATGACTCCTCACACCTTAGTCTTAGTAGTTGTCACACATCGGTGGATCTAAGGAAAATAGCACTTAGAGCAACACTGAAATTGCCCCTCTGAGCAAACATCTTTTAGATAACTTTACCATAATATCTGCTTTTAAATGACTTTTCAACTTCTGCTCCATTGTCCTATTTAAAACAGACTATTGATCTGCTACTGCAACTATGCTGTACCACTTGCTAGAATGATCACTGTTGATTGGGTATAGAATTCATGCTCATCCTTTTTGCTAGTTTGGCATTGCCTACTTTCAGCTGGCCTGCTTTCAGAAAATGATTTTTCCTGGAGCATTTAGAACAAATTGCTTTAAAGGTCAGACACTCCATGGAGTTATCTATGAGTTGTTGTAAACTGATTGCAGATCTTGTTTGTGATTGCTAGGGAAATGTTGTTGGAAGTATGCCTTTCCTGTGCAAGCAGCTGGGGTAATTTCATTTTGCTTGGGAAGGTGGGGTGCATGGTGTTATACCTACCAAGGTCCCCCCTGCTTACACCCCACTTTCCTAGCCTCCCCTTCATATTTCCAGGTATTTCTGAACCCATAGTTGGCAACCCTAAACTCTGGATTGCTTTGTGAGGTGAGATGGAGGAGGTGGTGGCACCTGGCTCAGCCCATGTGAGGTGAAGCAGATAGTGGTGGTGAGGTCAACTGAGACCTGTTCAGGGGAGACAATGGCATCTGGCTTGGCCCAGTCTTGTGTGAGGTGAGGTAGACAGCAGGCTTAGTTCAGCCCAGTCTGGCTGAGCTCCATGCAAACTTAGGGAAGTGTTGAGATGGTCCTGCTGAGCCCTTCACAAAGTGAGAGGGGTATCAAGGAAAAGGATGTGTCCAGGCTTCCCAGTTGGCGAGGGAAGAGCCTAGCTACCCCAACCAAGAAAGGGACCTGGCACATGATGAAGCATCCCATGCATTTTGTGCAGCCCATGCAAGGCTTGCCTGAGGAGAGGAAAGCAGAACCCAGCTAATAGGTTAGGCAGGCTGCCCCTTCCTTCCTTCCCTCCCCACTTTGGGAGGCTGGGTCAGATAGACTACCACTGGGCAGCTGGGCCTGCCCTGGCAACTGGCACTGTACAGCTGGACCATAATTTTTTCCGGGTAGAAGATGCCAGGGGTAAAGAAGGGTAGAAAACTGAAGGAGAAGAAATAAAGACAGGTTGGCTTCTAGTGTATGGAAAGGAGGGAAGGAAGCAAGAAAAGGGGGAGAGGCAGCGGAAATACTGGGGGAGAAGGAAATAAGGTGCACCTTTCAAGTCCTTGCAGGTTCCTGCTTGTTATATTATAATCACTAAAACTGGTATATTTCAAACACAATATTTTTCAAAATGAAGCAAAAATAGTTTTCGTTCTTCATCCACGACTTTGAGGTCAATGTCCTGCAAATACTTCTTTGCTATCCCACAAAGGGATTTTTAAGTAGCTGATTTTCATTTGAAGCCTTGTCATGGTGAGACAATGGGACATTTGCTAAAATTGTCCACAATTGTTAGATGGAAAGGAAGGCAGCAGAGAGGTAATGGAGCAGAGCTGAATTATTTTTATCCATCATACCAGAATCCTAGGCCCATTATACATTGAACGCTTACTTCAGGGTTCTTCACTGCTCAATGGGCTTTTAGTGGTGTCTCCTCACATTTCTCTGTTTACACATGAGGAGGCAGCAAGTTTATCTAAAAAGATTTATTTCTATGTACTCTGTATATGGAGAAAAAGATACACACTACGAGTCACCCCATGAATAAACAAAGTGTTTTATTTTCATTATGTATACAGGGTGGGCCACCAAGTCAGTGGAACTTTATGCATAACCAGCATCATGCCAAACCTAACTGCTTCCGTAAAGACCCTGATCTCAACATGCACCCTTTCCTGTTCACCTTGGGAAAGCCACTTTCTGTGGAGGTAAGAAGGCAGGTACTGGGACTGCAGATGGTCATGAATAGCTATAATCTCTTATCTCCTAGACAAGCCATTACATGCTGCCGCACTCCTCTAAAATAGCAGAGGTGGTAATGGAAAGAGTTTTGACTGAAAAAAAGTGGTTCTCAAACTTTTTGATGTGGGTCACTCCCACCCCCAATATATTATATCTGTAAAGGTCTGTTTCTCCAGTCAATAATTGAGACTTGGGAAAAGGTTCAAAAGCATAATTGAACTATGTCAGGGCCTTAGTTGTAGAAAGCCAGAGCTGGAGGCTCAAACTTTCCAGCTAGCATATTTCTCCAGTTTTCCTGCTTCTAGTATTCCCCCCTCCCACTGGTTCCCATGATAGGCAGCATAAAAAAGGATAGTGTTAAGACAGTATTGTTATGTGTTTCCAAACTCAAGGATAGCGATAGAACTCACTCCAGGCCCTGGGGGAGGAGTGGGGATGCATATTTCTCTAGTTACAAGCAGCAATTGAAACAAGATGGCCCATTACCACACACAGATAACAGCAAGTGCAGGCGTGACCTTGGCGCCAGTCCACTGATGCCAGGCCAAACAGGAGCCGGGCCTGATGATATCTCTTCCTTACTCACCTTGCAATCTGCCCCCAAGAGAGATCCAATCTAGGTCCAAACTCAGTGTGAGAAGCACTCACTGAAAAGATTAGCCATTGCCTCCCTTATGTTTATATTGGAGCTTTGTGTTAATTCTACACCTTGTTTATTGATGGATAACTTCTTGCGTTTTTCCTGTGCTGAATTCCACAGGACAAACGTGTGATTTGGCAAAGGGCAACAAACCTCATGGCTAAGGTGACCAGATAGTCACCTTCCTCACCCGGGACGGGGAGGTGGTCAGGAAGGCAGGCGCTGGCTACAAGACGCGACTCCATTGGACAGCACCTGCGGGCTTCTGGGGCTCGCGGTTTGCAGCCCTGTCACAGGGCGGTAAAACGCATGAGTTCCCAGGAAGCTCTGTGCGCTTCTGCGGCCTGCTCCGGCTTCACTGGGGCTCGCGGCTTCTTCACGCTGATTTGCCGCTTCCTGTCACAGAGGCGTGCAAAATGCAAGCTCCAGGAAGTCACGACGCCGCTGCCTAGGACCGCGACAGCTTAAGGGGCTCATGGTTTCCTGTCGCCTCTGGTGACAGGGCGGCAAAACCGCAAGTCCAGGAAGCCCGAGGCGCCTTCTTGGCAGCGCCCAGAAAGCTTGCTGAAATTGGGTCGCGCTTATCAGCCCTGCCTCACAGAGGCGGCAAATCGCTGAAGTCCCCAGAAGTCCGGCGCACGCTGGGCTGCAGGGATCAAGACGCCTGAGGCTTCTTGGGAGCTCGCCGGTTTGCCGCCCTGTGACAGAGGAGTGCGGCAAACCGGGCGAGCCCCAGAAGCCGGTGCACGCTATCACGGGACAAGCTGCGACTCCCCAGGCTGGAGAGTTAGGGAAGCGCCCCAGAAGGCACTGCGGCAGCCGCAGTGCCCTTCTGGGGGGCCCGCGCCTCTGCCTCCCGCCTGGGAGCGCAAAAGGCAGTGTGCTCCTGCAGCCGCGTGTGCGCGGCCGCAGGAGCACATTCCCCAACCGGGACATTCCCCAAAGCCCGGCGGGACGCGGGACACCTCACGCAAAAGCGTGAGTGTCCTGTGAGAAGCGGGACGGATGGTCACCCTACTCATGGCTTCTGATTTGGACACTCTATGACCTTCTTGCAGCTATATCTTACCTTAGCTTTTACTTATCACTATACAGGTCAGAGGCATAGATACAATGAGGACATCTGGGGACAAATGTCCCAGGCGCCCACCATTGGGGGCCAGAAAAATTTGGGCTCATTTCTAAATTTGTTGGGTATTTTTAGTTTTTTTACTTTGTTGGCCAGCAGGTGGTGCAGTTTTTAGGCTAGCGGCACCAAAATTTCAGGCTATTGTCAGGTGACACTCTTGATGATATCAGCCAAGTTTGGTGAAGTTTGGTTGAGGGGGTCCAAGGTTATGGATCCCCAAAAGGGGCGCCCCATCCCCCATTGTTTCCAATGGGAACTAATGGTAGAAGAGAAGAAGAGTTTGGATTTATATCTCCCCTTTCTCTCCTGCAGGAGACTCAAAGGGGCTTACAATCTCCTTGCCCTTCCCCCCTTCACTATAAAGCAATTTGTCTGCAAGGGGTTCCTTTCCCTCCCACTCCTCTTTAAAGGAAGGATTTAATTGCATACTTTCTTTACTGACATATAACAGTCAAGCCAGATCCACCAAGACAGCTATAAAAGTTTGTTCTTTTTTCAACCTCCCTAATGCACAAGGACATACTGAAGAGGGCTTTCAAAGGAATCCCGAAAAAAAAAGAAAGGGGAAGAGCTGGAGGTCTAATGTTTCTCAATGCACGAAAATATATTCTCTAGGATTCAAAGTGGGGAGAAATACATCACCTCACCCTTTGCACAACAAAATAAAAAGGCAAAGTGAGTGCTGAGTGAATCTGTATGTAGATTTTTTTTTCGCCTTCTCTGCTTCGCTGCCACCACAATCACCACCCTGAGTTAAAAAATCTAGATAATGACACTGGGTGGGGACCAAGTTCTCAGCAGCCAAACCAAAATTAGCTTCCCAGCCAAAAAGCTTTCTTTGCCTCGCCGAAAAGCTGTGACTAGCCCAAGGTCACCCAGCTGGCATGTGTGGGAGTGCACAGGCTAATCTGAATTCTCCAGATAAGCCTCCACAGCTCAGGCGGCAGAGCGGGGAATCAAACCTGGTTCCTCCAGATTAGAATGCACCTGCTCTTAACCTACTATGCCACTGCTGCTCCATCTACATTACCGCCACTGTAGATGGGGCTATTCTTTTCAGGGTCCATAACTTTGAACCCCCTGAACCAAACTTCACCAAACCTGGGTGGTTTCATCCAGACAGTCTCCTTCTGATACCACCCAGGTTTGGTGAAAGTTGGTTCAGGGGGTCCAAAGTTATGGACCCCCAAAAGAGGGTCCCAAACCCCCACTGTTTCCAATGGGAGCTAATAGTAGATGGGGCTGCCCTTTTGAGGGTCCATAAATTTGGACCCCTGAACCAAACTTCACTAAACCTGGCTGGTTTCATCAGGAGAGTCTCCTGAAGATAGTGTAAAATTTTGGTACTGTTAACGTAAACATTGTTCCCGATATACACCCTCAAATTTTTCCCAGGTTCTCTCTTTAAATCTGGGAGTGGATTTAAAAGGGTGAATCTAAGGTCCCTGGATTAAAAAACATTGAAAATATTGTTGAAGGCTTTCACGATCAGATTCAACTGGTTGTTGTGCGTTTTCCAGGCTGTGTGGCTGTGGTCTGGTAGATCTTGGTCCTAACGTTTCACCTGCATCTGTGGCTGGCACCTTCAGAGGTTTATCACAGAGAGAAGTCTGTTATAAGAGAAGTCTGAACACAGTGTATAACAGACTTCTCTCTGTAATACACCTCTGAAGATACCATCCACAGATGCAGGTGAAACATTAGAAACAAGATCTTACTCAGATATCCATGGTCAACGCAAAGAGCTCCAGAAAACTCATACTAACAACTTCAATAACATTGAAAATGATGCTGTTTGGGGGTGGGTGGGGAATCTACCCTGAAACAGCATCACTTTCAATGTTGTTTAAACTAGGGAGCCCAAAGTCTCCCTTTAAGGTTGATTTAAAAGGAGAATCTGGGCTCTCTAGTTTAAACAACATTAAAAGTGATGCTTTTTCAGGGTGGATTTCCTCCCTTCAAAAATAGCATCGCTTTCAATGTTGTTTAAACTAGGGAGCCCTGGGTGTGTTCATATTTGTATGTTGGGATATGTTTTATAATGTGATGGCGACTCTGAGATGACCTGGTGCAAAAAAATGCTGTTTGGTCATGGTGGGGGAGGGTGGCCACCCATAAGGGGGGGGGGGTGCAGTAAAACTCAGATTTTGTCCCAGGCTCCATTTTCCCTAGCTTCGCCTCTGATTCAGGTCACATCAATATTTTCTTGCTAAACTGTAAATGATGGAAGTTTGTGGTTTTTAATGGTGTTATTTGACTCCCAGCTTAAGTTTTGTGTTCTATCGGCAGCTTGGCAAAAAGAAGAAGAAATACATGCCTTACAAGTTCCAACATTCATATTTTGCTTGTGAGTACCCATCATTTCACTTAGAAGCCTAAGGCTGCAATCCTATTTATTAATAAAAATGTATACCCCATCTTTTAATCCAAGGAGACTTATTACAGGAAATTTGAAACAGAAAAGAAGAAGAGGAGTTTGAATTTATACCCCACCTTTATCTCCAGTAAGGAGACTCAAGGTGGCTTACAAGTTCCTTTCCCTTCCTCTCCCCACAATAGACACTTTGTGAGGTAGGTGAGGCTAAGAGAGTTCCAAAGAACTGTGTCTAGCCCAAGTCACCCAGCAGAAACACATCTAGTTCACCAGATAAACCTCTGCCACTCTGGTGTAGGGAATCAAACCCAGTTCTCCAGATTAGAATCCACTTGCTCTTAACCACTACACCACGCTAGCTCATTTAAATAGTTTAAATAAAATTAATAGCACAAAACTAAATCAATGAGAAATAATCCTATTTACTAGGGACTAGCTCCACTTGAAGGCTCTTGAAGGTTCAGTCACATTAGCTGGCTTTCATGCTCATGCTCATTAGCTGATTTTCTCCTCAGCAGCTACTAACTGCAGCAATTTGGGCAGGAGTAGTCTAATCATGTTCCAATAGTCCTTTCCTTGTCCTTGGTATACTTTTTATAAAAGATAGTTTTCTCCTATCTTTTTTGGATGAGGGCAGTTCAAATATGCAGGCAGGCAGTTTGGATGGAAAGGTGTGCATTGTCCAAGCACTATTGTCCAGCTCTACTTTCATCCCCTTAGCCTCTCCCAGACACCATTGTCTCTGCCACACCATAGGGTTGCCAGGTCCAGGTTGGGAAATTCCCAGAGATTTTGGGAGTGGAACCTGAGGAGGAGGGGTTTAGAGAGGAGAAGGACTTTGGTGGGGTATAATTCCATAAAGTCCACCTTCCAAAGTGGCCATTTTCTCCAGGTAACTGATATCTAGTCTGGAGATGACTTGTACTCCCAGGGCATTTCCAGCTACCACCTGGAGGTTGGTAACTTCACCACACCATCTAAGAGTGTTTGAACTTTTAAAAGATCTGTAATTACTAGTTCCTTGTAGCACTACAACACTGTAATAATCTTTTGCCACAGTCTAATAGCTTCTGTGAATTCCCAGTATACATTTTTAAAAAGCAAATCTCTTTTCCTTTGTTTCTGCAACAAAAAAGGGCAGGGTCTTTTTAAAAACAGAGATGGAGAATTTAGAGGAATTATTTATTTATTTATTTATTTATTTATTTTTCAAATTTCTAGACCGCCCCACCCCCTAAGGGCTCTGGGCGGTGTACAACACAATGATCATTGTATACAGATAAAACAGCTAAAACCTTTAAAAGCAGTGATACTAAGAAACTAAATATAATAGTTAAACTAATTTATAAGATGGCATCCGGTAATCTCATTTTCAAACCCTCTTTCAGAGAGGGAAGGGCAGCAAGTCCCGAGATGGCAGAGGCGCAGATGTAAAGGCCGCGGGAAAAAAGGGGGGGGGCACCATCAACGGCTGGTACCTCCAAAGGCCTGGCGGAACAGCTCCGTCTTACAGGCCCTGCAGAATTCTGTAAGGTCCCGCAGGGCCCGGACAGCTGGTGGAAGAGCGTTCCACCAGGCTGGGGCCAGGGCTGTAAAAGCCCTGGCCCGCGTGGAAGGCCAGTCGTATCATCGAGGGGCCAGGGACCACCAGGTAAATTGGCCCTCACTGAACGAAGAGAGTCGTATTGGGACATGAGGGGTAATGCGGTCCCGAAGATACTGAAGGAGTCCCAGGCCACGTAAGGCCTTAAAGGTCAACACCAGCACCTTGAAGATGATCTCGGAACTCCACTGGGAGCCAGTGTAGCTGGCGTAGCACAGGTTGGACATGATCCCAGATGGCATTACCCTGTCAGAGCAGATTCTGGCGCAGCTGCATTTTAGGACCAGGTTTAACCTCCGAATCAAAAGCGCAAGGGAAGGGGTCCAGCGTGGTGAGAGCGAAGTTACAATAGTCTAATCTGGAGATGACCGTTGCGTGGATCACTGTGGCCAGGTCGGTCTGGGAGAGAAAGGGGGCCAACCGCCGGGCCTGGCGAAGGTGGAAAAAAGCAACCCAGGTTATATGGGCCACCTGGGTCTCCATTGATAGAGACGAATCTAGGTGGACCCCCAGGTTGCGCTAAATACTAAATTAGAGGGAATAGAAGATCATGCCAATAGAATTTTACATCATTACAGTGAGCTAGCAATTGTGTGTGTGTGTTAAGAGCCATCAAGTCACTTTCAACTAATAAGAATACTGTAAATCAGTGTCCTCAATTACTAACTTTTAAAAAGACAAAAAAAGCCCTCTAGTTGTAGAGGAGTGTCAAGTAAGGGGATCTGATGTGTGAATATTTCATCACAGATGTGAATGTCTCAGCCAGCTATGAAGTATCATCACCATGTGGAGGAAGCCTTAGTCTTGACAGTTGACAAATTCCACCATTTATAAAGTTGACACAGTTTGCAAATTCTACCATTTATAAATGTATAGCTCTTAGTCATAGTTCAGTGGTAGAATACCTGTTATTCATGCAGAAGGTCTTGAGTTCTATTTATGCATAATAAAGGGACATCAGGTTGGATGAACTGTTAAGAGTTGCTCTAGGATAGCAAGTATTATTTTGCCATTTTGACCAGAACGTAAAAATCCTTGAGAAATATGCTACCAATTTGCATTAGACTAATTTTCATCTTTCTATTGTTTTTGTTTTCTTCTTTTCATCAAAGTCTTAGCTCCGTTGACTTTCATAATTTTTGTCCAGGGGGCTATAGTCCGCTATACGGTTAAGAGGAAAAAGTGGGTGGTAAGTACTTTGCAAACTAATATTTGAAATTCTTTCTCTTATGGATAAATTATTGGGAGAATAATGCATGAAGTAATGCATAAATGTACTCTATCATCAGTGCCCACCAATAGCGGCTAGTGAGGCATGGGGGAGGGGAGGAAGTCCCTCCAAATACGAAATACGCAAATATGGATCTAAAATGGAGAGAAAAATATAGGGGAAGGCATCCTTCCAATCCATGCAGCAAAGTCTGCTGCCTCCTCCATCTTAAGCTTTTCAGAAAAAACATTTAAATTGGAGAAAATTGGAGAAAGTCTCTTTAAATGAGAGGAAGGCATTACTCAGCCTTCACTGGGAGGGATGGTAGTATGGAATGCCTTAGTAACTGTCGTGTTGTCCAGCAGTTAGTGAAGATTTAAGGGCACAAGAGGACATGGATATAAAACTTTTTAAAATTCATACATACTCCAGCTGAATGAAACTGCTTCAACCCAATCTATTTTTTAAAGAAATACTATTTCAATGACAAAACTAATTCACTTTGAGAATAAGCAACCAGTCAAAAATGTTTGAGATAACTGGCAAGTGTATTACTTATATTATTTCACTCCCCCACCCCCCCCAAAAAATAATGACGGAAAGTGAAGGATATTGCTGAAATGATCTGTATAAACTATCAGTAACTTTTGTAATATAATAAATATTAGATTGAGTCTAAAGGAAAATAGACAAATGACTAATCACATTTTGGAAAACGATAATAGGTCAATATAATTTATATTTTATTTATTTATTTATTTATTTATTAGATTTTTATACCGCCCTATCCCCGAGGGGCTCCGGGCGTAAGAATTTCTTATTTTGTAAGAAAAATGTTAGAACAGTGTAGCAGAAATCATTTATCAGTGCTCTTTATATATTTTGGATTATTAGAATTTACATTAAGAACAGCCATAATTGGAGTTTTAAATATATATGTGTGTGTGTGTGTGTGTGTGTGTGTGTGTGTGTGTGTGTGTGTGTGTGTGTGTGTGTGTGTGTAATTTAAGTATAATTTAGTTTTGTCTCTTAGTCTCTAGAATTAACCAATTATGATTTGGTTACAGTTCCTTTTTTCCCATTCTGCTAATTATTGTCTATTAAAAAATTAAAATAAAAAAGGAATACTAAATCAATCTTTGGCAAGTCCCTAGAATTAAGGATATTCATGTTTAAGCTACCTAGAATGCCCATGCTCAGCACAAAGCATTCCTGGATACCTAAGAAATAGAGATTGTGGCCTGTGAGATTTCAAATACTTAATACAGCCCAGAATGCAACCAGTGCCTACTGTGCTCCCAGGAAATTGTGGCTGCCAAGTTTGATAGCAGCAGAATCCTCCCAAAAGTAATTGAGATCCAGATTTACTCTGTACTGGGACAAGCTCACACAGTTAGTGTGGTAGGTTTGGCAACAGACATCTGTGCAATCTGTTTTTTTCCAGTTTGCTTCCTCTGAGGATAGGAACACGTTACTTCCTCTGCCCCATTCCACACATACCTTTTAAGATATTGTAGTTAGGCATCTCACTTGAATTGAATGACAATTCAAATTTGATTTGAAAATCTAACTTTCTCTTACAGTTCTGCCAGTCTCAGCTGTTTTTCCGTTCTTCTGACAATATTGTTGAAATTTGATAGAAATGTTGCCATTAAAACTAGTTTTTTCATGAAAGTTGCATATAAATGGCACAAAAGTGATATAAAAATAACATCTAACAGAAGGTTTTAAAGGAAACAAAGGAAAATGTAAAAATTGCTAAAGAAAACAGATGAGGTAAAATGGTTTTTCCAACTGTGCACATTTTTTAAAAAAAACAAACATATTTACAGTCCAATCTAGATGGGGGCCCACAGCAGCCAGGATCTCAGGGTTCCTGATTGGTTCCTCATCAGCATGGGCAGGAGGAAAACCATGAAGTCCTCCTGCCCCTGGGAAACCCCATAGGGGAAAGGAACCTGCTTCAAGAAAATCATGATGCAAGTTTGGGGCCAATCATGTCGTCATCCAGAGGCTGAAAGTCCTGTGGAAGTGCTCCTATCAGCATGAGCCCATACCACATTCATTGGGGGATTCTTCTCCCCCCACCCCACACACACTCTGGATTGGGCTCAAAGTCTTAAATACTATCAGGGACGTTGCTATAGATTTTTTATAGGGGGGTTCGGAGTGGGGCCATACCCCCACCCGCCCCTAGGGCATGGCCACGCCTCCCCAAGCCCCGCCCCTGGCCTAGCGCTTAGAAAAGCAGCTCTCCGAGGCCAGAGACGGCAGACTCCCCTGCCCTGTCCTCTCCTGCCCCCCACCAGCTGGCTCCCAGCTGGCAGCTGGCAGTTCCTTCTGCCCTCCCCACTGGGCAGAGGCATAGAGGGAAAATGGAGCCTGGTGCAAAATCTGAGCCCCCCCCCCGGGCAGCCATGGGATGCTGGAATCCACCCCCAAACAGCATCACTTTCAATGGTGTTTAAACTAGAGAGCCAAAATTCTCCTTTTAAATCCACCTTAAAAGGAGAATTTGGGGTCCCCAGTTAAGCAACATTGAAAGTGATGCTGTTTTGGGGTGGATTATCCCCCGCCCTAAAACAGCATCACTTTCAATGTGGCGTAGTGGTTAAGAGCAGGTGCATTCTAAACTGGAGGAACCGGGTTTGATTCCCTGCTCTGCCATTTGGGCTGTGGAGGCTTATCTGGGGAATTCAGATTAGCCTGTGCACTCCCACACATGCCAGCTGGGTGACCTTGGGCTAGTCACAGCTTTTCGGAGCTCTCTCAGCCCCACCTACCTCACAGGGTGTTTGTTCTGAGGGAGGAAGAGCAAGGAGATTGTAAGCTACTTTGAGTCTCCTACAGAAGAGAAAGGGGGGATATCAATCCAAATTATTATTCTTCTAAACTGTGGACCTCAGATTCTCCCTTTAAATCCATGCCGAAGGGTGTGGAGAATCTGGGGAAATTTGGGGGGTGCCTGCTGTCAGGGGCACAATTGTTAAGCTAGAAGCACCAAACTTTCAGAGTATCTTTAGGAGACTCTCCTAATGATACCACCCAGGTTTGGTGAAGTTTTGTTCAGGGGGTCCAAAGTTATGGGCCCTCAAAGGTGTAGCCCCCATCTCCTATTAGCTCCCATTGGAAACAATGGGGGATGGGGCACCCCCTTTGGGAGTCCATAGCTTTGGACCCCCTGGACCAAACTTCACAAAGCCTGGGTGGTATCAATAAGAGACTCTCCTGATGATACCTCCCAGGTTTGGTGAAGTTTGGTTCAGGGTGTCCAAAGTTATGGACCCTCAAAGGTGTAGTCCCCATCTTCTATTAGCTCCCATTGGAAACAATGGAGGATGGGGGCATCCCCTTTGGGAGTCCGTAACTTTGGACCCCCTGAGCCAAACCTCACCAAACTCGGGTAGTATCATCAGGAGAGTATCCCAAACAGTCCCTGAAAGTTTGGTGCTGCTAGCCCAAACAATGCGCCCCCCTGTAGGCCAAAAACCAAAAACCCACTAAAATGTTTTTGAAACCCACAAACAGGTGGGCGGAGCTTCGGACATGAATGGGGGGTTTGAACCCAAGAACCCCCCCTTACCTACTTCCTTCAATGCTATAATGCTTCTTTTTTATTTTGATGTTTGGTTCAAAATATATGGTATACTGTACCACCACCTACTGGCAGAAAACAAGCATTACTTCTTATAGAGTTGCATTGAACAATGTTCAAAACATCCATATGTACTGTGTCTCATTTTTCGTCCTTTAACTCAGGTAAGCTGTGCTAATAAAGTAGTCAAACGGTATAAATTCAACAGTCTTATAAATGTATTACAGCAAATGTGTATTCATCCTACACATATGTCTACATCTGTTTGTGAGACAGAGCCAAGATTTGTTTGGTTTAAAAAGAAAACCAGGAACCAATCCCTAGACAAATGTGTGGGTTTAATAGTACAGTCAAACATATAACTATTGAATATAAATTGAGGATTACTGACATGCATGCAAACAAAAGCCATGTGTGCACTGGGCATTTAATTGTTCATTGTAATATATAAATAGGACACTGTGTATTCCACATGGGATATAAATGTGTTAAAAAAGAATGGATGCTAATCCTTAAGGAATCGAACAACTGACCTCAGCATTTTTACTGAAGAAAAAGTCTGAGTGTCCTCAGAATTTGTTATAGATGCCCTCTCCCTGAAGAATTCTGCTGGGAGTTCTTGTTTTTTTTAAAGTGAGATGTTGATTTCTATACAAAATCTATCTAATGTATTAGATTCAAGTTTGTGCCATCTGAATGGCAACTAGCCCCTTTCATGCTGTTGTGATTGCCCTTTGCAGTGTAACAATCCTCAGAAATGTCCATGCATGCATAGATTTCTCAGTGGGCTTAGTAGTCTCTCATATTGCACGAGAAGAAGTTTGTAATGAAAATGATAAAGAAAATTGCAACGCGTCTTCATCCCCTTCTCCCCCATGCCTTAACACTGCTCTTTTTGGCAGGAGCTTATTGTCGTCGTGCTCTTCAATATCCGTCTTGGTCTCATGTATGTTCCTTTAATGGGATTTAAGAGCTTCATGGCATTCTACTTCTTATCCAGGTAATATACTTTGTGCAAAATTTCCTTCTGATTGTTGTTGCTACTCAGCTCTTAACTTTATTTGCTCTAAACTGGTCTTGCATCCAGCAGCATTTAAGCAGCAATCAACAGTGCAGTTCTCTTTCCTGGGAGAAAGCCAGAACAGCCACCTGAGTAGACCTCAGTAAAATTCTAAGCAGATCTTCTTAGGTTTGCTCTGTCAATATACTGACACTAACCTGTTTTGAAACCCTTAGATGAGTCAGCCATAGACAGCAATTTTCCTTTTACTGTTGCTTTAACAAGGAATGATCAGCGGTACATCTGGTAAACATCTGCACAGCCATGCTATGGAATCTGCATCAGAATAAGTGCTAGTACAATTAAAGGGCTATTATACCTATGTGAGGTATAAACTTTCTGCTTGGTAATGTTACAGATATAAGAGGAAGGATGCCCTTCTTCAAGTGTTCTGCCTTACAGGGCAATCAAGGATGACCTCGTGTTACAGATAGCTCTTATGGCTTTTGTAGTTAATGACAGCCTCCACTAAAACATCTATGATAACTTTGATTAACTGGAGAGAAAACAGAGAGACTAAACCCAAGCAACTAAAATAATAGCAGATAAATCAGTCAATAAAATGAGAATGTAATTACTGAACATATAGAATTTAGTATCAAGAGTCATGTTGAGCTACCAGCAAACAAAGCAAACTGGTTGTTTCATTAGCTCACAGTCTGTCCAAAGTGACTGTTTGTTTGTTTGTTTGTTTATTCCATTTATACCCTACCCTACACTGAAATCCCAGGGTGGCTTACATAATGGGGTTAAAAGCCCCCTTAAAACGTTACAATCCTAAAAACATAAAACATTAAAAACCACCATAAAAACATCCCTTAAAACAGTCAATAAAAGCATCCATTAAAAATCCCCCCACCCTTCAGATGGCATTGATATGGGGGACCTGGAGGTCACACATTGAAAACTTGGGTAAAGAGAAAGGTTTTAACCAGGCACCCAAATCCATAAAGTGTTGGCACCTGTTGAATTTCTGCAGGGAGACTGTTCCACAGCTTGAGGCCTGCCACAGAGAAAGCCCTCCTGCATGTCCCCTCCCGCCGCACCTCAGCAGCAGGAGGGATCACCAGGAGGGCCTCCCCACTTGACGTCAGTGCACGGGCTTGCTTATATGGGTACAGGCACTTCTTTAGGTAGGTGGGACCCAAGCCATTTAAAGCTTTAAATATGATTGTCAATACCTTGAATTGGGCCCGATAGAGAATGGGGAGCCAGGGCAGTTCTTTCAAGGCTGGCTGTCATGGAAGGCTCAACAATTCACCTTTTTATGGGTTTTGATTCAGCATACACTCCGAGACAAAAATCCTTTTTTTTTTTAATTCATTAAGTCCTGTTTATATCAGATATCTAGAATAGGCTAGCATAACAAAATTCCCCAAAAGCTAGCGTGCTTCAAGTTCACAAAAAAGCACGTAAGAATGCTTAATGTCCATAACAGGCAAGCTTAATCGTATATTACAAATTGCCCTACTGAACCATAGTCGCTCTATTTACATATCAACTCCTTTCTTTCGTCTGCTCAAAAAAAGGCAAATTTTCCTTTTTATAAAACTACTAATCAGTAATTTCCCTTCAATCAATCAGGAGTGAAATTAAATTAAAAGGAGCCATTAATAACATCATTATAGCCCATGAATACACAGGTCAACATTCTTTGAAACTTCACCAATTAACAATTTCACACAGCTGGTGATGACCTTCAGCCCATTGTTATTCCACCTTAGAAGGGGCTAGCTGGAAAAGAGCCAAAGGTGATTAACACTTTAAAAACATAGACAAGACTTACAGAGAAAATTGACATCGTTACAGTTAAATCAAAACCAGTTCTTTCTCCACACTGGCATTATATGCAACTGGCCAGATTGACCCATCCAGCCTAGCTGCTGCATTTTGCACCATCTCCAGCTTTCAGGCTGACTCCAAGGAAAGCCCCATGTAAAGTGCATTGCAGTAATCAAGACAGGAGGTTATCAGGGCATGCAGTACTGTGGCCAGTACTAACCCTAACCCCAACCCATGGAGCTGCTCCATGGCTGAGAGGTCCAGAAGAATTAACAGGGAGAAATCCCCCCTGTCCCTCTCCCAGTAAAGGTCATCTATCAGGGTGACCAAGGCCATTTCTGTGCTGAAACCATGCCTGAAACCAGATTGAAATGGATCTAGATAGTCAGCTTCCTCCAGGCATATCTGCAGTTGAGTAGCCACCACTATCTCCAGGACCTTCCTTAAAAAGCGGACACTGGCAACTGGATGGCAGTTGTCCAAAACTGTAGAATCCAGGGAGTGCCTCTTCAGAAGGGGGTGAACTACTGCCTCCTTAAGAACCAGCACCAGCACCTCCTCTCTCAATGAGGCATTGGCAACACCCTGAATCCACTCAGCCAGTCCCCCTCGGCTTGATCTAATCAGTCAAGATGGGCACAGGTCCAGGAGGCAAGTGATAGGCCGCATCCTTGTGAGCAACCTGTCCACATCCATAGACTGCAACAACTGAAATTGATCCATTATAACATGACCAGACAGCCCCCTGGACAACCCCACTGAAAACTGCTCAATGGTTGCATCCAATACCCTGCGAATCTGGGCAACTTTATCCTGAAAGGGCTCAGAGGAGTGTCACAACAGATCTCCAGGGGTGTCCCAGTCCCCACCCCTGATTGTAGGATAGCAAGCCATTCACTGCTTGGAACAGTTCTGTTAGACGATTACTTGAGGATGCGATGACGAAGGAGAAGTAGACACTCTCTTTGCCTGTCTCACCGCCACCTGATAGGTCCAAAAATGGTCTCTAACCAGTTTTTGGTCAGACCCACAGTGGGATTTCAACCACCTGTGCTCTAGCATTTGTCCCTCCTGTTTTATTACCAGCAAATCCCCATTGAACCAAGGGGCTAAGCAAGTCTACAGGCTGGACGGAGATGCTTGGGAGCAATTGTGTCAAAGGCCCTCTTGATTTCACCATTCTACAGTGAAACCAGGGCCTCAACAGGAGCACCTTGCCTGGAAACCCCGCCAGAGCTCTCAGGAATCCATCAGACTCCATTTTTCTCCATGGGCAGTTGTAATAGGACCCTCACCCCTGCGGTGGGAAGGAGCAGCCAGCAGTCCAAACTTCACCAGATGATGATCCATCCATGACAATGTGCAAATAACCAGTCCTCCAATCAATGGATCAACCCCCACTCCCTCTGTGGCAAACACCAGATTGAGAGTATGTCCCGCTACATGGGTTGGTCCAGACACAAATTGAGATAGCCCCAGGGTGGCCATGAGGTCCTAAGCCTGACTATCAGAGACATCCTCAGTATGGTAGTTGAAGTCTCCCAGAATAACAGTGGTACAGGAGTCCATCACCATCTCTGAGACAGCTTCTGCCAGCTCAGGTAGGGAGGCTGCTGGGCAGTGGGGTGAGCAATACACCAGCAACAATGCCAACTTATCTCTCTGGCCAAACACCAAATACAAACTCTCGACTCCAGACACAGGACGAGAGGGTTGCCTGGTGAATGTGCATGACTCCTTGTAGACTGTGGCTACCCCATAATCCCGCCCCTCTAGTATGGGCTGGTGCTGCACTTGATAACCTGGGGGGCAAAACTGGGTCTGGGGGGCAAAACCCTCCCCCCAGCTTGTCCGCCTACGTCTCTATTATACAAGGCACATTGCCCCTCTCATCCAGAATCAAATCCTGGATGAGAGCTGTCTTGTTCAGGGCTGACCTAGCATTCAAAAGCAGCAGCACCAGGCTAGTGGACAGGATGACTGACCTTCCTACCTCCCTTTGGATGGGGAGCAATGTGCTTTCTGAAAACCATTATCCTCTGACCCCCCCAGCACCATAACACCCCTTGTCCATAAGCACTGGGATGGCCTCAGCCTCCCTGCCCTTCCCCTCACCCAGGCATATCTCCCAGGTGGCCTTGCCCTCTATTTATCTTCTAGGTCCCCTACTATGCCCTTGGGAGTGGGCCCACCTCTCACTTGGAGGGAGAGCAATGGAAAGACCCCATGAATGGACTCTCACTCCAAATTGGGGACTTCTGACCAGAGCATCCTCCCATCACGCCCCAGGAGCTCTATCCCACTCCCAAGCAGAAAGATGGATATCAATAGGGGACCCATGGAGGCAGTCCTTCTCTTACCCAAATGCCAGCTAACCCCCAAATCCCACAAGCTAAAACAAAGCTAAAAAAATTAAACAATAACAATATAACCCCACTTAGTCTGCCAAGTCCAGCCACATGCCCATAAGTCCCACTAAGTCCACATGCCCAAATCAAATGAGAAGAAGTGGCCTGCCCTCAAACAGTCCCCAAATGGGCCTACAATGAACATCACCTTTATGCCACCACCCGTTATCCACTGCCCAAGCCTTGGGCTGCTGCTGTTGAAGTAGTTGTCAGGCCCCACCCCCTGCAGGTGTTCCCAATAGGGTGGGGTTCTGGAGCTGCAGGCCACAGCTCACCCAGTCAGGCTTGCAGTTCTTCCAGTGGCCAATGAAGGCTTCTCTAAGTGGCAGGCAGTATTGCAGGCAGGGCTGACAGGCTACAAAACTGAGGAAACAAACGCTCCAAAATCATCACTAGGTAGAGCTTCCAGTTATCATGAAAGAAATTATCCAATATCATATTATTTAGAAATTAGTGAACCTTCAGCTAAAGTAAGAAAAGTACTGGCAATTGTGAGTGACTTTTGCAAATGTGGAAAAAGAGGACATGGCACATGTGATGCATTCCTGATACATATGTCAGTTCTTACATTTACAAACATGTAGTGCAGTACGGGTAAAGATAACATTTAATTAACTGTTGTTGGTTCACTTTATGTGTTGTTTGGTTACTAATTTTTTTTCTCATTGATTGGTTTATCTGACAAACATTTAATTGCTAATTTGTTTTATTGTTCCTGAGGAGAAAGTCATTTTCCCTAAATGGTCACATGTTGTTTTTAAATCAAATCAATGACTGCTGTGACAGAGACTATTTGATCTAATGATCTACTGAATTATTTAGAAAGGAGGTCATAACATTTATGGAAACAATCCCCTAATTATTAACATGCCCTAATTTGGGCAGGTAAGAGCAATGGGGCTATTTTTATAAGTAGTACCGCTTTAAAAGTAGATTTTAGTGGTGATTATTATTACCATGTTGTCTACACAGGTTCTTAGAATCCAACTGGTTTCTTTGGGTCTCACAGATGAACCACATTCCAATGAACATTGATTATGACAAGAATCTAGATTGGGTCTCTGGCCAGGTGAGAAATTTTAACTAGAGGCACGTCTTTTATCTTTATACTAATAGCCAAATCTGAGGATAGTTAAATGCGGTGACTGGAGTTGTAATGGGCAAGACTGATATTTCTACAAACATGAACAATGCTCTATGTGTGCAGAAAAACATGAAATCTAAATACATGGAGGGGGTTTAAAACCACTGAAAATGATTAAAGGATTGCCTGTAGCTTTAAGTAGTTGAGTTCTTCAGTGGCTGTTGCCAAGCAACCACAATATTCCAGGCTGGATTTCTATTTTGGTCTATCAGGGAGGACTCACTGAAGCCAGACCTAGAGTTCCCAGCACCAAGTTTAGAAATTCCTAGCGATTTTGTGATGAAGGCCAACAATAAAAGGATAATATAGGCCAACATTATATATAATAAAAAATGCAACAACTGACCATCAATTCTAAGCTGATATGCAAGAATCCTAGGCTGAATTCCCACTGAAAATTTAATCTAGATACAACCAAGTTTCAAAAGAATCGGCACCTTTTCATCCAGGTTCCAACATCCTTACTGCAGGATGTTTCTAGTGAAGACATCTAGACCTGCCCCTGGGGGGGAGGGGAGTGCCTGCTGTCAGGGGTGCAATTGTTAAGCTAGCAGCACCAAAATTTCAGAGTATGTTTAAGAGACCCTCCTGATGATACCACCCAGGTTTGGTAAAGTTTGGTTCATGGGAGCCAAAGTTATGGACCCTCAAATGTGTAGCCCCCATCTCCTATTAGCTCCTATTGGAGTGTTTTTTCAAAAAGGTGCATATACAAGCAGGTCCAGGAAAATCCCATGATAAGGGGGCGGGGGAGTGCCAGAAATGGGACTGATCTGTGTTCCATGGTTTGGCTGTAAGGAGATCTCGAGGGAACCTGGATATTTCAGGTGACTATCCCAGGATTAATTGCCAGTGAGGAAATCACCCTAGTAATCACAACTAAGACAAATCACATCCAACCTCATACACATAAGTCAGCTCACTATTTCCTCCTGGACTGACCTTCATGCAGCAACATCACAATTACATTAGGGATGCCATGCATTTCTCAGCAAATGTGTTCAGCTCATAAACTTCATTGCAGGATGCTCACTATCATATTGCAAGGCTATCAGGGGTATGGTCAGATTGTATCCAGCAACTGGAATAGCTGACAAATAAGTTTGTTGATTAGAAGTTAACTCAAAACTGTTTGGGGATCAGCTGTCCTTAAAACAAAAGAGCTACAAGGTAAGTTTTATAAAGGAGAGCTCACCACTGCAAAAGAAAGACGAAGGGCTTTTCCTTTTTTTCTCTGTTCTCAACCTGAGTAACAGTGAGATAGGGAGCATATAAAGGAAATCACCAGCTTTCTGACCAGCCTTCCCCAATGTGTGTAACACTGAACGTTCAAGAAGGCGTTGGCAGACAGTAACATTTCCAGGATGGAAGATCAGAAAAACCCACTTCCAAATGATGAGTGGGGAATTGGCTTCTGCTTCCACCCCACCCCCATCCCCACCCCATTGCTGATGTCTGCAAGTAGTCTGTTCTTTCAAATACACATGAACAGGTAGCAAACAGCTCATAGATTACACTGGTGATTAATTCTGACTAGGCAGAATTAATGGGCACATTGCAATAATCCTAATGGCTAGACTATCCTCCAAGCATGATTACCCATGCTGGTCTTACAATCATCCCTTTTTATACATGGTCCACACCAGACTAACACAGCAGCATCATATTGATTGCGGAGACTCAGTGCACTTTACAATTGTGGAGGGAGGAGGGAATTATACACACCAATATAGGCTATAAAGATAGGAACAATTAATTCAGTAACTGCATTTATATATCCCCTTTCTGTCAAGGCAGTTTCCAGTTTAGAACAATTGCTTATGACCTAAAAGACATAATGGAGAAGGACATAGAGCAGTGGTTAGAAATGCAACTAAGTTTAGTAACAGTTGACATTAAATATATTATGCTGACAATTACAAATGTGAATGAAACTCAGGAGTATTTTTTAAATTAATTTAGCTTACAGCAACATGCAATGTGGACCAATCCCTATTCAACGACTGGTATACAGGGCACTTGAACTTCCAGATTGAGCATCAGTGAGTATGAGAAACAGAGAGAAGGATATGGTATGGAATAAGGCACTTTTCTGAATGTGTCTGGGAGAGACTTTCCTTGGAAATGTGGAATTACACCCAGTTTTGGTGTTAAGGGGTTTGAGATCTTAAGCAGGGATAGAATATCATTGGGACTTTCAGTGCTGTCTAATATCTGCTGCAATCTATCCTTTGCTCTTTTCCTCTGCAGTCTTTTCCCAACGATGCCTCCTGACATTGGCTCATTATTGGAAGCTGCGGCTCCAGAAGTCCCTCTGCGCCAAACATAAGTTCAGTACCGCAAATGCGTAAACCCTCTCTGCTCACTGCCTTTGCAGGTAAGACATTATTACACAAGTAAGTGTTAATTAATTAAGTCCAAGTGGGAATGAGAAGGCTGAATGTGAGAAGGTCAGCATTGCACTGGAAAATGAGGAAAGTGGACATGGGGGGTATGGAAAGGTCAACCATTATGACAGTTACTGAGAAGAATCCTTGTCCCTTTCTCTTGGCAGCTCTCTGAAGGAATCATCAGAACACTGGGAGAATGCCTATCTCCACGGCTAAGAAGAGGCAGGGCCTCAGGAAGGAATCTACTCATGCTGTCCTCTAACATTACAGCATGAATAAATCTGGTGGGACAGGATGGTCTAACTATGCAGTTAGGGAATAGAGTAAATCTAAGGATAATGTAGAATTTCCCTTTTTGCACCAACATCTGATTTGCTAGTCTCTTGAGGTTTATGCATGAAGTCCAGGAGGGGGGCTTCACCGGAGATAGAGAAGGAAATTTAGGATTGGAAAGCACAGTTTCTCAGTTATCCTCTTCTGCTTATTGGGGAGTAAAAGCAAATCAGCTCCACTTCTGTTTTAGGGTCCTACCATGCTGCATATTGTAGGATTAATGAGCCTAGGAGTAGTATTTATTTATTTAATTTATTTATTGGAATGTATACTATGCCCTATAGGGAAGTCTCAGGGCAGCTTAATAATTAAAAGCAACAATAAAAGCATCATATAAAACAATCCTAAAAACCATAGATCTACCCATCCACACACCCTCCCCAACCCCAAACCAGCAGCCACCAGAGTGAACATCGAGGGCATCAAAGGCTGAAGGCCTGGGTGAATAGGAAGGTATTTGCCAGACACCAAAAAGCATAAAGGGTCGGCACATGGTGAATTACCAGGGGAAGGCTGTTTCATAGTCTCGGTCCAGCCACAAAGAAAGCCCTCCTGTGTATTACCAGCATATGAAGGGATCACCAGGAGAGCTCCCCTGTGAAGGAAAACAGTATGCACATTTCTTTGCTTTTGGTATACTTATGTCAATTAAACTGTTAAAATAGTGTACAGGTTTAAGCCTCATAGGTTAAAAAAAAAGTCTGAGCCATTATGTAGCTTCTTACATTTAAGCTATTTCCGCATGGGAAAATAGTACCTGTGTACCACCAGGTTTTTTAAAAAAACTTGAGTCTATTTTATTCTGCTTTCTCCCTCGGAGCCAAGTTGGGACTGGGAGGTAATACTCCAGTTCGTTCCACACAAGCCTGGGTCTTTTGTATTTACACCACAAGTGCATCCCTGTTGATTGGTCGTCCCAGAGTGATGAGGTGGTAAAAATAAACTGGTTCTGCTCCCATGGTGTTTGCATGGCAGCGGGGTCACCCTGGGATATTTTAAAAGAATCGCCAATTTTGCATTTTTTGAAAATCACAGGGTATGGGAAATATTGTGGGGCAACTCCAGGGCAGGCCTGCTTTAGGACCAGGAACTGTGCAGAAACATTGGCTGCACAGGGATATTTCTCTTGCTTAACCCAGGATATTTTGACCATGCAGAAACGGCCTTAGTCTGCAAGATACACTAACCATGTGGAGTTTTTTTAATTTCATATGACATTTTTTCATTTAAAAGCATCACCATGTGCATTAGATATGTTGAATTGTTAGCTTGTTACCTCAGGAATTCTCAATAATTCAATAATGATTTTGTAAACAGAAATGTTTGTGTTAGGGTATTGCATACAAAGTCTTTAGTATTTGTTGGCTGAAGAGGATTGATTGCTTAAAAGAATAGGGTTTCAGAGGGTAGCTGTGTCTGCAGTAGAACAGCAAGATTTGAGTCCAGTAGTACCTTAGTGACCAACAAGATTTTTGGATTTTTGGTATGACATCTGGACTCAGATCTGAAAGAAAGGAGCTACTCCTCTGCAGCCAACAAATACTAAAGCCTTTGTTTGCAATACCCTAACATAAACATTTCTAATTACAAAATCATTAGAGAGCATCAGTGTCATAGTGGTTAAGAGCAGGTGTACTCTAATCTGGAGGAACTGGGTTTGAGTCCCTGCTCTGCTGCTCTGCTGCTTGAGCTGTGGAGGCTTATCTGGGGAATTCAGATTAGCCTGTGTACTCCAACAAATGCCAGCTGGGTGACCTTGGACTTGTCTCAGTTCTTCTGAGTTCTCTCAGCCCCACCTACCTCACAGGGTGTTTGTTGTGGGGCGGGGGAGGGAAAGGAGTTTGTTAGCCCCTTTGTGTCTCCTTACAGGAGAGAAAGGGGGATATAAATCCAACTCTTCTTCTCTCTAGCCATTTGCTGATCTGTGGTCTTTCCTCAATACAATGGTTTCTATAACTTGCTTTAAGTAGTTAGTGGTAACTTCTGGGATGTGAAATATCCAGAACCGTGGAAGAAGAAAAGGGGGATAAGCACATTGTGATTTATGAGTGTCTTTGATAATCCTTTATAGTCCAGTATGAATATTATTACTTTGAGCAATTAGCAATCATGTCAAGTGCTCTTGCCAAAGTGTGAAAAGAGAGAGAGGAGAGAGTTTGACTTTTATTCAGAGAATGCTCAGAACACTTGATCTTAGCCATACTACAACAAAAAATAAACTATGAAGTCAAGATCACATCAAAAATTAACACTGTAATTGGGATAATGTAATGAACACAAATACAAAATTAGTGTGTCAGTATGAATATTTTATCATAGAAACAACTTGATTACATTAAGTGTTTTTTCTACATCAATTGTAACTTTCAGAACATTGCAGTCCAGAAATATGTAATCAAGTTGTGTCTGATATATTATATTTACATTAATTTTGTGTGTGTTCATTACATGTTATTCTGATTGCAGTGTGAATTTTTGATGAGGTCTTAACTTCAGTCTCTTTTTTGTTGAAGGACTCTTGCCAGATACGTCATCAGCCAGATCCATGATAATCTGTATCATGTATTTTTATTGTTGTTCCCATACACTTTGGCTGATTATGCACAACATGGTTGTTACATGATGGAGACAGATGTCAGTTGCAGCAAGATTTCTTGCATGGACCTATTTCCTCAGGTCCCACTTTCACTTCTCATTCTCTCGGCAGCAAGTGAGATCACTTTTAGCAAAACTTTTAATTTGTTTTGCTGCCAGAGCAGGGAAATTTGCCAGTAAGCATAGTTTTGCCCTGGAGATCTTCTCTTTGCCCATAGCCAGCCTTCCCTCTCCCTCATGCCGCTTTGCATGCCTTTTCCCTTGCCCCCCTTTTATGCTGCTGGCTGCTTCAAGTAATAGAAAAGAAGCTCCTTCACACAACACCAACCTCTAAGTCTCTCAATATTTTGAGATATCAGTATAAAGAGAGCTTGGAAATAACAACTCTCTGTCCTCCAGCAGCAGCAGCACCATCACCACCTCTCTCTAAATGGTTATCTGTCACAGCAGTCTCACCCTCTCTGGGTCGCTCATCGAACTGCACAACTCTGCTTACAGTAATTTGGTTAGTGCTTGGATCGTACCCTGTATCCCTTGCTTTTCTGGAGATATAATACCCCTCAAATATGCCTTCTCTTCTTGGTAGTGAGGTCTAGAAGATCTTCTTTCTTTGGTGGTATAGAACATACCCTGTACATCCGCTAAAAAAATCCTGGTAGTATACCCCTCTAGCTGCTAAAAACTAGAAGAACGTTGTTGTAACAGGACCCATGTGTTTGATGGGTTTTTAAATGATACACATTCATAGAGATTCTTAAGTAGCAGAGATGTGCAAAGGCAAAATAAAAGTATGCAGGGATGCTGAGTTGCCTTTGTATAAAAATATACCTTACTAGCTTAAAGGAGGGGAGAGTTAAATGGAGATAAAAGCAACAACAAGCTATTCTGTTCTGTTACATATTTACAGAAGAAGACTACATCCTTGCAGCTAATTTGCTAACTAACCTCGTGGCTTAGAACAAGTGTGCTGCTACTGGGCTAGAGCAAAGAACTCAGGCTAGTTTTATAACTTTAGATGTGTGTGCTACTCAGCACATAGCCAATGGTGATTTCCTGACCAATAGCAAATCAATAGGACAGGTCATAAAACAGTGATCTAAACAACTACTTTACAAACAAACAGTTAACCCTTTAGTTTAGTAGCTGGATTGTGTGAGACACTTGCAAATACCAACACTATCCTTATTAGAGCCCTTTTCAGGATTTGCACAGTGTGGCAGTTAGGGGACTGCACTTTTATTGCATTCCAAAAACACTTGCTCCTTTCTCGTGTATACAGATTATATGTTCTCTTTTTATTAAAATTCTTTACTGTTAGTCTGATCTCTGTACCCACATTAAGCCCATTCGGTTACATTGATCAAGGAGAAGTGAGGGGAGGGGGTAGCAGCCAATCCCTTTACCCCCTAGGCTGAGCAAATGCGTGCAATAGTCCTTGCATTATCTAGTGGAAGCAAAGTGGAAGCTGGAATTGGTGCAGTATGAGGCAGCTAGACTGTTAGTTGGTACATCTGGCCGGCACATATCATGCTGTTTTCCTTAAGGAACTGCACTGGTTCCCAATTTGCTTTCAGGCCCTATTCAAAATGTAGAGCCCTAAATGGCTTCGGCCCTGCCTACCCGAAGGAACGCCTACACCTGTATGTACATGCCCAAGCCCTGAAGTCACAGGGGGGGGGGGTGCTGCTGGTGATACCTCCCCTCATCCCTTGGTGGAGTCACGTGGGAGGGTTTTCTTCATAACTGCTTAAACCATACCCTCCTTCGTCTCCACGGCATAATATCCAGGAATTACCCAGTCTGAAAGTGTCAACCCTAGCCAGGCCTGGGTCCAATAAGTCCTCCCTCAAAGGCTAAAATGGGCCTGGAAAGGGCCCTCCCCCTGCCTTTTACTGAACTAACCAAGTCAGAGGCATAGCTACTTAAAATGGCACCTGGGACGAGGCTAAAATGGCACTGGGACAGGGGTGCTGTTGTAAACTGGTGAATGGGGCTTGTCCCACCCACAATCTCCATATGGAAATTGGAAATGGGGCCAGCCAGGCTCACCCTGCCCCATCTCCACAAGGAGGTCAGGTGGGTCCAACCAGCTGATTTCCTGATTTCCTCATGGAGATGGGAACAGCAAGGGCCCATTTGAGCTTGGCCTCAGTCATGCTTGGATCCAGCTAGGCTTCCATAGCCGTGCGGTTCCCAAGCCGTTAGCTGGTTTGAGATCTAATTTTGCAAAAACATTGGCATCACCTGACTGAAAGTGCAGCTTGTGGGGTGGAGGCAACAGTATAAAGCTACAGGCTTCACTTTGAGCCTGGTTGAGACCAAGCTCAAATGGGCCCTTGCTGCTCAGAGGCAGAGCTACAAGGGGACCGGTGTGTGTGCGTTGCACCAGGCGCGTGACTGGGGGGCAGCAAAAATTTCAGTGTTTTTTTGGTATTTTTTAATGTTTTCCAGTTTTTGGCCTGCAGGGGGCACAGTTTTTATGCTAGCAGCACCAAAATTTCAGAGAGTTTTCGGGGGATCCTCCTGATGATACCACCTGAGTTAGGTGAGGTTTGGTTCAGGGGGTCCACAGTTATGGACTCCCAAAGGGGGTGCTCCCATCCCCCATTGTTTCCATTGGGAGCTAATAGGAGATGGGGGCTACATCTTTGAGAGTATCATTAGGATAGTCTCCTAAATATACCCTGAATTTCTGATGCTGCTAGCCTAAAAACTTTGCCCCCTACAGCCCAAAAACTGAAAAAACACTTTAAAAATACATAAAACACAAACGAACATGGGGGGCAGGCAGCAAAACGCAGATTTTGCACCGTGCTCCATTTTCCCTAGCTACACCTCTGTTGCTTCTCCTATTTTCATGTGCAGGTCAGGCATGGGGCCAGCCAGTTGGACCAACCTAAACTCCACATGGAGATTGCAGGTGGGGCAAGCCCTGCTCACTGCTCTTCAACTGTGCCCCTGTCCCAAACTCCTCAATCTGAACCAGAGCCAGTTATGAGGGGGACATGTCCATAAATTTGCCCTCAAGAAGTGCTGCCCGGGGCTCCAACTCCTTGTGCTGCCCCCCCCCCCCAGCTACACCAGCAACAGCCACTGAAGGAAATCATTGTTAAAAGCTATGGGCACTCTATTATTTGGGGTTTTCTTTTTAAATCTGCCCCCCCCCCCATTTATTCATTTTTAGTTTTCAGACTTTTCTGCAAGCCTGGGGCACTTTTCAGATTTATAGAAAGATCTGTCCTGCCTGTTCACAGCTGCAGTTACTGGATTTCAGTATCCAAAGATTTGGCCAATTTCGCTATTAGGATATAAGATATTGTGTGTATATACTTGCATCTGTGTGTTTATGTGTAAAGTGCTGTCAAGGAAATCAAAATAAACGCAATGCATTATGGACTGCCTGTATACTATGTGTTTTAATACTAAGCGTAAACTCCAAACATATTAGCTGTAATCCGCCAACCCACATGTGATCAACAACAAAAAAGGGAAACATCATCATCTAATACATAACCATATGCTATTGCCAATCTAATCCTACATAACATAAGTAAATTAACACTCAAGTACGTCATTATTCAGCATGGAAAACAATTCATATATGGGAACCATAATTCCGTGCGTAAAGAACGCACCAACAGCTATCAATCAGTTCCTATGTAAAAGTGTCAGTTCAACTACTAGTCAATCAGTTTCTGTGTAAAAGTGTCAGTTCAACTAGTCCCCTTCTTAAAGAAGAAAAAGAAGAAAAAGAAGAGTTTGGATTTATATCCCCCCTTTCTCTCCTGCAGTCATCAATCTGTAATTTAAGGCAGCTTGTAATATGCCAGGCAATGAGATGAGCATAAATAACCCAATTCTCCAAGTCGATGAACAACCTTGCATAAACAAAGTCAGCGGGTTTTCCCATATTCTTCATCAGTGCTTGACTCCTTAGTAAAGTTTGTCTGACACATAGCCACATCATGAATAAGGTTTGTATCTCTTCAAGAAGCTGTTATTACCCAATGTGGCTTCAAAAGGTTGTCTGCCTGGTAGTGTGGCAGAGTAGTTTACCTCTGAGAGAGAATAGAGTCCTTGATTGTTAGGCCTGTCTCTAGTAAAAGGCAGATCTTCTGATTGCTGATTTTCAGGTAGGACATTAGTGGTTTGGAATTCAAATCCATGTGGTCATTCAGGCTCTGGAAATTTGGAACTATCATTTTGAATGGGTCTGTATTTGAAGGTCTGGGTCCACTATTTATAAAGGCATTGGCATGAAATTTGCATAGAATATATTATTTGCATAGAACATAGTCTTTCCCTATCAGGGCGAAATGGCACTGGCCAGCAGGACCTTTTAATAATAATAAATCTGCTGGAGGCTTGAATTGCAATGGCAAGGGAACTCATATAGTTTACAATTCTAATTAACAGAGACCAGCTGGCACCATAAGACTAAATCAACTCATTCAAATTTTAAAAGAGGAAATCAGATTGTTCCATTGCAACATGCATAATAAATTCAGTACAGACATGGTTAGAATGCTAAACTGTGCTTGCAGGACAGGTGAGAGAAGTGGGGAAAAGCAGCCATCTCTCTTGCATGGGCCCCTCTCTGGGATTCATTAAAGCCATGTCAGATTTTTCAGTGATGTGACTTTGCCTTGTTATCAAATAGAGTTGCCAACCTCCAGTTGGGGATCTCCCTGGAGATCTCCCTGGAGAAAAATTGCTGCTGTGGAGGTTGGCATTATACCCTCTGAAGTCCTCCCCTCCCACAACCGCACCCTTTTCAGGCTCCTCCTCCAAAACTCCAAGAATTTCCCAACTTGAATTTGTCAGGGACATATCCAAATCTGGAAAAGTTAAGGAAGCCTGCTCCATCCTCAGTCCACTGTGATGATACCCAGTCCTACACTAGCAGATCTTTCCACCATCATATCCTCATATATTCTGATGTATCTTTAAAATATGCTGGCATAAGCCCAAAACTTCATCCTAAACTTTTTCAGGGTAGGAAAGTATAGTACAGTGGGTAGGCTGAGCACAATTTGTAAAGAATTTTAAGAATTAGGGAAACAAACGTTGAAAGATATCATTGTACTGATACAGTTAAAGTTAAGGTTTAGAGTATTCAGCTATGATGCAGTAAACCTAAATCACTGAAGAATACTTAAGAAGCATGGACGTAGGTAAGGGGGGGGTTCTCGGGTTTGAACCCCCCCCCCATTCATGTCCGAAGCTCCGCCCCTCCGTTTGTGGGTTTTTAAAACATTTTAATGCTTTTTTTGTTTTTGGCCTGCAGGGGGCGCATTGTTTGGGCTAGCAGCACCGAACTTTCAGGGATTGTTTGGGGGACTCTCCTGATGATACTACCCAGGTTTGGTGAGGTTTGGTTCAGGGGTTCCAAAGTTATGGACTCCCAAAGAGAGTGCCCCATCCTCCATTGTTTTCAATGGGAGCTAATAGAAGATGAAGGCTACATCTTTGAGGGTCCATAACTTTGGACATCCTGAACCAAACTTCACCAAACCTGGGATGTACTATCAAGAGAGTCTCTTATTGATACCACCCAGGTTTTGTGAAGTCTGGCATGTGTGGGAGTGCACAGGCTAATCTGAATTCCCCAGATAAGCCTCCGCAGCTCAAGTGGCAGAGCAGGGAATCAAACCCGGTTCCTCCAGTTTAGAATGCACCTGCTCTTAACCACTACGCCACATTGAAAGTGATGCTGTTTCAGGGTGGGGAATAATGCACCCCCAAACAGCATCACTTTCAATGTTGTTTAACTGGGAACCCCAGATTATCCCTGTAAGGTGGATTTAAAAGGAGAATTTGGGCTCTCTAGTTTAAACACCATTGAAAGTGATGCTGTTTGGGGGTGGATTCCAGCATCACAGTGGCTGGCCAGGGGCGTGCGCAAAACTCAGATTTTGCACCAGGCTCCATTTTGCACCAGATTTTGCACCAGGCTCCCCTCCCAGAGGGGAGGGGCAGGGGAGTCTGCCATCCCTGACATTGGAGAGCTGCTTTTATAAGCACTAGGCCAGGGGCAGGACTTGGGGAGGCGTGGCCATGCCCTAGCGGCGGGTGATGGTGTGGCCCCACCCTCGAACCCCCCCATAAAAAATCTATACCTACGTCCCTGTTAAGAAGTTTATGTGTTAATTTCTGAATTAATCTACTTGCTCATGTTGCTAATACAGTTTTCAATAGTAGTACAGGGCTGACTAGTGTGTGTGTGTTTTCACAATGTTCATAATACATAATACAAATTCCAAATTTACCTAGAGAAACTCTAGCATCAGTATAGTGTACTGGTTTAAAGTGCTGGAGTAGTATCTGGGAGACCTGGGTTCAAATCCCCACTCATGCCATGGAAGCTCACTAGGTAACCTGGTACTAGTCCCATTCTTTCAGGCCAACCTACCTCACAGGGTTGTTGTGAAGATAAAATGTAGGAGAAGAAAACCATTGGAAAGAAAGGTAAGGTACAAATTAAGCAAATAAAGAAATCATAAGCTGGGATGTAGTAAACATAAAGCATCTATATCCTATGCAGCTTATGGTCAAGACAAATAAAGCTCATCACCCTACTGCATCTGTGTATGGTTCTCCAGTTGCACAGTGGCAGATAGGAAGGCGCTCCAAAGGGTGACCACTACTGCACAGAGGATTATCGGCTGCCCTCTCCCCTCCTTGGAAGAACTCTATAATTCCTGAAGCCTAAAGAAAGCCCAAAATATTCTGAGAGATCCATCTCATCCATCACACTCTCTTTTTGAACTGTTACCATCTGGCAGATGATACAGGTCTATAGCCAGGCTCTGATCTGGAGGAACCAGGTTTGATTCCCAGCTCTGCCGCTTGAGTTGTGGAGGCTTATCTGGGGAATTCAGATTAGCCTGTGCACTCCCACACACGCCAGCTGGGTGACCTTGGGCTAGTCACAGCTTTTCGGAGCTCTCTCAGCCCCACCCACCTCCTAGGGTGCTTGTTGTGAGGGGGAAAGGGCAAGGAGATTGTAAGCCCCTTTGAGTCTCCTACAGGAGAGAAAGGGGGGATAAAAATCCAAACTCCTCTTCTTCTTCTATAAAAACTAGGACAAAGAGGCTTAGAGACAGCTTCTACTCTAGAGCTGTGGCTATGCTAAACTCTGCGACTTAGTGTTGATGTGTTTGGGGCTGTGTAGGGATGTGTGGAGGAAGGGGAAAGTGAGGATGGGGTATGAGTCTGAAATTGTGTGCATCGAGGAATGCTGCTGTAAATTTTGTTGTGCGTGCACAATGACAATAAAATGCTTAATGCTTAATGCTTACTTGTAATGTATAGTCAGAATTCAAAAACTCTTTGTGAATGCTGCATGCATGCATACCTGCACACAAGTGCTAATCCAATCCAAACGCCCACTGGCGGTGTTGAGGACCCTTGACTTGGTGGGGAAGGGGGGACATGATCCTCAGTTCACATAACTGCTTTTAAAACAGTAAAAAAATGTTGTATTTCATGCCACCTGCTCTGAAAGGTAACTTATAAAATTGGCTTTTCTCCAAGGTTAAGTGATTGTTGGTCCAGAACAATCTGAGATAAATTTTTTTGTACACCTAAAACTAGGTGGCACCTTACTTCCAAGTTAGAGCGGTCTGGCCATTTGCCTTTTTGAAAGCCTGCCTCATCTGGTGGGTGTGATGCCAACTCCTGTGCAGCCCCCTCTTTCAGTCTGGTGCCTTGAAATTCCACAGAATTCCATGCCCCGCTCACCCCACAGGTGTCCTCTGGCACATGAGACTGTTGGTCTCATGCAGTATTTTTGTCGACTAGCTCCAGGTGGGCTGTCTATGGTCTGTAGCTTCAGGTACTGGTCACAAATTTAAATTTTGAAATAACGCTACATCTTCAGGTGGCTTTCCCTTCCTCATGTTTGTATTTTAAAAAAGAGAAGCTAATAATAAACTCTAGTGCGAGTCCTGAAATAATTATTCTGAGATAACTGACAGAGAAAAAGCATCAGCTGGGGTTAAAAATAACTATTTTTGACATGCCTAAAGGTGTTGGCATTTCCAGTGGAACTGGTTTTAATTCTAGTAGGAAATAACTTTGCCTTTTTAGGAACTGCTCCTGGAACTGCCCTGTTTCTAAAGGAATTTGCCCTGAGGTGTGTGGAGGCTGCTGTTTGAGAAACATGATCCTAAAGTTCTCTCAAGAGCCTAGAACTGGTTATGTGGCTATTAGAATCCAGACCAGGTTATGTGGCTATTAGAATCCAGATAGGTTTTCATTATATGTTATTAAGGATTTTATTTTTATAGACATAAAAAAACAATTATAATTATATCAAAAGACAAAGAAAAAAGAAATGTACAAATAATGTAATTGTTATTAACAGTAGTAGTGTAATGATGAACATTAAGTAGTGGTTATTATAATAATCTTAACATAAATCATAAGATACCCTTTTAACTATTTGATGAATGCCATAAAATGTTAAACAGTATTTTAAGTTGAATCATAATAAAATACAACAGATAAAAAGGCTTTCAGTGTTGGTTACTATTGTAAATGTCTAAAAATATTTCCCAAGTATTGACAATTAAATTCACTTATATATAACAAAGTATATAGGCAACCCAAGTATTGACAATTTCCTAAGTATTGGCAATTAAATTCACTTATCATTATCTATCCAAAGTATATAGGCAACCCAATCAAATCCGAGCAGGAGAATGGCAGCCGAGGGGTGCCCCAACGCCACTTCCCAAGAGGCAATCAGCAGTGCGATTATTTCTACTTTGCATTTTTCCTTGAAAAACTAATTTTTTAGTCCATAAATAATTATGCAGATCTTCTTCCAAATCTGCAAATTTCAAGTTTTATTATTCTTAAGTCTGGGTTTTTGATCCAGTCGACAATCCAAACCAGGCCAGCTGCTTGATAGTATCATTTAATATGGGGTGCAGCTAATCTTCCTCTCTTTTTCTCATCTTGTTCCTAGGAAATTACTCAGGCAATGTTCCATGAACATAAATGCTGAATACAGTGTTTCAGCTAATTAAATGTGTTAGCATTCTGGGGTTCTTGGGGAGGTGGGGGGGGGGTAGCCATATTGGGAGTTTATGGGATTTAATGTTTTCCTCCTCTCACATATCGTCTCTGAAACAAAATGTTATGATTGTATGGACTGAGCATGGCTGCTCCCACACAGAGGATTTTTCTCCTTTGACTTTGGTGGCTGTGTGTTGTGAGGAATTATTCATTCAACACCATGCTCTAAGCATCCTGTTTCCAGGGTTGGCCTATTCTCAGTATCCTCTTTCCCAAATCTGCTTTTCATGTATTTTTGGAAGGAATGTAGTCCAAGTGTTCTAGGGCACTTTCGCACATGCAGAGTAATGAACTTTCAATCCATTTTCACAATTTATTGTCAAAGGCTTTCACGGCCGGAATCACTGGAGTGCTGGGTGGTTTCCGGGCTGTATGGCCGTGTTCTAGCAGCATTCTCTCCTGACATTGCATCTCTGCTGTGGCATCTCTGCTGTGACATCTCTGAAGATGCCAGCCACAGATTCAGGCGAAACGTCAGGAGAGAATGCTGCTAGAACACGGCCATACAGCCCAGAAACCACACAACACCCCATTTTCACAATTGTTTGCAATTGGATTTTGCTATTTCACACAGTAAAATCCAGTTGCAAAAGTGCTCTGAAAGTAGATTGAAAGTGCATTATTCTGCATATGTGAAAGTGTCCTTTGTCTGGCTGAGAAGATCTGCATGTTCCAACATATCACTCACATCAGTGCCATTATGTTGCCACCAGTCCCCTTTTTGATAGCATTTTAAAAACTTATACTCCTACTAGCAGGCCCGGCCACGCGTTGCTGTGACTCAGTCTGGTGAAGTGGAAAAGAAAGAAAAGGGGAAGCGAATGGGTTGAACATGTGTCATTGCACAATGCTTGCAAGGGAAGGGAGGGGGCCCCCTCACTCCCCTCCCTCTCTCCTGTTTCCTTGCATGGCACCCAGCCCCGTCCCTCCCTAACGTTCTCCTTCCTCTGCTAGGGTGGGTGGGCCATGTCCAGGTGGCAGACCCTGTCCCTTTCACTGCCTTCCCTTGCAGGCAAATTACCTAGCTTAAAGCACGCTGGGTGGCATGAGGTACATTGTGTTCAAATTTCAGGGCGTTTGGTCCAGCAAACCCCTGGACCCTCCCTCACATTCCCCTTCCTCCACTAGGGTAGATGGGCCATGTCCAGATGGCAGACCACATCCCTTTCACTCCAGATGGCAGCAGTTTTCAAGGAAGACATGGTTGTTTCCCTTGTATCAGAGGGTGTTGCTTTGACGGCCAGCAGATGGCACTGTTGCAGAACAGAACTGTGGTTCCAACTGTCACAGGTGTGGCATGTACACAATAACTGGCACAGTTGTGACATGTACACAACAGGAGGTGTGGAAACAGTATGGAAACCTGGCCGCACGCGAATGCGACGTTGTGTGAAAATTTCAAAGCAATCGGTCCAGGACTTTGGGAGATTACCTGTCAGCAGAAAAACGCACCGATAGATTTTTATATATATAGATAGTAACTAGCGTGGCCCGGCCACGCATTGCTGTGGCTTATTGTGGTGAAATGGGAAAGGAACAGAAGCAGCAAATTAATTGCAGAGGCCAGCAGTACGTGCTCATGCAAACACACAGCCTGATACTGTGCGATGTCAGTGATATGTGTGCCTGCATTCCTTGGGGGGGAATAGAAAGGCACCCCTCCCACACATCTAGGCTGGCTGGTCATGATCCTTTACCTGGGAGTAAGTTTGGTTGGTGGCAATGGGTGCCGCTTCTGAGGAAACCCTCTAAGGGGCGCAATGCAGCCATTCAAAGTATGTCATGGTTGCTGTACCAAGCTTACTCCTGAGTAATGCGTGCCTGGTTTTCTTAACTGTAACAGCAGTATTCAGGGAATCTAGGGTTCCTGACCCTTCCCACCCGTCCCTTGCATGTCGCCCCTCCCTCTCTTCCCTCCCTCATTTCTCTTCCCTTGCATGCCACCCCTTCCCCTCCCTCCCTCCCTTCCACTTCCCTCCGCTAGGGTGGGTGGGTCATATCATGATGTTGGGCCCCCTGCCTCCCCTCCCTTGCATGCCACCCCTCACTCTCTTCCCCCCTCACTTCTCTTCCCTTGCATGCCACCCCTCCCTCTCCTTCCCTTCCCTTTTCCTCTGCTAGGGTGGGTGTGTCATATCAAGATGCTGGGCCCCCTGCCTCCCTCCCTTGCATGCCACCCCTCACTGTCTCCCCTCTCTCACTTCTCTTCCCTTGCATGCCTCCCTCTCCGTCCCTTTCCTCTCCCTCCCTCTCTTCCCTTGCATGCCACCTAGTGGTGGGATCCAAAAATTTTAGTAGCAAGTTCCCATGGTGATGAGATTCAAACTGTGGCGTAGCGCCAATGGGGCTGGGTGAGGCATGACGGGGATGTGGCCAGGTATTCCAGGGGTGGGGCATTCCTGGGCGGGGCTGTGGCAGGGATGCAGCTGCTGCGCCAGTCCTTGGGTGGGAAATGAATGCACGCAGGCGCAGGCTGCCACGCACACTGGTGCACCTGCTGCTAGACTGCTTCAAGTTCTGCGCGCTACTGCTGAGAGGAGGGGCATAAGTAAGGCAAAAATCACATGGCAAAATCACCAATTAGTAACCCCCTCTCGGCCCACACAAATAATTAGTAACCTACTCTCGGGAACCTGGGAGAACCTGCTGGATCTCACCTCTGATGCCACCCCTCCCTCTCAGTGGCAGTGGCTTAGGAGGTTAAGAGCTTGTGTATCTAATCTGGAGGAACCGGGTTTGATTCCCAGCTCTGCTGCCTGAGCTGCGGAGGCTTATCTGGGGAATTCAGATTAGCCTGTGCACTCCCACACACGCCAGCTGGGTGACCTTGGGCTAGTCACAGCTTCTCGGAGCTCTCTCAGCCCCACCCACCTCAAAGGGTGTTTGTTGTGAGGGGGAAGGGCAAGGAGATTGTAATCCCCTTTGAGTCTCCTGCAGGAGAGAAAGGGAGGCTATAGATCCAAACTACTCTTCTTCTTCTTCTTCTTCTTCTTCTTCTTCTTCTTCTTCTTCTTCTTCTTCTTCTTCTTCTTCTTCTTCTTCTTCTTCTTCTTCTTCTTCTTCTTCTTCTTCTTCTTCTTCTTCTTCTTCTTCTTCCTCCTCCCTCCCACCCTTCCCTCTCCCTTGTGTGTATGTGTGTGTATGTGTTTCACTTCCACTCGAGTTACTGCCTATGTACTGTTTCCACTGCTCATATCTGGCCATCGGAGTGAACATTCTAAGCAGCACGAACATTCTAAGGGTGACAGTTACACACAGGCAGCTGCATGTCCTTCACCAGGGAGCACCAGGAAAAAGGCATTTTACCTGGGCCAGGTGTGAAATTTCAGGTATGTGAACATCTAAAAACACTCTCGCCTGGCTGACTATAGTGGCTGGGAATTTTCAGCGGAATTGGCCCAGCAGATACTGTCATCAACAAATACACGGTTAGCTTTTTATATATATAGATTAAGATTTTTTTAAAGCCTTCTGTGGCACAGTGGGGAAAATGGTGGCCTTAAGGGGCTGATAGCAGGAAAGTGCATAGAAAACTCCCATAAAGGAAATCTGTTGCCTTTGCATTTGCTGCACCAAGAATGAAAACAGCACGGTGAATGCATGGTGTATAGAAGGAGCCTAAGAGGGATTCTAGCCCCACTCCCTGTACTTTAAGCTGAAACAAGTAGCTTCCCCACCTGAGCTTAATCACAGATTCATGAAGGCAGGCAGAATCCAAATCCCAGCCTCATTCCCTGTGTTAGCAACTGATACTCCTTTTAAACAAGAAGGATATATAGTGGAACCTCAGTTTTCATTGGTAATCCGTCCGAAAAGAATAAATGAAAACCGAAACCGATGAAAACTGAGGCAAACTTTTCCATAGGAATCAATGTAAATCCAATTAATCCGTTCCAGGCAGTCCAAAAACATACCAAAAACACATTTTTGGGTGAATAAACATAGTGTTTAATGCTGAAAACAGTAACAAACAATAACACTAGGACCAGCTTCAGAGCCAGTGGACCAATGTCGCACCAGAAAGCTGTCCAAAGAGGTCTGTTTATGATGCCTCTTTAAGATTTGTCTGAAATGGGGCAAGACTTGTCATTAAACAAGTTGCAGACACGGCCTGCAGCCGCTTTGTTTGGGTGATTTTTCTCCACAAAACCCTGCACCTTACTTCAAATCAATGAAAACCGAGGCAAATCAATGAAGACCGAGAAAAATTTTTCACTGAAAAAATCGATGAAAATAGAAATTGATGAAAACTGAAGGCAATGAAAACCGAGGTTCCACTGTATCAGTTTTTGTTTGGCAAGGGGAAAATCTCAGATTAAATATAAAATGTTACAAAGTTCAAAGGAAAAAAGAGGACTAGGTTTACTTGATCTGAAATTATATTTTGCTGCCTATTGTTTGTTTGGTTGAAAGAATGGGTTCTGTTGAGAAATAAAAGATTGCTGGAACTAGAAAGACATTATATGAGATTTAAATGGTATGCCTATTTATGGTATGATAGAGTAAACATTAATAAGGATTTTAAAAGTCATTATATTAGACATGCCATTCTGAGAATATGAGACAAATATAAACCCAAGCTGTGTAAAAAAAACTATTATTGTGATCATCTTAGGAAGCCCTACACAGACAAGAAATCACATTGGCGATTAGGTGGTTAACATACCACACTTCTCACAAGGGAATGCAAAAGAAATTAAGAGATTTACCTGCAGAAGGATATATCTATCATTGGTTGTTCCTATGCACAGTTATTAGAACATTTTAAAGCAGATAAAAGATCACATGGGTTCAGATATTCTAAGACTGTTTGAATGATGATCATGTTATTGCCAAAATCTATAAACTTGACATTTGAATCAGAGGAGGAACAAATGAAAGATCATATGATAAAATGGGCAGCAAGAATATTATATGCGCAAAAATGGAAAACTCCATCTATACCTACAATAGATGAATGGTTTGTGAAGATATTGGCATTGGCTGATAAGGCTAAACTTACTTCTTTGATTAGGCGAAAGAACTTATCAGGCAGCCCAATCCAAAAGGAGGGTCAGGGACAGTGCCGCAGCACTGCCTCCAAAGAAACAATTGGTACTACAGACATAGGGGAAATTGGGGAAAAAATCCTTTCCTCTACTAGGGAAGCCCATTTTCAAGAATGACTTAGCCACTCTTTTTGGTGGCGTAACTCTGCGCTACAAAAGGGGGTAGCGCAGACTTACATTAGGCTGAAACTACACTGGAAGCTGACCAAAGTCAGCTGAACCCCAGGAAATGTCCCTGGAAGACCCACTTCCATGTCAGTGCAGACCCAGAGGTGCAGCTAGTTCAGAGGATTTGGATGCTGCTGAGGTAAGTGCCTCTGTGTGGCATTCGTGCCACTTTGACAGATTCACATGGGTGGGGGGGCAGCGTTCCACCAGCATATATGAGCGGCTACTGCCCAGAGCAGCTACTGCCCAAGGGGGTGCTTCCACATGGGGGCACCTCCATTTTCTTTCCCCACACTCACCTTCTCTCTTTGCCAAGCTCCGCAGGGATGTAGAGCCACACCCATGGTGCCCTCCCTGGCAGTCGAAGTCAAAGGGCAGCATGGGCATGCCTCCCCATCCCTGCAGAGCTCGGCAATAAGAGAAGTGTCAGCAAGGATTGAGTGTGGGGAACAATGGAGGCGCTGAAAAGCAGCACCTCCAAGCTGGTGCTGTTTGCACGGCACCAGCTGGGAAACGCTGTTTCCCAAATACCTTGCTCATTGAGTGAGGCAGGGAAACACTCAGGAAAAACATCACTGCCTCAATTTAGAGGCGGCAGCCATGGAAATGGCACCCCTGGAACGGTGTTTTTACAGTTCCAGGGGCGGTGTTGTTCGCCCATGCGGAATCCGCCTAGGTGTTGCACTGGTGGCAATGGCACTGATGGAGGTCACATCACTTCCAGTATGGCTTTGCCCCCACCCTCTTTGGATTGTACAATAAGTTTATCATAACTGGAAATTCCTGATAGATTTTTTTGCTTGTGGATTTGAGAAGTAGAAAAATAAGAATGAATAGAATAAAGTGAATCCTACTTAATGGTAAGAATAATTAAGAATTAACTGAATTATAATTTCGCAATTGTAACTAGGGAGCAAGTGATAAATATTTAATTGTGTTTATATTTAGTAATAGGAATGAACAGCAGGCAGTTTATTGAAATATCTGGGCATAACAGCGACGCTTGTGTAAAGAGCTGGGCGGCAAACGGGTCGCACATCCCATCCCATCATATGGGACTGGCGGGAAGGGAAGCCCCAGAGATAACACTCCTTGCTTCCACCCTCTTCCTCCTCTGCCTCCCCACATGCTGAGGAGACGGGCACCCGGCTAAGCCCCAAGAGCCGCATTAACAGCCCGCCCTCTCCTGCGCTTTGCTTTGCTGGGGTGTCGGGCACCGGCTAAGCCCATGGCCGCCTACCGGCCCGACCCAACCCCACTCCCTGGGGTGTCGGGCAGCGGCCCGGCCTGCCTGCCTGCCAGCCTGCCCGCACCACCCCCCGGCCCATAACAGGGCACAAGCCTGGGAGCCCTAGCCGAAGGCTCGTTCTCTCCCCAGATGTGCGACAATTAACCGCTTGCAGAACTCCTGGCCACGAGCTGCGCCCTCCCTCGCAGCCTTCACCGCCCAAGCTCCTCAAGCCTGGAGCCTGTCCTCTATCTCTGCTAACCATCAGGAGGAGAGTAAGTTGAGATGGGACTGGAAGCCACATGTCCAAACCCCATTGGGTCAGAAGCGAGACGCTTCATCCATCGGCTCGAAGAAGTTCTCTGTTGTCCCGGGAGATCTCGGAGGTGGTCCGGCCACCGCTTCCCCAAGGGGAGAGGACCACCTTGGCGGCCGCCTTTGTTGGACCTTTCTGCAGGCCCTGGGTCCACGGGCAGTGGGGATCCACAGCTCCCCTCCAGTGGACCCAAGCTGCAGCATCTCAGAGCTCAAACCAAGGTCATACCAGGCCGATGCCTGGCAAAGTCTCCCAGTGTGGTGGCCATCGCGACAACCGTGAGAGGTCAAAGTGCCTCGACCTGGCAGGGAGGTCCTCCTCCCCAAATGAATGACCAATAGGTCCGGTGTGGCCGACTGGAAAAAATATATATTCCAATTATTATGGGCTCCAGCTCATGCGCACAGCATGTGCCCCTGCCCCATCCACTGTCAATCCTCCATGCGTGCTCTCCGAGTCCGGTAGATGTCGGCCCCAGTCCGGCGTGCGCAGGCGTATTCTTCAGCTGGCCACCCGGTTGACGAGGCTGTGCCCCCACGCACCCACACTTGTCGAGCATAGACAGTCTGCGGCGTCCCTGGAGGCACTGTGGAAAGAATTAACAAGTCAGGTGTGGGCGAATGTGACTGCCCGAAAGGCCCCGGACCGCCACTCTGCCCAAAGCGCCGAAATGTCTTCCTCGTCCCTACCATCCTGTGCCGCGTCGCGTGGGCGGCACTCTATCCTGAAAGGAGTGCAGGCCAAATTAAGCGTCTGGCAGCCCAGCCCGGGCCAGGCATGCCCGGAACACCGCCAGGAACTGGAACTCTGGTGGAGGGGGGACCCATCCTCATGCACTAAGAGCATGCCACCGACCCGTGGCCTGTGCCGGAGCCACGTGGTGAGTGGAGGGATGGGGCAGGAGGCGCCGCCCGGTAGGGCTGGCATGCTGGTGACCCACGAGCACCGCCGACCCTCCTGGTCTATCGGCTTTTGGAAAGAGCCAGCCAATGGCATAGACTCATGTCCCCAGACAGGACTAGGGTGGCTCCCTTTGCAGCCCGGGTGCTGGAAGGCTTCGATCCCCTGGTGGGAGGCTTACTCAATTCCCCGGAGCCTGAAAGCCCCATGGTTTGCCAGGTGGAAAGCTGCTGTGAAGAGCAAGCGCTCATAGCGTGAAGCCGCACACTCTGCCGCAGCACCCCGGTGACTGCCCGGCACCTCCACTGGTGACTGGAAGCCTGAGATCCCTCTGCCTAGGGCCGAATTCTGCGCCAACCAGCTACCAGCCGGGCGGCGAGGACGCTAACGCTGCTTGGTAACGTCCCGAAAACCCGAGACCCTGCAATAGAAGGCGATGCCCGCCAGCTGCACCCCCCCATGGTGCGGGGTGCATCCTGCCCATGGAGCCGGACAGGTACCGAGGGAGGAGACCCGTGTCCACCCCGCCACGGACATCCCTCCCGGTGGTCACAGCCGAAGCTCGCGACGAAGTCCCGCATGGCTCCGGTCATTACTGCCTGCATGTGGCTGCATTGTGCCAACGAAGTTCAAAACACCTGTGATGACTGCTCGCTGCAAAAGGTTCCAGAGGGACGCCTGCACTGTCGCCGGGAACAGCTTCGCCCCAGGGGCCAGGCGCCGGAAAACGCATCCACCTGCTGGCGCGATAAGGCGGTCAGCAATCTCATTCTGCAAAGCTGGAACCAAAGCAGCTTAAAGGAAACAAATGTTAAAAGAGAGGCCAGGTAAGAACCAAATTGCTAACCAAAGGCGCGCTGACCCGTGCCGACTTTGGAGGACTGCCTGTTCACCTCACTTGAACCACAGCAGCCTGGATTTATCACACCAGAAAAGCACCCTTCAATTTTGCCAAAGGTCGTGCCAGGACGTGCACCGCCCACTCAAGATGGGAAACAGCTCCAGAAAAGTGGGGAGATCCCTGGTGATACCCTAGAATGCCAGGCCGGGGGCCAGAGACCTTGAGCCCACCGGCCCTGAAAGTAAACCCCAAAAAAACCAAAGGCACCGGAGGCTGTCAGAGTGCACCTGCAACTCCTGCCGGGTTCCAGAAGGAGTGCCGCTGACACAGGGAAATGCCGTTGAAGCCTCGAAGGAAAGCGCCAGCCAGACCTGCAGATCCTCCTTTCAGACCCCGGGATACCCTGATCGCGGGTGATCAGGGGCTTGCAGTTCGACAAAGCGACCTAGCCAGCCGAGAGCAGAACGCTTCCTGCCAGAGCGCCACCACCCTGCAAGCGAAATAAAGGTGGCCCAGTAAGGATTGGACCTGGCGAACCCTGCATGTTTTTTAAATGGAGCACGGATTGCAGCAGGGTGGTGAGGGGCCAGGAGCTTATCCAAGCAGGGAGCGAGGAGATGCCTTGAACCCGAGTCCAGGTGGAAGCCCAAATAGCAGAGGGACAGTGGAGGGCCCCTCTGCCTTGTTGGGAGCCAAGGGGACCCCACAGCCTTAACAGCCGGCAGGGCCTGGAAAGCCTGCGTAAAGCAAAAAAAATAAATCACATTCCCTGGAGCCCTGCTCCACCGAATGAACAAAAGAATTACCCAGATAATGAGTCACCCGCCCGGAGGGCACCACTCTGCTGAACGCCCATTCAAGGAACGTGCTGAAAAGTCTCAAAAGCTGCACAGGCAAAAAAGAGCAGCCCATGGGCATGGCCTTGTCCACAAACCAGCTGCCTTTGGAAATGGGATGCCCAGCAGCTCGAAGCCCGGGGGGGGGGGGGAATGGGCAGGAGCCGGAAAGCAGATTGAATGTCAAGACATTTTGCCAGAAGGGCACCAGTGCCAATTGGTGAGACCCTGAGGCTGAGGAGAGGCGGGTGGCTGGAAAGGGGCCACGCCATGCGACCCGCCCTGATTTTCTTGGCAAGTTTGTCAGCCACCTCACGCCCAGGGGAGTTCCTCCGGACCGACTTTAAGTTGTCCGCCTGCGTAAACCCTCGCCACAGGGCCTCGGTAGGGATTCGAAAAACCAGGAGGGAGAAACCTGCCCCCAGCAGGCACGCGGCACGCCTTGTCTGGGTAACGCTTTGCAGCTCACACCAGCAAAGGCTGAAGAGGCGGAGAACAGGTGTGGGGAGCAACAGCTACTGCAGTTGGGAAAAGTCAGTCAATGTTTTGTGGGGGCCCGGGGGCACTGCTTTGACCACCTGGAAACTTTTGTAAGTGGGCCCGGGCGCCCGGGAGGCCGGAGCCTGCCGCATAGAGGGAGCGCCCGCACGACTTGGGGCAGCTCGCTCTGCCATGATCGCCAGAACAGTTGGAGCAAACATGCTCAGTCCTACACTTGGGCCGCTGGCAAAGTTCTGCTGAATCTCTTAACAAAGCTCTTTATTCTCGCCCGCCTGAAAGCTCTTTAAGTGAATTTACGGGGGCAGATGGCTCATCGCCCCCTTTCACGGTCGGGTTGACGACGACCATCCAGGTTTATCGTGGATGAGATCCCAGCTGGAACGGGCTCTTGTGGGACGCTGCTCTTCCTCGGATGGCATCATCGTAGGCAATGGCTGCTGGCTCGCCGGCCAGTGCCCGGAAAGCTCACAGCACGCTGGACATGTGGGCCGCCAGGTGCCAGGCCCGCAGGCGGTAGGCGGCCCCGACGCGGGCCAGGAATTGTGCGAAACCCTGCAGCCAGCTGCTGGGTAAAGTACGCTCATTGCCGCCTGGTCCCGGGCCGCTTTCTGTCCGCTTTCCCCCCCGACAAGCCATATACGCCCTCCCGCCGGGGAAACTTGAATGTATCGACATAGTACCTGCCGAAAGTGCCCGGGCTTCCCCGAGCTTCCTGGGGAGGTGGGACCTAGGCGGGTTGCTGCTGTCGCCCTGAGCCGGGCTGGGAAGGGTCGGCCTCCGCACTCCCCTGGGCAGCCTGCATTTTACGATCCAAAAATGGGAGAGCTGGCACGTGTTCCCCTTGGAACCAGAATTCTCTGCAGTCCTGGGTATCGCTGCCCTCCGGAGTGGGACTCCCACCTCAAGATGAAGAGCTGGGAGACCGCCTTGGAGGACCGGGAACGCCTCGACGACCGGGCTTCCTCCTCCTGCTCTCCCGAACGGGAGGGGTTAACGGGATGCGCCCACTGGATGTGGGACGCTGCTTGATCAAGGGCGAGAGCTGGAGGGCCTCCGCTGCCTCGGCCAGGTGCTTCCTCGGCCTCTCGCCACTGCAACCGCTGACGTGGGGGCCTCCGGCTCCCTTGCACCTTAGCTGGGACCTCGGGAATCATGGGCTACACCGCCGAGGGCTCAAGTAGAGGTGTACTCAGCTGCATCCGGGCTAAGGTGCGTATGCACTATAGGGATCAGTGCTCCGCGCCAGCCGGGCTAGGGGTTCAGTAGAGGTTGCTGAGAGCCCTCCCTCGCCTGGAAGGGGTGCTCCACTGGGCCAGCGGGTTTGCCCTGCCAATGGGGGACAGACCCAAAACCAGAGCCGCCAGCGTCGCTGCTAAAAACTAATCTGCCTCGACCACTGGGCCGCCTTCCTCGAGACCCTGGGCCTGTCTGGGACCTCAACCCTGATGAGGGGGGGCTCGGAGTTCTGTCTGGCACTTTGCTCTTGGCCCGCTTTGGGACCTAAACGAGCGCGAGACCGGGTCATGCCATCAGCAAGGAGAAAGAAGGAATAAAAGTGAGAACAAGCAAGGTGAGGAAAAGTCGGAAAAAAGGAAAGAAAAGGCAAGTTTAGAGGCCGCAACCAGTCTCCTTCCAGGCCTTATGCGAGACGCCAACCACACCACCACGCCTTGCTGGGTCTCGCCGCCGGGAAGGGCGCGGACCTGGAGAGGCGTCTATATATACCCAGGCTCCTCCCACCAAAGCGGCTGGGAGCCAATCAATGCACCCGGTTCTGCAGCATGCAATTCCTACCTTGCAACCCCTTATTTTGCTGCGCTGCTCACCCCAGCAGCAATGGCTGCCCCTGGTTATTCAGGTGCATCTTATTTGACACAGAGAAAATCAGGAGCCTGCCCTTTCCCTGTTTTAGGGTACTTCTTATTTGTGTATTTGTTCTGTTTCTTAAAAAGTTGGGCAGTCCAATCCACAATCCTTGATGACCTAGGATGGCGCTGCTATGAGGATGGTGTGGGCAGGCAGAAAAACAAACAAAAGCCTCACAGCCAGAAAGGTGTCCATATGTCATAATGGATTTAATGCCACTCAAAATGGTGACATAATTCCAAGCCCTGGGCTGCAGCGTAACTAAGAACATAAGAACATAAGAACAAGCCAGCTGGATCAGACCAAAGTCCATCTAGTCCAGCTCTCTGCTACTCGCAGTGGCCCACCAGGTGCCTTTGGGAGCTCACATGTAGGATGTGAACGCAATGGCCTTCTGCGGCTGTTGCTCCCGATCACCTGGTCTGTTATGGCATTTGCAATCTCAGATCAAGGAGGATCAAGATTGGTAGCCATAAATCAACTTCTCCTCCATAAATCTGTCCAAGCCCCTTTTTAAAGCTATCCAGGTTAGTGGCCATCACCACCTCCTGTGGCAGCATATTCCAAACACCAATCACACGTTGCGTGAAGAAGTGTTTCCTTTTATTAGTCCTAATTCTTCCCCCCAGCATTTTCCATGAATGTCCCCTGGTTCTAGTATTGTGAGAAAGAGAGAAAAATTTCTCTCTGTCAACATTTTCTACCCCATGCATAATTTTGTAGACTTCAATCATATCCCCCCTCTCTCAGTCATCTGCTAAACTAAAGAGTCCTAAACGCTGTAGTCTTCCTCATAGGGAAGGTGCCTCCAGTCCCTCAACTTTCATCCCATAGCCCTTCTCTGCACTTTTTTCTATCTCCCCTCAATATCCTTTTTTTGAGGATGCGGCGACCAGAACTGGACACAGTACTCCTATGTATGTGGCCTCGCATTCAATTGTTTTATATAAGGGCATGACAACCTTTGCAGTTTTATTATCAATTCCTTTTCTAATGATCCCCAGCATAGAGTTTGCCTTTTTCACAGCTGCCATGCATTGAGTTGACATTCCCTTGCTGGAACTATCAACTAAAACGCTTAAATCCCTTCTCTGGTTCAGTGACTGAGAAAATTTGGACTCCCCCCTGTGAAGTGTATGTGAAGTTTGGATTTTTTTGCCCCTATGTGCATCATCACTTTACATTTTGCTACATTGAACTGCATTTGCCATTTCTGAGCCCACCTATCTAATTTGTATCGTTGTCCCATTTGGAGTTTTTCAGAATCTCCTTGTGGTTCTCACCACCCTACATAATTTTGTATCCTCTGAAACATTGTCTACCACGCTAACCACCTACTCTGTGGTCATTTATGAATAGGTTAGAAGAGCACTGGTCCCAAATGATCCTTGGGGACACCCACTCACATCTCCACAGAGAACTTCCATTTACACCCACTCTTTGTTTCTGTTTCAACCAAGTTTTAATCCATAGGAGGACTTCTTATTCCTTTGATTGCTGAGTTTTTCTCAAACAGTCTCTGGGAGGGAACTTTGTCAAAAGCCTTGAAATCCAAGTAGACAATGTCCAATCGCTCACCCCTGTCCACATGCGTGTTTACACCCTCAAAGAACTCTAGTAAGTTTGTAAGACAGGATTTGCCTCTGCAAAAGCCATGCTGACTCTTTCTCAGCAGGTCTTGCTTTTCTACATGTCTTATAATTTTATCTTTAATGATAGATTCTACTAATTTACCAGGAACAGATGTCAAACTGACTGGCCTGTAATTTCCCGGGTCCCCCCTAGATCCTTTCTTAAAGATTGGTGTGACATTGGCCATCTTCCAGTCTTCAGGGATGAAGCCTGATTTCAGGGATAAGTTGCATATTAACTGCCTGCAAAGCGAAGGTGGAAGCCAAGTAATGTTTGTTCCATCCTTGGGCACCCCTCTGGCATGCCCTGTTGCACTGACAGGGCCAGTGGTGGCATGGGAGAGCTGACTGCCATGTCTGGGCATCCCCAAGGGCCCTTGTGTCCACCTATTGGGGTGCTTGCCCCTCTGCAGGGAGGGCAAATCCACCTGCCAGGCCTACACCACCTCCACAAGTCTATTTGTCCCCCACCCCGGATTGTGTCATTAATGAAATAAAAAGGGAAAAAACAAACAAATTCCAGCCTCATTCCATTCTTGTCAGATAAGTGGATGTAGATTCCAACTGACTTACCGGCATATAGCAAGAGACCTGGCCCACCCATCCCAGACACTGCAGAATGTGAGTTGTGGGTAGAGAAGGTAGGAGCAAAAGAAAGAATCAAAAGGCTAGAGTCGAATTAGCATTTTCTGGTCATGCTTGGTTTAGTGATGTGCACATAGAAATAAACTAATGAAGCTGTCCCAAACAGCATCTTAATTTGACCAGAATTAAAACCAGTATTTACTGCAGTGCCTGGTTTTGTTTTCAGAGACAGCAGGAGATAGGAGAAGCTGAGGCAGTGAGTGGGGAGAGTAACACAGAGGTATCAGCAGCAGCGTTGCATCTGGTTTCATGTTCTCGAGAAGAGACTGACCACATCAGCAGCTGTGTGTACAGTGAGCAGTAATATTCAGTCAGAGTGGATCCCACAGATTAGGATGTTGTGCCAAGAGAGTGTCTATTTTAAGTCTGTCATTTTCCACATTGTTTGAAAGTTAACTTCCCAGATGCAGGTACTTGATTGTTAAGAGTTCTTTATCTGTTCGAGGCCACTGAGCTTTCTCAGGGTCCCTCAGTATCGTCAGTTCTAACTGGGACAGCTGGAATGTTCTGGTCATAGAAGTTTTGTTCTCTGAGAGGGTGGAGGGATCTGCTCCTAGAGGCACCTGGAAGTGTCTGATTGAAGTGCTCTCTGATTGGGTAATTGAGTCTTACCTGCTGCAGCCAGCAAAAAGGACAAATTGTTACCTTTAGAAGAAGCTACATCCTTCATTTCAATTCCCTTTTCCTCCCCACCCTTTTTTTGCCGTCAACAATTACTGTCTGAACTCTGCTCGTGTTCTGACACAACAAAAGTCTCTTCTGCTTGTTTAAGATGTTACTGCGATATGTAGAAAGTTAAGCTTTGTTATTTTGTGTGTCTTAAAGTTGCCTTGCTGTGTTCACTGTTTTAGATCCTGTGCTCTACTTTGCAGTCTATTCAAATAAAGCTTCAATTAACTTTTATGTTGTGAGTGCTGGTTCAAGCCCACAAGCTTCGGGTGGCTACGTCTCAGGCAAGGGGCTCTTGCCATGACAGGTTGCTAACTCCCATTTGGAAACATTTCTGGAGATCTGGAGGGTGTGCCCGGGGAAGGCAGGATTTAGGGAGGGGAGGGAGCGCAGCAGGGATGTGAGGTCTAGAGTCTGTCCTCTGAGGCTGCTATTTCCTCCAGGGGAACTGATCTCTGTTGTCTGGAGATAAGTTAAACTGAATTCCAGAACTCCAGGTCTCACCTGGAGGATGACAAACTTAAGATCGTCCTGATCTGCCTTTTGTGTCCAGCACTTCCACTTTACGGCTTTGCTGCAGCGCCTGGGCTCCTCAGGTGGCCAGGGTGCGGTGGGTGCATGGGGTGGCTCTGCTCCTGAGGTCGCATCACACACCTTGCCTGCCCCAGTGGTTGCACAGCGCCGGCCCTGTTGTGCCATTGCTGGCCCATCTGCCGATCATCGTGGAGATGCAGAACTCAATTACCCCACTCTGGCAAAGGACACCGAGCTGGAATCCTGTGTGAGTGCGACGGCACCCCTTCCATCAGAGGTGGAGGACCTCATGATGGTTGGGGAGACGTCAGTGCTGTGTGGCACGCAGGTTGATTGCCTCAAATCGCAGCCACTGCACATGCACACAGTGGGAGGGTCGAGTGATGGCATGGCCTCAGGGTCAGCTGTGACTGCTGCCACCAGGGGTTCTCAACAGCCAAGGTCGCCCAGCTGGTGTCTTTGGGAGTGTGCATGCAAATTTGAATTCCCAAGATAAGGCTTCACAGCTTGGGCGGCAGAGCGGGGGAATCAAACCCTGTCCCTACAGTTAAGATGCAGGTGCTCTTAATCTCCAATGGCACTGCTGCAAAAACTGCATGAAACGCGTCAACGTGCTCTTGCACACAATCATTCTGCAAAGGTTCATGCACCCTAAGACCCATTGTTGCACAGTGCTCTTGAAAATAAAAAAGTTGCACTTCTTTAAGCTAAGATATTTGTGAACCAACCTCACCTAACAATCAGATTTCTACTCCCACACATGTATAGCAGTTCATATCCTGGAAAACTCCAAACGTGCTTGAAACCAAATTTGCATTGTGAATGCAGTTAAAAGATTGTTGCACAGTGCTCAGATAAATGATAACAGGTGCATTGGTTTCAAAAAATGGGTGGGGCTTAGCAAAACCATGATGTGGAACATTGTAAAACTCACCCCCCCCTTCATTTCCAATGTTGGCTCGGGCCCACCCGCCTTCAGCCAGGCCTCCCGCATCAGGAAGTAGTGCTTTGGCCGTCCAGCAGCGCTCGGTTCTCCCATAAAGGCCGTTCTCGCCTTTAAAAACCCTTTCTTGAGCGCCTTCCATTTGTTCTGTATTTGAGTTGGGCTCCTGTTGTGGCCTCTCCTTGCCATGGCCTTGCTGAGCCCAGAGTAAATCTTCCTGTTGGGAGCCTTGCCGCTTCCCATCAGGTTTGGTGCCACCCCCCTGCTGATGACTGCCTGGATCATCGCCTCCACCTCCTCTTCAGACTAGTTCACACCTCGAGACGATGACATAGCGATCATTAAGGGCTTTCTCTGAGGATGATAGAAGTGCAAGAGGGGGATGGGCCAACGCGCCCGCACAAGCGCCTTTGATGTATGGTCTAGCGAGCTAATGGGACACCGAGGTGATGTGGCAAGATAGCCCCGGAACTTCCTGCCCCTCACGCCTCCAGCGCACAAGCGCTGGTAGTGCTGCTCAAATGCAACCTGCATGCAAGCATCTGTAATGCTGCAGTCTTGCAAGCTGTGGCCTCTGACCTGCCAATTCACAGTATTTCAGGCAGGCAGGGAGAATCTGTTTGCCTTTAATTTCCCAAATGTTTGTGCCATGGAAGTTAAGTCACATATGACTGTGAAAAGCATCTTTGCCTTTTGATCTCCTGGGGGAAGTACAGGAAACTATGCAGAGGTGCTAGGATGAAACTCCAAAGGTTTTGGAAACCTCAAGGAGAGCGGGGAAAGTTTTCTTGGAGAATAAGGGAGCAAGGCATAGGTGATTCTATCATGGGCTAAGCTAACAGAAGCACCTTTTGACTGGAGGTCCCAAGACATCCACAAGAAGCATTAAGCTGGTCAACTTTTCTAAATGCATCTATGTTTTATTTCTTTGTTTTGATTGAACCTTTTCAATAAATCTTTGAGGAATCAGCTGGTCTACGGTTATTTGGAGGGAAAATAACCAGAGGTTGAGGTGAGATAAGAATGGCTATCCAAAGCTTAGTCTCAGCCACAGTTGAGCAGGAGTTTTGCAGCGCATCCCCAAAGGCCATTGGGATGACAGGAGTGTCATGATCCCATAGGAGAGCTTGCTAAGGGAGCATGGAATTGCAGGAAAAATAGCAGCGCCCCCCCCCCCACGTTACTCTACATTGCGGCTCCCCAATGTTGAAGTGTGGCCCCCCCATGGCTGCGGCATTGCGAGGGAGACTGGAAAGGGCGCTCACCTGGATGCTGTTTCCCGGTGTAAGTGGAATGGGAGGGACACTTGTGAGAGAATTGAGAGAGTGCAGGCAAACAAGTTTGATAGGTTTACAGACTTGGTTTATTAGGCTAGAATTAAGATAAACTATGCACAGTTGCATAGACACTAGGAGACTGGAATATGACCAGATGGCCAAACATCGAGGAGACTACTGCTGCCCTGGGCAGTTGCAGTAGAGGTAGGTTGCCAGGGCATTTCTCACCGCCTTTCCCCGTGCCAGATGTTGATCCTCAGAGCAGGACCCCTCACCCTGTTCAATTATGACGGGCTGCTGCTCCTCCATCTGAGTTAGCAGGGGGCCAGCCCGGTCCTCACTCTCCGGAGAATCGTGACCCTCTGCCTCGCACAGGTTGTGGAGAACAACACAAGCGGCCACCAGAGAATTTACCCTCTCCACCCTTATTGGCAACTTGTGCCACAGGCACTTCCACCTTCCCTTTAATCGCCCAAAGGCACGCGCTCCACAACACATCTGGCCTGGCTCATTCTTCTGTTGTAGTAGTGTTCTATTGCATTGCATGGATGAATGAATGGCTTCACAAGCCACCTGCGCATGGGGAAGGCACCATCCGCCAAAAATTAGTGGAGGGACGGCCACGCCATGAATTGACATCACGGGGTTAACTGGAAAGAAGGCACCCCTGTCCATGGCCTGCGTGAAATGGCACCCTCTGAAAATGTGCACGTCGTGGCTTCTGCCGGGGTGACCAATGTCCGCCTCAAAGAAGCGGCCCTTGTCGTCACAAACAGCCATCAGGACAATGGAGGCCACCCTCTTTCTGTTAATGTAGTCTGCAGGGGCGTCCGAGGGGTTCAGAATCTGAATGTGGCACCCATCAATAGCTCCCACGCACTGCGGGAAACCAAGGTTGGCAAATCCTTGCATCACCTGGGAGTTGTGGGGGAAAGAAGGGAAAAGTTAGTGCCACGGTCCCATTCTTCTGTGTCTCTGAACAGCAGCCCTGCGAGGTACATGAGAGTAAGATGGGACGACTTGCTTAAGCCAAGGATGCCCTTGGGGAGGGGTGAAAAGGCAAACCGCCTCAGCACGGTCTCCTCCAAAATTGTAATGAATCAGCATGCAAACAGCTATCTCTTTGGCTGGCACAGAGAATGGAAGTGTGGAGTGTAAACCCACACGTCTCTCCTGCATGGAAACTGAAGGTGGCTCACAAGCTCATTGTCCCCCTCTCTTCCCACAGCAGACACCCTGAGAGATAAGTGGGACAGAGGAGGTCAGAGAGAAAAATGGCTAGGGCAAGGTCACCAAACAGGAATGCATGAGTGCACTGAAGTCGAGGAATTGGGTAAGAAGCACCCTGACTTGCAGCTTACACTGCTCCCTTAAAACCACACAAAATCACCATCATTTGTCCAGCTCGCAGCACTGTCAAACAAATTTTGAACAAACCTTTTCCACTGGATCCGCAAACTGCACAACCCTCTTGAAAAGGATGTTCTTCACGGCATCACAGAATTAATGGACAGCCTCAAAAGCTGTGGTGGTGCCCACTCCAAACTGCTGCCGCACCTCCCTGAAGGAGTTTGGGCTGGACAGATACCAAATGGCCATCCCCACTCACATTTCCACCGGCAGCGCTGCCCGGTGTTGGCGTGGCAGCCAAGGCAAGCCACTGGTGAGATGCGCGTGCCCTGCGCCCACTGTTTGATGCTGGTGCAGAGGCCTGTGGCAAACTTTCATGCACAGCCATTGTGCACATAAAGGCTTGCGCCGCAGACACAACCCTCGTCCAGTGGCACAGCAGCATCAAAACAAACAGAAGCAGCTCTGTCTCTTCAGGGTCAAGAGGCATGGCTGCCTGATGGCTTTCCATCGGATATTATGCTCACAAAGCACTAAGCTCAGCAAAGCAGGGCACACCGGGTGAGGGAAACTACCTTACCAGGAAGCGATGCCTCAGTGCCTCGTTAACGCGAGAACTCGGTGCAACGAGAGACAATGGCGATGAGATCATGTCTCAATCAACGCAAGATGTCTCGAGCTAACGGTGGCCAATCAGGGTAGCACTCTGCCTTTGTCACGTTGTCACATGACACCAACGCAACGTCATGACGGGTGACACCAGCCACATTGGACCCGCCTCTGGACTGCCCCAGGACGGCGCGACAGCCAATCAGAGTCGCTGTTTGCGCCGCATTCCTGGGCGATGCAGAAACCCGGGAGTTGCAAAGCAAGCAGGAGATCTGTGACAACCTGGCCATGTGTGAATGCTATCGAGCGACGGAACAGCATCAAAAAGATCAGGAAGTCAATGCGGTTTGCTTTTATTGTAGAATAAAACGTGTGTGCGAAAAAGCCCTACATTAATCACTGTACTTCCTCACTGGCTTGAGGAGGCCTTTCTGATTCTATGTAGCCACGGGTTCTGGTGGCCTGCACCAGTCTGTTGCCAGGGGCTGCAAAGTTTCTAGACATCGTAGATAGAGGGAATGCTTCATTAGTATTTGAGGTAAAGCAAGGCAAATGTGAAGATGCAAGCACACAGGCAATGGCTCCCCCTTCTACATGTATGAGATGATGCCCTTTAGACAGTGGTGGGATTCAAATAATTTAACAACCGGTTCTGGAGGTGGGATTCAAATAATTTAACAATTAGTTGTTTACAACCCCTGTTTTAACAACCGGTTCTGCCGAAGTGGTGCAATCCTGCTGAATCCCACCACTGCCTTTAGAGAACAAAAGGGAAAGCTTTGCTAGTACCAGCTGGTAAATAAGTAGAGCTGTGGAGCTAATATTCCCATGCCAGGCAATAGGGCAGTGGGAATTTATTCATTTTATTTTTGGAAATAATGTAAACCATATCTTTTCTTTTAGCTGAAGCCTGCTTCACTTATGCAAATTAGCAGACAGGTAGGGCATACTGGGGACAAGGGGGAGCAAGAGCGGGATCCATACCAGTTTGCCCCGTGTTCAAAACTGGTAAGCAATGACAGTCTTCTGCATGCACTGGCGAGCAGTTGTAGATATTGTGAGGAGAGGGGGAAAGATTTCCAGGTTGTGCACTTACATAGCCCTGAGATAGGCCTGTCATGGATACCAGTGGGGAGGAGGGACATTTATTTTATTTTATGATTAATTTAATGTACTTAAATACTGCACAATAGAGACATAGGCTTTGCTCTCTCTCTCTCTCTCTCTCTCTCTCACACACACACACACACACACACACACGCACACATATATACATCAAATTAGATGGGATGTGAGAGATGAGGAAGTAGGAAGGATAAGATCACCTCCCAAGATGGCCAAGAACTGCTGATTCAGGATCTTGATCTCTTAACATCGGTGTTTAAAAGAACAAAGCAGACACACACCTTTCCCCCAAAATTCAAGCCTTCACCACCACCCTTTCTTCAACATGCTATTAGCCCTGCTAGAGGGAAAGGCAGGCAACCTTTCCTGTTCTTATGGAAAGAAAAGAAAGGGAGTACCCTTTAAAATTAAACCAGGAATGCATCGGTCAGAGCAAAAGCCTCCCCATGCACCTCAGTGGTCTGGATGTAAATGGGAATATAAATGGGAATTCAACAGGGATGGGAGGAAAATGTTGAAAGAAACAGCTCACCAAGATAAAAGTGGGGCTGGGGAGGACAGGGTCCAGTTCTCCTAACTTGCTAAAACCAACACTAGACCCCCTCATCTAGTATTATGATTAACTTTATTTATACCTTGCCTTTCTCCCCAGTGGGGACTTAGGAGGACTTTCATCAGTATCATCTTCATTTTATCCTCACAACAACTAGGTGAGGTAGTTCAGGAGGGCAGGGCAATCCAGGGTGGGGGGTGGGGGTTAGTTGTGGTGCAGCTGGGAATGATACAGCTGAGCCACCTCCTAAGAGGCTTACTGAGCTGCAGCAGGCAAGGGAAGAGTGATGATGCCTTTTTCCCTGGACAGTATACTGATTTGGCTGGCATAAGTGTATGCCAGCAAGGGCACCAGAGGAGTGCTGGTGTCACAGCTGCAGTGCTGCCAAGGTGTCATGCTGCTTTGTGGCTCCCCACCAGCAGCATAAGTGCCCCTGCACTGTTGTAAATGCCCATTATGCCAGCTTAGGTAGCATTTACTAAGGATAAACATGGTAACATCTGATGGTGAAATGTTTTAGTTGCCACCTGTAGTTTTAAACTGTTTATTTAAGTCTATGATTTTATTGTATCATCATCTGCTGAACCCATTAGGGGAAGAAGGGCAGCATATACATTTGGATGGATAGACAGACAGACAGACAGATAAATTTATGCCAACACAAAGGTCATGTTGCTGCCTCAGCACCCCCCCCCCCCCCCCCGGTAGGATGTACTGTATGACTGACCCAAAGTCACCCAGCAGGCTTCCATGGCAGAATCTGGGGTCTCCCAGATCCTAGTCTGGTACTCTGACCACCACACAACACTGGCTGTCTACCATTTGAAGATCCTAGGGAAAGAGAGGTTGTTGTTTTCTCAGATGATGGCAGTAGTAGAACAGAATGTGAGTTCAGTACGACCTTAAAAATCATCACATTTCCAAGGCATAAGCTGTTGTCAATCAAAGCTTAGTTCACCAGGAAGTGTGAGGAGAACATTCAGACACCAATTCATGACTTTACAGACAAGTATATTAATTGCCTCATTTGAAATGTGGTTGTTAGGAGAGACAGAAAGAGAAGTAATCATGTTCTGGATCAAATGAAGCCTGAGTTCTCCCTAGTAGCTAAAATGACTAAACGAAGCTATCATGCTTTGGTCATATCATGAGAAGTCAAGACTCATTGGAAAATACAATAATGTTAGAAAAAGTTGAAGACAGTTGGAAAAGAGGATAAAACTCCCCTTGCCCATACATACACTTTGTTCCTCTTCAGCAATAAATCACACGGAGTCACTTTCTGTATCATGCAACAGATGAACACATCACACACTATCCCCTGTAGATGCTCCACCTTTGATGATGGTTGGATAGTCTAGAGATGTAACATTTCTGGAAAACTTGAAGCTAGGCAGGGGAAAACAGGTTTCTTTTCTTAGAAGGATCAGAGGGGAAAAACATTTGTGAGAAATTGTTGATTTATTTAAAACATTTGTATGCTGCCTTTCCATCTAATGTAGGATTTAAAGGTTGTAAGCAATCAAAACAATATTAACAATTCAGAATACACACACACACACACACACACACACACACACACACACAAAATTACATAAAACAAATAATCATCTAATTACAGAGACACACAAACAAGGAAGATTGCAATGAGAATAAATGATGGAACTCCAAACAAAACAATGAAGTATTCACCTGCTGATGGGAGACAAAAATAGGAGATAGATGGATAACCCTGGGTATCCCTGGGCAGGGAGTTCTAAAGTTTTTGGCTCCATGACCAAGCATGTCTTTGTTGGGTGCCACCTGGGCATGCAAAGCAGGGCCTCTGAAGATGACTAGAGTGACAGGTAGATTCATATGGAAGTAGACAGCCCTTAAGGTATGCTAAAACTCCATAGGACTTTAAAGGACAACACCAGCCCCTTGAAATGCTCCCAGAAGCAAATCAGAAGCTAGTGAACACGACTGGAGTTATATGGACCCTATGACCCACTCCAGTCAATATTCTGGTACAGTTTTCTCTACGTACTCTAATTTCCAAACACTCTTCATGGGCAATTCCATGCAGAATGAATTGCTGTAATCTAATCTAGATATAACCAGGGCATACACCAAAGTGGCAAGATCTTTTCCACACAGGAATGACTGCAGCTGGTTTATCAGCCAAGCTGGTGAGAGGTGCCCCTGATCACCACTGCCACCTGCTTATTAAACAGGAGGCCGAGGTTCAGAAGCACCCTCAGGCTATGAACCTGCACCTTTAGGGGCAGTGCAACCTTAACTAGAACAGCAGACATCTCAATTCCTCATTACCTAAATAACCTACAGGTGTATGTCTATACTAGATGTTTGGAGCATCCCCCTTGCTTGTTAGGAGCATACATGTATATGCAAGGATAAAATTATATTAAGGGACCTACATCTACAGGGTCCTGAATTTGGGATAGTACTTGTGGTGGCAAATGTCCTGCCACACTCAGTAATGTACCCAAACACATCTGGGTTTGGCCAGTAAACTCACACCAGTAAATATAAAATGGAGCTTTATTAAGGAAAGTTCGATAGTTGTTAAAACAGACAGAATTAAAGCTTGTCATAGACAGGATACATGAAAACAATATCTTTCTGTCTACTCACTGATGTCCTATGCAGCATGTTCCTGAGACCTTAAGGTTATGAGTTCAGTCTCTGGAACCAGCAGAAAGGAGCAGCAGTGGACAAGGCAACTGGGCCAGGAAGAGCAGAGTGACTCTGGTGTTCATTTTGGAGGGCTTTTCTCAAAGCCACATCTTTTAAAACAGTGTATTTTTAACAGGGGTTTGCAGGGGTTATCTCTTTTTCTCCTTGTAAGGTTGCTAAGAGCTGAGACTGCTGGAGGTGGGGCTTAACAGGGGTTAACAGAGGTTACTCTTTGTCCTGGGCTGCTAAAGGTGGGGCTCCTGAGGTGAGTCATTCAGTCTTTAGTTCAGTCTCTGGAACCAGCAGAAAGGAGCAGCAGTGGCACCTCCAGCGGCGCACGCCTAGCGGCGCGCGCAATTTCTTTTCTTTTTTAAAAAAATAAGGACACTTCTTGAGGGATAGTAGGTACAGATAGCTCCAAGGGGCACTGACTAAAAGTTTAATATCTAAATATCTAAACAAAATCAGATACGAAGGCAGGAAGCCAGCAGGGGGATGGGGGCTTTCCAGTGTTTTGCACTGAGTGTCACATGTATGACTATCTGCCACTCTCAGGACAGAGAAAGTCGTGGGTGTGCCCTCGCTTGCAATGAGCTCCTGGCACTCAAGGAACATGTCCGGTTCTCTTGAAGCCAAGGTGGCAGACCTGGAGAAGCTGGAGAGAGGCAGAGAGGGCAACAAACAAGGCTTTCAGGGACCCAGCAGCCGGGTCCCATCTCCCAAGGTGACATCTCTCTTCAGGGATGTCATGGAGAATGAGAGTCTGGGCGCCAGAGGGTGCCAGTCTGAGGTGGGGGAAGATGTTCCCTTAGGATGGGACCCCTTCCGGTAGCTAGTGGTCAGGATATCCTCTCAAGACTGAGGTGATACCCCTCGGGAGGGTGGGGGGCTCCCTTTGTAGTGGGTGATCTCGGATCATCAGGAATATAGAGAGTTGGGTTTGTGACAGGCGTGATGACCGGCGATGGTGACTTCAAGCTCTGCCTGGTGCCAAGGTTGCATGGATGTCACGCCAGCTTCCAGATAGGCTGCTTCGTTAGACAGTGCTGGGGTGGAGTCAGCAGTTGTGGTCCACATTGGTACCCAATGACATTGGGAAATGTAGCCGGGAGGCTCTCTGAAGCTAAATTTAGGCTGCTAGGAAACAGGTTAAAAATCCAGGGACCCCCTCAAGGTGGTGCATTCTCCTCTGGAAATGCTACCTGTTCCATCGCCAAGCAGGGCTTTGAAGCTAGGGTGCAAGCTGAGATACAGGGTCTCAAATGCGTGGATGAGAAGGTGGTGCAAGGCAGAGGCTTTCTAGATTTGTCAGGAACTGAGGAACCTTTTTTGGGATAAGGCAGGCTCAGGCCAAAAGCGGGACGAAGCTTCATCTTAACCAAAGAGGGAACCAGGCTCGCTGGCGCCAACACATTAAAAAAAAGGTGGCAGAACAGCTTTTTAAACTGGATCCCTGGGGGAAAGTTTCCGACATGGAGCTGGAGGTGACTTCGTTCGAATACACAGAGTCCATGGGGATGCAGACAGAGAAGGAGGTTTTTCTAAATCAACCACATACAAGTGAGGAGAGCACAGCAATATGATAAGTGATAGTGTCTTACAAAAGGCTAGGAGGGCAAAACACAATATAAATCCCCAGGTTAGGGACAGAGACAGAGTATACAAGTGTCTCTATGCTAATAGTAGAAGCATCTCGAACCTAAAATGGGGGAGCTGGAGTACAGAGTTTTGAAGGAGGGGACATTGATAGGTAGTGGGCATCACAGTTGTGACATGTGGTGGAATGAGGGAGAAACCCAGTGGGATGCTGTTATCCCAGGTTAAGCAGGCCTTTCTACATGGAAGGATAGGACAGGGCGTATTGGGGTGGGGTGGCCCTCTACATCAGCAAGAGAGCATAGTGTCACATAAAATAGACAATGCAGGGGGAGCTGATTCTCTCACAGAAGCATAACTGTGGGATATCAATACCAGGGGTGAAGCATAGTTTAACATTAGGGAATATATGCTATCGCCCCCCTGGACCAAAGTAGCACAAGAGGTGATTCTTGAGATGGAAAAAGAAATTAGAGAGGCCAACAAAAGCAAAATGTCGTGGTAATGGGCGCATTACTCTTAACTATCCCCATATACAAACTGGAAAAAAATGCATGTTCAGGTCATAGTGTAAGGAGAGAACATTCCTGGATATGCTAAATGACTGTGGCTTAGGAGCAGATGGTTGTAGAACCAACCAGGGGAGATGTGGATCCTAGATCTAATTCTCATGTGGGGACCCAGGACCTGGAAAAGCGGAAGTCAAAGTGTTGTTGAGCCGATAGGGAACAGCGACCACAATGCTAAGTCAGGATTCAGTATCTCTGCATGCGTAACAAGTGACAACTACTAATGTAGTTACATTTGCCTCTCAGAAAGGGGAAATTTCAAAGATGAGGGGGGGGGATAGTGCGCAGGAAGCTGAAAGGGAAAAATCAAGAGAAGTCAAAAAATGTCCAAGATGCTTGGAGGTTATTTAAAAAACTACAGTCTTAAAAGCTCAGCTGGAATGTGTCTCCACAGGTTAGAAAGCGCAGCTTCCAGTCCAAAAGAAAGCCACCATGGTTATAACAAGGGACGCTTGAGGAAATTATTATTAGGAAAAAAGATGTCTTTTGTAGAAAATGGAAGTCCAACTTAACTGGGATGAAGAATACCAGACAGAACAACAAATGGTGGCAAAAAGAGAAGCAAGTTAGCTGTAAAGGGAGGCAAAAAAGGATTAATATGAGGGAACACATGGCTGTGAAACATCAAGACTAGCAAGCAACAAAACAAGTTCTTCTCAAGTACATCAAAAGCAGGGAAGCCAGCAAGGGAAGCTGCAGGTCCCGTTAGGGATGACAAAGGAACAAAGGGTGTACTAAAAGATGACAGGGTGATTGCAGAAAAGCTGAATGAATTTTTGCATCTGTCTTCACTCCAAGAGGAGGTGAGGAAAATTCCTGCACCTGGAACCAAGCTTCTTAGGAGGCTTAATCCGGTGGAACTAACGAAGATAGTGGTAGACAAGGAAGAAGTTCTGGCAGCCATTGATAAACTAAATGCTACCAAATCCCCTGGCCCAGATTTCCTAAAGTTCTTAAAGAGCTCAAGAGTTCTTAAAGAGCTCAAGCATGAAATTGCTGATGTTCTCACTTTAATATGCAACTTATCCTTGAAATCAGGCTCCATCCCTGAAGACTGGAAGATGGCCTATGTCACACCAATCTTTAAGAAAGGAACTAGGGGACCCGGAAATTACAGGCCAGTCAGTTTGACATCTGTTCCTGGTAAATTAGTAGAATCTGTCATTAAAGATAAAATTATAAAACATGTACAAAAGCAAGACCTGCTGAGAAAGAGTCAGCATGGCTTTTGCAGAGGCAAATCCTGTCTTACAAACTTACTAGAGTTCTTTGAGGATGTAAACAGGCATGTGGATAAGGGGAACCAGTGGACATTGTCTACTTGATTTCCAAAGGCTTTTGACAAAGTTCCTCACCAGAGACTATTGAGAAAACTCAGCAATGAAGGGAATAAGAGGGGAAGTCCTCCCATGGATTAAAAACTGGTTGAGAAACAGGAAGCAAAGAGTGGGTGTAAATGGGAAATTCTCACAATGGAGATGTAGGGAGTGGTGTCCCCCAAGGATCCTGTGATTGGGGACCAGTGCTCTTTAACCCATTCATAAATGACCTGGAAGTAGGGGTGGGTAGCGTGCAGGCCAAGTTTGCAGATGATACCAAATTATGTAGGGTGGTGAGAACCACAAAGGATTGCGGGAGCTCCAAGCGGACCTTGATAAATTAGGTGAGTGGGCTAAGAAATGGCAAATGCAGTTCAATGTAGCAAAATGCAAAGTGATGCCCATGGGGCAAAAAATCCAAACTTCACATACACGCCACAGGGTCAGTGCTATCAGTCACAGACCAGGAAAGGATTTGGGCTGCCTTAGTTGATAGTTCCATGGGAATGTCAACTCAATGTATGGCAGCTGTGAAAAAAGGCAAACTCTATGCTGGGGATAATTAGGAAAGGAATTGAGAATAAAACTGCCAAGATTGTCATGCCCTTATATAAAGCCGTGGTGCGACCGCACTTGGAGTACTGTGTTCAGTTCTGGTCGCCACATCTCAAAAAGGATATTGAAGAGATAGAAAAAGTGCAGAGAAGGGCAACGAGGATGATTGAGGGACTGGAGCACCTTCCTTATGAGGAAAGGCTGCAGCGTTTGGGACTCTTTAGTTTGGAGAGGAGACGTCTGAGGGGGGATATGATTGAAGTCTATAAAATTATGCATGGAGTAGAAAATGTTGACAGAGAGAATTTTTTCTCTCTTTCTCACAATACTAGAACCAGGGGGCATTCATTGAAAATGCTGGGGGGAAGAATTAGAACTAATAAAAGGAAACACTTCTTCACTCAACGTGTGATTGGTGTTTGGAATATGCTGCCACAGGAGGTGGTGATGGCCACTAACCTGGATAGTTTTAAAAGGGGCTTGGACAGATTTATGGAGGAGAAGTCGATTTATGGCTACCAATCTTGATCCTCTTTGATCTGAGATTGCAAATGCCTTAACAGTCCAGGTGCTCGGGAGCAACAGCCGCAGAAGGCCATTGCTTTCACATCCTACATGTGAACTCCCAAAGGCACCTGGTGGGCCACTGCGAGTAGCAGAGAGCTGGACTAGATGGACTCTGGTCTGATCCAGCTGGCTTGTTCTTATGTTCTTATGAGGCCCAAGCAAAGTTCTCTCTCTGGCAGCAAAGGGGGTTGGTGGGTAAGGCGAAGGGGAATGAGTGCTTTCACAGTTATGAGTCTTTATGCAAAATGCTGAACATAATCTGGTGACCCCAAATGACCAATCCAGAGGCTGCCTCAACTGAACTTTTACTCTCTTGACAGTACCTTGCTATGGAAATGGGGAGATTTCCATAAATAAACAGGCAGAACATAGAATCAATGTTTAAATGTTTATTTAGAAACATAGCACACAGGAAAGCAGGGGACACATAGAGAGCCAGATGCTCACACAAACACACTCACACAGAATAAACCCCATTGACTAAACAATCTAACTCCTAAGCAACTCACTAAAAGAAACAAAGAAAGGAGTCAAATAAAATATATAATAAGCCTGTCCTGAAGAAGATGAAGTTCTGGAGTTTCCGAAGGGAAGGAGAATGAAGGAGGACACACAGCAATACTGTATTCTGGGTGATCCCAGACAGCGATCACATTGAGAGGGAAGAAAAGGAGGGGAGAGCTGAGACAGGCTCTAAATCCCTGCAGATTTTCCCCTGGGGAGGCACTGAAAAACAGGTGCAAAATTCCTGGGTTGGGGTGTGGGTGTGGGTGTGGGTGTGTGGGTGTGTGTGTGCTATATTGATACAGAGGAAATGCTATGATTGAGATACTAGGAGTGCTCCAAGGCTGGAACTGAACTACAGCCCAAAAGTTTGGATTCTATTGCTCCATTTGGAGTGACTGGAGTGAACACATTATTTACTGGACCAGAGGATAGACAAAAGACCAGGAAGGTGCTGATCTTTGTGTCCAGGCAAAATAATGGGTTTAAGACAAAGGTGATTGCCAGTTTGATCCTTCCATGCATTAGGGCTGGTTATCACATTCAGTCATTGGGACATAGCTGGAATTTGAGCTAGGGGAGTTACTGATTTGATTGCTTTCCAGTAGGCCCATTTAGGCTGCTTCCCTTTTGTTATGTTAGTCTTCAAGCTATATGGAATTTTACTGGAACCCTGTCTGGTTTATTGCATCTCATGTCATCAACCTCAGGGAAGCCCGAATCTGGAAATAGACATGAAGCCAAATTTGGAGATTCCCTGGAAATATTAAATTTTCTCCACACAAGTAGTGCATGCATTTTGTTGGGATTAAGTTTCAACTTGGTAGCCCTTACCCATCCAAAAACTGCCTCCAGCCACCTGTTCACAGTTTCCACAACCTCTCCGGGATCTGCTGAAAGCAGATCTGAGTGTCATCTGTACATAGAGCTGAGTGTCATCTGTACATTGGTGGCAATTCAGCCTGAATCAATAGATGACCTCTGAAAGCATGTAGGTGTTAAAAAGTATGGTGGACAAGATGAAATCTTGCAGGACTTCCTAGTCCAACACTAGCTGAGCACTAGTTCCCCAGCACTACATTCAGAAACCTACCTTTGAAGTAGGACCAAAATCATCACAGAATATGCTCCCCAGTCTCAACCCCAAAAGTTAGTCCAGACGGATATCATGAGTGATGGTACTGAAAGACTTCAAGCAGTCCAGAATAATCAACAAGGTCACACACATCCCTCCACCCCCTCCATCTTCCTGCACATCAACGTGACCAAGGCCATTTCAGTTCCATAACCAGGTCCAAAAAAAGATTGGAAGGTGTCGAAACAATCCACTCTATTAATGAATCCTTGAATTTGCTAAGCCACCTCCTTTTCAATCACCTTGCTGAAGAAACGTACATTTGAGACTGGGAAATAATTATTAAACTCTCCTGGGTCTTGAGTAGTTTTTTAAGGAATAGTTTCACCACTGCCCACTTCCCAAGAAGACATTTATTGTCTCCAAGACCTAGTCTACCCCCTTACCCATATTTAAGTACACAGGAGCAGCAAGGATCATACAAGCAAATTATAGGTTTCAAACTTCCAAGAATCCTGTCAATAATTTCAGACTTCCTAAACTGAAAGTCATCCCACACAGCTGGACAAGCTGGTACTCTAGGGTCATCCAATCCTGTGACTGTTCATACAAGTTGGAATAGATGTCAGATATTTTATCTAACAAGTTGCAGCATGTCATGGAGCAATCCACCTCTTGCCAAGTCAGAAGGCAATAAGTCCCTGATGACCCAGATGGATTCCAAGTGACTACATTGTGTAAATGCAATGGTTCAGGTTAAATATTATTTCCTTGCCACTATCACCATCACAGAGTAAGTTTAAAATGAGCTCTATCCTGTGCTTTGTCAGAGGAGTGGAGAGTAGTGATAAATGGGGGCCCTCATGGATCCATCCTGAGCCTTGTGTTGTCAACATCTTTATAAATGACTTGGATGAAGGACTAGAGAAGATGCCCATTAAATTTGCAGGTGTTACTGTTAGTGATGTAACTAGGACCCTATCTCTGTTCCTCCCCTTTACAAGACCCACCCCCAGCCTCCCTGCAGGCCAGCTCCTGACCTCCCCAGGGAGGGCAGGGTCTTGCAGCAGACAGCCCAGGCGGGCAGCCCAGGCAGGTGCCGTGATAGCAGGCCGCCCCCTGGAAAGCAGGAGCCAGCCTGTCACTGCAGCACCCATCCAAGCCACCCATCTGAGCCACCCACCGCCAAGCCCCACCCCCACCCCAGCCTCCCTGCAGACTTTCAAAGGTAAGTGGGGCGTGAAGGGGCACAGAGGGGAGGGGGGTGGGGGGCGCCCGGAGCAGGTGTTGCCCCTGATGCCATTTCCCTTCAGTATGCCTCTGGAAGATGCTCATCACTCATCCATTCTCTCTCTCCCTCACCATCTCATCCATTAGCCTCTTGCAAGCCTGAAAAGTAGACAGTCAGGCATGTCTGGGGGTCCACCTCGATTCATCTCTTTCAATGGAGACCCAGGTGGCCCATATAACCTGGACTGCTTTTTTCCATCTTTGTCAGGCCCGGCGGTTGGCTCCCTTCCTCTCCCATACGGACCTAGCCACTGTGATCCATGCAACTGTCACCTCCAGGCTAGACTATTGTAACTCGCTCTACGCGGGTCTTCCCTTGCATTTGATCCGGAAGTTAAAATTGGTCCAACATGCGGCGGCTCACCTGCTTACAGAGGGCGCCTTTCAAGATCACATTCAGCCTATGCTGCACCGCCTGCATTGGATTCCAGTTGAATTCTGAATCATCTTCAAGGTGTGGGTGTTGACCTTCAAGGCCTTACACAGCCTGGGACCTTCGTACCTTCGGGACTGCATTACCCCATATGTCCCTACTCGGCCTCTGCGTTCAGCAGAGGCCAATCTACTGGAAATCCCTGGCCCCTCGATGATGCGGCTGGCCTCCACTTGGGCCAGGGCCTTTACGGCTCTGGCCCTGGCCTGGTGGAACACTCTCCCTCCAGCTGTCCGGGCCTTGCGGGATCTCGGCGATTTCCGCAGGGCCTGTACGACTCAGTTGTTCCACCGGGCCTTTGGAGAGACCAGTCACTGACTGTTCTCCTGTGAGGGTCCCTTTACATCTTTGGGACCCACCGTGCTCACTCTTCCCTCGTTAGGAGGCTTTTTAAGTAAGGGTTTTGCGGGATGCCAATTTCATGTAGCAATTGCTGTTTTAAATTAAATTAATATTTTAGAGTTTATGGGGGTGAGTTCTTAATGTTAGGTATTTATTGGTTGTTATTTACTCGCCTCTCTTGTTATTATATTATATGTTGATGTTGTATACCACCCAGAGCCCTCCGGGGATGGGGCGGTATACCAAATTGAATAAATAATAATGATAATAAGAAGAATGACAGCTGTTTCCAAATATTTTCAAAGGTAAAGGTAGTCCTCTGTGCAAGCATCAGGTCATTACAGGCCCATGGAATGATACTGTATCACAGCATTTACTAGGCATTACCAATTGTGAAATTAATGACAACTGAATGAACTATACAAAGTCAATAAAAGGAAAGACGGTTTCATTAGATCCCAAGGATCTAAATCATGTCAGATCTAAACTGCAGGCCAGTCAGATCTTCAGTGATCTGAAGAATCTTTTCTGGCTTCCACAGTCTGGAAATTCATTTGCTTTCTGCCAGAACTTTCCAGGCAGAATCAAGTGCCGGTAGTTCTATTTATCTTTAATTTAAGTAGAAAGAGATATGATTAGGCAGTCACCCAGTGAACTAAATGTTTTGCCAGCATTGCTTCATGTAAACATTTGTGCAATATCATCCTACACATGTTTACTCAGAAGTAAATCCTACTGATTTTGGTGGCACTGACCCATGTAATCATGCACTGGTTTGCAGCATTAGTGTGAACTTACATGTATCAGCATAAATACATAGCTGATGTATGTTCAAGAAATTATCCCTCATTACAATATCAACATGATAAATATTAGCCCACTTCAAGCTCTACCAACAGCTCGATACTCGAATGTGCTCTACCATTCTCATGAGTTCGTTGTAATTCTTTGGCCTTGTTCCTAACACCCACACCCATAACTCAGAAATATCCTCACAATGTCCTCTTTGTGAATATGTTGTTGCTTAACTGAAAAAAAAGATACCTACCCTTCTGAAGCTGTATGTCAAAGTAGGTATTAAACAATCAGAATTAGTGCAATTACAGGTAAAAAGTACTTCTTAAGCCCATTTATCACAGTTGCAGCAGTCTGCAAAAAATGACAACAGAAGACAAACCCAGGAGTAAATGCACTTTTATCTTAATGAGCTTGGCCACCTTTATTATAGTCCCTGTTGACCTGTTCCCACATCCAGACAAGTTAGGGCTTTACCTTTCTTTTAAAAAAATGTTTCAGGTATTTCAGGCTTGTTTGTAGGCTCTAGGGTTTGGTCACACACCCAATAATCTGCTGACTGGGTTTGCATGCTTGACTTTTACACTTTAATCCATATCTTCTAGATGTTCTCTTCCACAAGACTACTGGTAGTTAGATTTTTGGGAAAAGTGAACAGTGAAGGCATTTTCAGATGGGGTGGAATTATTGTCAGTGAAATGTTTCTCAATTTCAAAAGGATGTTGAATTCAAAAGTATGTTGAATTCAAAAATCTAGTTTGCCAAATGGCACACTCCCATAGTTGGGTCACTATCTGCCATGTTGCTATGGAAGTTGATGGTATTGGGGAGAAGATTGGTGGCAACTAAGTGTTTCCTAATAAAAAAGTATGGAGAATTCAAGTCTAGGTTGCCAACTTCTAAGCTCCATGGTTTGTTTCCAAAATAGTGAGCAAGCTGGTTCATGGCTTGGTATTCTATGGAATTTAGAACCCTATACAGGATAATATTTTCATCCTATCTGTGCTTCCTGGTGGGAATACATTGACTACTCCCACATGGAAGCAGGAAAAGCTGCTCCTACTGTCTACATCCTCCATCACCATGCCACTTGGTGCTGTCATTGGCCCTTTCTGTACAGCACAAATAAAATATCTTGAGGGCATTAAAGGAAGCATTTGGGGGAAGCACTCAGGCTTTCCCACACCCCCAAGTCCTCAGAACATTTTATTTCAGCTCAACCTGGTTTTTTTTTAAAAAAACACTAAATTTGGAACTTTTTCCAGAAGTCACTTTGAAAACATCTTCTGCTTGCTGTGCAGAGAGTAGGGGACATTTTCTTTTTCCTGCCTCCCCCAATCAGCTCTTAGTTTCAGTTTCCCCTGAGCAGCTCACACCTGCCATTTTCTGCCCTCTTCAGGAGGCTCAGTGCTGCCACCATTTGCAGAATATTCCCACGAAATTTCATCTGCTTGCACCTCATCCATGCTTCATTTCACTGTATGAAGTTCATTAATAAAGTTAGCTTTCCTAGCAATTCCAGGCACGGGGCATGTTTTCCCTTTTTTGTTATTTTAAATGAGATATCTTTGAAGCGATGACATCACGATATGAGAATCACAGCTGATTCTCATATTGTGACATCATAGCTTCAAAGATATCTGATTTTAAAAAGAGAGAGAGCGGCTGGCCTTCAAAGAGCTCTGGGTGATGTTTATGGCACTTGTATTATCTGAATTATTTTCATAACCAATGAGGTAGATTAGGCTGAGAAAGTGTGTTACTGGCCCAAGGCCATCCTGAACTACCATAGATTTAATGGTTTGTTTGAATAGCATTAAATGTTTATTCTGGTGATTTGTTATGCTGATTGTAAGCCACATTGGGCAGCACTCTGGAGAAGGTATATAAAAATCTGTAAACAAATGCATGGATAGCCAATCTTATCATAGTTCAGCATTCCAACCACTATCCCTCCTACACTGGCCACTCAACCTTTAGATCATCTCAACCCTTTGACATATTTATCTGTTCATCAAGACATCTAAAAGGTTTGATCAGGGAAGCATAAATTAAAGAACAAAGTAGGTGGCATGTTTTTGGAAATGATCCAATTTTGAGGTTTTCAAAATATTCCCGGAGAGGTCTACAAACAAATGCATAATCAACTTGCATGCCCATCTCCTGAGAACAATAGAAGGACGCTATTTCATGAGCCCCAGATGAACGATCATTTTATACAATCAGTTGAAGTTTGATTGTCAGCTTGTAAGGGAGTGCTGGAGCAAGATTCATAATCCTGTGCCATTAGATTTTCTGGCACAGAATAACTCACCATACCAAATTAGATAACATCTAACATCTAATTGGTTCAAATTCAGTGAGTGAGTAAAATTATCTCAGTCACCCTCTTGAAAGTACAGTAATTCAGTAGAGAGAAGAGTTTGGATTTATACCATGCCTTTCTCTCTTGTAAGGAGTCTTAAAGTAGCTTACAAATTCCTTCCCTTCCTCTCCCCACAACAGACACCTTGTGAGGTAGGTGGGGCTGAGAGAGGTCTGAAGAACTGTGACAAGCCCAAAGTCATCAGCAGGTTCCTTGTATAGGAGCAGGGAAACAAACAAGTTCACCAGATAAAAAGCTCTTAACTGCTTAACCACACTGGAAAGAGTTCCAAAGTTTTGGTGACATAACCAAGAAGACCCTCTGGTACATACTGCCCTGGCATAGTGTGGGGTGGGTGCCTATTCACAGGTACCTCTGCCCATGTACCAGCCTAATGCTGGCATTGCAGAGAAGGAGAGCTCATTCTCTGGCAACAGCCAGGTCTACCTACAAGAAGCTTCTAGGAATTGTTTTTCTGTTCTCACACTTTCCGTTTGTTTGCCATATCAGCATATTTTCAATTTCACAGCCAAGGAAGAATGTGTTCTCAATATGATACAGTAGCCCAGCTGAATGAATACTCATTTCCAACCACTCTGAGGTCATTGTCTCCTGATTATCTTAATCCAGATACTCCCTTCTGTAACTGTCTTCTGACTACCTCACAATACACTTGATTGTTTTTCAAAACAATCCATTCTGAAACCTCCCAGAGGTTGTCCAAACATCCCCCAAAGGTTGTCTGACCCCCCCCCCCAGCCATCCCCCAAAGGTTGTTCTGCCCCTACCACCCCCAGGGCCATTTGTCCAGTGACTTTGACATCTTTCCATCTCTGTCGCTGTGTCCAGTGCATTGCCCCCCAGAACCAGATGCTGGCCATTTGGCTCTGAACCCTGGATCGTCTTCACTGGATCATCTTCACTTCATGATCATGTTGTATTACCCATACACTCCCTTCCCTTTTTCTATTCCAAATCTATTTTCCAACCTATTACCCATACACTCCCTTCCCTTTTTCTATTCCAAATCTATTTTCCAACCTATTACCCATACACTCCCTTCCCTTTTTCTATTCCAAATCTTTCTATTCCAAATCTATTTTCCAACCTATCTATATCTTAGGAACTCTATGTATGCATGTTTGCTGAATTGAATCAAGTCCTTGTGAACCCCTCATCCCTAAGACTGTCAAATTTGCACCATATTCCTTTCTGTGGATTTTCTTCTGAGAGCTGCTCTTTGAATATACTGGTATTAAAGATTCCTTGCCCAGCCTCTTGCGACATTAATAAGCAGCCTGCTCTAAGCTAATATTCCCCACATTATTGAGAGATTGTGTCTACACCCTGGGTAACACCTCTACTGGTTTACCAATTGCCTAATCTCAGGAGGTGTGGGCACGCAAAAAAGAACCTCTTAAAATGATTGTAGAGTTGCACCATTTCAACCACAGGTCAGAATTTTTTCAAAGAGGAGCTGAATAGCCAGGTGTCCACCACCCCACCACCATCAAATCAGTGTTTTCTCCTTTGTTGCTTGTTGACTTTACTTTGGTCTTGTGAACTTTCCTCATCTTTAAAAGTCCCTTGGACAGAGGCCGTTTCCGCATGGCCATGCTCGGAGGGTGCGTTGGTGTATATGACGCCGACGCACACACACACACCCCGGGACCGTTCGCACGAATACGGTCCCGGTAGGGGCAGGGAAGACGGCACAGCCTGTGTGGAGGCTGCGCCATCGCCCAAATGCCTTACCATCCCTCCAACCTTCCGACGCGTCACCCAGGCCAGGGGACACGCCCCCCTGCGAGGTTCGGAAACAGGGGCTTCGTGTCGCTCAGGGGTTGCGAGGCGAACCCCTCCCCAGGGATGCTGTTTTTAGTATCCCTGGGACGCTGTATTCTGCCTGTGTGGAAACAGCCTGTGTCTGGATGTTAAGCAGTAACTTTCATGGCCACCTTGCCCAGGAGCCAGTGCGGAAGGCATTATGGAGGTGTCACCTAGCCATGCGCAAGCCTAAGCACCGAGGTTGGCTGTGGAAGAGTGATCAGGGGGAAAAAAAACCTCCCTGCTGAAGGCAACCAATGTTGTCCTGCAACTGCCCCCCCTCTTTTACTAGAGGTTTGGGTCTCTCCCGAATAGGGGAGAGGGCAGAAACATCTTCTGAGCCTGAAGGGACATGACCCAAGAGGGAGGGTAGCTCCCCCCCATGTGCAGCCAATTGTCATCAGAGGAGGCCACACAAATGGAGGACGTGGATATTGCAGAGCTTTCAGCCACCAGGACTAGACATAGGGCAGCCCTTTAGATCACATTATTTTCCCCATGCCTATGCAAGTCCCGCTGGAGTATTACCCAGGTGTGTTCTTTCCTAGTTCAGAAGACACCAGGCCCAGAGATGTGGGCAATCAGATCAGGCGAGCTGGCCCTGCATCAGGGCTGTGTGTGAGGCCCTCAACTGGAATAGTGTGCCCAGGTGCTGAAGGAGACATGCTCACTGGAAACTGCTGAATCCTCCTCACAGTCCTGAACAATGGTGACCATTGGTGGATGGCAGATGGTACTCACAGCCCTGCCTTCTTCTTGTGTCCTGGTTCCTCATTGGCCTTGTGTTGTGGCTGCCTTTCACCAGAGGTAAGGGTTCTCCAATGTGGGGAGCCAGGGCCAGGTGACTGGAGCTTGGAAAGGGCGTTGTCAGGAGACTCATCAGTTCCTTGCAGTCAGTTATGATGGAATGGAACACAGCCCCTTGGGCTGCTACAATTGCAAAGAAGTGATGCTGGTGGAGATGGGGACATATCAAATGCATCATCCATGTAGTCACTAAGTGCTGTTAACTGGGAGACCCTGCTCCAAGCTCAGAAACATCTGAGCCCTTGTTTGGCTTCCCTGACTCAGGGATGCCCATATCCCCATCTGAAACAGAAGCTAATGGAATGGTGGCCATCAGCCTCTCCCTGCACCCCGTGCCACATCTAACTGTCTCCAATGGACTGGGGCTGGCTGCTGAGACCCCTCATTCTCCCAAGCTCCCTGGGTGTGGACATGGCAGGCCAGGGAAAATCACCATACATGACCATTACAGCTGCTGGGAGGAGACTGTTTTATTGTCACCACAGGCCCAGCCCCCTCTGGGGTCCCATTTGGAACAGCCACCCTTCAATTTGCTTTTTTTAGTTTTAGTAATATTCAATAACAAAAAGATATAAGAAAAACAATGAGAACAATAGAACAGAAAGTGGATTTTTAAATTACAATTCTAAGCATCAGAGAGCCAACATGTTTATATAAAAATATTCTAAAAATTCTTACACAAATTCTAATAAGCAAACTATATTAATAATAGTAAAAGAGAGAATGTTGGTATATATTACTATTATTCGTTTCTGACCATTTTTCTTCCAAAATATATATTGTAATATCAAATTAAAACCTTTTTAACTTATTTTAATTATTTATAGAGCTTTCCCTATTTAAAAACAATTTTCATCACTACCTCCAGAGCCAGCGTGGCATCGTGGTTAAGAGCAGGTGCACTCTAAACTGGAGAACTGGGTTTGATTCCTTGCTCTGCCACTTGGGCTGTGGAGGCTTATCTGGTGAACCAGGTTAGTTTGTGCACTCCAACACATGCCATCTGGGTGACCTTGAGTTGTCACAGTTCTTCGGAGCTCTTTCAGCCCCAACCACCTCACAGGGTGTTTGTTGGGGGGGGGGGGGCAAGGAAAGAAAGGAGATCGTAAGCGCCTTTGAGTCTCCTTAAGGAGAGAAGGGTGGATATAAATCCAAACTCCTACTCCTCCTCCTACTCCTACTCCTCCTCCTCTTCTTCTTCTTCTCCTTCTCCTTCTCCTTCTCCCCCTCCTCCTCCTCCTCCTCCTCCTCCTCCTCCTCCTCTTCTTCTTCTTCTTCTTCTTCTTCTTCTTCTTCTTCTTCTTCTACTTCTTCTTCTTCTTCTTCTTCTTTAACACCAAACATATAATTATACGTTTTTGGTGAGTAATATGAAAAGTATGTTTTCCATTTATGTAGGAATTTGGGTGCTGTGTGGTTTCCGGGCTGTATGGCCGTGTTCTAGCAGCATTCTCTCCTGACGTTTCGCCTGCATCTGTGGCTGGCAGCCACAGATGCAGGCGAAACGTCAGGAGAGAATGCTGCTAGAACACGGCCATACAGCCCAGAAACCGCACAGCACCCAAGTGATTCCGGCCGTGAAAGCCTTTGACAATATGTAGGAATTCTTGCTTCAGTCTCTTATTCCCAATTTTTTTAAACTTTGCCACTGTTGCATATTCTTTTCATTTATTTTCCAAGTTTTTGATGCTTGGGCATTCTTCTGCCTTCCAGTTTATTGCAAATACCACTCAAGCTGTTGTTGTCAAGTATCTGAACATTTCTTCCAAAGTTCTTGAGATGCTCCTTGGTAATATGCCTAATAACATTGTTTTAACATCTTGTTGAAACGGTACTTCCACTAAGATTTAATTTTTCTTGAATGTCAATCATATGCCCATAAAATCAGTATTTTTCATCACATTCTTATTATAATATGCTTCTATAATATTCTTCTATTCTATTTAATGAGGATATTGGAGGACTCAATCTCTTTCATGTTGCATTCAAATTTTTTAAAAAGCCTATCTCTAATTACACAATTCTCATTTTGAAATTTATTTCTTTTTTTTCAATTATTTTTATGTCTCTAACTGATTTTGTGATCCTACTTTCATTCCTTTCCCTTTTATTTATGGTAACCTGTGGTCTCATCATCATTCCACCTTCAGCTTTGACCACTAAATCAAACTCCTAGTTTTCTTGTCTGAGTATTTTCTGCTTTCAGCACACACTCACACTTAGTATATTTCAAATCAGATGCACTCCCTGACTGAAACCCCCTCAGAGTAGATGGTCGATTCCCCACGGTCAATTTATCATGTGATACTCATGTGAAAAAACACAGTTTTAGCAAGAACTCCCCACCACTTAAATGCCAAACACGGATTCATCCCAGTTCTGGCACGTGCTCCTCCCCTTATACTGCATTTTTTCAGAACCTGCATTGAAGTCCACCTTTTTCCCCAGTCATGCTCCGAAGCTGGATCAGTGGGGAGAAACAGACAGGTGCGGCTTATTCTTCCTGCCCTTTGAACCTTCCAGTGGGCTGTGCGCAGTGGGCTGTGCGCAGAGGGCTGTGCGCAGAGCGTGCACAGCTTTTTTTGTGCTGCACTGGGTGTAGCTACAAAGGAACATTAATAGGAAGCTACAGTATAATGATTTTGATAAATTGTTTATGCATGGCTCCGTTCGAACGTAAAAACGAGAAAAAGAATAACATGAATTATCAATCGGGGCAGAGTAGTGTTCCCTCTCCAGCACAATAGCCAATCAGAAGATAGGGAAATTCTGCCTACGCATCTACAAAACGTCATAGCTGCGTGAAATTTTTTTTTTTTTTAAAAAAAGGTCCCACCCCAATATAACACAACAGCCAATCAGGACGAGGAAGAACAGACCCGCCAAGCAGATCACGTGTTCGTGGGGAGTGTTACATTGCTTGAATCCGCAATAGATATCGAGGTCTTCACTAAACTCATGCTGCAGTGGGGAGGCAGAAATTATGATGAAAAGGTACTGTTTATTTTGAAACCTGGTTGTATCCGGCATTAATTTCTCAGTGGGGAAATGGCCGATGGTAACACACACAGTTAAGGGACTTGATGTTAGCTAACAGGAATCCAAATCCAAAAGCTCCCCAGACTTTCTCTTTCAGAGAGATACCTTGTCCCTCTCGGAGTCTGCTGGTTTCTATCAATCAGAGTGCAGGTCAGCTTATCCAATCAGGATACTTTTCTGTTCCTAGGATGTTTTGCCCCGCTCTGTTTTGATAGCATCTTGTTCCACTGACTGACTTGCACTTTTAATGCTCCATTTTACTGTGTTGTTCGTCACAGCAACATTTGAAATAAGTTTAGTTTTGCTAAAATGTTAATTTTGACTGTGGAGATTCTTCCTAACCATGAGATTTTAAATTTGGTCCATCTCTGCATGTGTATCTTTTCCATGTCATTTTACAATTATCTTTAAATAATGCGTTGTTTTGTCCAGCCAAATTTATCCCAACTCCTGTCTGTGCTGCAGCTGCTGGTGGCTGCTGGTGGGTCCACCTTGGCATCTTCTGATGAGTGGCAGTTTTCCCTCCAACAGTGAGAAAAATGTTGTTGGCTCGACAGTGTCTTGAGACCCTCAGGGCACTCTTGCTCACCCAAATACTACAGCATCCTCAACTCACACACTGGTGCATAGATGTTGTTCTGCCCCCCAAGTGAATCTGTTTTTGGTGCCCTGTACTTGGCTAGGACAGGGTGGGAGAGACCAGAGGTGTAGCTGGGCCAGAGTGCACCCGGCAAGACTCTGGTTTTTTTTCGCTTCCCCACCCCACCCTCATACAGTGCCTCCCCACACACTTACTTTAGCAAACCAAGCAGGCTAGAGAACAGGCCTGCCTGTTCTGGTGGGAACTACATTTCCCAGGGTCTCCTGGGAAATGTAGTTCTCACCAGGTCCTTTGCAGCCTGGAAGGGAACAGGCAGGCCTGTTCTCCAGCCTGCTCAGTTTGCTAAAGTAAGTGTGTGGGGGGGGGTTGCTGTGGGGGGTGAAATCATGCCTGCCCACCCCCCACGACACCCCCACACACTTACTTTAGCAAACCGAGCAGGCTGGAGAACAGGCCTGCCTGTGTGGGAACTACATTTTCCAGGCAGGCCTGTTCTCCAGCCTGCTCAGTTTGCTAAAGTGTAAGAGGGGCGTTGCGGGGGGAAGGGGGAGGGGTCGGAGGGGAATTTCTTCCGCCTCTCACGCGGACTCCAAAGCCACAAGCATGCATGACCTCCCTTCTGGTAGTCTCACTGAGGGAAACACAAGCCAGGTTCAACAATGCAAACAATAGGTTTATTACTTAGGAGAATTAAAATTCTAACTCCTCCCTTGCGTCTGTCTAAATCAAGGTAATTGCTTGTCTTGAGCAGATTTGAAGCTGTAGACTGTCTTCTCTTGGTTGCTTTCAAGAAAGTCCACTGTGTCTTGCTTCCTTTTAGTTCTTTCAGTCTTTGTTCCATTCTAATTGCTGTTAACCTTAATTTGTGCTCTATGTATCACTATAGACTACTATGGACCACCATATCCGTCATGAATATTACAGTCTCCAGCTACCCTTGGCACCTCGCTCTGACTGGCTAGAGCTAAAATAGGGGATTGCTGTGAAAAGAAGGAAGACTGCCTCTTGGGAAATGTCTTAAAGGGACATGGGATAACTAAAATTCCCTCCCTTAGAAGACTTTACAATGAACTAAGCCCATGCTAACTATGGGGAAACTGAAGCTTAATGGGGAAATAACAAAAGCCTCTGTGGGGACATGACAGATGCTGTGGAAGAGCTGTGGGTGCTCATCTGTCCCATCACCCTCTCTTGGCAGTTCCCCATTGCTAGCTGCCTCCTTGATGGCAGTGAGAGGACTGGTCAGTGTCAGCTGCTGGTGCTGCCTGTCTCTAATGGGCTCAGCTTCTCCTGTGTCTGTGGGGGCTGATGATTCCAGGAGACAAAGCTGGGTTTGGAAAGGTGGTGTCAGGGATGCATTCCCCAGTTTACCTGGGATGGCTTGGCTCCCTCTGTGGAGCTGCTGTACCTGAAAAGAAGCCTCGGTGAATGAGTTCAGCCACAGAGTCTGTGGACTTTGTTTTCCTAAGTGAGGTGTTGTGTAAAGTGTTGTCTCTGTGCTTCTGCAACCACCCTGGGTGCTGCCCCATTTGGTCAAAGTCCCCATGGTAGGAGTTGACTGGCAGTATCCCATGCTGCATGCCCTACCTTCTGGTGTTTTCCAGGTTCAGGCTAGGTTTTTTAAATGTTTTGGGGTTCTGCCATTGGGTCTTAGGGGGGCTTGGTCCTCGTCTGGAGACCCACCAGAGACTGGTTGGCATCCTTAGTATCCCAATAATACACACTTGGGACTATTTCTTACAATTATATGTTATATGTTTAATTTCTCTAATTATGCTTTCCCAAAGCTTCTTAACCACTGGTAAATTTGTAAAACAGCTTTCTATATTATTGAGCGGTGTGATTCCAATGAAAAATGAGAAAAAGAAAAGGATGTTGGGAGGTGTAGTCCAGAGGATGTCATTTCTCATGTACAGAGGGGCTGACAGGACTACAACTCCCAGACACCTTCTCACTCAGCTGGTAACACTTCTTAAAGCTTTGAGGTCCTCACATAGCTGTCCTATTCCTGAGTCAACTCTTGAGTAAGACAGCAGCAAACCTGGTGACTGGGTCCCCCTCCCCATTTGTGCAACCTCCTCATACTGCCTTGAAAGCCCTCTACAGGCAGCATGGCAGCATGGGAGTTCTGTATCCCCCAACCCCCAGCCCCAGCCATGGCAGCCTTTGGATTGGCCTGTAAACCAGTTTAGGATTGCACTCTCAGTCCCCAAGATCTGGAATGAAAGCTCCAATCTAGAATGATGGTCCCTGGGATTAGTATGAGTGCTTGTCCAAGCTATAGTGGCCTCCCATACAACCCCTAAGGAAGTACAGTCAGATGCAAGTTCTCTTTTATTCAATGAACTTACTTCCAAGAAGGACTGTATCCTTTTCTGCTTTAACTCATTCCATGCTTTTCTTGAGAACTGTTATAAATTAAGCATGCATAGATTTGCAGTATGAAGTTTTATTAGCAAAGTTTATTACTACTGTGTGTAGAAAAAAATATATAATGGAGAAAAAATGCTAACTGGGTGGTATTAACTAATGGTTGGTGTCCTGCCTCCTTCCAACCCAGGAAGATGGGATTATGACTAGGAAGGGGGTCAGATCTTTCCATGGGTGTTTTGGCCTTCCAGTCCATCTTTAATGATGGTGACTCTGATAACGAACTCAATCTCATTCTACTTGAAAAAGAACCATATTCAACCCATTTCCTTGTTCTTCAAAATCCCTTCCTGATTTTATGGATAACTTCAATCTCCTCACCAAACTCTCCTTTGAAAAATGACAAATTTTTAACAGCAGAGTTTTAAGTGTGCTGGCTGGGTATGCTTAGAATTTATTAATAAGAAAAAAAGCAAGGTAGACTCTAAAACTAATTCATTTTGGTAAATTTAAACATTGCAGGGAAAAAAGAATAATTGTGGCTATGCAGTAATGACATTGGGGTGTGAGAGACAACATGTATGCTCGAAAGTGGAATGTCAAGATTTTTCTGTTGCAGTACCTGTTCTGTGAAACAACCCCCGCCCGAAATGTAAGGGAATGCCTCACTTTGGTAGCTTTCACGAGAGGCTGAAATACTAAATTATTTAGGAGGCATATGGCAGTTCTTGTGGGTGATCATCTAGAACTCAAAAGGGGACTGTTTCACCCTTTCCTAACATTTGTAATGACACGTGCGTGACTTTTAAATGTGTTTTTGTTTCTGTTATATGGATTCTACATTGCTGAGAGAAGGGTACGCTTATCAATATTTTAAACAAAGAAACAAATATACTGTTAAAATCTGTGGTATATCTTCCAAAGTATTAATATAATACTTAGAGGGAGAGGACAGTATGTATAGGATAAGGGTTTTTTTTTTAATGTTTGCTTTTGATTGGAGAAACCAGCTGCATTTTGTGATAAGCTTCATCAGGGAATCTCTAGCAGAAACATCTCTGGCTCCCACAAACAGCTCACATCAGAATACTGTAGCTGGCTATTCATTGCCATGTGATTTGCCTTTTGACCTGGAGGTTTCTCACTCTCCTCAAAGTAGATAGCTGAAGCTGTGTGTGCATGGTGACTGGCTGGAAATTAATTGCCGCCACCATTGCTACCCTTTTATATAATAGGATTACATCACAATTATCAACAGCCACTACCTTTTGGATATCCTTCACTGATAAATTTGTAAGTAGCTTAACTCTCTTCTTAAAGGTTGTTTTGATCTTAGAATGACTCATCTGTGTGCATGAACATCTTTTAGTTCTTTTTTTAAAAAATCACCTTTTAATTAGCATAAAATCAACAGTAGGAGACATCCAGATAAAATGCAGTCGTTTTAAAATAGTCCCCAGAAATAAAGCAACTGTATCAGTAGTATCAGAATTATGGTCCTCTAATAAGAAACATACAGCACATTTGGAGTTCTGGATATTCCTTAGCAATAGAGGGTGAATTAATCGAGATCATATATCAGCATATAAATTGCAGTCTAAAAGAATATGAGACACGGAATCAAGAGAGCTGCAATGACAATATCTTTGTAGCTTTGGAACTTGTTGGTATCTTCCTATTGTCCCAGCTGAAGGGAAACTTAAAACGGGCCAACATAAAGGCTCAGAGCTGTTCAGCAGGTTTGGCAGAATTCAATCAAAAACTGGCCACTTTTGTTTGATTTTATATCATTAAAGTTACTTGAAACAGGCAAGTTAGTATTGTCAAACTCATTAAATGTTTGAGAATCATTAATAATTGAGAGAGTGGTGTTGAGAGAGTGGTGTTGGAGCAGCTTCAGGGCTTTCTGGAGGACTCAGCGGCTTTCGATCCCTTCCAGTCCGGCTTCCGTGCTGGGCATGGGATGGAGACTGTTCTCGTCGCTGTCACAGATACGCTCCGTATGCAGCTTGACCAAGGCGGATCGGTGCTGCTGGTGTTATTAGTTCTTACCGCAGCGTTTGATGTGGTTGATCACGATCTTTTGACCCACCGCCTGGTTGCTTCTGGGGTGCGTGGCACTGTCCTTCAATGGACTGCCTCGTTTCTCCGGGGGCGGAGTCAGCAAGTGTGGTGTGGGGACCAAACATCCCGGAGGTGCCCGCTTCATTGCAGTGTGCCTCAGGGGGCGCTGCTGTCCTCACTGTTATTTAACATCTACATGCGACCCCTTGCTCAGCTGGTACGGAGCTTTGGGCTGGTGTGCCATCAGTATGCTGATGACACTCAGCTCATTCTGTCGATGGAGGGGGGAGCAGCCACCGCCCCTGCAGCTCTCCAGCATTGTTTGGAGGTGGTTGCTGGTTGGTTGAAACAGAGCAGGTTGAAACTGAATCCCACGAAGACGGAGATCCTCTGGCTGGGCCGGGGGGGGGGGGAATTTCAGCCGCCGGTGTGGGAGGGGGTCACATTGGCACCGACCCCTTCTGTTCGCAGCCTGGGGGGTCCACCTGGATTCGTCTCTTTCAATGGAGACCCAGGTGGCCCATGTAACCCGGGTTGCGTTCTTTCATCTACGTCAGGCCCGGCGTCTGGCCCCCTTCCTCTCCCAGGCAGATCTGGCCACTGTGATCCATGCAACGGTCACCTCCAGATTGGACTATTGCAACTCGCTCTACGCGGGCCTTCCCTTGCGGCTGATCCGGAAACTTAAACTGGTCCAGCATGCGGTGGCTCGTCTGCTTATGGGTAGTGCTACCAGAGATCATATCCTACCTGTGCTGCAGAGGCGTTCCTCCCATTGGGCAAAGTGGGCAGTTGCCCTGGGCGCAGCCCTGTAAGGGGGGCAAAAACTACAAGTTCGTTTGTGGGATTTTTTGTATTTTCAGTGTTTTTCCATTTTTGGCCTGCAGAGGGCGCAGTTTTTAGGCTAGCAGCACCAAAATTTCAGGGATGTTTCGGGAGACTCTCCTGATGCTATCACCCAGGTTTGGTGAGGTTTGGTTTTGTGAGTCCAAAGTTATGGACTCCCAAAGGGGGTGCCTCATCCCCCACTGTTTCCAATGGGAGCTAATAGGAGATAAGGCTACACCTTTGTGGGTCGATAACTTTGGACCCCCTGAACCAAACTTCACCAAACCTGGGAGGTATCATCAGGAGAATCTTTTACTGATACCACCCATGTTTTGTGAAGCTTGGTCCAGGGGGTCCAAAGCTATGGACTCCCAAAGGGGGTGCCCCATCATCCATTGTTTCCAATGGGAGCTAACAGAAGATGGGGGCTACACCTTTGAGGGTCCATAACTTTGGACCCTCTGAATCAAACTTCCCCAAACCTGGGTGGTATCATTAGGAGAGTCTCCTAAAGATACCTTGAAAGTTTGGTGCTGCTAGCTTGACAATTGCACCCCTGACAGCAGGCACCTCCCAAATTTCCCCAGATTCTCCTTTTAAATGCATCCCCTTCAGCATGGATTTAAAGGGAGAATGTGAGGTCCCCAGTTTAAACATTGAAAGTGATGCTGTTTCAGGGTGGGGGAGAATCAACCCCAAAATAGCATCACTTTCAATGTTGTTTAAACTGGGAACCCCAGATTCTCCCTTTAAGGTGGGTTTAAAAGGAGAATCTGATCTCCCTAGTTTAAACACCATTGAAAATGATGCTGTTTGGGGGTGGATTCCAGCATCACTTGTTTAAACTAGGAAGCCCAGATTCTCCTTTGAAACAATGAAAGTGATGCTGTTTCCTCCAATCGGGGGGGACTGGATACAACACCATAAAATGTTTTCATAGCAGTACTAAAACATTTTGAAAGCATTTTGAAAATGTTTTCAAAAAATTATTTCTGCTGTGTGGCATGGTTTATTGCTGTGTTCAGATTTGTGAGTTGGGGCATGTTCTATAATGTGATGGTGACTTTGAAATGACCTGGTGTAAAAAATAATTGCTTGGTCACAGTGGGGGAGGGTGGCTGCCCAGGGTGTGTGTGCCAAACTCCAGTTTGCCTAGATATGTCACTGGGCGTAGCTACAGGGGGGAGGGCACGTACCTGGGGGGGCGTTGCATTGGGCACGTACCTGGGGGGGCATCAAACTCAGGTTTTGCCCAGGGCTCCAGCTTGCCTAGTTACGCCACTGCTGTGCCGCGCCACTTGAACTGGCTTCCGGTTGAATTCTGGATCGTCTACAAGGTTCTGGTTTTAACCTTTAAGGCCTTACACGGTCTGGGACCCTCGTACCTGCGGGACCGTCTGGCCCCATATGTCCCATCTCGGCCTCTGCGGTCAGCAGAGGCCAATTTGCTGGTGACCCCTGGCCCCTCCATGATGCGGCTGGCCTCCACTCGGGCCAGGGCCTTTACAGCCCTGGCCCCTGCCTGGTGGAATGCTCTCCCTCCAGCTGTCCGGGCCCTGCGGGACCTTAATGAATTCCGCAGGGCCTGTAAGACTGAGCTTTTCCACCGGGCTTTTGGAGAGTCCAGCCGCTGATTGGTGCCCCCTCCTCCTCCCCTCCCCCCTTTTTAATTTAACAATCTGGGGCTTTGTCTTCCCTTTTAGAGGGAGTTTTGATTATTGATGCCATCCATTTTTTCTGAGCTGCTGCTGTTGTTTATTTTTATGATTACATATTGTATTTTAAAGTGTATTATTATTTTTATGTTGTAAACCGCCCTGAGCCCTTAGGGGGAGGGCGGTGTATAAATTTAATAATAAAATAAATAAAATAAATAAATAATATCCTGACCAATTTGGGCACTGGAATTGCCCAGCATAAGAGAAAATGTTTTCGGAAACATCATTTCCAAGTTAGATAGATCATCACTAGGTTGTCTCCAGTGATTGCCAAGTTCCAATTCTAAATAATTGGGAGGTAAGTATACATTGACAAGTAATGATGAGTTTGGATGCAAACCCATGATTAAAGCCTGGGTGAATGGGTTACATGGTTCAAGATATCTTGTTATAGGATGTAATTTTTCTTAAATAAGGATACAGAGGCCATCTTGGTAAAGTCCCCCTGGATTAACCTTAAGGCCAGATAGATGGAAGGACAGAAAACCTTTCAATCTTGGAGCATCTATTGACCTAGTTTCTTGTAGAACACAGTCAAAGTTAGAAAAAAATTCTATCAAATCATGGTCATCCCTTTTGGATTTCCACCGAGCTATATTTCAAGAAAGTAATTTAAGGCTTGAACTTGGGCATGAGAATTTGATCGATTTCATGAGTCAGCTCAGTTGTTCCACCCTATCCAAATCCCCTGTGTCATCATAAACAACACACCCATTCACAGGCTTAACATTGTGAGACGATAAAGAAACACATTTACTAAATGACATATCTGTGTTCTGATTAGATGAGAAAGAAATCTTAGGTGAGATATTAGGACCATTATTATTTACCTTGTTGCAACCTGAAGATTCGAGGAACAAAGGCATAGGGTGTGAGGACAAGTTGAACTAAATTAGACGTAGTCATTTTCAGCCTAGCAATTATACCGTCCTGTTCATTATGTGGCAAATGAATAGAATCATTATAAACCTCATTTTCTAAATTTGCTAGTTGTAAAACACCTTTAGACTGTACAGGGGCCAATGCATTAGAGGAATTTGATGGCATTAAGTTGTAAGTCCCATTGGGCTGTCTTGGGACTGATACAGGTGAGGTTTCATTTATTTCTTTCAATTCTTGTCTTTCCAATTTCTAATGAGTGAGTATTTATCCTGTATAACCCTTGAAGATCTCAGATCTAAATGAAGATCCAGCCAATTCCCTCCCCTCTCCAATGTTTTTAAGGAGTAACTATTATGCTGGTTAAGTATTTGTGGAGGGGGAGAGTTGGCTGCTGTGTGCCAAGAGATTCCAGTATCAGCCCAGGCGTTCAGTCCATTGAGGCTGGCAAGGATGATAAAGCATCTGAATAAACCATAGGAGATCTCTGTAGCTCAGAAGAAGTAGCTAGATTGCTACTTTCTAATACATGAAGTATCTTTTGATGAGAGTTCCCTAATTCTTTAGTGATAGACTCAAGTTGGTTCCAATATTCCTTAATTTGTTTATGTCCAATAAAAATGCTAGTCTGAGGTTGAGGTGGTGCATCCACAGTCATAACAGGCACTTTAGGTTGATTATAAGGAACTAAATCATCAGTCCGTTGATTTGTTGCCATCCCACTGAGTGGGCTTCTTATGTTGTTTTTAAAAACTCCAGTTACAATAATGTCAAACTGTTGAAAGTAAAATTGACTATGTTTCAAAAGCAAAGTCGGGGGCTTCACTGTACAAGTCTCTTATAATTAAAATGTTGGGGCAATAGTTCATAGTTCCATAGAAAGGTCTCCCAAGGTGCACAACCCAATAATTGACTCAAGGAGTTTCTTATTGTTAAAAAAACTAGTTCATTTATTGTGGTTCCTCAAGGGTCCAGCTATTAGCATAGCTATTTGATTCCTTTGAAGTACCAAAGCAAATTAATTACAAACAATGTCATTGATACAGAAAGGGCTTTCTTGATTAGCTGCTGCCTGGTCCATTCTGTGTGCCAGAGAGCACTTGGGGTGTTTGAGTATATTTTTTAGATCAATTTTAGTACCAATTTTATTAAAGCAGCAGCTGAAGAGATTTGGACCTTAGACAAAAGTTCAGTTAGTGGACACAGGCTGGCATTTGTAAAGAATAGGTAAATAAGATTATTTCCCCCTCTCCCTTTGTCAGACTATGAACATTCCTTCTCCTTAGTACACCGATGAGGAACATGCTCTGGGTTAGATTGCTTATTGCCAGATTGCTGGCTTGCAATCAAGGCTGAATTGCTGTCTGTTAAAGGAGCAGCATTCTCAAGTGAAGCACATTCAAGAGCTGAGTGTCTAATCTCTGATCCACTTGCTATAAACTTTGAGAACTCCTGGAGACCAGGAGAAGTCCCAGTGGACTGGAGGAGGGCTAATGTTATCCCCATCTTCAAAAAAGGGAAAAAGGAGGACCCTAATAATTACTGTCCAGTCAGCCTGAGATCAATACCAGGGAAGATTCTGGAGCATTAGACAGATGGTCTGCCACCACTTAGAAGGGAATACTGTGATCACAAAAAGTCAAGATGGGTTTCTGAAAAACAAGTCATGCCAGACCAATCTTATCTCTTTTTTTGATAGAGTGACAAGCTTGGTAGATGAAGGGAATGCTGTGGATGTAGCATACCTTGATTTTAGTAAAGCTTTTGAAAAGGTGCCCCATAATATTCTCGCAAGTAAGCTAGTGAAATGTGGACTAGGCAATGCTACTATTAGATGGATTTCTAATTGATTGACTGATCAAACTCAAAGGGTGCTCATTAGTGGCTCATCTTCATCCTGGAAAGAAGTAACTAGTGGGGTGCCACAGGGTTCTGACCTGGGCCCAGAGCTATTCAATATGTTTATCAACGACTTGGATGATGGAAAGAGGACATGCTAATCAAATTTTCAGATGACACAAAATTAGGAGAGGTAACTAATACCTCAGAGGACAGAGTCAGAATTCAACGTGACCTGGACAGATTAAAACAAACAAAATAAACAAAATGAATTTCAACAGAGATAAATGAAAGATACTACACTTAGGCAGAAAAAATGAGATGCACAAATATAGGATTGGTGATACCTGGCTTGACAATACTAGAAGTGAAAGGGATCCGGGAGTCTTAGTAGACCATAAACTGAACATGAGTCAGCAGTGTGATATGGCAGCCAAAAAACCAGTGCGATTTTGGGCTGTATCAATGGGAGTATAGTGTCTAGATCGAGGGCTGTAATTGAACCTCTCTATTCTGCATTGGTTAGACCTCACCTGGAATATTGTGTACAGTTTTGGGCCCCACAATTCAAGAAGGATATTGACAAGCTAGAACAGATCCAGAGGAGGGCAACAAAAATGGTAAAAAATCTGGAGTCCATGCCCTATGAAGAGAGCCTTAGGGAGCTGGGAATACTTAGTCTGGAGAAGCGAAGGTTAAGGGGGGACATGATAAGCTATGTTTAAATATTTGAAGGGATGCCATGTTGAAGAGGGTGCAAGCTTATTTTCTGCTGCCTCAGAGACCAGGACACGGAGTAATGGATTCAAGGTGCAGGAAAAGAGATTCCACTTAAATGTTAGGAAGAACTTTCTGACCGTCAGGGCTGTTTGACAGTGGAATTCACTGCCTCAGAGAGTTGTGGAGTCTCCTTCTTTGGAGGTTTTTAAATAGACGCTGGATGAACATATGTCAGAAGTGCTTTGATTGTGTTTTCCCTCATTTCAGGGGTTGGACTTGATGGCCCTTGGGGTCTCTTCCAACTCTATGATTCTATTTGACGACACCAGTCCTTCACAGAAACTGAGTTCATTATTATCAAACACAAATGGATCAATTTTAGTCTGTTTAGGCTGCTTCTGCTTAGGCTGGTTGAGTGAGTAGAAAGGCCTTTTCTTCCCCATTGTTCACCAACTGTTAGTAGTAACTGCTGCCGTAAATCTCTAGCAGTCTAGATAGACAAAAACGTAACAAGGCATTCCAGGTCTTCCCCTCAGCAATGCCCAGCCAGCAAAACAGCCATTTTGACAAGGCTGCAAAAAAGAAAAGAAAAAAAACCCCAAACAAAAGTTCCAAAAAAACTGTGGAGCGAAGTTCAAGACATCCATCTCCCCACCCTTGTTGCTTATATGCTCCAAGAAGTTTCTCTCTGGCTGCTTTCAGGAGGAGGAGGAGGTTTCTCTCTGACTCGTTATAACCTTGCTCTTTTTAACAAGCTATAAATCTGTTTGCTTGATAAACTATGGCTCTTTGGACTGTTGCAAGATAAGAAGCAGGGCTGAAGGTGGTTCTGGCAAAAGTCTTGGCAGCCCCTGTTTTGAGTGCAATATGAAATTCTACCCTTAAGGAACTACTTAATGTGTTACATAATTCTGGGGCAACATGGTTTTCTTTTATCTTCACATTGCAAGTCAATTTAAGCCTTATGTGTAAAAAGCAGAGCACAACGCAGTGTTTCACCTCCACCCTCAGAAGCGCTGTACTACAAGTTCTCTAAATATGCTTAAGCCCACTGATCTCAATTAGCTTAGACACACCTAGTTCGGCATTGAATAGGGCTGTAAGCACAGCAGTGAGCATGAGAGGAGGCTATTTCTAGTCCAGTTGGGAGTGGAGACCTTCCCAAAGGCAAGTTCCCTTCCACCTTCCCAAAGACAAGTTCCCTTCCACCTCCTGATGTAAGAGAATATCTGCTATAAACTCCCACTCAAATAGAAATATGATATACCTGTTAGCACACTATGATGCCCAGTGTTCCAACTGTAGGCCTGCAGCAATTCCTCTACCAAGAAGACGGATGACGCCATCCTCCTCTGACTTTTCGTTTACTGGATGATTAAACTAATGATCCTTTGTGGCTCTATTACATCATCTGGTCTGTATTACATCACCATGTTCTGCATGGTCCATATGTGTTGCACGTGTTCTTGGAGGATAGAAGAGGGCAGACCCTTCTAGGGTCCTATCTTGGTAACTGTATGAGCTCCTAGAGTGGGACTTCTGGTAGTCCTGTTGTCCTTTAAGAAACTATTGATCTTTAGCCTGTTCTCTGGCTATCTCTAACTCATACATAGCCTGTGTGAGAGACTTTCTCTGTGCTTCTTTGAACAACAGAAGTGTCTGAATGCTTCTAAGCTGACTGTGCACCTGCTCCATGGAAGCAAAGTGGTAGGCAGGCAAGCAGGAGGTTGCTGATGTCGTTCTGAGGGGAGGGAAACTGCTGAGACACCAGTCACCACCATTGTTGGTTTGTGTGGAAGCAGGGAGGCTACAGTTTGTTTGCATGGAGAGAGGAATCTGCAGTAAGTGGCGTAGCTACAGAAAATGGTGCCCAAGGTTAGAACTAAAATTCCACCCCTCAAACTTTGTTGACCCAGCACGACCTCCACAGTGGAACAGTGGAGTCTGGTTGTGGGGTGGGGAGTACCAAGCCACCCTAGCTGTGTTAAGAGGGAGAGAGGGAGGGAGAAAGGATAATCTTTGAGAATTCCTGGAGAACAGAAGAAGTTCCAGTGGACTGGAGAAGACCCAAACAATTTCAACTCAATATGAGGAAAGATTCTAGGATTGATCATTAAACAGTCTGTAAGCACTTAAAAGGGAATGCCGTGATTACTAAAAGTCAACATGGGTTTCTCAAAAACAAATCAGGCAAACTAATCTTACCTCTTTTTTTGATAGAGTGGCAAAGGAAATGATAGAGTGGCATACTTTGACTTCAGTAAGGTTTTTGGCAAGGTCCCCCATGATATTCTCGGAAGCGAATTAGTAAAATGTGGGCTAGCCAATGCTATTGTTAGATGGATTTGTAATTGGTTTACTGATTGAACCCAAAGGGTACTCACCAATGGCTCATCTTCATCCTGGAGAGAAGTAACTAGTGGGGTGCCACAGGGTTCTGTCCTGGGCCAACTGCTATTCAATATTTTTATCAATGACTTGGATGATGGAATAGAGGGCATGCTTATCATAACAAGCCTTTATTGGCATAGACAACAGTACAACAATAATAAAAAATGGATTAAAAAGCATATAAAATACAGGGAATAAATGTTAAGTTGAAGGAAATCTACTGGCGTTTAGTAATTTCCAGGAGAAAGTCTGCCACTATCATACAGAGAGAAGGATCAGGGTTGTCCAGCAAGTAGTGTAATCTAATTAAATTGGGGAGATGGGGTAAATGTAAAGGAGTAAGATTCACATACTTGGATCTGATTTCCTTGAATCTGAGACAGTTTAGTGATTGGTGGGCCAGAGATTCAACTGAGCCATCGTTACATGGGCACAATCTTTTAGCCTTTTCTTGCTTATTAAATCTGCCATGTAACAAGGCAGAAGGCATAACATTAAACCTGGCAAGCATTATGGCTCTCCTTTGAGCAGGGTTTATTAAGCAATGCAGGTCGTGTGCCAAGTGGCCCCGTTCAAATGGGAGAGAAAAATATAGGGGGGAGCATGTTTTCTTGGCTGCGGTGATTAGGGTAGAGAACTCTCTATCCAATAGTTGACCTTTTAATTTTCTATAAGTTCCTGAATAGGACAAAGGGCAAAGTGAATCCACTGACAGTCCAATAGAGGCCATTTTTCTTCAATTATGGAAAACGATGGGTTGGAATGGGTGTCAGAGAGCAGACGGTGGACCAGGGAATTACAGTCCGAGAGAAAATGAATTTGCAGCCAGAATCTAAAGGCCCTCAGCCAAGCGGCTGATTCCAAGGAGTTTTGACCTAACTCCAGACAAAGGGCTGCATAGGGCACACAATTTGGGAGTCCAGTTATCTTATGAAAACATTTGGATTGAAGAGAATTCAAGAAGTGGTTAATAGCTTGAATCCAAATTGGGACTCCGTAAAGCAATCTTGAGGCGACTTTGGCATTGAAAAGTTTGAGGGCAGGAGTAGTAAAGGAGTGGCCACTGCTGTAAAAGACACATAGTAATGCTGACATATTGTTAGATTTAGCTAGAGAGCGGCCTTATTCTGTGTTGCCCATGAAAGGTTAAAGGACAATGAGAGGCCAAGGTATTTATAGCACTTGACCTGTTCAATTTGGGTGCTTTTCATTGCCCATGTGAGCTTCTTAAAGCACCTAGAGAAGACCAATACCTTGGTTTTTTCATAATTAATTGTCAGTCTGTTGGATTCACAGTAATCCACTCAGCGCTTCATTAAGCGTCTGAGGCCAACTCTGGATCTAGAGAGAAGGACAGCGTCATCTGCTTAGAGCAGAATTGATACATGGGATGTACCCAGTTTTGGGGCATGGCTGTTCACTGCTGAGAGAGCAGAGGGGAGGTCGCTTAAGAAAAGATTGAAAAGAGTGGGGGGCAGGACGCAGCCCTGTTTGACCCCTTTGGAAATTGGAATACTGTCTGTCAAAAGGCCTTCGTGGGAGCACTTGATCCGGCAACTGGTATTTGTGTGCAGTTGCCTAATTAAGAATAAGAGTCTGGCATCAATGTTGAGGGCAGCCAGTTTTGCCCAGAGAAGTTCTCTCGGCACAGAATCAAAGGCAGCCTTTAAATCAATAAAGGCAGCGTAGAATTTGTTATCTGCATTGATTGAGTATTTACTGGGTAGGTGTAATAGCACCAAGGCGTGATCCAGAGGAGATTTCCCCTTGCGAAAGCCTATTTGTTCAGCCCCCACTGCACCAGAGTGGGAAAGCCACAGCTGAAGTTTCTTCAGTAGCAATTTAGCATAAATCTTCCCTATCACTAAGAGGAGGCTGATGGGGCAAAAGTTGGCGGGTTCTGAATGACTTCCAAGGAAGAGTAGAGGAAAGGCAAAGGAGGCAAGGAAAACACTGCAGATTTCAGTAAGTTAGGGCCACATTTTCAAGCGAGTTTCAGAGCCCCATACTTCAAGGTATTTACGATCAAAACTTTCATACAAGTAGAGCAGATGATGCAGTTAATCTTTATACTTCAAAATAACTGTAGCAATGTTTTCACAATGTGCCAAACATCCCCCTTTTTAAGCAAAGGGTGTTGTGCCTTTGTTGTTGATTTTACTACAAATTCCAGTTTATTTATAGTGTTACCCAAGTGGCTCAAATATTTTCATACCTTGACCATAAGCACATCCTCCCTGTAAGAGGACAGAAGCTGTGATGGATTGCAGTAGAAATATGATTTGTAAAGATCAGTTCTGTCAAAGTAAAACATTGGTTACCTTCAGAGTGAGACACAGAAAGACCTAGGAACAGGGGAACTACTTGATTGGCTGTGAGCTCCTGTACTCTGATTGGACAAATAACTGCATGATGCAGAAAGGGAGGAGGTTAAATTCCTTGTCACAACATTCTGAGAAGCTTTTGGTCTGAACAGTGTAGTAATTGGTGGGCCAGAGATTCAACTGAGCCATCATTACATGGGCACAATCTTTTAGCCTTTTCTTGCTTATTAAATCTGCCATGTAACAAGGCAGAAGGCATAACATTAAACCTGGCAAGCATTATGGCTCTCCTTTGAGCAGGGTTTATTAAGCAATGCAGGTAGTGTACCAGGTGGCCCCGTTCAAATGGAAGAGAAAAATACAGGGGGGAGCATGTTTTCTTGGCTGCGGTGATTAGGGTAGAGAACTCTCTATCCAATAGTTGACCTTTTAATTTCCTATAAGCTCCTGAATAGGACAAGGGGCAAAATGAACCCACTGACAGTCCAATAGAGGCCATTTTTCTTCAATTATGGAAAATGAGGGGTTGGAATGGGTGTCAGAGAGCAGACGGTGGACCAGGGTAGAGGGCATGCTAATCAAATTTGCACATTAGGAGAGATAGTCCAGCGGACAGGGTCAGAATTCAAAATGACCTGGACAGATTAGAGAGCTGGACCAAAACTAACAAAATGAATTTCAACAGAGATAAATATAAAACACTAAACTTGGGCAGAAAAAAATAGAGAGAGAGAGAAATGAAATGCACAGATACAGAATGGGTGACATCTGGTTTGACAATAGTACATGTGAAAGGTATCTGGGAGTCTTTAGTAGTCGCACAAACTGAACCTGAGTCGGCAGTGTGATGTGGCAGCTAAGAAACCAAATGCAATTCTGGGTTGCATCAATAACAGTATACTGTCTAGAGTGAGAGATGTAATAATATCTCTCTATTCTACATTGGTCAGACCTCACCTGGAATACTGTGTTCAGTTCTAGGCACTGCAGTTCAAGAAGGATATTGACAAGCTGGAACGGGTCCAGAGGAGGGCTACCAAAATGGTAAAAGGTCTGGAATCCATGCCCTACAAAGAGAGACTTAGGGAGCTGGGTATGTTTAGTCTGGAGAAGAGAAGGTTGAGGGGTGACATAGTCACCATGTTTAAATAGTTGACAGGATGTAATGTTGAAGAGGGAGCAAGATTGTTTTCTGTTACTCTAGAGACTTGGACAAGGAGCAATGGATTCAAGGTACAGGAAAAGAGATTTCACCAAAACATTAAGAAATCCTGACAGGAAGAGGAAGAGGAATGCACTGCCTTGGAGTGTTGTGGAGCCTCCTTCTTTGGAGGCTTTTAAACAGAGGTTGGATGTATTGTCGAAGGCTTTCACGGCCGGAATCACTTGGGTGCTGTGTGGTTTCCGGGCTGTATGGCCGTGTTCTAGCAGCATTCTCTCCTGACGTTTCGCCTGCATCTGTGGCTGGCATCTTCAGAGGATGATCCTCTGAAGATGCCAGCCACAGATGCAGGCGAAACGTCAGGAGAGAATGCTGCTAGAACACGGCCATACAGCCCGGAAACCACACAGCACCCAAGAGGTTGGATGGCCATCCAGAGGCATAGCAAGGGGGGAAGCGCCCGGTGCACTGGTGCATCCTCTGCCCCCCATCCCACCCCGAACGTCCCTGCCCCAGAACCACCATGCCACACTGCCACCACGCCCCTGCCACGCCCCCACAGGGGCATGCACCCAGTGCATCGCGCACCCCCCAGCCCCCTGTGGCCATCTGTCATAAGTGTTTTGATTGTCTTTTCCTACGCAGCAGGGGGGTTGACTTGATGGCCCTTGTAGCCTCTCTTCCAACTCTATGATTCTGTCCTAAGAACTGAAATTGCTCCCCCCCCAAAAAAAAATTGTAGCCATGGGAATGGGTGGGGGGAAAGGGTGCCCACAACCTCTTGCCTACCTCTTATAAAAGGGCAATGGGCTGGCCAGGCTGAGCAAATCTGACTGTTGCTGTCAGTCAGCTCCATGCATGATGCCCTGAAGGGCAGCAGCTGCAAGTGTGGCAGAGTGCCAGAACCCCACCCATCAGCAACAGTGCTTCCAGGCAAACCAGCCAAATGAGGCCAGCTGAAGCAGTTCTGGCTTAAGCAGAGCTCACCTCACCAGCCAGGGAACATCTGGGAGGCCATGCGGGGAGTGCTGAGTGTGGACCTCAACATGCTGGATACTGGGAATTTCTCACGCAGCCATGGGCTCATGGGTGACGTGATGGTGGGGTGAAGTGCAGCTGCAATCGGGGCTTCAGCCTTGACACATAAGCAACAGGACAGAGGTGTGGGGTGCCTCTGAACCTGGGGAAGAGGTGGGCCAATTGGTGGTCAGAAGAAGCAGGTGGGCACCAGCAGCCTGAAGTGGCGAAGAGCAGAAGCTGGTGGGTCAATGATGGCAGTCAGTATAAAGCAGCTGCTCTCTCACGAGCAAAAAGCAGCGGCTAATGAGACCCCCACCTGACACTCAGAAATTACGTCTGGGGCATCAGCCCCCTCTGTCCTCCCGCAAATATGCCTGAGTGAGGATTCCCCCACCTGGACTCCACTGCCCCAGCACAACCTCCACAAGGACAGTGGCAACGGTGCTGGGGCAGCAGAGTGGAGGGGGGGAGTCTGGGGAGGGGAACTCTCAACCGAAGGGTTCCTCCTCCTGAACACTGCCACCCCAGGGGGGACTCTGCAGCCCTTCCTCAGTGAGGGGCTGCAGAGGCTGCACTGGGGCAGCAGATTCCAGGTGGAAGAATCCTCAGAAGCCTGAGCATTCCCCTCCTCAGACTCCACCATCCACATTGGGGTGGCGGAGCTGGGGGCGGTGGAGTCTGAGTAGAGGAATCCTCAACCTGACTCTGTAACCCCAGCACAGCCTCCACAGCCCTTCCTCAGTGAGCTGTGCTGGGGTAGTATGGCAGAGTTGGGGAGAGCCAAGGGGAAGACTGGTAGGGGCACAGAAGGAGGAGACAGCAGGCAGCAAAGGCTCCTCCAACTTACCGCTCCTGGGGAAGAGGGAGCAACTGAACACATCCCCCCGCCCATTGGGCTGCAGAAGTGGCACCCTCCTCTCGAGGCCTGTGCAGATGGGTAGTCAAGAGAGTCATCACTGCCGCTGATGTGTGTGTGTGTGTGTGTGTGTGCATGTGTCGTGGTGGTGGCAGGGAAGCTGCTTGACAGGCTTCTGGGTGAGAGGATGATAAAGAAAAGTGATTGCCTTGGGGTAAAGAGAAAGAAGGAAAGGCAAAAAAATGGTGCTTAAGGGAAACTATTGATTGTCTATACAACCCTTTGCATTTCACATGAACTTCTTCAGGGAAATATAACTTCAATGCAATCCAATGTTCACTTTCCTTTCTTGAAGCCCAACACCAGTGGTGATCCTTTGTACAGAAATGTGTATGAGGCCTGGTTTGCATGATGCTTTCCCATCCAGACTAAAAGTATAAACTGAGAATAGGCATAAATGGGTCCCATGAAGTGTTCCCTTCACACACTCTGTTTCGTGCGTGGTAATGGGGAGAGTTCCGTACCATGAAAAGAGCATCAGTAAGTTGGTAGGCAAATGACGGCAGACTAACCAATTACCGTAGCAAGAAAGTGGTTGTTTCTCTATGATCTGTATGAAAAGGCAAGAGTGGATGTAACAGATGCAGTCCTGAACATCTATTCTGAATGAGCAGAGGGGTTCTACAAATGGGGTTGAATTAATTACAGGGTTGCCAACTGCCTGGAGAAATAAAGGGCTGCCCCTTCAAGAGACTTTTAATATGTGGGAACAGGCAACTGAAACCTTTCCTGGCATAGCCATGTAATTTCCCATTTATTACCCTTTAAAAAATCAAATAGAGGGTTATGGGGAAGCTATATCTTGAGAGGACGTGAAAGATGCTGCCTTTATGCAAGGCAAAAGCTGCACTGGTTGACGCCAGTCATTAGGGCGGGTTCATATACTTAAATATTTACCAGCTACAACCTTTGAATCAAGTAGGTGTGCATGGTCCATCCAGCCTAAAGGTCGTTTGGAGTGAAGTTATTATGTTTCAAAAGGAGCTGAGGCTGCTAATTAGAGCCGTAACTAGAACAACGAAAGTGATTCCTTTTTCTTTGCCAAAAGAAAAAAAAGCAACCAACAATACAAAACAAATGCAAAGTTATTTACTTCCAGCTAGTTCGGGAAAATTAAGGAAGTGAGTTTTGATTGCTAAGAGGACCTACAGTGGGAAAGGAAAGTGGGGAGCCATTTAACAAAGAGGAGTGCTAAATCTCGGGTGAAACTTAATCTCGAAAAGCAGATGAAAGTGACAGCACGCAAACGAAAAGTAGATTAAAGCGTGACCGAACACCCATGATTTCATGAAAAACAATAATTGCGGCTGGTGAAGTTCTCGGGCGTGTTAGTACAAGCTAATTCATTGCTAACAGTGTAAAGGTGTCCCTTGGGTTCTTGGAAATCGTCAATCCACTCCCACCGTCTGGGTCCCCGGTTCACATTCTTATACTACAGCCCAACCCTCAGACCCTTCTCTCGTCTCCCTCTGTTCGCGAGAGCGTGAGAAGCTGCATCATGAAACCCTGTGTGACCCACCTGATCTTCGTCTTTCTCACGGTTTCCTGTGCGATTGTAGGGCAGCGCCAAAAGCACTGCAGGGAAGAGTGGGGGGTGGGGGGAACGGGGTGCGGTGCGGGGAGCGACGACCACGTTTTCTCCTTTTGGGGAACAACCCAGCAGCGTGAGATCCCAGAGCTGGAATCCGAGGGCAGGAGCCAATGGGCTCTTTAGAAACTCTCTTTTCGCCCAATTAGCCAATGGAGTGGCGCAAGAGCGGGCGCGCTTGGCAGTGTCCCCGCCCACCGCGTGGTGCTGAAAAGGACAGTGCCGACTCCGTGGCATGGCCAGGCTCAGCTGACCCGTGAGGATGCCTCCGCAGCAAGGGGAAGGACAGGGGTGCGCTGACTCCGAGGTGGATGTGCCCTCCTCGCGTCTGTTCACCTGGGAAGAGATCCGCCTTCGCAATGGCCAAGAAGATCCCTCTCGGGAACGGTGGCTGGCGATTGACAGGAAGGTCTACGACATCACTCGCTTCCATAAGAGGCACCCGGGGGGTTCCAGGGTCATTTGCGGCTATGCGGGCCAGGATGCCACGGTGAGAAGGACGCTCCGGTAGCCTGAGGGAGAAGCCTGATTATTGTTCTCTTCACAGGTTTTGAGAGATGTCCTGGAGGGTAGATGGGTCCTAAAAGATCTGCTACTCTTTTGACTTGGTTCTTCTTTTCTGCCATTCGTGAGTTCACTTTATTTTGATCAGATCTTGAAGTCACTGCCACTTGCTTCATATCCTGATGAGGAATCCATTAATCTTTTGCCTGACCTTGCATAGGTGGTTAATGGAAATATAATTTTCGCATAAAATTTTCACGAAATGTTTTGCATATTAAAATATTTTAATAACTTAAATTGTATTCCATAAGGGAGTGTGTGCATATGACAGTTGATATGAGAAAAATAATGAACTGTGATTTCTTCATATGTTATAAATATTTATTTATAACTTTTGTCCCCTGCTTTTCAGCATGGTCTAGGGTGGGCTACAATAAAAACCATACATAGTTTTTCCATCCACTAAATGACAAAATCACAATATGACTTCTTGATGGGGTGTTGTGTGGTTTCCAGGCTGTATGGCTGTGTTCTACCAGCATTCTCTCCTGATGTTTCGCCTGCATGTGTGGCTGGCATCTTCAGAGGATCTGAAGATGCCAGCCACAGATGCAGGCAAAATGTCAGGAGAGAATGCTGCTAGAACATGGCCATACAGCCCAGAAACCACACAACACCCCAGTGATTCTGGCCATGAAAGCCTTCGACAATACATTGATTGCTTGATCATTATCTGTGGTATTTAAAGTTGCAGAACATTGTGTGATTGTGAGGATGCAATGCAAGCACAAGTTGAAACCATTGTGGAGGTCTAAAACTGTGAAGATGACTACCTAGATTCTGGATTTTGCCTAGCAAGACAAAGGCTATTTGGAGGAGCAATGCATTTAAGATTGTAATCTGCAAATAATACAGCATTTTGGTATCTCTTTCCATTTTTATGTACCAGTGGGAATGGAAACTGAATGGACAAATATGAGGGACACATTATGCTCCCTAGGTGCATTCAGGTTTCAGTTTATACCATGCAGTGTAAAGTTTCAGACATGGATGTGTGGCTCCAAAGGGTTAATTTCCACAAGCCATCATTGACCACAAAGCCATCAGTGGCTGGTGGGGCTGCTTCCCCCCAGCCATGGGTGCCTTAGGGTGCTTGTCAGTCTAATTAAGCAGCAAGCACCTCAACCACTCACCTCCTTCCAACCCCAGTTACAGCTTCACCATCCCCTCAGGATTAGGCTGATTATAACTCCCAGTCTCACAACAATAAATTAGAAACAAGGAGGGTTACCAGCGTGGGTTTCACCACAGAGTTTTGGCAAATCCTAGGCCACTTGCCAGCATGATGCTGGCTTGACCCCAGAGTGATCAACTAATACCACCTTGTTGCCATTGGGAGGGAAGTGTGGGGAACTTTGCAGAGAATTTTTTAAAAAGCGGTACACCACACAAGGAGACAATATCTTTAAGTAGTGTTCTGTTCTTAGCTCTTTCATGAGCTGAACTGCATGTGGCAGCCTTTCTTCTCTCTTCCCCCCGCCCCACCCGAAGTATGGTTCCTCCAGTTCTCTCAGGGGGATGGTTGCAAAACTACTTCTACCACTGTTTGGGCAGAAATGTGCTTTTTGAAGGACTTAATTGGCTTTTGCTGAAGCTGATTGATGCCTTTGTAGGCTTTTGTTTATTGCTTTTTTCTGTTGATAGACTGACCATTGGTTGGAGTCTACCTTGGTTGAAAATATGACTTCTAAGTAAATGAATACATTTGCGGCCAGATGTGCAGAAACTTCTTGTAAAATAAACACAGGACATGGCTTGGATTAAATTGGGCCACAGCCCTTAATTATATATATATATGCATAAGAAGCTGGGTGAGCAAGAGGAGCGCATCATAGTGGCTGGTCAGCACCCATGGTTGCCCCTGGCAACAACCCCAATCCCTATTTGGGGCCCTTCATGGCCCCCAAACTTCTGGGGTGTCGGGCTCGCCTGCAGAGGCCTCCGCGCCTGAGCCCTGAGCCCACCCCAAGCCTCTTATGGAGGCCCCCATGCATGGGGAGATTCGGCATGCAAGCTCGCCCCCCCACAATGATGCACTCCTCTGCCCAAACTTCCAGGACTACGACAAAATTAGACAAAACCCCTACTCTTCTATAGGGAGGGAGGGAGGGTCAGTTTGCCTCCAGGCGCTGAAAAGGCCGGAGCAACCACGTGCTGCCTAATATATAGGGAGCGTGCCCCATGCTAAAGCCCACATGCGTAACATACGATCATTGCTGGGTGGTAAGGCTCAGCCACCCGGCTGGCCCAAGGCCACACATGCTCACTGCTCCAGAGCTTTTACCACGTGCCCTGCCCCCTGTCGCAATTATGGCCCTAGTTTATTCTAGTGCTGTGATTTCTTCTTTGAATTACCACTTATATCATTACTTTGCTGAGTTTGTAAACCCTGTGTGTGTGTATATATATATAAACACACATACACACAGAGAGAAGTTTAAAGTTTGCTTGCGCACACCTAAAGGAGCCGCATGGTGTAGTGGTTCAGTGCATGCACTGCCACTCACACAGTCAGGAGTTTGAGCCCCCTGTGGGTCAGATATCCTGGCAGCTGGCTCATGGTCAACTCAGCCATCCATCCATTCCTTGGTTGGTAAATGAGTATTAAGCACATCGTTAGGGGGTAAAGAATAGCCGGGGAAAGCAATGACAAACTACCCCACAAAAACGGCTTGCCTATGAAATTACTGCTTGCAGTGGTACACCAGGGTCGAACACGACTGAAGAGGAAACTTTATCTTTTGTGCACACTTAAGTCAATGCTAAAAATATCTTTTCCACCTCTGAAATGATTACCCACATCTTTCATGCCCAAGCAAGCAGGTTCTTTGCTTGCGTTTCCCACATATGAACACATTTATGGGAATGGAGGAGGGCTGAAATCTTTCCTATAGCCTGATGCAGAAACACCAGCATTAGGAATGCAGACAATTACTGCTGACACTACCTATCCATAAATTACCGCCCCTTTGAAAGGAAGAGGAAAATGTGTGCTTTATAGATTTAACTCTAATTTTCAAGATTGCTGTTTGTATCTTGCTCAGGGTTATGCCTAAAGACAAATGGAGCATCTGTATAATTAGAAGTTAGAATTAATATTCATCCTTCAGGGCTCTGGATGATTTCCTACATAAATATCAAGACTGCTTTAACTAGTCTAGAAAAGAAGTTCAACAAGGTGACGTAAGATAGTTACATTATTAATGTCTTCTTGCATTTATTTTTATTATTTTTAATTACGTATCACTGCAATTTAGGATAGCATAATTTTAAAATATTACATTACTAAGGACAGATATTCAAATTAAAAACATAATAATGTTGATATAAAGATACCAACAATGAACTCTGAAATCACCAGTAGACAGAATGGCATCTTCGTGTGTAAATTTATGCCAAGTAATATTAGCTATAACTAAAAAAAAAAAAAAGCTCTTCCGTCCAGAAGTTCTGCTTAAATTTGTCTTCTGTGGCCTCTGTGACTCACCTTCAATACAGTCTTTCTCCTGTTTTACTTCTCTTGACTCAGATACCCAGGCCAAGCTGGAAAAAAACTCCCATGCATACTTACCCAGCCCTACATTTATTTATATCTCAAGTTTCAAAAGCAAAGTCTGAGGCAGTTAAATAGCAAATGCTAAATACAATTGGTCTTCATATCATGAGAAGTGTAGAATATAATGAACAATATCTTCTGTTCTTTGCTGGCCACTCATATAAAAGCATGTTTCATTAAGAGAGCCAGCATTGTGCTGTGTTTAAGGTGTCAGACTAGGATCTGGGAAACCCCAGTTCAAATCCTCACTCATGCCGTGGAAACTTTCTGGGTGACCTTGGGCCAGGCATACACTCTTAGCCCTGATCCTAGCAAATATTTGGATGGGAGACCTCCAAGTAAAGGTGGAGCAAGGGGAAACTGTGCCCGGGGCGCATGTGCACCCTGCACCCCTGCTGCGGCGTTGCCCACCACACCCTATCCCCAGAATGCCCCCGCCACCCCCCCGATGGCCTGGCCATGCCTCTGCCACTGCTCCACCCAGGGTGTCTCCCCCCCTCCCCGTGAGCACTTCGCCACTGCCTCCAAGGAATGCCAGGGGTGTGACATGGAAATTGGCAATGACAAACTACCTTTTGAAAAAGTCATCACTAGATCTTTTACCAACCAGTTTCTCAGTTATCATTTCTGGGTAAGGTAGTTGAGAGAGGAGTGGGAGAACAGCTCCAAGTGTACCTAGACGATTCATTGGCTTTGGATCCATTTTGGTCCAGTTTCCAACCTGGTCCTGGGATGGAGATGGTATTGGTTGCTCTCATAGATGATCTCTGGAGGCTGCAGGAACAAGATGACCTGAAAGCAGTGTTTGACCTGGTCAGTTATGATCTTTTGACCCATCATCTCGCTGATGCCAGCCTAAGTGGGGCAGCCTTGCAGTGCCTGGTCTCCTTTCTCCAGGGTAGGCATGTGGAGAGAGAACTCATTGTGCCACTTGTTGGCATGTGGGGTCCCTCAACCCTTTCCCCAATGCTGTTTAACATCTATATTCACCCTCTGGCTCAGCTGGTCTGGAGTTTTGGACTGGGTGGTCATCAATGTGCTGATAACACCCAGTTGTGTCTTCTGATGAGTGGTCAGTGGCGTACCTTGGAAAATTGGAGCCCTGGGCAAAACCTGAGTTTTATGCCCCCACATGGGCGGCCACCCTCCCCCACCGTGACCAAACAATGTTTTTTTCCACTAGGTCATTTCAAAGTCACCATCACATTATAGAACATGCCCCAACTCACAAATCTGAACACAAAAATGGGCCATGCCATACAGCAGAAATAATTAAAAAAAACATTTTCAAAATGCTTTCAAAATGTTTTATTACTGCTATGAAAACATTTTATGGTGTTGCATCCAGTCCCCCCAATTGGGGAAAACGGCATCACTTTCAATGTTATTTAAACTGGGGACCCCAGATTCTCCCTTTAAGGTGGATTAAAAGGAGAATCTGGGCTCCCTAGTTTAAACAAGTGATGCTGGAATCCACCCCAACCAGCATCATTTTCAGTGGTGTTTACAACTAGGGGAGCCTTTAGATTCTCCTTTTTTCAATCTACCTTAAAAGGAGTAATCTGGGGGTTACTAGTTTAAAGCGAATAACATTGAAAGTGATTCTATTTTGGGGTGGATTCTCCCCCACCCTGAAACATCATCACTTTCAATGTTTAAACTGGGGACCTCAGATTCTCCCTTTAAATCCATGCCGAAGGGGGTGGATTTAATAATAATAATAATCTTTATTAGGCACTGAGAGAATAAAAGAAAGAAAGAAAACAAGCATTAGTGGCAGGAAGGGCATGGATTTCTAAAAGGGGAAAATTTAGGGAAGTTTCGCCTGCTGTCAGGGGTGCACGATTATTAAAGAAAACAGCACCAAAATTTCAGAGTATCTTCGTGAGACCCTACTGAGTGATACCACCCAGGTTTGGTGAAGTTTGGTTCAGGGGTCCAAAAGTTATGGACACTCAATATGTGGTAGCCCCCCATCTCCTATTAGCCACCCCATTGGAAACAATAGGGGATAGGGGCACTCCACTTTAGGAGTCCATAACCTTGGACTCCTAAACCAAACCTTGCCAAACCTCCGGGTGATGTCAATACAGGGAGAGTCTCCGTGGCAAATCCCTCAGAAATTTTGGTGCTGCTAGCCCAGGGGTAGGGAATCCTTGCGGCTCTCCAGATGTTCAGGAACTACAATTCCCATCAGCCCCTACCAGCATGGCCAATTGGCCATGCTGACAAAGGCTGATGGGAATTGTAGTTCCTGAACATCTGGAGAGCCGCAGGTTCCCTACCCCTGTGCTAGCCTAAAAACTGCGCCCTCTACTGGCCAAAACTGGAAAAAACACTGAAAATACAAAAACCACAAACGAACCTGCATTTTTGGCGCCCACCACAAGGGGGCGCCCTGGGCAACTGCCCACTTTGCCCAATGGGAGGAACGCCTCTGTGAGTGGTCAGCCAACTATTGCCCGGAACAGCATGACCAGTTGTTTGGGGCTGTAGTGAGGTGGATAAACAGTCAGCTGAAACTAAATCCATCAAAGATGGAAGTCCTGTGGCTGCGCTGAGGAAACTCTGAAATCGGGTGCCCATTTCCAGCTCTTGATGGTGTGAAATTGACATCTACGCCATTAGTCAAGAGCCTGGGTGTGATTCTGGATGCCTCTCTATGGAGGTCTAGGCCACAAATGTAGCCTGCTGGTATTTTTCCATCTTTACCAGGTGTGGCAGCTGCTATCCTATTTGTCCTATCTCCCTTCCACTGACCTTGCTATAGCAATCCATTCAATGGTCACCTTCATATTGGTTTACTGTGACTCACTCTACTGAAGGCTGCCTTTGATTCTGATCTGGAAGCTCCAAGTGGTCCATAATGCAGCCATGTGGGTCCTAACTGGGACACGAAGGAGGGCCCTCATTCGATCAGTGCTCTGTGAGATGCATTGGCTCCAAGTAGAATACTGGATCTCTTTCAGGATTTTAGTTTTAACATTTAAAGCTCTTAATGTTGTGAGACCACTGTATCTGTGAGACTGCCTCTCCTGGTGTATCCCCCAGAGAGTTTTTCACTCCATTAATAACTTGCCTGTGGCTCCTGGCCTTAAAAGATTCTGACTGTTCTAAACTAGAGCCAGGACCTTTTTACCATGGCCCCAGCCTGGTAGAACAGTGTATCAAATGACACTAGGATCCTGTGGGACTTATCTCAATTCTGCAGGGCCTGCAACACAGAACTATTCCACCAGACCTACAGTTGAGGCAGCAATGGGGGCAGGGACATGTGCATCTTGGCTGGCCTCCCTCATTTCCATCTTTCTTTTATCAAATGGAGGACACCCTTTGTTAAGGTTTAGTGCCATATCTATATAAGTTTATTTGGATGGCATATTTTATGCTACTTTTTATATGACATGTGTAATTTTATTATGTACGTTGTGAGCTGCTCTGAGTCTTCTTTGGTGGGAGAAAGCGGGGTCTTAACCTAGTAGTAGTAGGATTAGTAGTAGTAGTCATAAAAGTAGTAGTAGTAGTAGAAGAAGATGATGATGATGATAGCACCTTTGAATGTCTTTTACCTTGAAAACCCTATAGGATCTCCCTACAGGAGGCGGAGTTGGCAAAAATAGAAGTGGTAGTAGCAGTACTAGCAGTTGTTGTTTCATTCTTTCCTGTTTTTTGCCAACTAGGAGAGATAGAAGGCATAGTCTGAATATGGAATTATAGGATCATGTTGTTGAACATGCTCTATCTTACAATAGTAGCAATGCTGCAAAGAAAACTGAGAATCATAAATTGCTTACATGAGAAGCTGTTCCCCAAATGTCCTTGTTATATATTCTGACGTTACAATAGAGTAGGCATCAAACATCACTGGGGCTCAACTTGGACCCAGCCAGTGGGAGTGTGGGAGATGGAAATTGGTGTAGCTCAGTATAAACTCCTTGTGCAGATTTTCCAAACCTTAAAAAGCCAACTTCTTGAACAGGAATACTATATCCTGTTGGGGCAAGCAAATAAATCATGCTCACCCCTCTCTGTCGGAATAATACTGGAACAGGGGCACATAGCCAAATATCTTGAATTATTAACTGAACTTCAACAGGAGATGGATTATCACAAAGGGCCGAGATCTAATACTTTCCCATCGGCCATTACTGTAAGTGGTCGCTATTTTCATCCCATCCCCTCTCCAGGATGCGGTGGTTTGTCCACACTGTAAAAAAAACAAGTGGAGACTCTTGCTTTCAAGAGACATTATTCTTGAGCTGTCCCAGAATATGAGTGGGCATTAGGGAAATTTCTCTCCCCAGGCTCGCCCCTAGACAAATCTTGAAAAGAGACTCTGAGCAGTTCTGTTGGGGAGCTTCTGTCAAACAATACTAGGAAAAAAGTAGCAAAATTCTCTTTTTGCAAGTGACAGAACTTTCTCAAGTATATGTATACTGCTACATAATAGTCTTTTCTTGTCGGCATGTTTTGAGATGTGCTACTTTCTTCATTTGTACTTCATAAATGTCTCGTAACTCTCTAGAGCCTATTTTAAATGCCTAATAAAAGTTGTTGTTGTTGTAACTCCTTGTGCACTGTGGTTCAGCTTGCTTTCGATCAGCAGCAATATGTTGGAAGAGAAGATAAAGTTGGTTTGTGCCTTTGCTGGCTAGGCTCACACAGACAACAACTCAGTCCAAGGTGAGCCCCTGAAGCTCTGTTCTCTTGGCACAGCCATATGTCTTGACTCATTTTTGAGCGTAACTGTCAGGTTTTCTGTAGTGTTATCTTTGCATATTCTAATAATGCTCCACTCTGGACACACACACACCCCAAACTCCTTTCAGTCCAGCCTCATTCCTGTTCCTGTTACTTTGGATTTTAGAAAATGAAAATCTGGGCCAATTAAAAAGTGAGTTACTTTACCTGTTGCTTAATGTTTTTGTAAAGCTTGTTTGTAAAGCTATTCTTGTCAATTTTTGATAGCAGTAAAGAGATCTAATATTGTGTTACAGTATAAATGAGCAGCTTCTCCTCAACATTGTCACTTTAGTGTGCTGTTTTTGCATTGAATGTTATGATTTTTTAGTTTTCTATTTGTCATGTCCCTTTTCTCATTTGACTTTGTTCTAGGATCCTTTCATAGCATTTCACATTGATAAAACTCTAGTAAAGAAGCATATGAAACAACTAATGATTGGGGAACTGGCACCTGATCAGCCCAGCTTTGAGCCCAGCAAAAATGTAAGCATGTCTTAAAATTCACAGTTGGATTAAAACATTATCACAAAGCAGAATTTCCAGTAAATCTGTGCAGTACCAGTGGATTCCCAGAGTAACAATGAGGAGAGAATCATTCTGAGGCTTCCTCTAAGGTGAGGGCTCTCCTGGCTCTCCAGATGCTTGTGTCAGGGACTGATGGGAATCGTAGTCTGGAGGGCCAGGATTGGACACCTCTGCCTAGGTGACAGTGGCCTATATCAAGCTTCAGCAATTCTATCTAGGAGAGAAAGAGATTACAGCACTTTTAGTTAAAGGCCTATTCCCAGCTACAAAGACTAGTCTAGAAAAGAATATATGTTTGCTGTAATTTATCTGATTCATAAGGCAGCTACATTGTATATTTAAAGGGAAATAAAATAAAATAAGTCTGCAAAATTTAATCTCTCCACAGAAATTATTAGTAGAGGACTTCCGAGAACTTCGGTCCACTGTTGAGAAGATGGGACTCTTGAAACCAAACCCTCTCTACTTCCTTGTAATTCTTCTCCACATCTTATTGCTGGATGCTGCAGGATGGTTTGTCCTGTGGTACTTTGGGACATCTGTAACTACTTTCATTATTGCTACAACTCTGCTGCTGATTTCTCAGGTAATTTTCTCAGCTGGTCTGTACACATTTGTTAGAGGTAGCTATATAATGCAGTTGATCTTACCTTGATAGTGCAGGCTATCCCGACCTGATCAGAGGCCCTGGTTTGTATTTGGATGGGAAGCCACCAAGGAATACCATGGTGGCTATGCAGAAACAGGCAAAGCAACACCTATGAATGTCTCTTGCCATGAAAACCCTGTGGGTCACTATAAGTTGGCTGCAACTTGATGGCAAAATATAGCTGTGTGTATCTCTTTATTATATTATCTCCAGGGATATGTATAGTCCTGTCCTTATTTGAATGTAGCTTATAACATGTTTTCTGAATTACCATTCACCTTTTTAGTCCCAATCAGGTTGGCTACAGCATGACTTGGGGCATCTTTCAGTCTTCAGCCATCCAAAATACAACCACCTTGTTCATGAGTTTGTGATGTGCCATCTAAAGGTAAAGTTACTGATACTCTAGTTGTATTTTTAACACTAGTCAAGGAGGAAATATGAAACATACTTAAAAATACAACTCTCACAAAAAGAACAGGTATATATTTTAGGGCACTGCTATATACATGTCCACAAATGAAGCCTCATCTGTGGCACTGAACAATCATTTTACTCAACTTTAGCAAGTTTGCTAGCTGCCACTCTTCCTTGAGAAGTATGATTTGGCCACAATTATTCATGCTTGGATCAAGACCTGGTTGGATTAATATAAGATACTTTATATCATGCCTTGGAGTGGGCTTGAAAGCTTCAGGTGATAGCAAATGTGGCAGCAGAATTATTAGCTGGTATACATTACTAGGAATATACCGGGAGGGAGGGAGGCAGGCAGGCAGGCAGGCAGGCAGGCAGGCAGGCAGGCAGGCAGGCAGGCAGGCAGGCAGGCAGGCAGGCAGGCAGGCAGGCAGGCAGGCAGGCAGGCAGGCAGGCAGGCAGGCATAACTTTGGACTCCCTGAACCAAACCTCACCAAACTTGGGGGGTAGCAGAAGGACAGTCTCCTGATGATACGCTGAAATTTTGGTGCCACTAGCCTAAAAACTGCACCACCTGCAGGCCAAAAATGGAAAACTACTAAAATACCCAAAAACGAACCCAGCATTTTGATGCCCCCCACAAGGTGATGCCCTGGGCAGCTGCCCACCTTGCCCAATGGGCATTACGCCAGTGCAGTGTAGTGATTACAGTGATACAATTCCATTTTTCTTGCTGAGTTTGCAAATTGACTGAAAGAATACACATCTGTTCAGCTGTCCTTGAATTCTGTTGATTGGATAGACCTTCATCTTTGACAGTCAGTTGGAATAGTTGAAAAAAAAAATCTAGAATAATCACTTTTTAAGAGTTGTGATTGGCCTTCTTATTTTGCTATATCAGATTTATCTCATATGTACCTGCTGACTGGCTATTTGCATTTATGTAGCTTATTTCTTATTTAATTCAGATATCTACATCAGAAATCTAGATATCTTAATTTAGTTCAGATATTTATATCAGATCTCTAGAAATAACCACATGATTGTACTAACTTCAAACTTAGAGAAAGATAAGAGTGATTTTTTTTTCTGTTGTAGTGCCTCACTGTGGAACTTGTTGCACACTGCAAATGGTGCCTGCATGTTAATTTTTCCATGCTGGAAAAGATTTTGATTTTTTTTGTCTGGGGTGGAGTTTATCCAATTCATTTTTTAAAAAACTGATTCTACGTTCTGCTACTTTTATTTTGGTTTTACTGTTTTAATATGTCATTGGCTTTCCCTCTAATAAATGAATAAGCAGATGTATTTCTTCAGAGCAAGCAGCAGGTGTAAAACTTCTAAGACAGCGGCTATGGCCTGATTTCTCTGTCCCCATCTTTCTCTACAGGGACTTTCAGCCAACTGGTGGTCTCTTCACCATTCTCAACACCATGCCAAACCCAATTGCTTCCAAAAGGACCCAGATCTTGAAATGCATCCCAGAGTTTTTTCTTTGGGAAAACCTCTTTCTGAAGAGGTAAGGAGTAGTGACATCTCTGTGATTTTATTTTATTTTATTTTATTAGATCTATAACCAGTAACTAGTTAGTGTAGGCAACTGTATTGGAGTCTGTGGTTGACACAAGGCTTGACACTGCTTGTTAATCATAATATTTTATCTGTATTGATACAGTAAACTATCTGATTCCCAGGTAGGGCTTCAGCAAAATGGTGTGGGGGTGGGGGGTGGGGGTGGGGGAGAGTGTTCAGGTGCTTAGGGTGGTGAGCTGGTGGTGACTATTTCTGCCAGACAAGAATATGGCCTTGGTAATCCACATTGTGTTATCCTTGCATGAACTATGATAACCAGGCTTGCCAACTCTAGGTTGGAAATTTCTAGAAATTTGAGGATGGAGCCAGAGGCATAACTCCAAGGGGGCGGGGGGCCCAACGCACCAGGCACGCGCCCCCTTGTGGGGGTGTGGTGAGGGCAGGACGGGGGCGGGATGGGGGCGTTCTGGGGTGGGGTGGAAGATGCACCAGTGCACCGGGCGCTTTCCCCTCTTGCTACACCTTTGAGTGGAGCCCTGGGAGGGTGGAGATTGGAGAGAGGCAGAACCTCAGTGGTAGGAATGCCAATTTTCAGGTGGGACCTGGGGATCCCCTGGCATTATAGCTCATATCCAGACCACAGAAAAATGGCTGCTTTGGAGGATGGGCTCTATGGCCCTGTGCCATACTGAGGTCCCTGCTTCCCCAGACTTCACCTCTAAATTTACAGGTTGCCAGATCCCAACCTGGATCTGGCAACCCTATCCCCTATCCCTTCCTGGTGGCCAGGGTGGACCTGACAGTGGAGATGTAATACCATAAAATCTATCATCCAAAGCAGCCATTTTCTCCAAGGAAAATGATCTCTGTAGACTTTGTAATTTGGGGAGCTCTCCAGGCTTCTCCTGGAGGTTCATTGAAACATACAGTCACTATCTCCCTCATTTTAGGAACCACATGGGTCTAGAATACTATGTATAGTATGTTTAATGTATTTTGTATATTGTAGAGTTTGTTATATAGCACTTTAAGCACTGTGTTCACTTTTGTATTAGAGGTATGGTTATAAGGTTTTACACACATGCACATATTAAATTTAAGCAGCAGAATGCAATGCGCTGTATTTTTCATTTCATGATTATTACGTTGCATTCATATTGAGTATTTTATTACTCACCTGGAGGCTAACAATTCTAAATGCAGTGGACACTTCATGGGGGTACCTTTGATGGCTCAGCATCATTAATCTCCTATTCCTTAGTTTCTGAGTCCAGCTTTAACTCCCTACATTTTGTGGGCCTATGTACATTAAGCAGTGCCTTCTTTTACATGTACATCATTCTCCCTTGAGACTGATGGGAAGCATTGTTTCATGTCAGGTCCTGAAGGGATTTGAGAACTATCTTGGCTCAAGTCCAGATGTTCCTTAGTGGCACCCACTCTATGAAATGCCTTCCTAATGGAGGTACAATGGGTCATCTCACTCTTGGGTTTCCTGCAGTTGATGTGCCTTGTTCAGAAGATCCTGGTTTTTGATGCTGGATATTTGACTGCTTAGTATTCAATTTTGTATCCTCTGTGGGTTAAATACAGCTAACATTATGGGAATTTTAGATGTTCAATTTTTTAATTATCATTAGTACTATAAAATATTTACTTTATCATTATTGTGCTGCTTCAGGAACTATTTCATTGCTGGGGGGTGCCGTATGTGAACTGAAAATACATGCCTGCACATTTGGTACAATTTCAAGTTTAGAAGCCATTGGGGAGATATATTAAAACACAGTTGGATTAGGGTTGACAGTCTCCTGGTGGGGGTGGGGGATTCCCCCTCCCACTTCTCTTGTATCTGCAACTGTTCAAAGCAACAGTGGAAGAAAAAAAAATAAAAATGGCTGTTGGACCAATGGTGTGATTTCACATCATGGGAAATGCTGGTAGTGACATCATACCTCTTAGGAATTGCCATTCCTAAAAAGGACTGATTATGTTGAGCCTTTCTAGGAATTGCTAGGCTTTGGTGTTTTCTAGATATTCTGGTGCTTTCTAGAGAAACATAAGATCACTTCTAGGGTTTTTTTGGAAGTTACATCACACTGACATATGCCCTCTGTCCCCTCTTCCTGGTCTCCCTCTGGTTGCCAGACATGGCAACTCTGAGTTGGATAGAATAATTTGTAGAGATAAAAACTAATGTGATGTGATGCAAAAGGTGGATGAAAAATGTACTGCTTACTGTTAGAGCTCGATTGGCAAAATATTTGGAAAACCGCCTACAAGTCTTGAATTCACAGGCAAAAAAGCTTTGTCTAATAAAGATAATGAATACCCTTACATATTTTGGATTGGAAGATCCATTCTACCAATTCCTTTCCTGAAATATGGAATGGTGTGCTAAAACAGAAATAGATCAGAGGAAAATTTGGAATAACAGTTGTAAGTTGGTGCTTTAGATCCACCAGTAGTTTCTATGAATAGAAAGATTTACATCCATGGAGCAGGACTTCATCACCCCTCCAGTCGCCCCAGTGCCCCTTGTGATGCTTCTATTACTGGACTGGAAATCCCCCAGGAACAGTATGAGCAGGGAGTCAGAGGTTTGCTATAGGAAGGGGGAACTGGCAACGATTACTCCCTTTGATCTACAGAGACCTTGCATGGGATTCAGCATCATGCTTTAATTTTTATTTATTCTCATATGTTTCTGTTTTACTTAAGTTGGTTGATATATCATGATTTATGAAATTATAAAGGGGGGGTGGTCCTTCCCCTACCATAATGTTAGAACTTGGAGCCTTATAGTTAAATAATTTTTGTATATTGCATAGTTAACTAGTTTTGGGTAGTTTTGTCCAGGCCTTATGCCCACAGCTTCCCAGTTTTCCTCTGACCAATGTGATGTTTTTGAGTCAGAGAAAATTTTCTTAGCCCCCTATATTTTTCATCAACTTACTAGGTGTTATTACAGAAACAGAAGGCCAGAAAGAACCCATCTGCCTCTCTCTTGGAGTAGCCAACATACAAGTGGGGCCTGGAGATTTCCCAGAATTTTAACTGAGCACTAGACCACAAAAATCAGTTCCTTGGGGGAAAACAGCTACTTTGCACGGTGGATTCTATGGCATCATACTGCAGCCCTGAATTCTCCAGGAATGTTCCAACCTGCACTTATCAACCCTACTCTCCCTCCTGACACCATGGACACTGTGCCTGATGCACTCTGAGAAATGTTGTTCTTAAAATAACTGGATATCTAATGTACTATGTGCCTGACAGGCAGCTGTTGAGGAAATGGAGAGGTTGGAAAAATCCACTCTGGCCAGCACCTTCTATTGGCATTATACAGAATCCAGCCCAGTTAAATATCTAATATTGTAGCTGTTACTTCTTCATGACTTTTAATCCTCTTTTCTTTTTTTTACAGCTGGGCAGGCAGAAGAAGAAGTACATGCCTTACAATCATCAGCACAAGTACTTCTTCATCAGTGAGCATCTCCACTTTTGTCACACACCCTTTTGACCAACATCTGCTGCCACCTTGCTGTTTGACCTGTTCAATTTCTTGATCTTATCAATAAGTCCTGCCATCATCCTTAACTTTTGTCTTATCATGGTACATAGGGGGATAGGGAGGGCAAAAGGCCATTTAGTGTTTGTTCTGGCGCATAATCAGTAGTTAATAAATACAAAATAATGTACCTTCAGAGGTACAATAGGAAAACAAAGAAACGGAATGTTGCCTTATAGTCTGACACCAAGCCTGATAACAGTGTAGAAATATTTTACAACTCTCACTGATATAAGAAAGACTCCTTGCAAGATTAAAAAAGAGTGCAGATACCTTTCCCCAATTATGTGCTAGTTTTCTACTTGCAGAGTTTTTCATATGAGAGAAAATAGCTTACTACTCTAAAACAGTAAGACTTAATAAATCAACTCAGCTCCCCTGTCACTTTATTCTCCTACATTAGTAGACTTGACTTCAGAACTGTTAAGTGCATTTAGGTGATAAATTCTAAATTGTATATAGGAATCATATATTGGATTTTTTTCCTCATAAAAAGTTCCCTGCATATAGCACATGCTACAGTGCTATACCACTGTACAGTGCACATACCACGTTAGTCTCGCAACACACTGTGTAATATGTCGAATTCATTAGTTTCTACCCTCACAGGATGAGGTCAGTTTTCAGACAATTCACTTAGCCACTGTGAGAAAGGACAGCGTTTCCTGCTATTGCAGATTTTTAAAGTGTGCAGGGATTTGCACAAGACTGGCTCATCTGCACAAGCAGACTGAATGGCACAATTCAGGTGGGAGCCGTCATGCATGAAACAACAAGTCTTGGTTCTCACAATACTTGGCTTCCCATTCAGTATGGAGCAATATTGGAATCCTCTGCAACATTTCAGAGGTGTTTGGAAAACTCAGTTTGGGTGAGGTCGCTTTCATTGTGCTTGTGCCCAATTTCAGTTGGCAAATCAAACAATTCTTAAGCTGCTCTTGCCAAATCCCAATGTGGACCAAAAGTGGCTTACAGCATTTTTTCCTTTTTTGTTTTATCCTCATAAACCCCCAGTGATTTAGGTTAGGCTGAGATTGTGTGACTGACCCACACAAAGTTACACAACAATCTTCCATGGCAGAGTGGGGGCTTAAACCTGGATTTCCCAGATTGTAATCCCTCACTCTGTTCACTGCATGACATTGGCTGTCTCCCAAGTATGAAGCTGAAGCTAATCAAGGCACATCGCAAGTACAAGGGGGAAAAGGGCAATCTGCATTTGCGCAACAGTGTCAGTCACATCACATTTGACTAATAGCCAGAAGCCAAACAAAGTAGGGGAAGCATTAGAAGGAGTAACAATAGACAATAATAGTTTAGCACTAGTATGGTATGGTGTTGTGGTTACCATTTATTCCACTACATTATGATAACATAAAGAGCTGCTCAGCATCTTCTAGCAGTGCAGCATCACACACTAGAGTTTCCATCCTCCACTGGGGGTAAGGGATGCTCTGACATCACTGTACATTTCCCCGCCACCACTCAGCTGGCCAAAAGAGGGAAAATGGCAGGACATGAGGGGGAAGGTGACATTGCAGCATTGTAATGAACTGACATCACTTCCCATGCACCCAGAAATGACATCAGCACAGGAGATGCTGGGGACTTCTGGCAAAATTCTACAATTAAATCAAAGAGTTTTGCCCAAATGTGCCTGAGTGTTCCTGATGACCTTTAGGGAAATGTTATTAGCACATCACAGGCAAAGTGATTACTTTACAGGAGCAAAGGCTCCAGTATGTCTCCCTGCTGGTTGCTTAGTTCTGCCTGGCTCTGCCTAGCAACCCTATCACACATTGTGAAATTATGCTGGCACTGCAGAGAGGCCACACTGACAGTCTAGGAATAAAGCCCTTAAAATCACATCATCTAAGAAACTAAACCTTATTTAAGGAAATATTCCTTTCAGAGTTGGTGTAACTTTAAGTAGGGAAAGTTGCCAGGTGTGTTTTGTTTTTTAGGTAACTTTCTGTGATTTAAAAAGAATCATTTAACAACACTTCCCATTTTGTTTCCTTCTGTAGCAATGCCCCTGATTGTAGTTCCATGGTTTAAGATGTTCTCAATTTATTTCGTATTCCAACGCAAACTATGGAGGGTAAGTGTTCTAATCCTTTCCAGGTATTAAGGTACAGTTTTGTACTTTAAAATGACCTCAGGGAAAAGCTCTCAGGGATGGTCACATGGCCCTGTTTGAGGGTATGGTTTTAAGCTATGCTGGCCAAAGAATTGGCATGAAATGAATCAGCCTCTCTCCATAAGAAAGTATTCCTGACAGCTTGTGATGACTTTCATGGAATTTTTGCACACTGTTCCTCAAGGGATTACTAGGCACCTGAACCTCTGAACTACTTAGAGGAAAACTAGGCAGCAATTAGTTTGACTGGTTCTATATCCTGTTCCTCATAAGGACCTAAGTAAAGTTGCAAATTCATCTGCCATTTCCTCCTGCCTCCACATGCTCCACGTCCCGCACCCTTCACAGTCTGGTCTGGACTAAATGATGAGTGGGGGGCATGGAGCACATGGGAGGGCAGGAGGAAATGGTGGATGAAGTTACAGTTTTACTTAGGGTATATCAATTCACCTTAAAAACAAAATTGTGCTCAAGAGCTATAGATAGCACATCAGCACAGTTATGGGAACTTGTCATGTGTCAAGTTTAATGCTTATGTAAAAAAAATGGAACTGGAATGGAATCCCCATTCCACCAAGATGGAGAACCGGAGTCAACACTAAGCCTGCTGGAAATATTGCCTGTGGGGTCAGTGGCCATTGTATCACTGTAGGGAGTGGTTACTTTGAAGAATACTTCTGATCCATCTAACATACTCAAGCAGTAGGTATGGGGTTTCTAGAGAGTCTTTGAGGTTGAGTATCTCAGCAGATAGCAAAGTACAGTCCATATGGAAGAGGACATATAGGAACTGCATTCAGCCTGGTTGAGGTGTGTGTATAATTAAGTAATGGCAGCACCACTGTGAAACCACTGTTCTAACCCAGTCTTTTTTTCCCTCTTTCACAGGAGTTGGCATGGAGTGTTACATATTTCATCCGAATTTTCATTACCTTTGTGCCCTTATTGGGAGTGAATGTTGTTTTGGGACAACTTTTTCTGCTCATGTACGGTTCATCATATTTCATTGTTCCTTTGATTTCTACTCTCCTTTGTTGCTATGGATCCCTCTTACCCTCTCTTTGGATTCGAATATTCAGCCTTTCCACCTCTGAATTACTTTCCACCATGCTAAAGATTAGTCTTGGGAATTAATTTTTTTCCCAAAGTAACATCAGCATAAAATGGTGGAATGTATGTGTGAATAAGCTATTGCAGATTTAACTTGTATCGTCCGATATCACCCCAAACACTCAGTTTTTAATGGAGATTCTGTGCACGTTAAGCTGCAAGGGTTTATCATAATCCAGGAAAACACATATTTGAATCAGCTACTACTTCCAATATTCAGGCTTTGCTGCTCTCTTGGCTTAGTCTTGATTTTTTTGGCAGTCAATTTACAGGCATTGGAATCAGTTTGGGCAGGGTTCTTCTGCACATCTGCTCTCCCTCTGCATTTTCACAGTTGTGGAGTCAATTTATTTTCTTCCGTATGGATCTTACATAATCAGGATGTGTGTGTGTGTGTGTGTGTGTGTATACACACTCACATACATTCATACATACATATACATACATACATATATATATATATAATACATACATATATATACATATATACATATATATATATATAAAGCACTAAAATATACTGCTATTATGATAGGTTTATCAGGTTCTCTGAGTTCCCAGCTTTCATGTAAAAAAGTAGGTCTCTCTTGTACCTTCCCTCACATAGGGATAAGAAAAAAAGCTTATCTCCGCAAGAGAAGAGGTTAGAGATGTTTAAGTGCAGTCCAGTTGCTTCCAATTTACAGCTACCATGTGAATCAATGTCCTTCAAAACATCCTATCATTGTCAGCCTTGTTCAGGACTTGCAAATTGCAGGCCATGACTTCCTTTATTGAGTCAGTCCATCTCATCTTGGGTCTTCTTCTTCTCCTGCTGCCTTCAACTTTCCCTAGCATTATTGGGTTTTTTCCCAGTGCTTTTTGTCTTCCTATTATGTGACCAAATATAATAGTTTCAGTTTAGTAATTTTAGCTTCTAGGGATAGTTCAGGCTTGATTTGATCTAGAACTCACTTTTTTTAGCAGTCCATGGTATCCGTAACACTTTTTTCCAACACCACATTTCAAAGGAATCTTTCTTCCTGTCAACTTTCTTTATTGTACAACAATCACACTCATAAGTAATACTAACTTCATTTTGGTTTCCAGTGACACATCCATACATTTAAGAATCTTTTCTAGCTCCTTCATGACTTTCTTTCCCAATTTCAGTCTCCTTCCGATTTCTGTGTTGCCCTCTTCCTTTTGGTTGATGATGGAGCCAGGGAATGGAAAGTCTTGAACAATTTCAGTTTCCTCATTGTCCACCTTAAAGTTGAATAATTCTCCATAGTCATTACTTTTGTCTTCTTGATTTTCAGCTTTGACACTATTTCCTTTAACTTTCAGCAGCATTCATTTCAAATCTTCTCTGTTTTCTGCCAGTAATGTAGTATCTTCATCATATCTCAAATTATTAATGTTCCTTCCCCCCAATTTTCACTCTAAATCTAAATCTAAATTTTCACTCTAATTCATCCTTCCTTATGATATATTCCAGTTCTAGATTGGAGAGATAGGAAGATAAAATACACCCTTATCTAACACCTTTGTCAACTAGAAACCATACTGTTTCTCCATATTCTTTCCTAACAGCCTCTTGAGTAATTCTCTAGTAGTCATTACTACTATAAATGCTGCATGGCAATTAGATGCTTTGGCACACCCATTTCTGTTAAACCAGCCATAGCTTTTCGTGATCCACACAGTCAAAAGCTTTGCTGTAATTTATCAAACACACGCTGATTTTCTTCTGAAATCCTCTCGTATGCTCCAGCAACCCGCATAAATTTGCAGTAAGATCTCTAGTACCTCTTCCTTTTCAGAATCCAACTGGAACATCATGCATTTCTCATTCCATACATGGTAACACTCTTTGTAAGATTTTAAGCATCACTTTACTTGCATGAGCAATTAATGTGATTGTCCAATAGTTGCTGCAATCTTTAATGTCTTTCTTTTCGGAACTGGAATGTAAATTGACCATTTCCAATCTTGGGCAATTGTTCTGTTTTCCATATTTGTTGTCATACTCATGTCAATATTTTGATAGACTCTGGCTTGGAATAGCTCAGTTTATATCCCATCTATTCCTGGTGATTTGTTTCTCCCAGTTGCTCAAAGCTTTCACTTCGCTTTCTAAAACTGTAGCTGCTTCTTCAAAAGGATTCTTCATGGAAGGCATTTGTCATCTTTTCATCTTTTCTTGAAATGCATTGTTCCCCCCTTTTATTTATTTTGCCTATTCAAATAATATATTTCCATGTTGGTCAGCCTGCCTAACCATGCTTTAAATTTTTCCTTGATTTCTTGGATCTTGTGGAACAAATCCCTTGTCCTTCCTTTTTTGTTGTTCTATTTCTTTACACTGGTTACTATAATAGTTCTCTTTGGCTCTACATGTGAGTCACTGGAACATTTCATTCAGACTTTTTATTCTGTTTCTGACACCTTTTTACTTTTGCCTCTCATCTATCTTTAGCTATTTTAAGAGTTCCATCAGTCAACCATTGAGGCTTTACATTTCTGTTGGCGAAATAGTTTTTGCACATTTTTCCTTGATAATATCTCTAGTTTCATTCCTTTTGGTTTGCATTCACTTGGACATAGTGATGCAAAACTGTTCTTTACATGGTCTTTAAACTCTTCAGGAATGTTGCTTAAATTGTATTTTGACACTGTGAATGTTCTGGTGTTTTTCTTCAGCTTTAGTCTAATTTTTGATAGGAACCATTCATGGTCTGTTCCACAGTTAGCTCCTGGTCTTTTTTAGCAGATAGAATAAGGCTTCTCCATCTTCTGCTTCCAATTATGTAATCTATTTGATTTCTGGCGTCTGGTAATGTCCATGTATTCATTGACCTATTTGGTTGCGTAAAACATGTGTTTGCAATGAACACATTTTTGTCTTCTCAGAATTCTCTGAGTCACTCTCTTGCTTCATTTTTTGCTCCTAGAAACAAATTTGCTCCTAGAACAAATTTTGCTTTGTTTCCTGCTTTTGTGTTCCAGTCACCTAGGATTATCAGCATGTGTCGTTTAGATGTGATCAGTTTCTCCCGGGACTCTTCTACAAAAGCTTTCAACTTCTTACTCCTCAGCATCTGTAGTTGGGGCACCATAAACGGAATGAATAGTAATGGCTCTGTGTGGCGACTTACCTGAACTCAATTGGTATTGTTAGTTAAACTTCGGCGTTATGACTCCATATTCCTTCTTTCCTACAGCTAGTCTCACTGTTAAAGCAACTCCATTTCTTCTTTTTTTGTCACTCCCTAACTGAAAAATGTTCTCATCCAGTTCACTTTAGTTCCCTCACTCCCAAGATTGAAATGTTTAAACATTCTATTTCTTGTATTGTCGAAGGCTTTCATTCTATTTCTTATTTTACAATTTCAAGTTTACCTTGATTCATGCTTCTCGAATTCCATGTTTCTATTATATGTGTCAAATAACTGAGTATCCTTAATCCAGGTTATAAATGTAAAAGTCGCTGCAGGGCTTTCCTTAAGAATAACGTGCGCTCATACTTGTTCCTCTGTTCTTATAAGTAGCTGGGTTAGGTGTCATCTGGCCTGGGGGTACCATCTTCCACTGCTATATCTTTTTTCAGTTGTATTCTCTCATCATAGGGTGTTTTTTATTTTTTTACGTAAAGGTTGGTCAGAAGTGGTTTATTCTTTCTTGCCCTTTTCTGTGCAATACTGAGGGCTAGTTGTAGTGGCACTGCCACTGTCTAAGAAAAATCTTTCACCAGTGTCACCTTCCACTACTGCTGCCCAGTAGCAAGCCTTTAAGTAGATTTAATGTCCCCATCTCCGTTCGAACTATTAAGTTCTGCTATGCCAAATGGCCATTGATCCCTGAAGGGGGTGCGTTATCTTAGGCTGATATCTCAGCTGTGACCATTTCTGTCTTAGGAGTAGACTCTGCTGGGACTTCCATTTTCTTTGCAGAATCGAGATATCTTACATTTACTGCTCCCAATTTCACTGACACACACAAACCCCCTAACAATGTTAAGGTATGCATCCAAAAAGGGGACTAGAGACTTGCCTTTTTTTAAAAAAAAATGAAAGCTAAGAATTTAGAGACCCTGTGTCTGTGTCTTTATAGCAGTGTAAAGGTTGTGATAGTCTAATCACCACAATGTGGTCTGGAGATGGGTTGGAGTCAATGAGGCAAAGAAAACTGACAAAATATTATGTGTAAGGAAAAAGCAACTCAACATCAGCTTCCAGAAAAAGATTGGGGTAAAAGTGGCCTCAAAAAAAATGGGGGGGGGGGGGGGGGAGAAGAGAATAATACAAAAAGAAATTAAAACATAAGGCACAATAATGTATGCAGAAACTGGGATAAATTGAAATGGCACAGGACCAGAACTGGCAGGAGAAAAAGAAACATGAGGAAAAGCCCCTCTTTTTATTTTCTTTGTTAAATATGTTTTTATGTTGCCTGAGGAGACAGTTTTGAAAATAAAAACAATTTTTTCAGCTGGACAGGTGCTGGTTTAGAAAGAAAGGCTTTAATATGTTCATATATTTATTAATCCTATTTGTGAAGACAGACACACGAAATCAAGTATTCACTGTGTTCAGAATGTGAGTTTACATATCTTACATGCCAAATTCTTCTGACCCTAGTTATCAGAACCAAAAAAAGAACTCTCCTTCAACCATTTTTGCTCTGCCTCCTCCATTCATTCTCCTGCTCATGTTTCTGTGCTGCCTTCCCCATTCCATGAGAAGAATGGCAACTGACAATGGTAGCTCCCCTCCCAGTATTTCCCCTCCATCCTCAGTGCCTCAAATTTAGTATTGTGCATTGGTGGCCATACATTTCTGGGGAACAACAGGTGAAGCCAGACACTTCAAAACAATGTCCAAGGCATACACAGGCCATTGGGAGCCCTGGGGACGGCCAAAACACAATCCCGAGAGAACCATTAACTGGCGGCACTGCTGGCAACAGCAGACAACTGGCTCCCCTCCTCCACCCCCAGGGTGGCGTCAGGCTGCCTCCAAAAACCTCCCTCCTGGAGGGAGGTTTTTGGAAAACAGCGCGTTCCCTTGGCCTTGGTGGCTGCACCATTGGAGAACAAAACACCATCCCTCACCCACTCACATAATTAGCCATCGGTGCCCTGCTGGACTGCTGAGACCCTCCCTCACTGTCCTCCGACCCCTGGAGGTCGGAGGGCAGCGTGGGCAGATCTCAGCAGTCCAGCAGGGCGACGAAGGCAATGAGGTGAGTGGGAGAGGGACGGGGAAGAGGCGGCTCCATGTGGAGCCGCCTCTCCCGCACTGGCCTCTGCGGGGGCCGCTCGCACACTCCTGTGCGAATGCCCCCCCCCTCCACCGGCAGAATTCCTGCCGGTGGAGGAGCGCCCTTTCCGCAGTGCGGAAAGGGCCCAAGGTACTGGAAAAAGAGGGAAGAAGCTGAGTAGAAGTGAAAGTGTCTTCTCAGCCACCAGTCTATTGGCTGACTGACTTGAAGAGCTGTAGCAACAAAGATTTTACTTCGAGGGCAGCTGGTTGTACTGTTTGAAACCATTTTGTGCCCAGGCCAGCTGGATCACTTCAGTGCAGATTCCAGGCAGGCTCCACTTCTGTTCTTAAGCCCTGTCTATTTTTAAGGAAGTTCTGTAGAGGTCATTGAGCTTACTTCCAAGTTAAGAATGCATAGCTTGGAAACAAAGATTTTGTCACCTGGACTGGATAGATTTTTTTTAATACTGTAAGCCACTTTGAGTTCCACAAGACAGAAAGGTGGCTAATAAATGTCTTAAATAAAAATAATAAAAATAAATTAGGCACTGATCTCTCTCTGTTTCAGTATTCTAGAGAGTATTCTGTTTACGTGGATATCTCAACTGAACCATATCCCTATGCACATTGATTATGATGGAAACATGGACTGGTTCTCTACACAGGTAAGCAATCGTTCCCCCATTCTTACTAAGAGCTATGGTAATGTGCCTAAATGCCAATGATAAAAGAACAGTATTTGACCATGCTCTGTAGTGAAGATGAAGTGCATCAAAAAGGCCAGAGGCTAGAACGCCACAGGGAAAGAGGAATATTGGCAGCAGGAACCTATGAATAGCAAATGGAGGGGGGAATTGAAAATGTAAACTGGTTAACACATACTTGAGAATTTGATTACAGTGGCATTGGATTACATACTGCTCACGTGAAAGACCTAACATAGTTCTGACACTGAAGGTAACAGTGGAGTCTGTTCACAGTCAACTCACAGTCTCCATGATTTGAGTAATCAGGTAATTTGAAATCAAGTAATGTATATGCATATATGAACCAGCTTGGAGGGAGGAGACTGTGTGCATGTCATGCTGGAAGGTACAGTAGTACCTCCTTTAACACTGGGGTAGTGTTCCTTAAAACAGTGCTAAATTCTATAACAGGTATGGTGACACTGGTTCTGATGGGGATATGTTTACACTATTGCCATTTCTTACAAATGTGGTAGCAACTGGAAGAGGTGGCAGCCAGTGGCAGAGCAACCAGGGGGTGGGGGCAATGCATTCGACCAGGTGCACGCCTGGGTGGGGGTGGAAAATTGCCCCCCCCCCTTTTACCTTAGCTCAGCCTAAAAGTGCAGGCTGGAAAAGCAGCCTGTTCACTTGAGGCTGAAAATGGCCTGGTGGGCACTACATTTCCCAGGAGACCTTGCAAGCCCCAAGGTCTCCTGGGAAATGTAGTTCCCACCAGATCATTTTCAGCCTCAAGTGAACAGGCCGCTTTTTCCAGCCTGCACTTTCAGGCTGAACTAAGGCAAGTTTGTGTGTGGAAAGTGGGGTGGGACGGAAAATGCAGAGTGTGCATCGGGCGCAGTATGGCCCAGCTATGCCTCTGGTGGCAACCACCATCTGTCAGCCTCTTTCAGCCTTCTGTGAAGAACCATGCTGGAAAGACACTGAATAGCCTTTCAGTTAAAGGCTTTCTCCCAGGTGTGGCAGCTGCTGATGCCTTCTCTGCCCACTCTGCAGCTCTGGCTGAACATATCTCTTAACCATACAAGTTGTTCACAGAGCTCCAATAGGCCATCTCACCTGCACAGAGTGCCACATCCCTTTTGACCTGGCCACATTTCCTTTGGGCTGAACTGAATATGCTGTGAAGCTGCCAGCCAGTCACCTCCTCTATTTTTTTTAAATCAAATTTTAAGTGAAGCAGTTTTCTAAGAGGTATTACTGTATGATTGGGATAAGATAAACAGAAAATATGGCTATCAGAAGGTGCCCAGTTTAGATCTTCCAGATGTATCCTTTCCTGAACACAAGAATAGATGTCCCTTTCTCTCCTTTCTTGACTCTTTGTGTTTTCAATTCTGGTAATTAAACTATGCAAGGCAGATATAAAATTACAAGTAAAATGCAATTCAGAAATGAATTACAAGAGTTAGACATTAATGTTAAATAAAATTGCTGGAAAATTTCAACATAAATTCACTTTTATGTGTTGTTTTCCAGCATGCCTTTTTCATCAAAGAAAGACAGGTCATAAAGCCAGAAGAAAGCAACACCATTCAGTGATAAAGAAAGAGACAATTTGGAAATAGAGCTCCGAAGTAAATGCTGCACAAATTCAGAACTGGGCATAATTTCAAAAGTGATGCTGACTTTTTGTATTTTGAAAACTTTTAGTGCATTTTTATCCTGCCCTTCATGTAAAGAGGTTAAGGGGCATACTTGATTCACAATAACCCTGTTAAGTAGGTTCACCAAGAAAAAAAGAAAGTAGTTTTTTATATGGTGCTTTTCTCTAATGTATGGAATTTCTAAGTGGCTTTCAATTGCCTTTCCTTTTCTTTCTTTCCTTCCTTCACCCCACCCACGTCCACAACAGACGCCTTATGAGGTAGCTGGGACTGAAAGAGTTTGGAGAGAGTTCTAAGAGAACTGTTACTCAGCAGGTTTCATGTGGAGGAGTGTGGAATCAAATCCTGTTCTCCAGATTAGAGTCTGCTGCTCTTAACCACTATATCTTGATGGCTTTCAGAGAGAATGACTGGGTCAAAGTTACCCAATAAGCATCCATGGCAAAGTAGGGATTTGTACCTGAGTTTTCCCTGTTCTGGTCCAACATTGTAACTGCTTCAGCAAAATGTATCATTTTATTGTTAAAATTTTATTTTGTGTCTTGAATTATACAATAATTTTAAATATAATTATTGTAGAATTATAATGTAAATGCACTTCAAATAAAAAATCATCTCTGTTCATAACTAGAACAATGGAAACTATCTAGAGAAAAAAAATAACATTTTGCAAATATATTTGAATTCGTAGAAATTAATTTAATAGGCAATGAAATATATATGGATCCACATTCAATTCTCTCTCTCTCTCCGTTTTTCTTTCCACCAGCTTCTGGCAACATGTAATGTGAACCAATCATTCTTCAATGACTGGGTAACGGGGCATCTGAATTTTCAGATTGAGCATCAGTGAGTATAAATATTGGGAAATGCGGATTTGGGGGGGAGGGAGTTTCTCAAAGGCAACATTAACAAATTGTCTTGTCATGGTAATTGGGCAATGGCTCCAGGGATTAGTGTGCTCAAGGGGGAAAAACAGTTTAACATACCTTCCTTTTTTCTCCTTCCAGCCTTTTCCCTACAATGCCTCGACACAACTTCTGGAAGGTGGCCCCTCTGGTTAAGTCTTTCTGTGCCAAACATGGTATTGAATATAAGTCAAAGCCCCTGTTTTCTGGCTTTGCAGATATTATATAGTAAGTATGGCGTGAAAAAAATGTCAAAGTAGGTAGAGGTGCTGAGGAATGGAGTTACAGAGAAACATGTGACACACTGATATAAAACACAATTTATCAGGGCTGTTTTGGCACAAACATGTGGCCAGTGGCATATTTGCCTAGGGACATGGGGTACCCTATGTCCCTGGGTGCCCCCTAGTGGAGGGTGCAAAAATGTCAGGTTCGTTTGTGTGTGTTTTGTATTTTTTTAGTGTTGTTTCAGTTTTCGATCCTGATGATACTGTCCAAGTTAGGTGAAGTTTGGTTCAGGGGGTTCAAAGTTATGGACTCCCAAAAGGGGTGCCCCAGCCCCCATTGTTTCCAATGAGAGCTAATAGGAGATGGGGCTACACCTTTGAGGGTCCATAACTTTGGCTCTGCTTCACGGAGACCTAGTCGACATCATCAGGAGAGTCTCCTAAAGATACCCTGAAAGTTTGGTGCTGCTAGCTTAACAATTGCACCCCTGAGTAGCAGGCACGCCTCCAAATTGTCCTTAGATTCTCACTTTTAAATCCACCCCCTTCGGCATGCAGGACCTCTAAAGGGAGAATCGCTTTCGCAGGAAGTCCTGTGTTTAAGTTCACATTGATGATAGTGATGCTGTTTCAGGGTGCGGGAGAATCTCCCCCAACAGCATCATTTTCAATGTTTTTTTTTAACTGGGGACCTCAGATTCTCTCTTTAAGGTGGATTTAAAAGAAGAATCTGGACTCCCTCATTTAAACACCATTGAAAGTTTGGGTGTGGATTCCAGTGGAGGTGTTTTGTGAGAGGTGATGCTGACATTTGTTTGGTAAATGTTTTGCTGGGAGTGATTTGTGAGAGATTTGCATGCTTTAATACCCACTTGCAGTGGCTTGGAGCTGTTTCTCAGGCTAACAACCTACCTCATAGGGTTGGTGTGAGGACAAAATTAGGAAAGAGAGTTGGTGGGAAGAGAGCCATGTATGTTTTGCTGGGGGTGGGAAGTGTTTTGTGAGCTGGTGCAAAAAATCATTGTTTGATTGTGGTGGGGGAGGGTGGCTGCCCATATGGCCAAACTCAGGTTTTGTCCCTGGGCTCCAGTTTGCCTAGAAACGCCTCTGCTTATCGCTGCTGCAAATGCATAGGAACATCCACAGGGACAGTTGCCCAACATTTTCTTTGCCTTAGATCTCCAAGGCTACCATTTCCACCTACATTTTCAGGCCTTAAACAAATGGGTAATTGGCATTCTAGCAGTTTATTGTAATAATATATAACTTCCCAGATTTGTTTTTTAAAAAATAATAACTTGCTAGCCCTTGTGGTGCCCCGACCAGGATGGTTCAGGCTAACCTGATCTCATCATATCTCAGAAGCTAAGCAGGGTTGATTCTGGTTAGTACCTGGATGGAAGACCACCAAAGAATACCACAGTCACTATGCAGAGGAAGGCAATCGCAAACCACCTCAGTCTCCTGCCTTGAAAACCCTACTAGGTTACCACAAGTCGGTGACTTGTCAGCACTTTACAGGCATACAGTCCTTCTGATTGTGAAGTTACAAGAAGAAATGTGCAGCCATTACCTTTCCTCTTATTATTCTACAACAAATTAGATTGTTATAATTAGGGGTGTGCATTCTGATACACCTGAGCTGAAAATATACCCTACAAGTACCTTATTGGTATTTTGGCATATATTCAGCTTCCAAATATATCTGGGAATTTTTCAGGGAACAAAAAAAAATGGTCTCCAAAAGTCCCAGAAATATTCGGGATCATTGACTTGTCTTGTGTGCATATACTGAGGCCACCACATCATCTGGAGAACTGGGATAGAGCTTGTTCATATGGGATCTGGAAAATAATTGTTTGGTTTGCACAGCTCCAAATCATTTTGAAAGCTGTCTGATAAGATTTGCCAAGATTTTTAAATGAAGAATATTTTGGGCTAATTGTAATTCTTATCAGATTGCAAATATGGTATCTTGACTTCTTTGACCATGTATAGGTGAAGTATATATGAGGTGGCTATAGATTTCTCACTGAGGCTCAATCCAGATGGGGAGCAAACTCCACCGTGACTGGAGATGGTGCAGGAGAGGTGGCTCCAATGGAGCTCTTGGCAGCGCAATAAGCACTGAGGAAGGAAAACCCCACTGCTGCCCGGAAAAGCTCCACTGCACAAAATGGCTTATGCCATGTGTTTCCATGGTGTAAGTCAGAGTGCTACATAAGTTAGAGTGCTGTGTAGCTCCTCAGTGGTGCCCACCTTTGGGTTTGGCCACCATGGAGCTGTGTAGCGTCAGCATGCTGGCGTCTTTGCTCACCAGCATAAGTGCCTCTTATGCCGGGAGGGGGGAGGACAAATGTGCCAGCGTGGGCCTCTGCTGTTCCTAAATGCTGATTTGTGCAACCACCACCACCACCCTCCATCTGCATTGCGCTGTAAGTCTTCTGTTTTTGTGACTGGCTGCATTATAGTTCTATGTCTTTCTTTCTAAAAATTCTTTATTTTGCTTCCTTCTCTCTTTCATGATTTTCTCATTATGAGTGTATACTCTTAGTAGTTCTGGTAATTGGGTGCAGATTGGATGTCCAAATAATGCAGTTGCATAAGGAATCCCTGCAGTGCTATTCAGAGTTGCTCTGTAGTTTCTTCAGAATTTGTACAGTTCTAATTCGATATTTTTCCCTTCTTTGTCTGCAATTCTTAGGCCCCCTTCAGATTACCATTGTAAACCAGATGTCATCCATTGCAGGCTTGTTTCTGAGTGAAGCGATATACAGACAGGCATTTCATTTCAGTCCCTCTATGATCCATCATTAAAGTGCTCTGAAGCATCTTTGCTATTTCAAACTGTGCCACTACTGCCCCCCCCCCTATTTCCACACTGCCTTCTTTATTGGTTTTTTAAAAACATTCTAAGATTTGTTCTATAGTACCAGAGCAGGGGCGTAATGAGGCAGCCCTGGGCAAACTGTAGCCCTGGGCAAAAGCTGAGTTGGATGCCCCGCTGCCACTCCACCACTTCGACTCAAATTTTTTTTTGCACCAGGCCATTGAATTGGTGCCTGCAGAAACGCATTTCTGATGATTGGGATCGGCACCAAAATTTCAGGGGATTATCATCTAGCAACTTCATCAAAACTTATGGTGCCCAAAGTTTGGTGCCAGTTTGCGTTTTGAGGGGGCCCAAAAGTTATGTACCCTCAAAGAGGGTGTCCCCATCCCCCATTCTTTACCTGCTACAAGGAGATGGGGAGTTACCATCTTCTGGCAGGGTCCATAACTTTGGACCCCCTGAACTAAATCTGCAATTCAAACCTTTAAAAGCCATGCATGATTCAGTCTCCAGATGATACCCTGAAATTTTGGTGCTGATACATCCAAGAATGCCCTCCCTGCAAGAACATCCCGAAATTTGCCCAAGAATCTTTGTTCTGCATTGAGTTTTCTGCATTGCTGTCAATGGGGATTGCAGGCTGGGGGGGGGGGGCACATTTCTGAAGGCAAAGTCTCAAAACTTTCAGTGTCTCATAAGGAGACTTCCCTAATGATACCCCCCAGGTATGGTGCAGTTTGGTTCAGGGGGGCCAAAGTTATGGACCCTCAAAACTGTAGCCCCCATCTCCTATTAGCTCCCATTGGAAACAATGGGGGATAGGGGCACCCCCTTTGGGAGTCCATAACTTTGGACTCCCTGAACCAAACCTCACCAAACTTGGGGGGTATCATAAGGACAGTCTCCCAGTGACACGCTGAAATTTTGGTGCCGCTAGCCTAAAAACTACGCCCCCTGCAGGCCGAAAATGGAAAACCACTAAAAATACCCAAAAACGAAACCAGCCTTTTGATGCCCCCCACAAGGTGATGCCCTGGGCAGCTGCCCACCTTGCCCAATGGGCATTATGCCAGTGTACCAGAGTAATCCAATCCCCCCCCCAATGCTGGTGATATGCCAATTCAGTGCTATATCACCAGCATTGGGATGCACTGAATTACTATGGTACTATAGCGTTAAAGCACAAATCTAAAAATATTTTTAGAAGCCGAAAAATAATGCACCATGGAAAAGGACAGAGAGGAAAAGTGGCCCTTTTGGAAGTGCTTCTGACAATTTAAACAGCACACTGCAGCAAGGGGAGAAAGCAGAACACAAGCAGCTTTGTCTGAAAAGGAGAAAAAAATTGGTTAGCAGTCAGGAGCCTAAACGGTTATGTTTAGAATGACACAAAAATCAATTACCAACTGGCTGCTAAAATGGATTACCAGGGCAACTTGAAAGGGGCCTTAATGTCTTCTTTAAGAACCTCATGAACCATTCAACTTTTCCATTGTCCTGGGACCAGAATTATTTTTCAAAGATAGAACCCAAGAAATTCAAGAAATTGTGCAAAGTACTATTAAAACATGCCGTATCATGATTTCTCACCCTCTATGATATTTCAAAAGTTGAAAATATTTTGTCTAGCTAGTACTGAAGTAGCAGAAACTAGTTCAAAAACAACTGGAAATTTGGAATAGTTATACACAACAACAAAGTGTGAGCCAGAAAGGTCATGGATATCTTCCCTGACTTCTGCCCTGAGCTGAAACAGCAAAGTAGTTATTTGTAGGGGCAAAAGTTATGCTCTAGTAGTGCTGACTGATAAAGGAGGGAAGATTTGATTCAGCATGCCACTTGCAAATCCATTGTTGGGAACCAGACCTTTTCCGGAAGAAGGTGCTTAGTTTTCACTATTCCTTGATGTTCTTTGTCAGCAAAAGATATGGTCTGAGCCAGGGGTAGGGAACCTGCGGCTCTCCAGATGTTCAGGAACTACAATTCCCATCAGCCCCTACCAGCATGGCCAATTGGCCATGCTGACAGAGGCTGATGGGAATTGTAGTTCCTGAACATCTGGAGAGCCGCAGGTTCCCTACCCCTGGTCTGAGCCAACAGACTTCAAGGCCTAAAAATCCTGGATCCTCTTAGAAGCCATTGAAGAAGAAGAAAAGTTTGGATTTATATTGCTCCTTTTCCTCCTGTAAGGAAACTCAAAGGGGCTTACAATCTCCTTTTGCTCCCTTTTCCCAACAAACAACCTGTGAGGTGGGTGGGGCTGAGAGAGCTCCAGTGAAAACTCAAGGTCACCCAGCTGGCATGTGTTGGAGTGCACAAGCTAATCTGGTTCACCAGATAAGCCTCCAGAACTCAAGTGGCAGAGCAGGGAATCAAACCTGGTTCTCCAGATTAGAGTGCACCTGCTCTTAACCACTACACCATGCTGCCTCTCTTGACAACCTAAGGAGGGGATGGGGCTCAAACCCCAGGTGCTACTTCCATCAGTGGGGAGTGCATTCTGCCACCAGTCCCTCTCCCTCCCCACCCCAGGAGCGAAGAGCTGGAGTATTGCACTCCCTGCTACCTCCTCCTCCCCTGTGGTCCCCACCACCTCCCAGCTGCCTCTGCTGCTGCCGCCAGCTGCCTGCTCTCTGCTCAGGTTTCTGCTGCCCACAGGTGCCTCTCCCCTGGGTGGGCACTCTTGAGCTGAGGGTAAAGGGTGCAGCAGCAAGCCAGGCTGCTGCAGGCTTAGTGACTGGGTGGAAGACAAGGGCATGTACATGCCCATCTCGCACATTGGTTTCCTCCCAGCTGTGTCTTTGCCACCAGCCCTTCAGCCCACTATCAGGTGAAAAGCATCAGGCTCAGGTGGCAGACACACCAGGAGCAAGGTGAGTAGTTGGGCCCACCATTACTAGGGTATCAGTGTTCTCTGTTTCAACAGCAAACAAAAACCATTAGTGCAACAGGTAGGCCAATTGGCTTGACCAGTTCTACCCCTTTCTGGCTAATTGCCAGTTGATTTTTTTTTCATTTAATGGAGGGCATGGTAGAGACCAGGTATTAATTCTTAGTGCCAAAGGAATTGGCTGTGCTGTGACCTTTGCAACAGCCAATTTTCATTTTCATTTTTCACTTCTTTCCCTCCATTCTCTCTCTCCCCTTCTCTCTTTCATTCCTCTTTTCTTTCCTCCGCTCTTTTCTTCTCTCCCTCTCTCATTCCCTCCCTCCTTCCTGTTAACACAACTAGCGTGGCCCGGCATTCCCCCCAGCTTCTACTGCCCCACTGTGTAGGTCGTGCTGGGGTAATGACGTCTGAGGGGGTCACAATTTTAGTGCTTGCCTTGGGTGCCAAATTCTGAAGCTACGTCTGTTAGCAGCAGGTTTGTATCTGATGAAGGGAGCTTTGAATCTTGAAAACCTATACCCTGAAAAATCTTGTTGGTCTCTAAGGTGCTACTGGATTCGAACCTAACATGTTCATGTTAGCAACTGTTCTTATCAGATTAAAAAAAAGATTTCAAGATGGCTTATTTATCAGGTGTGAAGTTAGGAATCTGAAGAAAGGCATTCTGCTATTGCATTGTAAACTGTAGTAATTGCATGCTGTAGACAGGAATTGATGCATTTGTGACTTGAGAGGAAATATATGAGTTTCTGCAAATTCTGTGCAGCATGAATGGTTGAAGCCTATGTGTAAGGATGTCTTGAAAAATAATCTGTAGGGTTTGGAGCTGCAGCATCCAGCATTCAATATGAGCTGGTGGCTGGACATAGGTTGCAGTAGCTTGTGATCAGTAACTGTCGTGAAATAATTCCCAGAAAGGAACAAGTGGATATGTAAACTGTCAAAACTTCTTTTTAATATAATTTTTATTAATGTCTCAAATATAATTCAAGAACAGAAAAGAAAATATAGAAAAAGAATATATATATAAACTCTAACACACTGGATCTTAGAATTACAACACTAATATTCAGAGAGAACATTACATAGTTTTAAAATCATTACCTTCTACCCTTTAGTTCCCAAACAGCAATAAGTATATAGCAAACAGTTACTTATCTTAATAAATTAATATTCTTAAAAACTGCTCTTTCTTTTTGTGAGTAGCAGTGCTGAACTGGTGAAAGAGCTTTGCTGTCAGATGCGATGGTTAATGTATGCCCATTGGAATCTACTTGTGTCACTAGCTCTAAGCCCCATTTGGGCTGGCAGCCACTGTGAGCTCAGTGTTTCTCCAGGTATCAAAATATGCCCTTGTTTTATCCCTAGAGGGCGAAATGTCTCAAGGCAAAATAAAGCCGCCTGATGTTTAGGTGTCCATGCTTTACTCTCTCTGGTGAGTTCCTGCAGGGAGTGAATTATGGTCACAAGGTTAGGAATGGAACACCCAAAATATTTTATTCCCTTTTTACTTTCACTAGCCACATGGTGCAGCCTTGGGGGGGGGGGGGGGGGATTCACAGTTTTTTGTTTATTTATTTTTACAAACCATATTTGGCAGCTGGGGGGCATGCAAGGGAAGGGGAGTGAGAGGTGGCATGCAAGGGAAGAGGAGGGAGGGAAGGGGTAGCATGTAAGGAAGGGGGAGGAGGGCCGGCATCTGGACATGGCCCACTCACCCCAGAGGAGGGAGGGGGAGGGGTGGCATGCAAGGCAGGGGAGTGAGGGGGAGGAAAGGGAGAGAGGGGTGCCATGCAAGTGAAGGGGAGGGAGAAAGGGGAGGGAGAGAGAGGGTGGTATGCAATATGTGTGGATGACATACTTGAATCTAACCCCCCAGTGCAACTGGTACAATCAAGGTTTGTACGTGTGTCTACACAGGTGTATAAAGGCATAGGAATGTGATACATGAAACACTCAGAAATCACATGTGCCATGCAAGGACATAGGTAAGGGGGGGTTCCCAGATTCAAACCTCCCAATACATGTCCAAAGCTCTGCCCCGTTTATGGTTTTTTATATTTTAGTTTATTTTCAGTTTTTGGCATGTAGGGGGCGCAGCTTTTAGACTAGCAGCACCAAAATTTCAGGGATTTTATGGGAGACTCTCTTTCTGATACCATCCAAGTTTGGTGAGGTTTGGTTCAGGGAGTCCAAAGTTATGGACTCCCAAAGGGGGTGCCCCATCCCCCATTGTTTCCAATGGGAGCTAATAGAAGATGGGGGGTTACACCTTTGAGTGGCGGGGGTTGGGGAGGCATGGAACCCACCCCATAAAAAATCTATACCTACGTCCCTGATGCCATGTAAGGTGTGGAGCTAATAACACTATCATAGCTATTAACAACCTAGAGAAAAATTCTTTGTCCCTTGGAGGCTTAATATGTGCAAGTAGGCAACTGAAGCTTCTCATGGTATGGAAATAAATAACATAATTAAACACCTATTAAATGGATAGGACATGCTTTTTTTCTCCAGTCAGTTAGCAACCCTACTTTCAAATTGGTGCTAAGTTTAAGCCAAAAGCAAAGAACCAGAGAAAGAAAACAAGAATGCAATACAGATTAAAACAGAGCCAAATCAGCCTGCAAATGCTAAGCAGAATTTTTTTCAACCTGATGCCTAAAATGGAAGAGATTTAGTACCAGATGGTTTGCTATGGGGAGTTAATTCCAAAGAAGAGGTGCCACAAAGAAAAGACAAGAGTAGACACAGAAAACATTCTACAGATGAATTATCAGATTCACATGAGAGTACACAGTCTGTTAGCTCCCACTATTGTCCTACAATAGCTTGCTTAGTGGTGCCAATAAAATATAGAGATTTCTATTAGAAAATGTATAGTGCAATCCTATGTGGAGTTATATCCTTCTAAGATTTCACTGTTAAATATGTGACATGCCTTGAAGGAGTAGAGGCATTCAAAGATGGCTAACAACATGGATATAGTGCTTCTCACTGCTTGAATTTCCTTTTTGCTTGAATCAGAGGCCATCAAATGTACACTCTTTCGTTGTCTCATCCTTCCTTGTAGCAATTAACTCAGCTCTTATTGTTTGTTCTTGATAGTTCTTTGAAGAATTCAGGCGAGATCTGGCTTGAGGCATTTAACCATGCCTGAGAAGTGCATTCCAGAGCGATGACAATTATGAAGATACCACAGATGAAACTGAAGGCCAAAAGCCTGTGGCCCTGAAAATGGACTTATTACTGAGTAAGCTTGCATAGGGTTGGACTGTAAATATAGCATGATTACTGCTACTGTTCAACTTTTCTGGAACCTTTCTAAACTATTTATAATTTTGTTGTAAAATGGTGCATGCTTTAGACAATAAACCATGCTAACAAAATATCAGACACTGAGCTTATTGAAATAATCTATTTTACAGAGTTTCAGATAAGGCGGTCCTTGGGTCACCTTCCCAGGATGCCTGACCCAGCTGCTGGCTTGCTCTGACTCTGGGCACCAGCAAGCTAGCTGTTTACTTCCTGACACTCTGGGCCCTCATTCTTATATCACTCCCACCATCCCCTTAAGCCCTACCCTGGACTCAGTCTCCTCAGCCTGGCCTTTCCTGGGCTTTTAAAGTCAGCTGCCCTGCCATATCCCAGGCCTTGTTAGACATATTGTTCCACTAGCTGAGAATGCCATGGCCCTGCTTGAGGCCACTTAGACATCTTTTGGGCCAGGAACCACTAGTAGATTGTTATTTGCAGATCTCAGCATCTGTTGGGGAACATATGGGGAGAGGAGGTCCCGCAGATATGATGGTCAGAGATTGTTTAGGGCTTTAAAGGTCAGTATCAAAACATTGAAGTTGATTTAGTCTTCCACCCACAGTCAATGCAGATGGAGGAGCACAAACTGTATTTATGCCCACCACAGAGTCCCTGTAAGGATCTGTACTACCACAGTCAGCACCATTTGGAGCTTTAAAAGCAAGTTCAAGGGCTGCCCTGAATACAGCAAGTTGCAATAGCCCAATTTATAGGTGGCCGTTGTATGGATCACTGTAGCTATGTTGGTTTGGGTCAGGTAGAGTGCCAATTATCTCACCTGGCAAAGGTGATAGAAAACCTGGTGAGCCACATGTGTGACTTGAGCTTCCATTGAGCCTCTGAAATTCTGCACACACTGCTGGAAGCAAGTCTATCCATCCAACTGACTCCAGAATCACAGTCAAATTCTCATGTGTCAGCACTGTCATGTCAAACAGAAACAACTGCATAAAGTCCTTAAAGGATCTAAGGATCTCCACAGTCGGAAAGATAGCCAACCACTTATGTGCACTGAGCTGGCTCTTTTTCTGTACCTCTGCAGTTTCATGGAAAAAGTGACGAGGGCTCCCTTCTGCTCCACCAAAATCTCAAGAATGGTTTAGGAGGAGTTCCAGATAGTGCGGACCTCGCCAAACAAACAGCACTGTGGCTCTGTTGTCACCTCTTGCTTCTCATGTAGCATATGGGAGTCTTTCACACTGCATGAGAAGTGACCCATGAGATGCTAGCATTCCTGGAGGAAGGGTCCAGTCCAGATGTCAGACAGGAAGTGCGCAATACTCCCACAAGCATGGGACAACTATTTCTTCAAGAGGCCCCTAGCAGCCCTGTACAACAAGGGCATCACATTTTTGCTCATCATGGTATCAGGAGGCATATACCAAGGATAGGCATCTTTGAGCAGCTTGCAGAAACTGACTTCTATTGTTCTGAAGAGCTGACAATCAATTGTGATTATTTGGCCAATGGTATGGGTTAATACTTCACACTTCATACAAAAAAATTAAAAACCCAAATTACTTAAAAATAAACCAATTATCTCAAACAGTTCAATGTCTTCTTCTCCAGGTAGCAGGCAGGCAGCAGGAATACAATGTACGCATGTAATCATCCAGGGGATATACACTGCATGAGAGATGTTCTGAGCCAGGAGGTGCTCGATCCCAAATCAGGACACAGATGGACAGCTGTTTTCTTTATTGTGATATTCCTTTTCCACAACATTGTCAAATTTCATGGCTTTGAATGAACTTATAAGGTGTTGGACAGAGCACCTAGCAATAGGAAATTATTGATGCTGGTAGATTTTCAGATACTGCAGAAATTCAGTCATTAAACTGGACTTAACTCCTTTCAAGTCACATTTAATGTAAAGAGGCATATTGAAGACTGATAGTGCATGTGATAGAAAGCCAATTCAAGACAGTTGTGGCATTTTCAAAGGACAGTGATGCTCATTTTCTCATTTTCATTGTGCATGCTGTAGACACCACAAGATGATGTTGGTTTATATATTGTATTGTATTAAAACATCTAATAGAATCCGTTCTACCTTGTAGGACAGTGGTGACGAACCTATGGCATGGGTACCAGAGGTGGCACTCAGAGCCCTCTCTGTGGGCACGCACAGAGTCGCCCCCCACGCATCTAGGCTGGCTTGGGCTGCTGGGCTCGATTATTAGCATTAAACCGAAGATCTAATTTTGGGAAGCAGTGTAGGTAACCCTGTTAAGCACTGTTAAACCCCACTGATTTTCATGCGAAGAACTAAAGCGTGATCCTTTACCTGAGAGTAAGCTCGGTTGCTGGCAATGGGGCTTGCTTCTGAGTAAACCCTCCTAGGGTCGTGATTCACCTGTTGGAAGAGTTGAACAGTTGCTTCAAAGCAAAGCCACCGACTACCACCACTCAAGCTTACTCCCCGAAGTAATGCACACGCCTCAGAGCCAATTGTTTTTCTAAACTAAAACCTCAGTATTCAGGTTAAATTGCCATGTTGGCACTTTGCGATAAATAAGTGGGTTTTGGGTTGCAATTTGGGCACTCGGTCTCGAAAAGGTTCGCCATCACTGTTGTAGGAATTCAAGATGGCTTACAATTCAAACAGCAATAAAACACAATAAATACACAGTACATGTAACAACTGAGAGCCAACATGGTGTACTAGTTAAGGTAGCAGACTAGGATCTGAGAAACTCAATTTTGGATCTCCACTCTGCCACAGAAATGTGCTGGGTAACCTTGGGCCAGTCCCACTCTCAGCCTCAACCCTCACAAGTACATGGATGGCATATGGCATGACATGGAGACAGGCAATGGCAAACCACCTCTGTATCGACAACCTTCCAGATTGCCATAAGTCAGCTGTGACTTGGCAGCAAAATACACATTCATAGAAGCCATTAATTTAAAATCAATAATTTAAAACTGCCGGTAGGCAGAATAACTGAAACCAATCAAATGCAGTCATGGATAAAACCATCTTCAGCTGCCTCTGAAGGCTGAGAGTGAGAGGGCCAGGAGCACTTCCCTAGGAAAGCTGTTCCACATCATAGAAAAGACATTACGTACCCTTAGATGTAAATGCTACCCAAGTGTTCCACAACAGCACTGCTACCTTCTCACATGCTGACCAGGCAACTGTCCAAGAGTGGCAGCTGGTTGGAGGCCCATGACCAGTCTCCTGATTCGGACTCTCCCAGCACTAGCACCCGTGTGGCCAGGGGTTCCGGGGGAGGGGAGGTTTCTTCTTTCTCTGACCAGGTCTACAGTGATGAATCCACGGAATTTTCATCTACGGACAGCGAAGAAGAAGAGGAGCGGAAACGGTCCCGCAAATCCCGGACCAGAAGGCGCAGGGCTTCTAAGTGCAGATGTTCCAGGAAGCACCATGACACCTCGTCGTCCAGTAAGTTGTCCTCAGATGAGGACTCTGCCCAGGCAGATGGGTTTTACTGGGTTTCACCTGAGGGTATCCCATCCCTCCCCCCTCCTTTGGCTAAATGCCGCAATCTCAGTTTAGCCCTCCCACAGGATGGGACGGATCATGACTCGGTCATGTCCAATGGCGAGCTGCTCCAGGACCCCCCGGGGTGGCACCTGCCCAACTCCTTGTGCCAGTTACTTACAACTGCAAGAACTTCTCCCTCCAAACTCCCCACCATGGTGCCCAGCTGCTTCCATCAGTTAATTCTCAGAACCCCTTGCTATACTCTTTGAAAACTACTGGAGAAAAGGAGAAGTCCCAGCGGACTGGAGGAGAGCTAATGTTGTCCCCATGTTTAAAAAGGGGACAAAAGAGGACCCAAACAACTACTGTCCAGTCAGCCTGACATCAATACCAGGAACGATTCTAGAGCAGATCATTAAGGAAACAGTCTGTAAGCACTTGGAAGGGAATAATGTGATCACTGAAAATCAACATGGTTTTTTCAAAAACAAGTCATGCTAGACTAATCTTATATCTTTTTTTGATGGGGTGACAAACTTGGTAGATGAAGGGAATGCTGTGAACATAGCAACCCTTGATTTTAGTAAGGCCTTTGACAAGATGCCTTATGATATTCTTGCAAGTAAGCTGGAAAGATGTGGATTAGATAATGCAACTGTTGAATGGATTTGTAATTGGTTGACTAGCCAAATACAAACAAATACAAATCAATGGCTCATTTTCATCCTGCAGAGAAGTGGGTAGTGGGGTGCCACAGGGTTCTGTCCTGGGCCCAGGGCTATTCAATATTTGTATCAATGACTTAGATAATGAAATAGAGGGCATGTTAATCAGATGATACCAAATTAGGAGGGGTAGCTAATTCCCTGGAGGACATGGGCAGGATTCAAAATGATCTGGACAGATTAGAGGCCTGGGCCAAAACTGACAAAATGAATTTCAACAAAGCTAAATGTAAGATTCTACATTTAGGCAGAAAAAAATGAAATGCACAGATAAAGGATGTATGATGCATGGCTTGACAACAGTATGTGTGAAAGGGATCTGGGAGTCTTAGTAGACCACAAACTGAACATGAGTCTGCAGTGTGATATGGCAGCCATGAAAGTCGATGCAATTCTGGGATGCATCAATAAGAGTATAGTGTCTAGATCGAGGGAAGTAATTGTAGGTCTAGAATCCATGCTGTACAAAGAGAGACTTAAGGAGCTGGGGATGTTTAGTCTGGAGAAGTGAAGGTTAAGGGAAGACATGATAGCTACCCTGTTTCCCCGAATATTAGACATCCTCTGAAAATAAGACGTAGTAGAGGTTTTGCTGAAGTGCAAAATATAAGGCATTCCCCGAAAGTAAGACGTAGCAAAGTTTTTGTTTGGAAGCATGCCCGACGAACAGAACACAGAAAAATAAGACATCCCCTGAAAATAAGACATAGCGCATCTTTGGGAGCAAAAATTAATATAAGACACTGTCTTATTTTCGGGGAAACACGGTATGTTTAAATATTTGAAGGGATGTCATGTCGAAGAGGGAGGGAGCTTGTTTTCTGCTGCCTCAGAGACTAGGACACAGAGTAATGGATTCAAGGTGCAGAAAAAGATATTCCACCTAAACATTAGGAAGAACTTTCTGTCAGGGCTGTTCGACAGTGGAATTCACTGCCTTGGAGAGTGGTGGTGGAGTCTCCTTTGGAGGTTTTTAAACAGAGGCTGGATGATCATATGTCAGAACTGCTTTGACTGTGTGTTCCTGCATGGCAGGAGATTGGGCTTGATGGCCCTTGTAGTCTCTTCCAACTCTATGATTCTATAATTCTCTTCCAGTGCACTTTATAGGGAATCCGTGGCAGGGTCTGAAATGGTTTTATTGTAATGTATTATAAACTGCCTTGAAGACCTAAATAGTGGAGAGACAGGTTAACTAGCTTTGAAATGGGTGAGTGTGCACAATTGTGTAAGTTACCAGCTCTGATAGTTATGTGTAATGTAAAATGCACTAGTGTTGCTGCATCCTGACTTTGTTAAACCAGGCTACCCCAATCTTGTCAGATCTTGCTAAGCAGGGTCTTGCTTAGATCTTGCTAACTACTGACCATCTAACTACCTGGTCAGTAGTTAGATGGGACACTACCAGGAAAGAAAGAAAACAAGCATTGGCAGGAAGGGCGTGGATTTAAAAGGGGAAATTTAGGGGGTGCCTGCTGTCAGGGGTGCAATTATTAAGAAAACAGCACCAAAATTTCAGAGTATCTTTGTGAGACCCTACTGATGATACCACCCAGGTTTGGTGAAGTTTAGTTCATGGGGTCCAAAGTTATGGACACTCAAATGTGTAGCCCCCATCTCCTGTTAGCTCCCATTGGAAATAATGTGGGATAGGGGGACTCTCTTTAGGAGTCCATAACTTTGGACTCCCTAAACCAAACCTCACCAAACCTGGGTGATATAATCAGGAGAGTCTCCCAAAAAAATCCCTGAAATTTTGGTGCTGCTAGTGTGCCCTCTACTGGCCAAAACTGGAAAAAACACTGAAAATACAAAAACCACAAATGAATCTGCATTTTGGGCGCCCACCACAAGGGGGCGCCCTGGGCAACTGCCCACTTTGCCCAATGTGAGGAACGCCTCTGGTTGCCATGATTCAGCTTCAACTTGATGGAGAAAATGTTGCTGCAGGCAAACCAAAATCTTTTTGGTTAAACAATTTGAGGAGTCAAGCTGTGGACAAGCATTCTGTCATGATTTGATTGCTTACCTCATGCCAGAAGGTCTTGTTATTTTTGTTGTATTTCTTACGGTGAAAATTACATTTCTATCGATGTTAGCAAGTTAATTAGCAAGTTAATTAGCAAGTTAAAAGGTCAACTATGAAGGTGGTCTGTTAATCTTACAGTTTTAATTAATGAAGTTGCTCCATTTGAGCTGTAATCTATCTGTCTGTCTAGAGCATTTTTATCCTTCCATTTTACTAAATTGCTCCAAACTGCAACTCTGGTTTCTCTCTTCCTCAATTCTACAGCATTTTGACAGAGATAAGAAACACAGTCTGTGCCACACCACTTCAGACCGTGGGAAGAGGTTCTTTAAAGGAAATTTTACTTTTAAATGAACACTTCTGGTGTAGGGAATTTTTTTGTGAGGGAGGGCTATAGTGATATTTCCAGCATAACACTTCTAATTCTCTTTTCAATTTCACCATAAGTGCCATTCAGTTCTCAAAAGGGGGGAAAGCAGTTCTATGTACTGAACACAAGAAGGCAGCAAACAGTTCTCTGACTGTATAACAACCAAGGGCTGTAGTTACAGAAGGGTGAACTGATTTTGTTCAAAGAGAAATGAAAGTAAAATCCCTTTCTTAAAAGAAAATAAGATGAATAACTCTATTTAAAGAAGTGAATGACAGAAAAAGAAATTCCCCTCCCCATAATTCAGCAGTTACTTCCCCCAGCCTCCACTTATTGGACTGCCAGCCTCTGCTTACTTTGTTGCAGAAGGCCATTCCCAACATTTCTGACTGTTTTTCACTCATCACATAACAACTTGGGGAGATTGTACAGGAATTTTCAAAACAAGTGGCAACAGGAAAAAGTTGCTAACAACAATATTCTAACAACACCAAACACTCTGTAATAGAAAGCAATATACTTGGGTTTATACTAGATGGCAGCTCGAGTGTATATATTCATTGCAGGCACCAAGCAGTATGTCATGTAGTTGCTGAAAGGCACTGTACAATCCAAAGGGGGAGGGGTTAAGTCACATTAGAAGCAGTGGAAGGATTGAACCGGCAATCATGCCACAAGCTCCATGCAAAGTGGCACAAATGCTGGCACAGAGGGATTTAACTTGGCGAGAATCTCTATCTAGCCCAGCTCAGTTGCGGTTTAAAGGATGGGTGAAGAAAAGAATTCCCAACACTCAGGTTTTAAGGGAAAAAAATATTTTTACTGTGGAGATCCAATATCTATCACAGCATACACTCTCTTTCTCTCTGAGAGAGTCACACCCAACCAGACAAAAGACCTCTCTTCTTATATCTTCAAAAATGTGCACGTCATGATTTCCTTACATACATGCCTTAAAATCAATTTGCTAGTTTGACTTTTTAACACAAAGCTGAAAATTTCTTCTGCTCTTTGGCTTGTTTGTCCTTTTTATAGATAAGGCAATAAAACTAATTCCAGCCTTCCTGGTTTCAATCAAGATAACCAGTTTCAAACATTCCTGAAGGTGACTATGTCCAAAGAGAAACTTTTCCAGGATAACATGATTTCACATACATCTTATTTACTAAAAAGGTGAAAATGATTTAACAATTGTTTATGATATGTGGTTTCCCTAGAATACATCCTATGCATACCTTTCATATATTTCACTATCATTTCAGAGTTCATTAAAATATAGTAAAAACACATTTTAATTATCTCAGATTTATCTCTCTAATCTTTGACATCTTCATTTCTGTGTTTATTAACTTAGTCCTTCACATCTAGCTGAGGATGCCTTTAGGTCTATAAGACATGCTCTACCTCACGTCTTTAGTCCTGTATCAGGATGTTATAAATTCCTCAGTGATATAAGATCTTCCCTGCTTTGTAACTTGCTGACCAGTTACTTTTACTACTGAGAGAGAGACTCTTTGATTTTCAGTTTATATAGATCCCTTATTCTTTTATATCAAATATAATATTCAATCCTATTTGCCTGTTCCCATAACAGTGAACACTAATAATGTCTCTATCCATTACTGTTTTTGTGATATAAGGTACAAATTGAGGCAGCAACAGTTTTTTCTGTTTCAGTTGAGGTAGCTATGTTTTCTTCCCCCCCCCCCCCCACCATCTCGGGCTCCCTCCATTCCAGTTTCCATCCTCTTCCACCCTCTTTCCTTCAATGGATTTAGTATATTGCATTTTAGTGAACCGCTGGCATCAGTGATTGAAAGGGGTTTATATGTTGTTTTAAATGTTATTTTAAATTGATGTTATTGTTTATATAACATGTTGGAAGCTGCCCTGAGCTTGTGAGGGAAAGGGCAGCGAAAGGAAGGAAGGAAGGAAGGAAGGAAGGAAGGAAGGAAGGAAGGAAGGAAGGAAGGAAGGAAGGAAGGAAGGAAGGAAGGAAGGAAGGAAGGAAGGAAGGAAGGAAGGAAGGAAGGAAGGAAGGAAGGAAGCTTTCCAGGGAGCAATGGTGTGTGTCGGGTGGGGGGGGAGAGTGTCAGTGAGTTTGGAGGGGGGGTGCAAAGAAGGGGGCTGTTGGAAGGGGTAGGGTTGTTGGAAGGATAATTCTTCCTCCCACCTGTTCTTTCTAAAGTGACACCACCTGCTCTTGCTGAAGCAGGTTGTAGGGGGTGCTGGGTATGCACCATGGCGTGGTTGCTTAAGTTGAGTTTGGCAAGGAGAATCTGGCGAGGATTGGCATACAGGTGCCTGTGCAGGGTGTGGAGGGTGGGAGATAAAGTGTTTGTGCTGAGCAGGAGAGGTGCTGGGCAGTCATGCCAGATCCAGCCAACTCTGTGGCGTGGTGCCCACAGCTATGCATGGACACGTTGAGGTAGGTCTAAGTCTCCCAGGGTGCTGCTGTTATGGGACTGCTTTAGAGTGTGTGCTCTGAGCAACTGGGTTCTTTCTGAGCTGGGGGGTGGGCTGGTTCCTCCCCCCCCCTGCCCCCATTCCATAGTTCTGAATGTAAAAATGTACCTTTGAGTAGAGGGAGGAATCTACTCAGTTTTGAATGTATCCTTCTCCAGTAGCTCTAGAATAAGGTGACCACAAGCTGATTTGAGCCAGTATGTGGGGTAGTGGTTAAAGGGTCTGCCTGGGATCAGGGAGGCCTGGATTCAAATCCCCACTCTGCCGTGGAAGCTTTGAGCCAGTTATGTGCACTTGGAGTATCCTATCTCACAGGGCTGTTGGGAGGATCAACGTGGAGGAGAGGAGAATGATGCTTTGGGATCGCCCTTTGGGAGAAGCCCGAGGGTTAATGGAATGGAGGATACTAATAATAATTGTAGCAGGGTATGATTTGCCTCTCCTAGAAGCCAAGCATGTTCAGGGATCAGGCCAGTGCGGGGTTATTTCTCAAACCAGTGTCTGTCTGTTCTCTTTCCAAAGACCTTGTCCCCTGACCTCAATGGTTTGCCACAGTTCAGCTTTGGCATCTGTTTTCAATGCCAGGTCTCAGAGCTAGAACAAATGATTGTGCTCTCAGCAAGCACAGAGCACATTTCCCATAGTCCCCAAATGTTAGGGGTTGGAATGGTGGAGGGCTGTCAGACCCCAGGTTGATGTTTCTAGGGAGAATTAAGGCTCCGGTTAGCTTTTTTTAAACATTCAACAATTTTTCCTGCTGCTGAACAAGATCACAAGTGGAACGAGATTTGTGTTCAGTTGCCTCATTAAGAATCTGCTTGTAAAGGATGTAGTGAAATGGCATCAATGCCTGAATTATCTGTCTCTGTATTCAGCGATCCCAGAGTGGATTGCCAGGGGTGGAAGACATGGCAGGAGAAGCACTGGGGGTGGGGGTGGGGGGGGAGAAGGCAGCCAGCCAGCCAGTAAAACCTGCCACCAGCCCCCCAGTCCCCCGCCCTTACTCCCCCCACCCTCGTCTAGAGCCCATTTTATTGCAGGTTGAAATGAGCTTTAATGCTAGTATTATGTATGATAGCAACACTGCGCTTTGTAGAAGTCTCTCACATGGCTTCTGGTATGCATGTCAAATTATGAAAGACCAATCAACATGTAGCTGCACTGATTTTAACGTATTTTTCTGTGGTGACATCACAATTGTGAAAGACAATATTGGCTATTTGCCCACAATAAATACTCCTGCAACTAAAATGGCAACTATGAGTTTCTAAACCAGACTATCAATATCAGGAAGCCTCTGCAATTGTTTAAGATGCCATGTGTTTGATCAGGCATTTTATACAAAAACTGTAGAAATCATATGGAAGCATCCAAAAATAAATTAAGCATACTATGATAATTAGAAAAGGTGCATTTCACATTATATGTACTTTTTAAGGCATCATTAGTAAGCGGTTTCAAGATGCAGTTTAATAACTGTGGCATTACCTAGTTACCTATTATACCTGCAGCAGCACAGAGCCTACTGAACGGGGAGGAAAATGGCAAACACAACTATAGAGGAAAGTAAGTCTTATTACTAGCAGTATAAGGCAATATAAATGCTATTTTTTCAAAGTTCTATATTTACTCATGCAGGAAATAGTTATTTGGACCGAAGCGGCACTTAAATAACATTATAAATGCTATTGGAGAATGTGCACTGTTTTAAAGTACAGAGATACACTGCTGCTACTTCCGCAGCAGTGCACACGACGGCACTTACTTCTTTCTGTGGAAAAAGTGTTGTGTGGACAAATACTTATTTAGCAGAGTTAATGCAATAATGAGGCAGAGACCAGTTGCTTTACTGAAATAAAGTTTACTTACTACAGGGAAGGGAAACTTGGAAGAAAAACAATAAACATCTTTCTTACTAGCTAGCACCAACAGCCAGCTTGCTGCTTAGACTATCACATGACTACTAAGCTACAGACTGGAACTCAACTGAGCAGACTGACTGACTGGGAGAGAGTGAGCTGAAAGTGAGCAGGCAGAGTGCAACACAAAGAAGATATATCTAAAGCTTCCACGCAGGCAGACCTGCATGTAGCCCACCCAACCAATAGGTATCAATTACCTGGTCACTGACTTCTGACCTCACTAACTAATTTGTGCATGCAAATACTAACTCTATTACTGATTTTGTGCGTGACTGGCACTTGCCAAATCCCATCAAACCCTCAAGTGACAGTTTCACAATCATTAATCAACATAAACTTTCACTTAAGATTCTTGAACTTCATCGTGTTCAGTGTTTGGTAAAGATGTCAGCCACCATCTCTTGTACGACAGTACTTGATGTCGCATCAGTCCATCTTGTGACATTTCTCTCAAGGAGGTGATTCTAACTACAATGTGTTTGTTTCCTTTCAATGTTCCCATTGTCCACTGCAGCAATGTATGCTTGATTGTCCCTATACATAGTGATTGGTAAAGTCTCATCCACACCAAAAGTCCAATAGCAAATTAACGATCCATTCCAATTCCTTGCAGGCATCACAAGCAGAGACGATTCAGCTTCAGCTGTGTTGATTTTGTAACTATAGTTTGCTTTGACTTGTCCAGCTTATTAAGTTGTTACCATAGAAGAAAGCATTTCCACTTGTAGATCTGCAGTCATACTCTTGTTCTGCCCAATCAGCATCCATGTATCCCACCAGCCTGGTTATCACAGGGCTTAAAACTTTAGTTTAAAGTCCACAGTGTCAAATGTAGATATTTGCCATTCTCCTCTGACAGCTTCCCAACTGCAGGATTGGGTGAATTTGTCTTTCTGCTTAGAATTCCAACAGCTGATGCTATATCGTATCGCAAGCGATATTACTTAGGTATAGGAGTTTTCCAATTGCTTCTGTAGCAATTGGCCATCTTCCAGTGGTTCACCGTCATTCACACTCAGGTATCCAGGATCCATTGAGTGCTTGTTGCTTCTAAGTAGCTTTCTATGCCCACTGAATCAAGAAAGTCCAGAATTTTGAATTTCTGTGAATAAGAATACTCCCATCTTGGGCTCTCTCTATTTTGTGGCTCCCAGATATTGCTTTGCTTCTCCCAGCTGTTTGACTTCTACAGACTGGTTCATGTATTGGCTATTTCTACGATCTTCACAGGTCTGGCAACATACCAGAAGATCATCCACAAAGCACATACTGGTACTGTCCATCTTCATTCTGGTGAACAAACATGGATCTGCTTTTCCTTGTTTAAATCCTTTTTGATTTTTTGAGTAGTTGTTTTGTAGAGTATCATACCAAGATTTTGCTGTCAACGCAAAACCATAAAGACTTTTCTGGAGTCTACATACAAGTTGATTGTTCTTTTAGTCTCTGTAGTCTTCGTGGTAATTCCATAAAAAATCTCCTCTGATAATTTTCCATTCAAAAAAGGCAGTTTTATGTCCAGATGCTGTATTTGCATCTTTCTGAGGCAGCAATGCTCAAAAGTGTTCTCACAGTTGAATAGGCTCACAACTGGTGCAAAAGTTTCAAAATAATCTTGTCCAGGTTTCTTGGCTGTAGCCTTTCACAATGCAGGTGGCTTAGCCTCTTTTATATTTCCATGCTTCCATCTGGCGCCACGCTTAATTTTAAAATCCACTTACACCCCAATCGCTTCTGTCAGGGGGGGGGCAACTTGGTCAGAACTAGTTTGATTCTCTGTCAGAATTGAGTTCATCTTGTACTGCTCCATCCATTTATCTCTTTCAGAAGTTGGTAACTGCAGCACTTCTTCCCAGCTCGTGGCTCACCTGCTTCCATACCGCAAGATTCTGGTATGGAGAACATAGTCAGTGTATTGGTTTTACACCTTGTTTGCTCTGTTTGACCTCCTCACAGCAGGTAAGCAATCTCCTCTGGTCTCTCCTCTCCTTTCTCCTTCTGGTTACAGCCTCAGCGCATGTAGCCTGAGTGGCTGCCAACTGGGTTGTGGGATCTTCAGGTATCTCATCACTTAGACCATTCATTAAAAGCTTACTTCTTCCCTCCCTCATCAGGGACTGGTCTTTGCTGTGGGGTCAACAGGCTTAGCTGCATTCAAAACAGTTCTCACATAAACAACATTCAAAACTTCCACTTAAAAGTCTCTGGATGCATTACTCTGAAACCTTTAGAATTTGGATTGAAGCCGCACTAAGCTTAGCTCTCTGGCCTAGTTTTCCTCTCTGCTTTGGGATGTATGTATAGACTTTTGCCCCTGTGCTAGGTGCTTTTAGGCCTGGTTTCTTTTCCATGCCACATCTCAAAAGGACTCCTTGTTAGTTGATCTACACAAACTGCGGTTATAAAGATAAGCTGCAGTATTCCACTGCTTCCCCAGCACTGCTCTGTAGATTTGCCTGAGTTAGGAGACAGCGTGCAGCATCCATCAAAGAACAATTGAATTTCTCAGCCAATCCATTGTGGCGAGGAGAATATTTTACTGCTCTGGCATTCTGCACCCCTTCTGACTCCAGGTATCTTTGGAACTCATTGCAATACTCAGTCCCATTGTCACTGTAATAAAACTTTGTGGGGTTTCAAGTACAAATTTGTTTTTTCACAGCAGCAACATAATTCCTAAACTTGTCTGGGACCTGGTCCTTTGTCTTTATCAAGTAAACATAAGCAAAACGACTTTGCACTGTCCACAAAACTCAAACATATCTTGCTCCCCCCACAGAGGGTTTTAGGGGACCAATCAAATCAGTGTGCACTCTCTCTCCAGAATTGCAGTCTCTTTGGCTCCATAATCAGCACTCAACTTTACATGCAGTAGACTTTGCTTTTATGCAAATCTCACATCTCTGTCTGCTGAGTTCACACTCTTACTTCCAATCCACAGTCCAAAACATGCTTCTAGAATCAAAGTTTTATGAGCTAATCTGAGATGCCACATATAAAGGCAATTGTGATGGTCACAGCTCTTAGTCACAGAGAAAAAATCTTTTCTCCTTCCTCAGAAACATTCTGTATTTGTTTTAGCATCCCTTTCAGATAGTAAAACTCATGCTTTTGGGCACACCACTCATGTCATTTTTAACATCCTTTATCACAAAATTGCCGCCTCTATTGCAATATCAAACCAGCACCACTAGGCGAGGAACAGATATTATGTTTTCAGGAGAATTACTGACATACATCACATTCAAAAGAGTGTGTTCAATAAGATTTCCATACAATATCTGAAAACATGGATTTTAACAATTCCTTTCCTTCAGCTTTAAAAAAGGCAGGCCTGAATCAATCTATCATTACATGGTGTCATTTCAACAAAATAGGTTTTGCTGTTCACAATGTGGGCAATCTGGACCTCCTGAATCAAGTAAATATAAATCATTTGCAGTCTTCAGGACTGGAGCTGGCAACCATGTGTTGGTCTCTGTTCATGCTCTTTGTTGGCAGGATGCAATCCTCCCTCCCATTTCCTTTGTTACCACTGGGATGCTCTGGGTTGTTTATGACTGGTCCCTTTCGTGGCTTTTGGGATGAATCGCCTTCTACAGTTTTGGCAATGTGGCCAAACTTCCACATGAGTAACATTTAAACTCTCTTTGTTTGAAAGTTTTTCCAAACATCACAACACCAAGCTCAGGATTGCTGGCTTCTGTTTTACGCTTACGCATTCATCACGTAAGAAATTCAGCATATAATTTAACTCTAAATCCCTCCTTTGCTTCCAAAACTGATATTTCACTTTTATAGGATTTGGGGAGACCACTTAAGATTAAAGCAATTATGTCAGAGTCATCAACGGTGCTCCCAGAAGACTTAATCATGACACATGATTCATCACTTTGTTTAAATGTTCACACAGACTTCCATTCTCGCAATCTAAAATGAGAATAACTGCTTTTTTCAATATGATTCTCTGTTTGGAAGATTTTGAGCAGTACTTTGCAGTCAGACCATTCCATAATTCCTTTGCTGTAGCACTCTCATTAATAAGAGAGAGAATTCTTTCCTCTGGAAAAGATCTTAAAAGCATAGCCAAGACCCGGGTTTATCCCTTCTAAGGTAGGTCTGCTTCTGCTTCATTGTCAGGAGGGTCATCCCTCCAAAATATCATTTAGCTGCAGAGATTCTAGAGTGCATCTCCCACAGTCTTTTCCATATTGAAATCTTGTGGATTAACTAGGTAAGGTTACTTCCCCGTCAGTTGATCTAGGCCATCTCTCTTCGCTTCTCCAGCAGTCGGAGTTTTGCAGTCAGCAAACGCCACAGCAGGGGTTCACCACCAGGCAGGAGGAAAAAAACTCGCAAAGGTAATCCAGAAAAGGAGCTTTTGAACAAAAAGAAAAATCTTCCCTCTTCTTAACTCAGCAACTGTTTCTTACAGTCTCTCCTCAACCCAGCACAACGTCCTGGGCCCATAACCTTTGTTGTGTGGACAAATACTTATTTAGCAGAGTTAATGCAATAATGAGGCAGAGACCAGTTGCTTTACTGAAATAAAGTTTACTTACTACAGGGAAGGGAAACTTGGAAGAAAAACAATAAACATCTTTCTTACTAGCTAGCACCAACAGCCAGCTTGCTGCTTAGACTATCACATGACTACTAAGCTACAGACTGAACTCAACTGAGCAGACTGACTGACTGAGAGAGTGAGCGAGTGAGCGCGTGCAGAGTGCAACACAAAGAAGATATATCTAAAGCCTACGTGCAGACCTGCATGTAGCCCACCCAACCAATAGGTATCAATTACCTGGTCACTGACTTCTGACCTCACTAACTAATTTGCATGCAACAATTAACTCCTTCATTACTGGATTGTGTGACTGGCACTTGCCAAATCCCATCAAAAAGGTATAATTAGGTAACGTTGTACTACTGCAAGGAACATCTTATGATGTTGTGCATTCAGCAATAGTTCAATAAGGATATGTTTTTATTTACAATTCTTGCATTATCATTCCACTACTGCTAACATCTAATATTTGTCCAGATTATTTTTCATGTATATCATTCATATTACCTTCTGAGTTCTGAAGTTCAATTGCAAAGTCCACATTTGTGAACCTGCTCTAATTAAATTTGCTCTAATTTAGCCTTGAACAACTCAACAAAATCCAGATCGCATGCCCAAAATATTGACAGACTTCTGTTCTCATGTCTCAGGTAATTTCAATAGTCTTCAAAGAGCTTGAAGCTTATGAAGGATGTCCTGCAGCTATTCACCATTTCATCCAAGCATACAGGTCTTGTCCATTAATCTTCTTCAGCCATGATTTGAAACCCATGATTTGATTAGCTGCATGATGGCTTCATAAACTAGTTAATGTCTGATTTGATGGTATAATTTGTGACCATTAATTACCACAGTTATTAAATTGCATGATGAAACCGCTTACGGATGATGCCTTAAAAAGTACATGCAGTGTGAAATACACTTATAATTATATTGTACAGGGCAATATAAATACTATCGAAGATCCATTACAAAATTACGCTGGATAAAAATCCCATTAAATATGGATTAATTTTCATGAATCTGTGACATATTAAAATGCATTTATTCATATTATGGCTCATTGAAAAAGCACAAGGCAAAAAAAGGAAGGTAAAGTTATCTAATATACTTTAGGTTTCTTTCTGGATGAGGTAAAGTGCCATGTGCAGTAAAGCAAATAGAAATTGCGTAAGTACAAGGGCCACGCCACCATGCTTCCAGCCCTATACCCCAGGTGGAAGCCAACTAATGTCAGCCTTGCCCCAAGGAATGCCTTGGCTACCCCCCCCCCCCACACACACACACACACACCAGCATTCAACTGAGATGCCAGCGCAGCCCCACCATGACCTGGACTTCTGGGTTTTGCAGTGATGGGGTTGAGGGGCAGCCGGCCAATGCATGACTGTATCCTCCACTGAGTTAAGTGGCCTGGGGAAGGCAAACGCTCTGACGGAAGGCTGCATTGCTCCTTCAAGCCCTTTTTCCTCCCTCCCACTGCCCCCAGATGGGGTTGAAAAAGTGGTAATGGATAGAGGCATTATTAGTAGTTATTTGTAGGGGAATTTATTAATATTCTGACAATGTTTTACAATTTAAAATTGGTTACTTGATTCACAAGTTATAGCTCAACTTAGGAAAGACAGGAAAAAATGGCTCTGGCCATCTCGGTAACACCACCAAAGGTTTAAGCTACCAATCATATCAATACATAATATATAGTCATATACCTTTCAGAAAAATATAAACAAGTTTTGTCAGCTTACCTGACATTAATATGTCAATTTTTGGCTCTTGGCCCATGGCCTACCACACCTCCTGAGGTATAATATTCCATAACACCAATCAGCAGGTGTTGCTGACACAGTTGACACTTGTTATGTTGGCTTACATTTTTCTACTGAGAATGCAGAAAGGGGGCGGGGTTCTTTCAATATAACCTCATCAAAACTCAGACTGAGTTTTTCAATGGTGCTGTCATTTCCAGTGTGCTGTGAGCCATGTTTTTATAGAGATGGAAAAATTGCCCAACCAATTCAGCCATAATTCAGATGATACAGTTGTGGCCTTGTGCTATATATCTCTTTGGCCTTCTGCTTCATATCCTTAGAACACCCACAAGAGAATTTGGTGATTAGAACCCCAAAGAAAGGGAACTTTGCACAAACAGGAAGCACTTTGAATGAAAGGCAAGGAGGAAAGTGTTTTGCTCAGATTCATTATGGGGTTTTTACCTCGAGATATGTTATTCAGGTTAGATGTCCTGACTCCTGACCCATTCCACATCCATTGCCAATCTAAATCCAAAATATTTAGATACGTGTTAATTGTAGCACAGAGTTTTAAAATAAAGACTGAAATATTCAGAAGTGTTGCTCTGCATTAGAACTGAGCAAAATGATTTAATTATCTTCTTTCACAACTGTAATACTGGCCAGTTATGTACAACATATTTGCTGCATTGCTGGCGCGAATGTACGTTGCAGCAAGATTTCTTGTACAGATGTATTTCTTCAAGCCCCACTTTCACTTTTCATTCTCTCTACAGCAAGCAAGACCACTTCTGGCATGATTTTGATTTTGCTTCACTGCCAGAGTGGGCAGATTTCCAGTAAGCCTAGCTTTGACTCAGACATCTTCCTTCTACCTACAGTCCTCTACTCTCTCTCCCACTGCCATCCACGCCTCCCCCCCCCTTTCCATATTGCTGGCTCCTTCAAGTGAAAGGGAAAAAAGCTCACTTTCGCAAGCTTAGCCAAAACACATTGAGCTCTGCTTTCTATTGATTTATCAAGATATCAAAGTAGTAATAAGGGTGAATGCTTGGAAATAGCAAGCCTTTCTGGGCTCCTGGGACAGCAGCAGGGAGAGGGGAGGGGAGGGGGAGAAATAGAGAGAATATTGGCCTTCTTTAGGGAATTGCTTTTCTGTTTCATTGGGGCGCATTATTTTTGCCACAATAATATTGATAGAAGTGCAGTTTAAAGATTAAGTCAGCAGTCTTGACTACCAAGTGCAATGAGATCTGTGCCTTTAAAGAATAAATTGATCGGTGGAGTTAACAAACCAGGCCAGGAGAGTTCTCTGCCAAAAAAACTGTGCATCCAGGAGGGAGTGCCTCATTGTGTGTAAGTAGAGAAATGGAAAGAGAGTCCATTACAAACCCACTGCGCAAAGAAGAGTCCCAAGGTAAGCATTCCATGCATAATGAACCATTGACTAGTATTATGCAGTGGTCTCCTGATCATTCTGAGCTTTATAACTTCCTCAGTGGCATTTTCCCTATTAACCATGAAGACCCAAATCAGATGGCCCCTCATAAGACTAGACAAAGAGCTGTCTGGTGTATGTAGCCTTCTCCTTTATGTATTTTAATATTAATATTCTACATTCTCTGTTATTTACAACAAACTCAGTATACACAAAATGGTCTCCCAAATTATTTGTGTATATGTATATCCTTACATATTACTTCAAGGGTAATTTGAGTCATATGGTTATTGTACATAACAGGTAATTTTGTACATTCATTTTGGCCTACAGAAAATGTCCACATCCTTGGTCTGAACAAAGAAATTTGTAAACATTATCAGTAAATATACATACTGGCTAAAGCTGGCATTGCAGACAGTACGTATCTCAGCTGGTTTTAGTTTATTGTCCAGTCAGTATCCATAATCTCCAAGACACAATGAAATATGCATGTACTTTGGCAGGTACACACATGGACAAATACACACACGGCAGAGAGAAAGAAAGAGAAATGTGAATGGACAAATCACAATGAAATCAGTGAGTCATGGGAGAAACGTATGTTTTGGGTACAATCACTTAACATTATTTCCCTGTTCTTGAGACTAGACAATTTTCCATTGGGATCTCTTAATTCCCATGGTGCCTTTGCTGTCAAACATAGGATAGAAACAGTTAGAGCCTATGACGTTTTCCTTTCAATAATCTGATGTTTTGTGAAATGGTTAACTCTGCTTCTACATGGAAATTTTTCCTTTCAGGAAAAGCAGGAAATCCTCACATTACAGAGGGAAATTACATTTCATACTCTTCTGAGCATAATTCATGCTGTTCCCAAGGGTTTTCCCACTCACCTGGAAAAAAATAAGCCTGCTTAGTGGCTGCAGGGAAGTGTCTATGAAGCACCCTGCTCTGCAGCCACTCTGCAGCTTATTGTTTTCCAGGTTAGTGGGAAAACCCTCAGGAATGGCACAAATTGTGCTTGGAATGAGCACATACTATGGAAAGATAAGTTCTCCTTTCAAAATGACAAGTAACATCCCCCCTCCACCCTTGAGGCCTTTAAACGGCTTTGTTCCTTTCTGTGTTGTAGTGTTCCCATGTGATTGCTTCTGAACCTTATACCTTTTGTACAGGCACAGTGGTGGACAAGAAGGAGAAATGGGAGAGGAGTAGCAGTGATGATACTAAATTGGGTGGAGTAGTTAATATTTTAGAGGACAGAACTAGGGTACAACTAAACTTGGATAGGTCGGAGAACTGGGCCCAGGCAAATAGGGAAAGTGTGGAGTGTTGCACTTGGGTAATAAAAATCATTTTTTATCAATATTGGATGGGTGGAACCTGGCTGGTTAGTACAACCTGTGAAAAGGATTTAGGGGTTCTAGTGGACCATAAGCTTAACATAAGCCAGCACTAAAACCAGCTAATGTGATCTTAGTCAGTTTAGCAGAAGTGGAAAAATGTCATGCAAAAGTATCAGTGCCATTGTACACTGCCTTGTTTAGACTTCATACATAGGGCTGTGTTGAGTTTGGACAACACAGTTTAGGAAGGATGTCAATAAGCTAGAAAGAATCCAGCATAGGGCAACAAAACTGGTGAAGGATTTGGAGAAAATGTCCTATGAGGAGAGGATGAAGGAGTTGGGAATGTCCATGTTGGAGAAGAGCTTCTTGCATGGTGACATGATTGCCCCCATCTGATTCCAAAAGGGATGCCACCCGGAGAATGGGGTGGATACATGTTCAGTCATGGTGGATTACAGGACTCAGACTAATGGAATAAACTATAACAAAGATGGTTTTATCTAAATTTGAGGAAAATTTTCATGATGGCGAGGTGTGTTTGATAGTGGAACAGTCTCCCTCATGAGGTAGTGTATTCTTCATCACTGGATGTTTTTTTTTAGTATTGGCTGCATACCTACTTGTGAAGAATATTGTACTTGTAGTTCCTGCATTGACATGTGGGTTGGACTAGATGATCCTGGTTCATTGACATGGAGTTGGACTAGGTGATCTAAGATTAAATAAATAAATCAACAAAGTGAGCCATGCAAGCCTTGTAGGGGAATGGAAGTCACCCCCAGGCCATTTGCAAGCTGCCGCCATAATGAGAACACACTTTTGAATAACACCAGCCCATCACCTTCAAGCGGCACAAAATGTACAGCCTACATCACTTTAAGACATAAATGAAAACATGAAATGTTTAGACTGTTCTTGCAGTCATTTTCAGTAAAATGTCCATGTTTTAACAGTAAAAACCTCCTCCAATTTCTACTTAGCAAGCAAAAAATGCTTTTGCACATGCAGTGAATGATTTGTGTGTGTGTGTTCCATCAAGTCACAGCTGACTTATGGGGACCCCATAGAGTTCTCAAGGCAAGAGACATTTGGAGGTGGTTTGCCACTGATTGCCTCCTCATCACAACCCTGTTATATCTTGGTGGTCTCGGATCCAAATGCTAGGGCTGGCTCTGCTTAGCTTCTGAATCTGCTGACATCTGGCTAGCCTGGGGCAATCCAGGTCAGGTCAGTCTTATTCTATATTTTTCCATTGTATATTCTTATTCTATATATTCTATACATATTCTATATTAAACTTTTAACTCCCAAATGAAACTAGAAGCTGCTGTGATTAATATGCATTACAATCAAAAGATCTCTAGAGGGTGCTACTACTGTACACTGTGTTCCACTTTCCTGTTTATTTAATATCTAGCATTGTATTTGCCTGGGATTTTTTCCCAGATAGTTAATGAAAAAATCAAGGGTTATGCACTACAGCACATCATATTCAATTTCCACAACAAGGTTTATGCACAGTTTTCTGCATTCCAACTACTCCCAGTCAATTCCATTAACAAGGTTTATGTACAGTTGGTGAACATTCTACCCATGAGAATCCCAATGGTATTTCAGTTGGTGAATTAAGCATAAGCTTTTATCTCTTTTGTTGAAGGCAGTTGAAGAAAAAAAAAAAGATTGATTGATTAGGTTGGGTATTTCATTCCCAGCTGAGTTATGTACATAAAGTAATAGGAAATTATGTGCTCTTGCAGAAACCGCAAAGCAAATTAGTTTTTATTTTCAGCAGAAGCCAAGCATTCAAACTTGCAGTATGCCCTGCTCATCTCTGCCAACATGTTTCTTCCCCAAATATATTAGAATTTAAACTTATGAGAAAAAATGCTATAAAAATTCTCATTGTTACTTTCAGACAAAAAAAAATCTATACCTTATTATCAGGCAGTTTGTAATTATATACATGATACACAGTCAATTAAGATTTCCAGGAATAACACACACACACACACACACACACTATACAAAAGGCAAAGCATTGACCTTTAGTAAGGAACAAAACCCCCTACTGCCTTGCCTCCTCCCAATCATGAAGCCCATATGTTGGATTTAATATGAGTTCAGAAATACAAAAAGTCATCATTGTATAAGATGATATGGAAAGTGACTTACTCTAGAATATGGTTCACGAGGCTGGAATCATATACAAAGACCTTCTCTGTAGGTGATTAATTGGAAAGCTTGTAACTCATGGTTGTTGAAAAAAGTATTTATTTCCAGGCACGTCTGATTTAGCATTGGACAAAAACTGCCTCAGCCACATTCACTCCTGGCATGTAGTGGCAAGCCTACCTCTGTTTGCCTATCTGTTGCTTCTCACAGGAGTTCCTGCCAAAAGTTAAAAATTACAACAGAGAAAAACCCTTCAGGTGCACAGTTCAGATCTCATAAATACTGCCTTGTGGTCTCCATCTGAAGCATCGTTCATATATCACAAATGGAGTTCACAAACCTGCTTATTCTCATTACTCATCCAATTATTCATTCATTAAAATGTCTCTCCTGTCTTCTAGGGAGATCAAAGTTACACAAGAGGCAAGATACAAGAAAATTGTAGCTCATACCCAGTCAAGGTTTGAGGGCATTCAGACTCACCTTTTCCCAACACAGGGAGGCAGAGCTGAGAAAGGCCAACATTAACCAACCACTAGAATGCTAGTCTGTGTGCAGGGAGGTCGATTTATTGTCCACAGTGATTGAGCGCCTCAATTGATTAATAGCTGGAGGATGCTAAGAAATATTCACACCTGCTTTTACAACCCAAAATGAATTTGAGGAGGAAAAAAACCAGAACTTGCACTAGGATGTTAAGTTTGCAAAACTTAACTTGTGCAACCTCAGGAGTTCAGTGATAAAACAATAATGCGTGGAATGGTACTAAGAGTATGATACTAATCTCATGGAGGGTAGATCTGTTCTACCAAACTCAGTTAATTTGTATTCCATTCTAACTGGCATTATTTCCCACAAAGAATTCTAGTTTATGGAGGACATTGAATGAAACTACTCTTGGAATTCCAGGGTGAGATGTTACTTACCAGGTGATGTTATTTACCTCTTTACTATGAAAAACTTCAGCTGCACATTTCTACACATTAACAATCCAGGGGGAGGGGGGAGGGGCTATGGAACTGGTGTACCCCTGCCACCAGTGTCAATATCAGGGGCATTAACAGTGTAAGGGGCACTAATGCTGGTGCCAGGGCACTGCACTGCTCCGTGGCACCCAAGTCACTGGCAGTGCTGCTGTGCCAATGTTCCTCTACTGCAGAAACTCATGCCAGTGCCAATGGGGGCATTCCCCAGGGTGGAGTCAACTTTAATCAGCTTTCTGAGAGGTTTCAACCCAGGAATGCCCCCATAAGTCCTTCAGTGACTTATGCCAGCAAAACTGCATGAGTAGCCCATTGAAATAGAGAGGTGAGTTTCAGATCTTTGTTGAGGTTTTTAGTTTCTTCTTTCCTTGCTGTGCCTTCCAATTCCTCTTTCGAGGCAGCATGGCTATATGGTCCCTGGTTACCATAAAACTACCCCCCTCCCAGTGGTGGGATTCAAATAATTTAACAACTGGTTCCAGTGGTGGGAATCAAATAATTTAACAACTGGTTGTTTACAAACATCATTTTAACAACCGGTTCTGCCAAAGTGGTGTGAACCTGCTGAATCCCACCACTGCCCCCTCCCCATGCAGAGGCATATCTTCTAAAGATAGTGTCCAGGACAAGCATTGAGCTGCATGCCTCCCAACCCCATAACTCTGCATGGAGTTTAAGAGGACCACAGTTCAAGGCTGGGCTTGGCTGGGTCTAGCTTTAAACTGCAAGCTCCACCTCTGAAGTCTGCAGTTAAAAGTTGGACCCAGCCAGGCAAGTCCAGCCTTGAACTTCAGGCTCTTCCTTGGCCTATCTTTATACTGCTGGCTCTACCATTTAAGCTAGGAGCAGCAGTGGCGTAGGAGGTTAAGAGCTCATGTATCTAATCTGAAGGAACCGGGTTTGATTCTCCGCTCTGCCGCCTGAGCTGTGGAGGATTATCTGGGGAATTCAGATTAGCCTGTACACTCCCACACATGCCAGCTGGGTGACCTTGGGCTAGTAACAGCTTTTCAGAGCTCTCTCAGCCCCACCTACCTCACAGGGTGTTTGTTGTGAGGGGGGAAGGGCAAAGAGATTGTAAGCGCCTTTGAGTCTCCTACAGGAGAGAAAGGGGGGGGGGAATCCAAACTCTTCTTCTTCTTCTTCTTCTTCTTCTTCTTCTTCTTCTTCTTCTTCTTCTTCTTCTTCTTCTTCTTCTTCTACACCTCCAAAGACACATGGACTTTGGAGACGAAGCCAGGAGTATTAAACTGGAGCCAGGCAAGGCAGAGTTGAAAGTTGAAAGTTAGACCTGCAGTTCAAAGTTAGATTTGGCCAAGTCCAGCCTTGAATTGCACACGCACACATGCACACACAAATTCACATGGAGTTTGGGGGCAAAGGGCACAGTTGAATTCTGGATCTGAGCCTAGCCTTGCACCCATTCCAAATTCAACAGTGGGGGACAGGGCTTGTGTGGGGAGAGCGCTCTGGGTTGTCTTGCATCCCACTCAGTGCGCACGAAACTAGACCAGTATAGCTATGGACCGAATGAAAACGCAACACACGTTTGCTGCAAAATGGCTTTTTCTATTGTCTTATTGCTGAACACCCCCTTAGTCTAATGTACAAAACACATTAAAAAGCAATATTGATGAACATGTATCAACCTCTCATTTTACATTTGCAGATATTGCAGCGTTACCCCAGACCACTTCTCAAAGCTCAAACATCACCTGTTGTCAGTTACAGACCATACATTTGTTTATAACAATTTTTGTTTGTTTATAATACATTTTTGTTTGTTTATAACACATTTTCCTCTTGCAACACAGTCAATGAACTTTCAAATCGTTGTTGTCTATTTGTTGTAATTCTTCTGTATGCAATATGACTGCCAAATATATACTTAGTAGTAGGCAGGCAGTTTGTTACTTATATGTCCGTTCCTGTCTGCCTTAAAGAGGTATCGCCTTTTTCTTCAATGAACGTAATGTTAGCATAGAAAAGATATCTTGAAATACCAATACATCCACGGAAACTTCATATCTCCATAGGAATGATAGTAGCAAAAGCAGCACGCGTTATTTTGGCTTTTTGTTGCCCTTCATCAGTGCCTCATTCCTTTTTAATCATGTTGTGTAATCGAGGTTCTATAATTAAATACAATAGTATGAAATACCCATATATAAAAGTATAACTTCTATATAGTGTAATTAACATCTTTCCAATTTTTGTTACATTAATTATATAGATAACAGTGAAACAGATTATACTTCACTATCATTCTCTAATATTTGCCCTTACAAATCACTACTCACATTGCATCCTTTTTGTAAGGATTCTTACAATCCTTTCCTAATATCCATGTGACTTCTGCTTCAATATATCCTAACTCTTGGAGTGCTAACGCCCGTGCTACTGAAGTCAATGTTGGTAGCTAGTTAAAGCTACATAGTTATCAATACATCACAATCCCTTATCTATTGCCATCATCATGCATTATTGTATGCAGGTTTGTTTGTTTGTTTGTTTATTTATTTATTTGATTTCTATACCGCCCCATCCCCGAAGGGCTCTTATATATGACTTGTCCACAGCTATTGTTATTAGCCCAAATTGACAAGCATGTATATATATTCATAATTGTAGATTGTACATCCATAATCCCTGCATTAGACTAAGGGGGTGTTCAGCAATAAGACAATAGAAAAAGCCACTTTGCAGCAAATGTGCGTTACATTTTCATTCCGTCCATAGCTATACTGTCTTGCATCCCCCCAAGCAGTTCCTGGAACACAAGTCCTGACTTGCTCTACTCATGGATTAGGCTGCCTGCCTCTACTAAGGGGACAAGACAATTTTGGCTGGTCGGTTGGCAACTCTATTTACACATAGTTAAAACCTCAAGACTCCCACAAAAGCCTTAAATCATTCAAATGAGATTGTCATAAAGGATGGGGAATAAATAAATAAATGCTTGAATAAATAAATATGCTTTGAGCTAGTATCAGAAACTATTTATATCAGGCATGGGGTTGCTAACTCTGTCTTGAGAAATTCCTTGAGATTTAGGAATGGAACCAAGGGAGGGCATGATTTTTGGGGGAGGGAGTTCAGAAGAAATCTTTGTGATGCCATAGAGTCCACCTGTCACAGCTGCCATTTTTACCAGGAGACTTGTATGGATATTAGTGTGATTTCTGGAGACTTCCATACCTCACCTGGAGGTTGGTAACACTAGCCATCACATAAAAGGCCCTCCATCTGGTAGCCATCAATTTTATTTCAGAAGACGCTGGAACACAGAAAAGCGCTTCAGTTAACAAAGCTGAATCCTTTTCAGTTTCTTGAAATCAATGACTTCATAATGTATACAGGGTTGCAATCATTATAAAGGAACCAATGTTTCTTTTGCCCATTCACATGAGTGCCTTTCACCCGTTCAGACAGTGATCGGAACCCATGGAAATAATCCAGGTTGCTTTTGTGCCTTTTTTAATTTTCCTGCAACACCTGCACAGGCAATACAGAATTGAGCCCCCACAGCCATGCCAATTGTCCCACAATCCAATTGACTTCATTTGCATAGATACACATGTGCAACACCCAAAAGAAGATAAGGGACCTCCCTGCAATGGCTGGGGAATAATGAACATATTGCTGTAGATCTATATGGTGGTCATGCCACATGGAAATATGTGCTTGGGGGACTTTGTACACTATCGGGCTTTCAGAGAATCTGCCCACAATGTGCTGGGTGACCTGGCCTGCACAGAATGGCGGGTAGGTGGATTCTTCCTGACAGTGGACAGAACAGAACCTAAAGTGAAAGGGTGGAAAGGAGGAAATAAAGTGTCTCCTGCCTATTGTGTTCCAGCAGGAGTTGCCTCCAGCCCGGGATTCTGCAAAAAAGATCACTGGTTTAGTGATTTTCGAAAGTTACGGGTTGAGGGGAATAAAACAGGACAAACTCGTTTTGAGAACAGAACCTATGCAAACCCCCCAACTATTTATATAATATCCCATGCCCATTATATTTGGCCTGCGTGGAATCCACCTCCATATAGGACTGCACTGTAAATTGAAAGGCATACAAGAATTTAGCAAAAAAACAAACAAAACAAACCTTAGTTTAGAAGAAGAAGAAGAAGAGTTTGGATTTATATCCCCCCTTTCTCTCCTGTAGGAGACTCAAAGGGGCTTACAATCTCCTTGCCTTTCCCCCCTCACAACAAACACCCTGTGAGGTAGGTCGGGCTGAGAGAGCTCCGAGAAGCTGTGACTAGCCCAAGGTCACCCAGCTAGCATGTGTGGGAGTGTACAGGCTAATCTGAGTTCCCCAGATAATCCTCCACAGCTCAGGCGGCAGAGCTGGGAATCAAACCTGGTTCCTCCAGATTAGATACACGAGCTCTTAACCTCCCACACCACTGCTGCTCCTAAAAGGCTAAATCTATATATATAGAGAGAGATAGAGAGATAGAGAGATAGAGAGATAGAGATAGAGATAGAGATAGAGATATAGATATATAAATCTATCAGTTCATTTTTCTGCTGACAGGTAATCTCCCAAACTACTGGACCGATTGCTTTGAAATTTTCACACAATGTCGCATTCGCGTGCGGCCAGGTTTCCATACTGTTTCCACACCTCCTGTTGTGTACATGTCACAACTGTGCCAGTTATTGTGTACATGCCACACCTGTGACAGTTGGAACCACAGCTCTGTTTCACAACAGCAGCATCTGCTGGCCGTCAAAGCAACACCCTCTGATACAAGGGAACCAACCATGCCTTCCTTGAAAACCACTGCCTTTTGGAGTGAAAGGGATGGGGCAGGCCATCTGCACATGGCCCACCCACCCTAGCGGAGGAAGGGGAAGGTGAGGGAGGTTCCAGGGGTTTGCTGGACCAAACACTCTGAAATTTGAACAAAACGTAGCTCATGCCTCCCAGCATGTTTTACGCTAGATAATTCGCCTGCAAGGGAAGGGAGTGAAAGGAACAGGACCAGCCCACCTGGACATGGCCCACCCACCCTAGCAGAAGTAGGAGAACATTAGGGAGGGACCGCAGGGTTGCCATGCAAGGGAACGGGAGAGAGGGAGGGGAGCGAGGGGCACCTTGCCTCTCCCCTCCCTTGCAATCATTGTGCAATGACACATATTCGAACTGTTCGCTTCCCCTTTTCTTCCTTTTCCACTTCACCAGACTCAGCCACAGCAACGCGTGGCCGGACATGCTAGTTTGTCATAAATATAGAGGGAGCAAAACATGAAAGATGCAAAGCCTCTCTCACAATGAATGGCATCTGACTGACCTCTGAGCTGGATCCTCTGATTACCCTCTTAATATTCACACCATCAGAAAAAAGGGCCTAAATTCTATTCAAGGTACAGTCTATGTGTTTTATAAATCACAGACCAATGAGTCACTTACCAGAAAAAAAATTATTCGGGCGAGATCTTAATATTATTTCAAAATAACGTGCATGTAAAATTTGAGCTTCCTCCTTTATGCATGGAACAAATTGGCACAATTCACTTTGCTAGCAGTTGTGTCATTCATCTGCATTGACACAACTGAATCTAATCACAGTGACACATTTTGGTAACTGTGAATTAAGCTCATCTACCTGTAAGCACCAAACGTAACCTATATGGCTGAAAGCATTACTCTGCCACAAGGAGAGAATCTGCGAAGGCCGTATTAGACAACACAGATCAAGATTTATGTCATTATCACTATTACTAAAGAGCAACTAGGTTTGATTAGGCAAATAATCCATCCAGTCCAACATCATGCTTCCAACATTTGCCAGTTGGCTGCTACAGTGAAGCCTCCAAGCAGGGCCCGCTGTCAACAGAACACATCTGCTGATTGTTCCCTTGCGTCTGATAAATAGAGGCATTATGTCAGTAAACCTGCAGGTCCCATTCAGCAGTCTTGGCCAATAACCAACCACAAACTCATCTCCATAAATCTGCCCAATCCTCTTATAGCTCTTCCTTAGATATCTTCACATCTCATCAAATGGAGGTAAGAATTTAGGATTATTCACAAAGGGGCCTAGCAGCCCTCTTGCATCAAAGTTACAGATGATTGACTGGAAGAAGAGAAGCTTCACTCTTGTCAACATGGCGTTCGTCAACAACACATCCCACAAAAATTGGTTTTCTCCCTTTGTTGAATCCTCCCTGCCCTTCTGTATGTTAAACTTGACACAGTTTGCCTTACTTTATCCAAGAGGATGTGCTTTACTTGATATTTGCTGCACCAAATCAGAGCAGTTTAAGGGCAGTTTAAGGGAATAAAGCAAAGCCAAACTTGCAGGGACGTAGGTTTAGATTTTTTATGGGGGGGTCGAGGGTGGGGCCTCACCCCCACCCGCCCCTAGGGCATGGCCACCCCTCCCCAAGCCCCGGCCTAGCGCTTATAAAAGTAGCTCTCCAAGGCCAGGGATGGCAGACTCCCCTGTCCTGCCCTCCCCTGCCCCCCACCAGCTGGGCTCCCAGCCGGCAGCTGGCAGTTCCTTCTGCCCTCCCCTCTGGGCAGAGGCATAGAGGGAAAATGGAGCCCGGTGCAAAATCTGACCCCCCCCCCCCCCCGGGGCAGCCACTGTGATGCTGGAATCCCCCCCAACAGCATCACTTTCAATCGTGTTTAAACTAGAGAGCCCAAATTCTCCTTTTAAATCCACCTTAAAGGGAGAATCTGGGGTCCCCAGTTAAACAACATTGAAAGTGATGCTGTTTTGGGGTGGATTATCCCCCACCATGAAACAGCATCACTTTCAATGTGGCATAGTGGTTAAGAGCAGGTGCATTCTAATCTGGAGGAACTGGGTTTGATTCCCTGCTCTGCCACTTGAGCTGTGGAGGCTTATCTGGGGAATTCAGATTAGCCTGTGCACTCCCACACACGCTAGCTGGGTGACCTTGAGCCAGTCACAGCTTTTCGGAGCTCTCTCAGCCCCACCCACCTCACAGGGTGTTTGTTGTGAGGGAGCAAGGGCAAGGAGATTGTAAGCTCCTTTGAGTCTCCTACAGGAGAGAAAGGGAGGATATAAATCCAAACTCTTCTTCTTCTTCTAAACTGAGGACCTCAGATTCTCCCTTTAAATCCATGCCGAAGGGGGTGGATCTAAAAGCAGAATCTGGGGAAATTTGGGGGGTGCCTGCTGTCAGGGGTGCAATTGTTAAGCTAGCAGCACCAAACGTTTAGGGTATCTTTAGGAGACTCTCCTAATGATACCACGCAGGCTTGGTGGAGTTTGGTTCAGGGGGTCCAAAGTTATGGACCCTCAAAGGTGCAGCACCATCTCAAAGGTGCAGCCCCATTGGAAACAATGGGGGATGGGTGCACCCCCTTTGGAAGTCCATAGCTTTGGACCCCTGGACCAAACTTCACAAAGTCTGGGTGGTATCAGTAAGAGACTCTCCTGATGATACCTCCCAGGTTTGGTGAAATTTAGTTCAGGGTGTCCAAAGTTATGGATCCTCAAAGGTGTAGCCCCCATCTTCTATTAGTTCCCATTTGAAACAATGGAGAATGGGTCACCCCCTCTGGGAGTCCATAGCTTTGGACCCCCTGAACCAAACCTCACCAAACCTGGGTAATATCATCAGGGGAGTCCCCTGAACAACCCCTGAAAGTTTGGTGCTGCTAGCCTAAACAATGCGCCCCCTGCAGGCCAAAAACCAAAAAAACACTAAAATATTTTAAGCCCACGAATGGGTGGGCGGAGCTTCAGACATGAATGGGGGGTTGAACCCGAGAACCCCCCCCCTTACCTACGTCCTTGCAAACTTGTAATAGTTATTAGTTATTAGGGGCATACCACCAGTGGGGACAGATGGTATCAAATTACCCCGGGCCCAATGGGGGGGCAAAATTGCCCCCCACCCCTCTCCTCCCCTGCACTGACCCGGCTTGGAAGAGCTGAGTTGGCACAGGGGAGGTGCCTAAAGACAAAGCTGGCCTACTGCCAGGAGCTGGCTTGGTGCCATGGCACCTGTCTGAGCTGCCTCCTTCCCTCCCCAGACCCTTGGGGGGCAGGGGCGCTACTGCCGCTGCAGTGTTTTTCTCCCAAGATCTGGGAAGATTAGGCAAGCCTGGGCTATCCAGATCAGACACACTCACTCACACGCACACACACACACACACACACACACACACATACACACATACGAGGCTGGAAAATAACTTTGAATTGCATTAAATTCCGAAAGGCATCTCCAGTCACAAACTCCTCTGAGAAAGGCTTGAATTTTGCCATACTATAGCTGCTTCCACACAGGGCTTATTCCCCAGGGCTTATTCGGCCATTCAGCATGCCTGACTGTTTGGCAAACTTTTACATAATATCATGCTCTTTCCAGGGCTTTCCTCTTTAAGCCAGAGCATGTGGAAGCTCCGCCTGCAAATTGTCAGGGGAAGGAGCTAAGTTTCATCTTCAGAATGATGAACTCCATATTTCTCCCTCCCCCTTCAACCCCATAATGGACTTTTTAAAAGTTGTCAGTTGGACTTTTTAAAAGTTGAGATCTAATGCTTGGGTATGAATAGGGTAGGGAAGTTGTTGGCCAGGGTGGGTCTGGTAAGACGCTCATCATGTCAGCAATTCTGCACTAATTCAACAGGAAGGTGGAGGGGCTTGGGGAGCAGACAAGGGCTGGGACATCAGTGAGCAGGGTATGCAGACTTGTCTCTGACTACTTCTACCCCAGTTGCTACTGCCTCCAAGGGTTGCCAACTTTATCATGGGAAATTCAGGACTGGCTAACTTGCTTTTTTCTCAGCTAACTGTTGTTATCTTATTACGCCATAAACAGTCTCAGATCAACTATTAAGAACCTAGTTGGGCTACCTTCATTGATGTTCCAAGAATTGTTTTATTTTCTGAAGTCAATCACTACCAAAGTGGAAAACGTAGTGTATAAGTGCCCCTCTGCCAGCTACCTCTCCAAGATAGGCTACTTTGGCCCAGGGACTCAGCTACCCTTCCAGAACAAAACAAGATGTGATTCTGATGATTGTTCATAAACAGGATGGGCCCTCTGTCTCCCACTCGAAGGGAGGATGCGGGCAAACCACTCTTCTGTCTCCCACTTGGGATTACAGTCTGCTCTCCCAGGGCTACCCTCTCACCCCAGCCCTGTATACCACCAACACTGTCCACCATGCCAAACTGCAGTGGCCAGGGGGGCAGATTAGTGGGTCTCTGCTCTGTACTCAACTATTGGCCAATGACTAACCATAAACTTTGTCAAAGGAGTAATCAATGCTTCCCAACTTCTCCCCCTCCTTGTTATCGTACGGATCAACCAATCAGGTTTGAATCTTTTCACTGCAACCCAAACTACTTTGAGAGGCATCTTAAGAACATAAGAACAATCCTGCTGGATCAGACCAGAGTCCATCTAGTCCAGCACTCTGCTACTCGCAGTGGCCCACCAGGTGCCTTTGGGAGCTCACAGGCAGGATGTGAAAGCAATGGCCTTCTGCTGCTGCTGCTCCTGAGCACCTGGTCTGCTAAGGCATTTGCAATCTGAGATCAAGGAGGATCAAGATTGGTAGCCATAGATCAACTTCTCCTCCATAAATCTGTCCAAGCCCCTTTTAAAGCTATCCAGGTTAGTAGCCATCACCACCTCCTGTGGCAGCATATTCCAAACACCAATCTGTAAGCCCTCTGACCAATCCTATAATATATATATATTATATATTATATATATTATATATATATTATTTCATAATATTTTCCTGTTAAACTACATAGGCAGAAGCCACCTCTCATATTTTTGTGTGGTTAGCAGAGTGTCCAAGCTGAAAGCAGGCCCCAGGCAAAATGTCTGTTTGCAAGATTAAATCAATGGATGAGTTACTCCTGCATAACCTGGAGGTCTCATTTTGTTTGTGGGCATGATCTTGATTACCACACCTTGCAAAGATACTGATAAGACAAAGAATATGGAAAGCCACCTCAGTATCAGATTCTGCATTTCCCTATCTCTTCTGGGAACCCAGGTCAGCAACAAATAGTTGTTCCTTTGCATTTCCTTCCCTTTGTCATGACTCTCCGAAAACCACTTACCTTATCCTGATCTAATGTCTCTGTCAAATCTGAATATCCTGGGCAGTGACTCTCAAGAGTTAATCTGCATGGAAGCCTTTCAGCGTTTCCTTGTTTAGCTTAACAAAGCAATTTTGGCCCCATTGTCCCAGGTTTAGCAGTAGATGAGCTGACTAATTACCTCAGCACCCCCAAACCCAGCACAGATGTGAAACTTAGTGTGATTGGTTCCTTTCCCACCAAGGAACGACCCACCTTATAAAAGTTTAGTTCACCTGCAACAGTTTGCTCATTGCCACATGTTCTTGTTGGTGTTGAGACATGAATTTGTCCTTCATTGGGTTTCTGTGCTGGCATGGAATCCATGCCTTCTACTTCTACCCTTCTAAGAATTGTTAGGTAACATATTACCCTGAAAACCCCTCTCCTTCTCTATCATCCAATCTATCTTTCAAACCTGCTTATATCCTAGGAAACTTGAATGTATGTGCTTTTGTGTCTCACTGTGTGTATGCATTTTTGAACCAAATTTATATAAAACGTTTAAACTCAATTTGGACTCTTGCATTACTCTGTGGAATATTCATTGCCAGAATTCCTTCCCCGTATTATACAGTCTAAAAGATCTCCTCTTGGCCCCTCTTGCTGCCAATGTGAGTTCATTCCCCTTTGCTACTTTTAAAACTATATGTGTGCTGTTACACTTTTAGCAGCTGGTGGAGATTCCCTTCAATAAAATCCTTACCCCTGTTAGGCCAGTAACAAATCACTTGTTGCGTGAAGAAATGTTTCCTTTTATTAGTCCTAATTCTTCCCCCCAGCATTTTCAATGAATGCCCCCTGGTTCTAGTATTGTGAGAAAGAGAGGTTTCTGCTACCAACACTCCCCCCCACACACACACACACACCTGTTATATTTCTTCAGACAGGGAAACCACTAACTCAGGTCTTTCCCACCTTTTCCCCTTCAGGGGCTGAGGTGCCTCTAATAATGGTAGCGTAAGGTAGAAAGCACTTTCTGTCAACCCTATTCACACCCAGAAGGCAGAGGATGCCTGTTGTCTTTTTATAGAAATCACAGGCCACAGGCGCCATCAAGTCAAATCCCCTGTTATCCAGGAATACGCAATCAAAACATTTCTGACAGATGGCCATCCAGCGTCTGTTAAAAGTCTTCCAAGAAGGAGATTCCATTACACTCCAACAGCACTTACTGTCAAGCAGTTCTTCCTGATGTTTAGGTGAAATCTCTTTCCCTGTACCTTGAATCCACTGCTCCTCATTCTAGTCTCTGGAGCAGCCAAAAAAAGGTTGCTGCTCTTCAGTTTGGATTTTTTGCCCCTATGTGCATCACTTTACATTTTGCTACATTGAACTGCATTTGCCATTTCTTCGCAAGACCTGCTGAGAAAGAGTCAGCATGGCTTTTGCAGAGGCAAATCCTGTCTTACAAACTTACTAGAGTTCTTTGAGGGTGTAAACAGGCATGTGGATAAGGGGGAACCAGTGGACATTGTCTACTTGGATTTCCAAAAGGCTTTTGACAAAGTGCCTCACCAGAGACTATTGAGAAAACTCAGCAATGAAGGAGTAAGAGGGGAAGTCCTCCTATGGATTAAAAACTGGTTGAGGAACAGGAAGCAAAGAGTGTGTGTAAATGGGAAATTCTCACAATGGAGAGATGTAAGGAGTGGTATCCCCCAAGGATCCGTTTTGGGACCAGTGCTCTTTAACCTATTCATAAATGACCTGGAAGTAGGGGTGGGTAGCGTGGTGGCCAAGTTTGCAGATGATACCAAATTATGTAGGGTGGTGAGAACCACAAAGGATTGCGAAGAGCTCCAAGCTTTTAGACCTTAATAAATTAGGTGGAGTGGGCTCAGAAAATGGCAATGCAGTTCAATACTGTAAAGCAAATGTAAAGTGATGCACATAGGGGCAAAAAATCCAAACTTCACATACACGCTACAGGGGTCAGTGCTATCAGTCACAGACCAGGAAAGGGATTTGGGTGTCTTAGTTGATAGTTCCATGGGAATGTCAACTCAATACATGGCAGCTGTGAGAAAGGCAAACTCTATGCTGGGGATAATTAGGAAAGGAATTGAGAATAAAACTGCAAAGATTGTCATGCCCTTATATAAAGCCGTGGTGCGACTGCACTTGGAGTACTGTGTTCAGTTCTGGTCGCCACATCTCAAAAAAGGATATTGAAGAGATAGAAAAAGTGCAGAGAAGGGCAACGAGGATGATTGAGGGACTAGAGCACCTTCCTTATGAGGAGAGGCTGCAGCGTTTGGGACTCTTTAGTTTGGAGAGGAGACATCTGAGAGGGGATATGATTGAAGTCTATAAAATTATGCATGGGGTAGAAAATGTTGACAGAGAGAAATTTTTCTCTCTTTCTCACAATACTAGAACCAGGGGGCATTCATTGAAAATGCTGGGGGGAAGAATTAGGACTAATAAAAGGAAACACTTCTTCACGCAACGTGTGATTGGTGTTTGGAATATGCTGCCACAGGTGGTGGTGATGGCCACTAACCTGGATAGCTTTAAAAGGGGCTTGGACAGATTTATGGAGGAGAAGTCGATTTGTGGCTACCAATCTTGATCCTCTTTGATCTGAGATTGCAAATGCCTTAACAGTCCAGGTGCTCGGGAGCAACAGCCTCAGAAGGCCATTGCTTTCACGTCCTGCCTGTGAGCTCCCAAAGGCACCTGGTGGGCCACTGTGAGTAGCAGAGAGCTGGACTAGATGGACTCTGGTCTGATCCAGCTGGCTTGTTCTTATGTTCTTATTCAGCTTCTCTGCAATTTCCCTGTCATCTTTTAGCACACCCTTTGTTCCTTTGTCATCTAACGGGCCTACCACTTCCCTTGCTGGCTTCCTGCTTTTGATGTACTTGAAGAACTGTTTGTTGCTGGTCTTGATGTTCGCAACCATGCGTTCCTCATAATCCTTTTTTGCCTCCCTTACAGCTAACTGGCTTCTCTTTTGCCACCATTTGTGTTCCCTCTCATATTTTCCTTCTATCAGTCAAACTGGACTTCCATTTTCTAAAAAACATCTTCTTTTTTCCTGATAATTTCCTCAACCTCCCTTGTTAACCATGGTGGCTTTCTTTTGGACTGGGTGCTGTCTTTCCTAACCCGTGGAACACATTCCAGCTGAACTTTTATTACTGTGTTTTTAAATAACCTCCAAGCATCTTGGACAGTTTTGACTCTCTTGATTTTCCCTTTCAGCTTCCTGCGCACTATCCCTCTCATCTTTGAGAAATTTCCCTTTCTGAAGGCGAATGTAACTACATTAGTAGTTGTCACTTGTTCACATGCAGAGATACTGAATCTGACAGCATTGTGGTCCTTGTTCCCTATCGGCTCGACAACACTCACTTCCTGCACCAGGTCCTGGATCCCACATAGAATTAGATCTAGGATCACCTCTCCCCTAGTTGGTTCCACAACCATCTGCTCTAAGCCACAGTCATTTAGCATATCCAGGAATGCTCTCTCCTTACTATGACCTGAACATGCATTTTTCCAGTTTATATGGGGATAGTTAAAATCACCCATTACCACTACATTTTTGTTTTTGTTGGCCTCTCTAATTTCTTTTTCCATCACAGAATCCTCTTGTGCACTTTGGTCAGGGGGACGATAATATATTCCTAATATTAAACTGTCCTTCACACCTGGTATTGATATCCACAGTGATTCTGTAGGGGAACCAGCTCCCCTTGCATTGTCTATTTTATGTGACACTATGCTCTCTTTTATGTAAAGGGCAAGTCCACCCCCAATGCTCCCTGTCCTATCCTTCCTATCGAGCCTGTTGCCTGGTATTACAGCATCCCACTGGTTCTCCTCATTCCACCATGTCTCTGTAACGCCCACTATATCAAAGTCCTCCTTCAAAACTCTGTACTCCAGCTCCCCCATTTTAGGTCGAAGGCTTCTACTATTAGCATAGAGACACCTGTATACCCTGCCTCTGTCCTTAACCTGGGATTTATGTACTTTACCCTCAAGTCTTTTGTAGACACTATCCCTTGTCACGTGCACATTGCTATGTTCCTTGCTTGTATGTGGTTGATTTAGAAAAACCTCCCTCTCTGTCTGCATCCCCATAGATACTGTATTCCGAACCAAAGTCACCTCAGCTCCTGTCGGCTTTCCCCCAGGGCTCAGTTTAAAAGCTGTTCTGCCACCTTTTTAATGTTGAGCACCAGCAGCCTGGTTCCTCTTTGGTTAAGATGAAGCCCGTCCCTTTTGTACAGGCCTGCCTTGTCCCAAAAGGTTCCCCAGTTCCTGACAAATCTGAAACCTTACACCACCTTCTCATCCACACATTGAGACCCTGTATCTCCGCTTGTCTAGCTCTCCCTGTGCATGGAACAGGTAGCATTTCTGAGAATGCCACCTTGGGGGTCCTGGACTTCAACCTGTTACCTAGTAGCCTAAATTCAGCTTCCAGAACCTCCCAGCTACATTTCCCAATGTTGTTGGTGCCAATGTGGACCACAACTGCTGACTCCACCCCAGCACTGTCTAAAAGCCTATCTAGACGAAGCGTGATATCCGCAACCTTCGCACCAGGCAGGCAAGTCACCATGCAGTCATCACGCTCCTCACAGACTCGTTTTAATGACACTGTACCTCTATTAAGCTGGGAAGACAATTGCCTTTCTTCAAATTACAGTTGCCTCTGCCTCACTTCTACTTCTAACTCAGGGGTCCCCAAACTTTTTAAACAGGGGGCCAGTTCACGCATGGCCAGAGCCCAGCCGGGGCCGGACTGGCCTCACGGGGCCATCCATCTGCTCCCTCGACTCCGCTCTGGCCGAGCCCCACCCCCACGGTCCCCTTCCAATCTGGCCCTGAAGCTCCGCCGCCTTTCTCTCTCCCCCCTTTGCCGCATTGGTACGGTCCCCTCCGGCCGCTTGGAATGAGCAGTGAGTCACCCGTGCTTGAGGCTGTTTAGTAGGGGTGCCAAGCTCCAGGGCCGCCTCTGGAGTTTGGCATTTTGACTTTAGGTTTACAACAGCTCAGTGACTGCTGTTTCATTTCAGCGCCGGAGGGGACCATACCAATGCGGCAAGGGGGGAGGAGGAGAAAGGGAGCTCTGCCACCTTTCTCTCTCCCCCCCCCCTTGCTGCTTTGGTACGGTCCCCTCCGGCCGCTTGGAATGAGCAGCGAGTTGCCCGCGCTTAATGCTGTTTGTAAACCTGGGGAAAAGGAGATAGAGAAGGGGGAGATCCGCTTCTGCCCAGCGGGCCGGATAAATGTCTTCCGGGGGCCTGATTTGGCCCCCGGGCCGTAGTTTGGGGACCCCTGTTCTAACTGTTTAAATTTAGAGTGGAAGGGCATCGGTCTGGTTTTTGGTGACTTTTCTGTTCTGCAAATGTACATGTCCACTGTGCTATAACAACAACCACACTTTCATGGCAATATAGGGAATTAGAGGATTATATTTTGGCACATGGCAAAACAAGCTATGAAACGTCTTATTATTGGAGAAGGCATTATCCAGGCTTTTAAAAAATCCAAGCTGAAGAGAAGAATCCTGCTAGGTCACCTGCATCTCTGAAGTGGATTCCATACAGCATATTTATAACAAGTTGCAATTATTATATATGAACTCATTTTCCATTTTTACAAATGTAAAACGAATTCAGTTATAATGATTGCAACTCATTATAAATATGCTGTGCAGAATCCACATGAGCTTGGTAAGAGATTAAAAAAACATAATTTTTATCACAGGGTGGCTATACCCACATGAAATCATTGCCAGACTGATTTTTGAAACACTGGATTTCCTTTAGGTGCTATAGCACAATGGACTACTGAGCAAATCAGAGCAGCCAAGGTCCTAGATCAGGCAGCCAAATACAAGTAAAATTAATTCTGGAACCTGTGACTGAAAGGCACAAAAGTTTGGGGTTGTGTAGAGTTACCCTGTGTGCATTTATTTGCACAGCACAGACATTAGATAATCTGCAAATCCCAAGATACCCTTCAGCTGTCTGCAAGAATAAACAATTGGGCCACATGAGGACTCACCTTATTAGTTACTGAGGATAGCAGTAGGTACCAGTATTTTATTTTGGTTATCTTGATTGATGACTTCTACAAAGAACAAGACAAGAAGAATGTGGCCCTGATAGTTCTGCTGGATTTTTCATCAGCCTTTGATACTAATATCCCACTGAGGTGCCTTTCATTGATTGGTCTGGGGGGCACAGTATTGCCATGGTTTGAGTCCTATCTGGGGGAGTTGGTCTCAGGGAGTGATGCTGGGGGATTCTGCTCCATGCCATTGGTCTGTTGGGTTCTTCACAGTTCAATCTTATCCCCCATGCTGTTTAATATCTATGAGAAGCTGCTAGGAGAGGCCATCTAGAAGTCTGGTGTCAAACCTTCTAAGGATGCTGTTTACGTGCTGTGTAAAAAAGGATGCTGAAATAAATGGATCATTGGCCTGATCTAGCAGAGGTCTTTTTGTGCTGTGTCGTGTTCTTTGGGTGGTGCTAAACAGATTAATTCTACTCTGAAGTATACACTGATATTTCCCAAAGCTACTAAAACTTTTTGTCTGAAATAAAACTTTGAATGCCACTGGAATTTGTAACAGACTTCCCGCTGTGTATAACAGACTTCCCGCTGTGATACACCTCTGTAGATGCCAGCCACAGATGCAGGTGAAACGTTAGGAACAAGATCCACCAGACCACGGCCACACAGCCCGGAAAACCCACCAGAACCAGTTGTATCCGGCCGTAAAAGCCTTCGACAATACATTCCACTGGAATTTGATCATGAGGAAAGAGGGCCCCTTAAAATCAAAGCTGATCTATTTCCTGACTGCTTTCAAACACGTGAAGATAACAAGGTTGTAGAAACCACCAGCCTAACCACAACAAATTATTGTGATGTGAGGAATTATCTCTGATGATGTTCTCCACGGAAGAATGCTATCTCTTCCTAATAGTTTTCCCAGCAAAAGACTTGCATCGTGTCTAGATTGGAAAACATGCTTTTATTCCTGGACCAGTTTCTGTGCTTCAGGATAGGAGAATGGATACAATCCTGCAAATGAAAATGAGTTATTATCAAGAGGTTTGATGTGCCTGAAGCTGCAGGTGCATATCATGTGTAGTCATTTTGCTATTAAGACAGCAGCTCTTTTATTATTGCAACATTCTGTTCCTTTCCTGGGAACTATGTGGGAGCTAGAAGTCATTCAAATGAGCAAGTGAGATCAGAAGGCTAGTCAGCACAAGATGGCATTACAAGAATATCATGGGCATCATTCCAGATCAAATTAAGTACTATAACATCCTGCTGTTTTGTCATTGCCTGGAAAACTACAAGGCTTGTGGGAGAAACTGAACTTTCTAACAGGAAAAATGTTAAAGGTATAGAGGATATCGTAGGAGCTGCCGTAGATAACATATTTTGATGACTTGGGAGGTGATAAAATACATGCCTCATATGTCTACTACCTCTACTCAAGAAAACTCTGAAGTCCAAAATCTTCGCATTCCTAATAGTTTCAGCTCGTTTGCATTTTTGACATTTAATGGTAGGTTTTTGTTTTTTATACTTTGACAAAAACTTAGAACAACAGTCAAGATCTGAATATACAAACATCAGTGCATATCTGGTGGTGGAAATGTCTGTCAAGTCACAGCCAACTTATGAAGATGTCACAGGGTTTTCAAGAAAAGAGACTAACAGTGATGGTTTGCCAATGCCTGCCACTGCATAGTAACACTGGTCTCCCATCCAAGTACGAACCAGGGCTGACCCTCGATCTCACAAGATCAGACTAGCCTGGGCCATCCAGTTCAACAATACCTATTCACAGTACATTAATTACGTGTTGCAGAAGATTATCTTAAATTTTGTTTCCAAGGAGCATTATCTTCACCTATATAGGAAAAAAATCCTCTTCCCTTCCACACATCACTGGATATTTCACAATCAATGTACTATAGCAAACATTCACAATTGGTTTAATTATGTGGACAAGCTACACGACAGTACAATCTGCTTCAATCCATGAATAAAGTTTACATTCTTAATATCAGCTGCTGATAAAAGCTTTCCCATAGGTTTTCTGTTTTGCAGCTCTTTGTGACTTCCAGAACCTCAGAGAAGCCATTTTTGTGACTGTCAGTAAATTCCTAACAAATATTTTATGTGTTGTACAAAGGCTACAACACAATAGAAATTGCACTGAAGAAAGCTCACAGCATTGTTATCTATTTCAGATGAATTCTTTGTTATAATACATGTCCAAAGTATAAACGGTACAACAATACCACAAGTATCTGAAATACAGACCCTAATAACACTAATAAAAATCCTGGGTAATATAGTGCAAAGATCCTGTGTAATACAAAGACAGCCATTAAGCTAACTGGAACACAGATATGTACTGGTCTCGTACAAGCTTCAGGACTAGTGGAACCTGTAAATGTAATAAATCAGAGAATCACACAGTAAGACATAATATGTACAATCAAACAGATAAACGCATGTTCTCAAGGCATTTAGATAAACTCTTTATGTCTGTGCTTCCAAAATATACAATAGTTTGTATGAACGGCAATGATTGAAACCTATGATAAGCATACTTAATAAGTCAATTGTTACCCAAATAACACCAAGTAAAACTTGTTCAAAAACCTGTTCAGAAAGAGCAGTTACCATCAGAGACTGCAGTCTGCTCTGCAAATTCTGGCAGATGCAAAATGTCCTTAATGAGGAGTATGCATATCAGAAATATATACATGGGAGGCATAGTGCAGTGAGATCATTAGCCAGCTCCAGATAATTACCCTGTTTCCCGAAAATAAGACATCCTCTGAAAATAAGACGTAGTAGAGGTTTTGTTGAAGTGCTAAATATAAAGCATCCCCCGAAAGTAAGACGTAGCAAAGTTTTTGTTTGGAAGCATGCCCATCAAACAGAACACCAGAGCATGCAGCTGTGGAGCGGAAAAATAAGACAACCCCTGAAAATAAGACATAGTGCATCTTTGGGAGCAAAAATTAATATAAGACACTGTCTTATTTTCAGGGAAACACAGTATTACTTACAGATAAGAAAAGTCCAAGTTTGGTTGAGGCCAGTTGGATGCAAGATGCCCATCTGAAAGATGTATGCTGTTTCCAATCTCTGTAAAAGTTGTTCAATATTGGCAGACGTATTGTCCTCAATAGTTTCCAGAACACCAAAATGTATAGACTCTGGTGCATGAAGTTTCTTCATGAAATTAACTACTAAAAGTGCTTCTTTATAAACATTCTAGATGCATGAAAGATGCGCTAATATTCTCATTTTTAAAGATCTTGAAGTTAGCTCTATATATAGTAGATTACATTGACATCTGATATAGTAAATTCCTTTTTGTGTATTACAATTACAGAAACCCTTTTTATCAATTATATTTTCTTAGAAAAACCCTTATCAGGAAAGCAAACTTCCTTAGTCTCAAAGATAAGTGGATAGGCAATATAGTTGCTGCATTGAAAATGGCCAAAGTGATGGAGGGGGGGGGGGTCTTTGAAGAGTTCTTATGTCTGCCCTGATGAGAAGGTCACCTGAGCTTTAAGTTTTCCTTAATCCCAACAACCGAGGTGTGGAACTGCTTTGCCAGATAGAAGATAAAGCAAAATACATAATAATAACATTTGCTTTTTATATTCCTAATTCTGACTGGAGTTATTTTTAAAATACAACAACCCACCACATTCCACTAATCAAAGCTTTTAGAGAATGACTATTACATAGTCACTTTGGACCTTAACACACATGAAAAAATGACGCATGCTAGGTTTCATTTTCTGTGATGGGAAGTTTTCTTTGGATCTGGCAAGTCAGTCTGTACCATATTATTTTGAACATCTGACTGTACATCTCCCCCCACCCCTGCTAGAGTGAGGGATCAGTTAGAATGGTCTGCCCACAAGCTGATGGATCTCACAAGATTCTAGATGCCCTGAGGGATTTTAGCAGGCCAAGTAGAGAATCTCTGGTGTAGGCTCTGGCAGATTAAGGGGCTCTTCTCTATATCTTTTCCCAGACTCTTCTCTGTTCCATGGCCCCCCTCAGATCTGACAGATCTGAAGAAAGCATAGAGAAAGCTAGAATGATGGAGACAGAGTCTGACAAAGCATGCTATAGAGATTGCTATAGAGATTACTTGAACGACTATGAGGTGGTGGTGATTGCACTGAAGAAAGCTCATCTCTCAACTAACATTGCACCGACTGAATCATGTCCATCTCAATGATTTCAGGTGATTGGCAGTCTAATTCAGGGGGGCAGACCCTTCTCTGCAACTGGCACAACTGTGCGCCGGCGTGGGGGCCCATTCTGTTGGCACAAGGACAGATGCGCCAGCAGGAAGATTACTAACCCCAGTGGCCAGGCTCTGTGCAAGTCTGCAATGCCTGACCCAGAAGCTGCCACCATTGCCTCAGCCCACTGGTGCAAAAAACTATGCCGGCAAGTCCAAAGGAGTCCTGGGGTAGGCTGGGGGTGGAGCTCACTTTACTCAGCTTCCACTGCCTGTCCAGCCCATATGCACCACCAAGCCAGTGTCGGTGATACGCCATGTTTTTTGTACCTCCATTATTCCCTATGGAAGATTCTTGGAGGGGTTTTTTCCTTTCATTTTCGGGCTTCCCATGTTGCAGGAAGGCCCTTTGAAGAGGGTGGGGCAGTGCTGGAGAAGTGCCATCCCTGCCCACCAGCCTACTCTGGATTGGGCTGTTAGGCTTTAATAATTCCTGGTACAGGTTCACAAATGGATAGAAATTTTGCTTTTAGCTGCCATGTTTTGCACAATTATTTTCCAATAAAATCTCTCAGACACACTCCACCATGGATACTGATTTATCAATAGATTATACAGTGGGGATATATGCTGCACCATCAGGTCTTCTTTATTTGAATGATTTCAGCTGAGTCCCTCTGAGGGACCCTGGATTCTTCTAAAGCCACAAATGGTAGTTTGTCCCCCCCAGCCCATCATAGCTTGCAAAATCTTGTAAGGAACTGAGACCACTGAATGCATCCCTGCTTAAAGGATTTTTTTCTGAAAGCATTAACAGAAGTCATAATTAGACCTTTATTTTTAAAATTCGACTTTTTCCAGACTCCCTTTTTGGAGCAATATTACTGTACTGAAGATATGCTGGCTGAGAATAGTAGAAAAATCTGTATAATAATCTGCCCTTCAGCCATTTCAATCCATTTTCAAATTTTGCAGGCAGTGATAGTTGTGGTGGTATGGTAGACACTCTTCAATAGAGGTGATTCTAGTTGGTATGGTGACTACGTTGGATGGTGTAAAATCCCCCACCCCTGTTGGATGGGATTCCATTTTCTCTGATGAACTCTATGAAGAACTTTAGTACCCATCTTTATTATTAGAAAGCCAGGTAGCGGCAATAGCCAAAAGTACTTTTTATCAATTATATTTGGTTATAACCTTTCCCCCTACTTGGACTCTTGCCATTCTGGCCACATTTATACACACAACAGTAATTTTGAGGATTTACTGTTATTATGTACTTTATGTGGTTCTATAGAGGAAGGGAAGGAGGGGAAGCAGAAATAGCATGAGTTGGAGTACCTGCAGGGGAATGAGATTCCTCCTACAAGTCTTCACAGGTTGCCTTCGTGTTCCTTAAAAATATGTTGCATAAATGTATGTTAGGCACTGATACATAAGCTGGGATTGACTTTTTGAATTATACAACATACATTAAGTCCATCTTGGATTAAAAGAGTTTTGTGTGTGAGAGAGAAAGAGAGAGCTTCCTTTTATTGCACACATAGACAAATGAAAACCTGTTTAAGCCTCCCCAAAAAGCGCACCCACAGGGGCAATTATTTCTGAATCTTCACCCAACCCACTTCCAGTTCCAATAATTGTCTTAATTGCTGATTATTATTCATTCATCCCTTCTAAAAGTCAGTTTTAATACATTGTCCTTGTCAGTCCACTCAGGTGATTATTCCATCCGCTGTTCCCACTGCTAGAGGTTGCACTGATTTTATTTGTGTGTCATGTGTCCACCCTCCTTCAGCATTTTGAACAGCTGACTCGGTTGCTAGCAGCACTTGGTATGGCCCCTCACACTGAGGAGTCAGTGAAGTGTCACACCAGTCTTTCAACAGCACCCAGTCGCCAGGCTGGAACAGATGCACCGGAAAGTCCAAAGGGGATGATTGGGCTAGCAGCATGTCAGGATGCCATTCCTACAGTGGGAGGGAGTGGGCCGTACTTGTGCTTTGCTTTGCTTTGGGCTTTGCAGGTGTTTATCGGATCCTTGCCCCTGAGTAAAACACAGGGTAGAGCATTCCATATAGCAATTCAAATGGTGGCAGTCCTATGTCAACTAGACCCTGATCCTAATTAGAGCCAAATGCAGCAATTTAACCCACAGCCTGTGTAACTCTTGTATCTACTTGGTAAGATGTTACTTCAGCTTGTGATTCGTTCTTTCTACCTTCCCTGAACTTTGGGGAAGTATCTACTAACGCCTGATGCTGTATCTACCCCGTATCTACTTATAATGTGTTCAAACAATACCCTAGCTACTGTTCCCACAGTAGATGAGGCAGTTGGGATGGCCTCCAGCCATCCAATCAGATGATCCACTATAACCAGACAGTGCATTAGTCTCCCTCCCCAAGAGAACTCAGTGAAGCCAATATTGGAAAGGCCTAATAGCCCATGGTCTCCCTCCTCCTTCAGACTTGGATTTGATAACACCTTTATTGACTGTAGCACAAGTCAAACATCCTTGTGTAATTTGCACAGCAAGTTGCTATAGCTAGCAAGCCTTTATTGGCATAGACAACAGTACAACAATAATAAAAAATGGATTAAAAAGCATATACAATACAGGAAATAAATGTTAGGTCGAAGGAAATCTACTGGCATTTAGTAATTTCCAGGAGAAAGTCTGCCACGATCATACAGAGAGAAGGATCAGTATTGTCCAACAAGTAGTATAATCTAATTAAATCGGGGAGATGGGGTAAATGTAAAGGATTAAGATTCACATACTTGGATCTGATTTCCTTGAATCTGAAACAGTGTAGTAATTGGTGGGCCAGGGATTCAACTGAGCCATCAATACATGGGCACAATCTTTTAGTCTTTTCTTGCTTATTAAATCTGCCATGTAACAAGGCAGAAGGCATAACATTAAACCTGGTCAGCATTATGGCTCTCCTTTGAGCAGCGTTTATTAAGCAATACAGGTAGTGTGCCAAGTGGCCCCGTTCAAATGGGAGAGAAAAACACAGCGGGGAGCACGTTTTCTTGGCTGCGGTGATTAGGGTAGAGAACTCTCTATCCAATAGTTGACCTTTTAATTTTCTATAAGCTCCTGAATAGGACAAAGGGCAAAGTGAATCCACTGACAGTCCAATAGAGGCCATTTTTCTTCAATTATGGAAAACCAGGGGTTGGAATGGGTGTCAGAGAGCAGACGGTGGACCAAGGAATTACAGTCCGAGAGAAAATGAATTCACAGCCAGAATCTAAAAGCCCTCAGCCAAGCGGCTGATTCCAGACAAAGAGATGCATAGGGCACGCAATTTGGGGGTCCAGTTATCTTATGAAAAAAATGCATTGAAGAGGATTCAAGGAGTGGTTAATAGCTTGAATCCAAATTGGGACTCCGTAAAGCAATCTCAAGGCAACTTTGGCATTGAAAAATTTGAGGGCAGGAGGGATAAAGGAGTGGCCACTGCTGTAAAAGAAACGTAGTAATGCTGACATATTGTTAGATGTAGCTAGGAGAGCGGCCTTCCTCTGGGTTGCCCATGAAAGGTTAAAGGAGAATGAGAGGCCAAGGTATTTATAGCACTTAACCTGTTCAATTTGGGTGCTTTTCATTGCCCATGTGAGCTTCTTAAAGCGCCTAGAGAAGACCAATACCTTAGTTTTTTCATAATTAATTGTCAGTCTGTTGGATTCATAGTAATCCACACAGCGCTTCATTAAGCGTCTGAGGCCAACTCTGGAACAAGAGAGAAGGACAGCATCATCTGCATGGAGCAGAATTGATACATGGGATGTACCCAGTTTTGGGGCATGGCTGTTCACTGTTGAGAGAGCAGAGGGGAGGTCACTTAAGAAAAGATTTAAAAGAGTGGGGGCAGGACGCAGCCCTGTTTGACCCCTTTGGAAATTGGAATACTGTCTGTCAAAAGGCCTTCGTGGGAGCACTTGATCCGGCAACTGGTATTTGTGTGCAGTTGCCTAATTAAGAATAAGAGTCTGGCATCAATGTTGAGGGCAGCCAGTTTTGCCCAGAGAAGTTCTCTCAGCACAGAGTCAAAGGCAGCCTTTAAATCAATAAAGGCAGCATAGAGTTTGTTATCTGCATTGATTGAGTATTTACTGGGTAGGTGTAATAGCACCAAGGCGTCATCCAGAGGAGATTTCCCCTTGTGAAAGCCTATTTGTTCAGCCCTCACTGCACCAGAGTGGGAAAGCCACAGCTGAAGTTTCTTCAGTAGCAATTTAGCATAAATCTTCCCTATCACTGAGAGGAGGCTGATGGGGCGGAAGTTGGCGGGTTCTGAATGGCTTCCTTTTTTATGGATGGGAAACACAGTCGCAGTCTTGGGTAGGATACCTGAGCTGTTTACTTGGGTAAAAAGAATGGCCAGGATAGGGGCCCACCAATCAGTATGAAATTTCAGAATCTCTGGAATTATAGAATCAGGGCCAGGGGCTTTCCTTCCTTTGAGGTCCTCTAACAGCTCAACTACTTCTTGAGATGAGACAGGAGGCCAACTTGGCAAATCTAAAGGGATAGGTGAAGGAGATCCATTGCTTAAAATATCATCATTAAAAAGTTTGCTAAAATAGTCATGCCAAATATCAGGGGTAATATAGGTAGGGGTAGGAGGCTTGCTTCGGTTAAAATTATTCAAGACAGCCCAGAGTAGCTTGGAATTGTTAGAAGTTACTGCAGAGTGGAGATGTTCCCATTGAGTGTTGACATGTTCCATTTGGTTCTTCCTAATTAGCTGGCGAAAGTTGTTTCTACAATTTATTAATAGGACAAGGAGGTCCTGGTCTCCTGAAGCCCTAAAGTTCTGATATAAGGAGCGAATTTGACTATTGTGCTCCATGCACTCTCTATCAAACCAAGGTGTTCTCTTTCTGTTTTTGCTGGGATTCCCCATGTTGGATGTCAAAAGACCAGCCACAATTTGTTTAAGAAGATCTTCGAAGCTGGTAATAGTCTCCTGGGGGGAATCTGCAGTGAGGACAGAGGATTTAAGGCTGGCTAAGCTAGGGGAAATGAGTATGTTTTGAGTGGCTAAGGCCAGTTTGGGTGTCCAAACTAGTCTGGGGGGCGGTTCATTTGGTGGTGAGGATGTCTGGCCTCTTGATGTGATAAAACAAGTCTAAGGGGAAGGTGATCACCCAGCAGAAGATCTCCAATCTGGAAGGATAAAACAGATGATCTCAACTCTGGGGAAATGAGGAGATAGTCAATGACACTGCAGCCATGAGGAGAAACAAAGGTATAATCTTGAGCGTGGGCATAGCACTTTAAGCCGTTAAGCCCAAGTTTGTTGTGCTTGATGGCCAAGTGAATGAGTTTCCTACCAGCAGCATTGGAGTGAGTATCCTTGGAGTCACGAAGGGTAGGAAGTAAGAGTGAGTTCATCATCAAAACCTTCCTGCTCAAGAAGGGAAGCTAAATTTGCACTTACTCTTACATTAAAGTCCCCCATTAGAACAATCTCAGAGGAGGGATGACTACATTCAAGTTCCTCAATATAGATGGATAGGTTATCCCAAACTTCACACAAGGTAGCTTTCTGAAGACCAGGAGGAACATAAATATTAACAAGGACTAGAGAATGATCCTCCCAAAGACTTTGAACAGCCTGAGCTGTCTGAGCAAAGGAGGGTAGGGCCTGTGCCTGGGTTGACTGTGAAACTAGAATGCAAAGGCCACCCGAATAGCGACCAGACCTGTACAATTTGGTTGCTGGAAGGCAGAAGGACTTATAGCTCATAAAGCAAATATGATAATTGGCCCATGTTTCCTGAAGGAGAATTACATCAGCCTCTCTAAGGTAGTCACAGAAGAGAGGGTTTCTGAGTTTGTTTCCCCATCCTGAAATATTCCATGATAGGATGGAGAGGCCAGCTGGAGGTTGGCGTCATTCGGTGTGCACTAAGTTCGTGATTCCAGGAATGTCAGGAAGGATGCAGCCATTTCTGGAGGGTAAGGCTGTTCTTGTGATAGGGGGCGGAGCCAAGGGTCTCGACTTCGGCAGAGAGTTCTCGACCAAGATGATCTCTGGAGGGCACGAATTAGAAGGACTTATTGGTGCAACAGGACACTCAAGCACAGAGCAGAGTGCTGAGGCCTGACCCTCTAGAGCCAAAGATGAAGACTGCATTAGCTGAATCAGTTTGGAGGTAGTAGAGCCTAGATTAGCAATGACAGCTTTTTGTTCTGAACTTGGGAGGTCCTGAAACCCTGTAAGGACCTCCTCTTCCAAGGATTTGGACATATATTGGGGAGAAACATCATGATTCTCCTCACAGGACAAAGGAGCCCCAAGGGATCTAGGTGAAACAATATGTCGAATGGGAGCTATAGAAGAGAGCTGGGAAGATTCTATTTCCTCAAGCTCCTTAGCCCAGGATTTGCCTGGAGGGTAAGATGAGTTCTTCCTACTAAGCACTCTTGTTGAGCAGAAATCTATGTCCATTTCCAGATGAGTCAACGCCACATGTGGGGGAGCACTCTCAGTGTGAGGAATGTTGGTGGAGCTAGTAGCGCTGGATGAGTGAATATGATTAGAAGACAGCGGAACTAGTAGATCTTCAGGTGGGGGGGAGCTAGTGTCCATATAACACTGAGTGGAGCGTCCAGAGATAAACTGGAGCGAATTTATTTGGCCGTGCAGGTTCAAGGGTAGAGCTGATATGCTTCAACACTTATATAGATTTTTAAGAAGACCCTAGCAAGAGTCAATGTTCCCTAATGACTTCCTGGATGTATTTGTTATAGCATTTGGTGGGCCAATTTCTTCGATAACCATTCCCTCCCGTCTGGGTGCACCCAACCCTTATCTGGGTCCTGTTTTTTCCCCACTTTTCCAGATGATTTCTTCTTCTCAAGGGGTGAATACCTTTTTAGCCTTGAGATCAAGTTCCTGATGTACTAGAACAGGGGTAGGGAACCTTTAACACTCAAAGAGCCATTTGGACCCGTTTTCCATGGAAAAAGAAAACACTTGGAGCCGCAAATAATTTTTGACATTTAAAATAAAGATAACACTATATATTGGGATTTTTTTACCTTTTACTCCGCTCATTCTGAGAAGCGCATGGATGCGTCTGCCCTGCAGCCTGCAGGGTGGGCAAGGATGGGGCCAGCAGCTCAGCCTTGCTGGCCGCCGGGAAAGCGCCTGCCCTGCTCAAACAGGGCGGGTGAGAGAGGAAGCCCGCGGTGCTGCCCAGCCGGCCACGGGCAGTTGGTGTACCTGCCCTGCTACCTGCAGGGCGGGCAAGGATGGGGCCGGCGGCTCGGCTCGTGGAGCCACAGTGCAAGGGCAGAAGAGCCGCATGCGGCTCTTGAGCCGCAGGTTCCCTACCCCTGTACTAGAATGAGTGGGTGCAACCCCATTCCTTTTAAGGCTGCCTGCTTGGCTGCTCCATTTGCTAACCTATTTCCAATTATTTCTTCACTTGACTCCTTTTAATGTCCTTTTACATGAATAATTGCTACTTGTTCATGCAGCTGTATAGCCTCTAACAATTGGCAAATCAAGGCAGATCCAAACGGGCCTTAGTCTGAAAGTCAATAACTTCACCACAATTATGTTCCCCCAGACTTTCTGATGAACTGCCTTCTGTAAGAAAATCTGCTGGATTCAAAGCTGGGCCAGTTACCAGTACTAAATCATTTTGCTCCAACAATATAGCTTCATATTTCAATAATCTAGAATCAGTCAGCCAATTTCCTGCCTTCTGTATTAGCAAAGTTCTAACTTGTGCCACTAATGCTTTTTCCCAGAGTTAGTTTTCTACTCTCTTCTACCATCAAAGTAGTCGCAGCGCATGCTTAGAGACAACACTCGAGTCAAGACAGTGACTAATCAGCTCCACACAGGAACAGGATGACTACAGATAATCAAAGGGAACAAAGGCCAGACTACTTCTATTCAGATGCCTCACCTATTGACCTTGCTATCTCTTTTGTTACTCACATGCTTCACTTCATTGTTACTCACTTGCCAGGCCACTCCTATTCAGATGCCCTCACCTATTGACCTTTACTCACAGGTATATATACTCCACTTGCTTTCCTTTCCAACTATCAGATCCTCTGAAGATGCCAGCCACAGATGCAGGCAAAACGTCAGGAGAGAATGCTGCTAGAACACGGCCACACATCCCAGAAACCACACAGCACCCCAGTGATTCCAGCCGTGAAAGCCTTCGACAATACTTCAGGTTCACTATTCCTCAGTTTTTCATATAAGGATTTGGAGAGGTCTGCATACTCAGGAAACCAGATTCTGCAGTAGCCCACCAATCCTAGAAACCTTTGAAGCTCCCTCTCAGTCTACAGAATAGCCACTGGGGGAATTCTGGATATTCTCTAAGGGTCAAGTTTATGACTCCCCTTACAGAGTTGTGGCTCAAATATTTTACCTCCCATTCCACTATCTGGGCCTTTTTCCTGGAATTCCTTTTCTGCCAAGAAATTCAACATTCTTACAGTAGCTTCCTCTACCTCCTCTCTCTTTTTCCCTGTCAACAGCAGGTTGTCTACATATTGCAACAAACAAATGGGTGCCAGTACTGCCACTAGGAAGGGACGATCCTCTACCCCAGTGGTGGCAAACCTCTGGCACGCGTGCCAGAGGTGGCACTCAGAGCCCTCTCTGTGGGCACACGCACACAGAGTTTGTCATGTGGAGGGGGTGGAAAATCACACACCCACACCCACACATATAGGCTGGCCTGGGCCACTGGGCACGACCCATTCAAAGTGTTGCATGGTTGCTTCACCAAGCTTACTCCTGAGTAACACGTGCCTCGGAGCCAACCATTTTTTCTAAACTAAAACCTCAGTATTCAGGTTAAATTGTCATGTTGGCACTTTGCGATAAATAAGTGGGTTTTGGGTTGCAATTTGGCACTCGGTCTCGAAAAGGTTTGCCATCACTACTCTACCCCCTTATTTTAGTAAGTAGAGCCCCCACCCCCACCCCCAAGCAGGTCAGTCTCCCCGCTCCTGTATCAACCAGAAAAAGTCTCTTTTTTGTTCAGGTCTCACCTGTAAATTTATCAAGGGCTTCTGGTTGGTGGGACCAGAAAACAAAGGGAATCCCTGACGCTCTAATCTTCAAACTCCATCAATTGTAGTAACTCTGGTGCTGGTGTGGTTCTCTAGGGGCATCTGACTACCAGGCATGCCTCTGTAGGCATTAGAAATACGTATGCACTTATGTGCTCATGTTAGCACGTTAGTACTTTTTTTCATACAAAAAAAAGTTTCCGTCTCAACACAGCACAACAGCCAATCAGGATGAAAAAGGAAGAGCCAATGAGAAGATCAGGCATTCGATAGCGCAGTAGTGGTGATTGCTGCACTGTTTGAAAGCATGATTGAGATGGATGTCCTCATCACACACACACCACAGTGGGTAGGGTGAAACCTCGATAAAAAGGTGCCATTTCTTTTGAAACCTGGTTGTATCTAGATTTCATTTCTCAGTGGGGATTCCATCTATGTTGGCGCCACACCCCACAACAGTCTAATTCAAGTTGTGATGCTTTCTTGGTACCAAGAAATTCTTTTAATTTGCAAATTAAAATTGAACTATTTGTCCCATGTTCTGGTCATTTTTGTTTCTCCGCTGAAACAGTATATCCATGGCACATTTATCCCTTTTCCCAAATTCATCACACCCTTTCTGTTTCTCCACTGGCACTGTGGTTGGGGTCTTGCCAAGGACGTAGGTAAGGGGGGTTCTCGGGTTCAAACCCCCCCATTGCATGTCCAAAGCTCCGCCCCCCGTTAGTGGATTTTTTCTATTTTAAAATACTTTTTGTTTTTGGCCTGCAGGAGGCGCAGTTTTTAAGCTAGCAGCACCAACATTTCAAGATATCATCAGGTGACACTCCTGATAATACGAGCCAAGTATGGTGAAGTTTGGTTCAGGGGGTCCAAAGTTATAGACCTGCAAAGGGGGTGCCCCCATCCCCCATTGTTTCCAATGGGAGTTAATAGTAGACGGGGCTACCCTTTTGAGGGTCTATATCTTTGGACCCCTTGAATCAAACTTCACTAAACCTAGGTGGTATCATAAGGATAGTCTCCTGCAGACACCACCCAGGTTTGGTGAAGGTTGGTTCAGGGGGTCCCAAGTTATGGACTCCCAAAGAGAGTGCTCCATCCCCCATTGTTTCCAATGGGAGCTAATAGATGGGGGCTACATCTTTGAAGAAGCACAACTTTGGACCCCCTGAACCAAACTTCACCAAACTTTGGTGGTATCATCAGGAGAGTCACCTAAAGATACCCTGAAAGTTTGGTGCAGCTAGCTTAACAATTGCACCCCTGACAGCAGGCACATTCCAAATTTCCCCAGATTCTCCTTTTAAATCCATCTCTTTTTGCATGGATTTAAAGGGAGAATCTGAGGTTCACAGATTAAACATTGGAAGTGATGCTGTTTCAGGATGGAAGATAATCCACGCAGTGGTGGGATTCAATTAATTTAACAGCCAGTTCTGATGGTGGGAATTCAAATAATTTAACAGCGGATTGTTTACAAGCACCATTTTAACAACCGGTTCTGCCAAAGTGGTGCGAACCTGCTGAATTCCACCACTGAATCCATCCCCAAACAGCATCACTTTCAATGTTGTTTTAACTGGGGACCCCAGATTCTTCCTTTAAGATGGATTCAAAAGGAGAATCTGGGCTCTCTAATTTAAACACCATTGAAAGTGATGCTGTTTGGGGGTGGATTCCAGCATCGCAGCAGCTGCCTATGGGGGTGGGGGCCAAACCTCAGATTTTGCACCAGGCTCCATTTTCCCTAGCTACCCCTCTGCCTGGAAGGGAGGGAAACAGGACTGTCAGCTACCAGGTGGAAGCTCAGCTGGTGGGGAGGCGGGGAGGGCAGGGCAGGGCAGGGCAGGGCAGGGCAGGGCAGGGCAGGGCAGGGCAGGGCAGGGCAGGGCAGGGCAGGGGAGTCTGCCGTCCCTGGCCTCGGAGAGCTGCTTTTATCAACACTTAGGTCATGGGTGGAGCTTGGGGAGGTGTGGCCACACCCCCAGGGGTGGGTGGGGGTGTGGCCTCACCCCCAAACCCCCCCATAAAAATCTATCTTCAAAAATGTGCAGCCTGCTCACACACTCAGAAATTCCCCATTGGCTACAATGAAGCCAAGGCATTGCAAAACAAATAATCTTGGGAAAATTTCTTGGGGTGCCTGTCAGAGGTGTATTTTTAAATCTAGGGACACCAAAATTTCCGGGTATCACCTGTTAACGATTCTTATGATACCACCCAAGTTTGGTGAAGTTAGCTTCAGGGGGGCCAGAGTTATGGACTCTCAAATGGGTAGCCCCCATCTCCTGTTAGCTCCCATTGGAAACAATGCAGGATGGGGGCACCCCCTTTAGGAGTCCATAACTTTGGCCCCCCTGAACCAAACCTTACCAAACTTGGATGGCATCATCAGGACAGTCTCCTGGTGACATCTTGTAATTTTGGTACTGCTAGCTTTAAATGTGCCCCCTGCAGGCTGAAAAACACCAAAATACCCAAAAAAGTCCAAATACCTTGCATTTGGATTCGTTCATATTTGGGCAGAACATATTCGGATAATTTTTGTCCGAATATGCCCAAATTCACCCAGATTCTGTCAAAATCTGGTATTTGTTTTATCTGAATCTCCAACCCTGGAAAGTGATACTTTTTGGGGGGAGGGGGTCCACCCCCAAACAGCATCACTTTCCTTTTTTTTTTAACCGAGGACCCCAGATTCTCCCTTTAAGGTGGATTTAGAAGAAGAATCTGAGCTCCCTGGTTTAAACACAATTAAAAGTGATGCTTTTGGGGGGGTGGATTCCACTGTAGGTGTTTTGTGAAAGATGATGCTGACCTTTGTTTGGTAAATGTTTTGCTGGGAGTGATTTGTGAGAAATTTACGTGCTTAATACCCACTTGCACTGGCTTGGCACTGTTTCTCAGGCTAACAACTTACCTCATAGGGTTGGTGTGAGGACACAATTAGGAAAGAGAGTTGGTGGGGAGAGAGCCATGTATGTTTTGCTGGGGGTGGGGGTGATTTGTGAGAGATGATGCTGACCTTTGTTTGGTAAATGTTTTGCTGTGGGTGATTGTGAGAGATTTACATGCTTTATCCACTTGCACTGGCTTGGAGTTGTTTCTCAGGCTAACAACCTACCTCATAGGGTTGGTGTGAGAACAAAATTAGGAAAGAGAGTTGGTGGGGAGAGAGCCATGTATGTTTTGCTGGGGTGGGAGGTGTTTTGTGAGCTGGTGCAAAAAATCATTGTTTGGTCATGGTGGGGGAGGGTGGCCGCCCATACGGGGGGGTGCCAGCTCAGGTTTTGTCCCCGGGCTCCAGTTTGCCTAGATTCGCCTCTACCATTTCCCACTCTTAAAGGTTTACCTTTCCCCTTTGTCCTTAGTTTGAAAAAAGAGGCAGATTGTTGTTAAAACATCTGGTTCAGTGTGGTATGTGGGTGTAGATATTTAGACTTTGAAAAGGAACAGCGCAGGTGGAGTTCAACTTTAACTTTTTATCCAAAAAATAAAAATTCAGTTCTGTACAATAAAAATTTCTTTTTGAGTAAACTATTTACAAGAACAAAATGTTTTAAACTCTTAACATAAATGTGGATTGTTTACACAGTGCCTCTTTTCCCTTGGAGGGCACTCACTGCCTCTCTGAGGTTCAGGATTAGGTGCCCTGGGATTCTACTCCTCCTCTCCATGCTTCATGCAGCAGCGGAGGCTGTTCACTGTAAAAAAACAAAAACCAAGGTTGCTTACACAGCTGAATAACTTGCCTTTTCCTTGACTCCCCAGCAGCTATGCACCTTTCCTGAAACTCCAGGGACAGCAATAGTGCTCTCCTTGGGGACAGCTCTCCCAGTGTGGGCGGTTGTTGTGGCCTAGGCTGGGTGGCCACACCTGTGGGCCTTGCAACGATAAGATTACACTGGTCTCTGAGCATACACTGAGCCTTCAAAATGCCAAGGTGAAAAGGAGTGCATACTTCAAAGATATTTCTGTATACTGAATACATCCAAATGGGGAAAGTGTCAACTGTCCAACACTAGCAATGACATCAAGGCAATGACAGCAACCTCTCATGGTTGTCTTTTTTGTTGAGTTAGGGAGTGGTCTTACCAGGTTGATCCTCCAGGGGCAGGTGGACCTCCTCAGCAGCTGGTCCCTCCCCTTCCTCTGCAGTCTCTGTGTGGGAAAGTCAGCAAGCTAGTGAACTACTGGACTATGTACATGCCATCACTGAAAGCTGTCTGTAGCCAATCATATTCTGCTATTACCATGCAAATTGCTCTCTGGAGCACCTGGTCATCCCCTCCTGTCTTCCCATGACATGGCATGGCATGGCATGGAGTGGCATGGCACTGTGAAGGGAAACTGTATGTCAAAGTGGAGTTTGTGACCTGCATACAAGCAGGACGTGAGTAGATCCTTCCCATAATGTACTTGCCATCATCAAGTTGTTGCTGCTGGCCCTGTTTCTTCTCATATTCCTCCAGCTCCCAGGCTTGCCTTGCAACAGGCAGTCTCCTCCTTCTCATCACAATGCATACAGTGTTGCACTGTCCTGTCTAATTAAAAGGCAACTTTTTCCAAAGGTTTTGCAACCTGACATCTGATTCTTAAAAGTCTCTCTGTGTGTGCAAACATAATATATATAAATCAGAAAGGATGCTGCAACATTTCAGAAGATAGATTCCCTTCCCTTTATTTATGGTCACCTGTGGAAAGTCTTACTACCATTCCACCTTCCCACCTTGACCACTAAATAAAACTCCCAGTGTGTGCATTATCTGCTGTTAGCACACACTGAATTCAGTATATTTCAAGTCAGATCCACTCCCTGATTGAAATTCCCTCAGAGTAGATATTTAACACATGCAATTAAGGGACTTGATGTTAACTTGCAGGAATCCAGATTTAAAAGCTCACTAAACTTTTCCTCTCAGAGAGATACTCCCTCCCTCTCTGAGTCAAGTGGTTTCCCCATCAATCAGAATGCAGGTCAGCTTATCTGATCAGGGTGTTTCCTGTTTCAAGGAAGTTTTTCCCCTCTCTGTTGTGATAGCACCTAGTTCTACTGACTGACTTGTATCTATTAAACCTGTTTTCTGTGCAGTCCATCACAGCAGGAAAAAGAGTGTCAACGATAGATATCAAGTTGTCTCCAAAGTACTTTAATACTTAAGAAAAAATCCTGCTGGATCGAATCAATCCAGTCATCAAGTTCAATAACCTCTTTCCTACAGTGGCTAGAGAAACACCCTCAGAAGGCCAACAGGCAGGCCATGGAAGCCCAAATCTTCCTCTGATGTTATCACTAAAGTGGATTATTTACATGCCAAATATAACAGGTATAGGGCATTATATAAACCGTTTTGGGGGGGCTTCACACAGGCTCATTCCCAAAACAAGTTTGACACATTTTATTCCCCTCAACCCAGGATTTTTGAAAATTGCTGAACTATCAATCCTTTTGCAGAATCCTTTTGCAGAAAATTGCTGAACTATCAATCCTTTTGCCGGGTTGGAGGCACTCCCACGTTAACACAACAGATGCTTTATTCCACTCCCTTCCATCCATTCACTTTAGGTTCCACGCCATTCACTGTCTGAGAGAATCTGCCTAGCTGCCATTCTGTGCAGGTTGCCCAGAATGTTATGGGCTGATTCTCTGAGCACCCAACAGCGTACAAGCACATTTTTTTCCCTGTGGCAGTGAGTATGACTGGCAGTGTTGCAGGAAAGGGGGGGGAGAGTCTCCGTATGAAGGTGCAAAAGCAGCCTGGATTGTATCCATGGGCTCCAATCACTGCTGGAACTGGTGAAGAACACACATGCAAATGGCAAAAATGAGTTCCTTTATAACCATTTATTGTATAACTGCAATCAGTTATACATATGCTGCATGGAATCCACCTGAGCAGCTGGCATTTAGAAATACCCTGCCTTAAACACTGGGATTCCACTTAGCCAACATGGCTAGGTAGCCACTGAAGGTTCTATTTATCCATGAACTTGTCTGTGGCATGGAAGTGGGGTTGCCCAGAAATCTACACTTTACTTCTGGACCACTCCACTGTCACCTACCTGCTAGAGTCCTTTCCCAAGGTGTCTAACAGGACTTTACTGGGAACAGAATAGGTTCTGCTCTGTAACTTGCTAAAATTCCAGCATAAGCAGAACTTGCCCCTCTAAAAATGATCAACTATTGAAAGTCTTATTTTAAAAACAATATAATGTATCTTAAGCATTTGACTTTCAGATAAAGTAGATTCAGGATCAGTAACACTTCCCATAGATTTCATCTCCAAGCTTGACATGTAAGTTGTGTAACCATCACAAATAATTTAATTTCCCTCAGCTGCCCCTCACTGAATAGACAGTATGGTTCTTTTCCCCTTATGTCTATATTCTATAACCATTTGTTGCTGGTCTGAGAAGATCTATTAAAACTCCTAAATGTCTAATGATGTTGTTAAACTTACCTCTCCACCCACTGGGCAAACCATACCAAATTGTTTAGAATATTAGGCCCTTTTATTAGACATATCATTTAATATTTACTGGTGCCTGAATGAAACCATCTTAAACAGCTGAAACTGTTGTCAGCAAAGGGAGTGAAACACTTTGCCTGAATATGCTTATTACACCTTTTACCTGAGGCTGTAGCCAGTAAGTAAGCACTATAGTTAGAATTTACATTCTGCCATAGGGTTCTGCAAGCTAGCCATCAGGCCTCCGTTCTGGGCTTCTGTTAGTGTGTTCTGTGTGCTCTCTCCCCTGCCCCCGCCCCCGCTCCCCATTCTTCTGCTTTTTAATGCTAGGTTTAGCTCTTCTCTGTACGTCCCATGAAGTAAAGAAGCAAAGTTTCTGGCCAGAAAGCTGTGAAAGTAGAACTAGGGCTAATGGTAATCAAATTAAGGGGAAAATAGCTGTTCAGGTTTTCTTGCCCAGTATCAGATCATGAGACTACTAATTAAGTTTCCCAGCACATCAATCAGTGTGCCTTTAGCACCTTACATTAGCATCCCCTCAAAACACTCTCTCTCTCCTTTACTAATTAAGACAACTTGAATTTGCTACCAAAGCTTCATGTGGTTAGAAAAACACATCCTCTCCCCAGCTGGAGACTTCTTTTTCCACATTTTGAAAATATTTACAGGACCCTGGAATGTCCTCTTCTCTTCCTGGTTCAGTCAGGTAATTTATCTGACTAACCACCCTCCTCTCCTTTCCAAGACTGCAACAAATCTTTTGTGTATTTTTTTACTCAAGCTTCTGCACTGTTGCTGAAATGATGGACATGAGCTTGAGTACATCTGACAGTTCCCACATTTGGTATGGAGGTGAAATCCTTGAAGATAACCTGAAAGCCTCTTTTTCCCATCTTGCAAGACATGAACAAAGGCAGATCATTGGCAGATCACTGGAATTTACTCAAGGACACTTTATTGGCCAGCATGGATTTGAATTTCTTACTCCAGGAAGACTCTCCAGGAGGTCACTCTGATTCCAAATCCACATCCCCGTTGTGTGCCAAAGGTTCCACAGACTATCTGTCAGAACAAAATCCCATTCCGAAAGGCTGTCAGTTTTCTCTTGCATCTCCAAAAGAAATCCAGGAGCTGTGTATCAGATCCAAGACCTAATTCTTTTCCTATCTAACCCCTCCAAACCTAACGACAACAACCATACACTTTCTATCCATGCATACTGCGCTGACCCACTGAATGACTACGAATTAGACCTACGTTCTGAGAAGGTTCTTAATTCAAACACTGTTAGTACCTCAGTTGGAAAGTCATGGGCTCAAGAGCTGGAGGACGTTAGAGGCTCAGAGTTAGGTGTGGCAAAAGCAATGAAAGATATCCCACATTTACCATTACCTTCTGGAGAAGTCTACCCAAGGGTGGAGCACCCAACAAACAAGAAAACCCCAGTCTTGGAAAATTGCTGCATTTTTCATGCCACAAACAACTTACTGGATCAACTTCTCAAGCTCAAATGATGCCAGGCATCAATAAAAAAAAGTGTTACATCCCATAAAAATGGTTTCCTAGAACATTGCCGGCTGGAAGAACGAAAAGGTCAACCCGGAGTTTGTTTACTTTCTTAGGGATTACAACGTTGCCTTTCTTCAGGAGACCTGAGCCTCATCAGATATCTCTGTCCCAGGTTTTAAGTCCTTATGTCTTCCAGCTTTCAGAGTGAATCCCTCGGGAAGATGCCAATCGGGCCTTGTCATCTTAATGGATTTGGATCTGGAAACTTCTCTGACAGAGCTCCCAGTTTGCCAAAACTATGCCCAAGCCGTGCTTGTAAAGGGGAATCGTTTTAGCTTACTTTTAATCAATGTTTACTTTTCTTGATGTTTGGACAAGGATACCTTGATCCAGCAATGGTCACAGTTGTCCCAGTATATTGGTGAATTGAATCAAAATTTTTATCATTCTGATATAATTATGGCAGGTGATTTTAATGCCAGAATGGGAAATAATGAATTAGATATCAGTAAGGCTGCTGACCTTGATCTTCTGCCCTGAAATGTTTCCCTTCCAAGAAATTCTAAAGACAGGGTAATTAACAAGGCAAAAGTTATTCTTTTTAACCTTTGCCTTGATTTTAGCCTGGCCTCACTTAATGGATGACAAAGATTTGCGCACTCAGGAGAATTTACTTTTGTATCTCGAAGAGGGTGCAGCATTCCTGACTATATTATGGTGTCAGCTGGGCATATTGACAGGGTGTTAGACTTTCATATAGAGCATAGCTCTTTGAGCAATCATCTGCCTCTGGTCATGATGCTTAATTGTGACATCAGTTGTCCTCTCTCAGCATCTTATGGCTGTAATCATTTCCTAATTAAAGTTGGGATTGTTGGATTTAATTGCACATAAAATTCAGGACCTCCTGCATTCCCAGAACTTCATGGACCTAAAAAAAGAAGAAGAAATCTTACAGCCTGAACGCTCAGATGAGGTTTTGGAATTATTTGAAAATTTAACCCAAAAAATTTATCAGAAATTGCTCTCTTTCATCAGCCCCCAAAACAACCAGACATGTAAAAAATAAAGATCCAGAATTTGATGACATTTGCCATTAATTTAAATGAACCCTTCATAGTATTTATGCCAGGGTTAGGAAAACAGGTGGTAATGACCTATTACAGGAATACTTCTCTGTTCAAGAACAGTTGCAGGTACAAATTAAAGAAAACGGGGCAAAGGCTATCAAGATGCATTGGGAGGGGTCTCATTCTAGCAATTTCCCAAAATGACTCCACAGAATTTTGGAGTTTAACATCCAGAGACTTCCGTCCATCCCTGATGAGCCCTGCACTCATACCCAATTAGCCATACCTGGTTCCAATACTTTTCTGAACTTTTCAATGACACCTCCTTTGCCCCAAATCTTTATAGTCCTCCACAAATAGGAAACTATTCTGAATGGCCCCCTGTTACTGAGGTTAAGGAGCTTACAGCTGAACTCAAAAGTCATCAATCTCCAGGCCCTGATTCTCTTCTCCATGAACTGTTTAAGACCTTAATGGACTGGTGGGCCCCTGTCTTCCCCTCTGTATTCACTTCTATTAACAAAACAGGGATAGCACCAGCAATCTGGACAGAGGCCATTGTTGTCCCAATCTTCAAAAAGGGAGACCACTTATTACCTACAAACTTCCATCCAATTAATTTATCCTCTATCCCTGGGAAGCTATATGCCAAGTACTTATTAGATAAACTGTCCTGCTGGGTAGCCAAGAATAAAATACTTGGACCAGAGCAAGTAGGTTTTCAGAGGGGTACATTCACCCTCGACCATTGTTTGGTCCTGAGCACTTTGATTTCCAAGTATACCACGGTAAATAAGTCCATGCTATATGCAGCTTTTCTTGACCTGAGAGCTGCTTTTGGCTCTGTGCCAAGAAACCTTTTGTGGGGGAAGCTTGAATGCCTAGGTGTAGAGAAGAGACTTATCTCTTTAATAATTGCACTTCACTCTAATACAAAGTGCCAAGTAAAGTGCAACGCAGAAGGCACTCTGACTCCTAAAATCACATCTAATAAGGGGGTAGAGCAGGGCTGTGTTTTCGTGCCAACTCTGTTCAACTTCTTTTTAAATTACTTAGCACCTTCTTTAAGAGGGTATGATGCACACAGCCCTTATTTTGGTATATCAAGGATATCTCTGCTGCTCAGTGGCATAGGTCCAAGGAAGCGGAGGGAGGGGGCGCAATGTACTGGGAGCACACTGGTGGGGGCGAGGCAGAGGCATGGTGGGGGCATTCCAGGGATGTGGTGGGGGTGAGCAAGGGGGGGGTGGGGCGCAGAGAGCATGCAGTTCTCCCTCGCTACGGCCCTGCTGCTGTTTTATGCAAATGATGCCATTTTGTTATCACGGACCAAAGTGGGGTTAAAGTGACTATTAGCCAGGTGTGCTGAATACTGTAATATCTTGAAATTAATTATGCCAAATAAAAAATCATGGGTTTTACAAGCTCATGGTACCCTTCTAACTGGATGCTGAATGGGGAAGCACTTGAGCAGATTGAGATTTTTAAATACCTGGGCTTAAATTTCCATTATAGAACAAGCTGGTCCTCACACAGGAACAGAATAGTTGCCACCAGTAAAAATACAACCAACACTATCTTGCATTTCTTTTATAGAAAGGGTCACCAATTTCTTCCTGCGGCACTTAAAGCATTTAATGCAAAGTCTTCCCACAATTTTTATATGGTGTTTCTTTATGGATTCAATTCTGGAATAGAAATATCGAGTGGATCCAATCTACCTTTTTGTATAAAATATCTGGAGTGACACACACTGTTCTCTATGCTACCTTGTGCCTAGAAGCTGGACAACATCTTCTGGAGACCAGGACTTGATGTATAACATTCAAGCACTGCATTCAGCTTTGCTTCAGGCATAAGCCTCATTGCCCAAGCTTTAACTTTTCTGCATGCTACTGAATGGTGGGCCCACATGGAAGCGAAGTTCCATGCCTTGGGCCTACCTCCTGATGTTATAGCAATGCTCCCTCCCAATGAGATATTCTCCACTATAAAATCTAGACTTTTTGAATTAGAACATCAGGAATTGATGGCTCATGCAAAAAAAGTTGGGTTCTATCAGAATTCTCTGCATCCCACCTACTGAATAAAGTGCCTCTTGTGGGTAAAGAAAGGGTCATAAGCTTTGCAACTTTTTAAGGTAGAGAAAAGCAAAATATAAAAGTATACTCTTCTTTTTTCCCTTTTTATGGCTTTGTTGTGTTAAATATCTCTATGTTTTAATAGTCATGTATACTCCCCTTCATGCATATAAAAATTATTATAACAGGTCCACCTAAAGCTAAAGTTAAAAAAACAAAACCTCAACAAAAACTAATTTTGCAAAAAAAGAAAATGTAGAGATTTTTTTTAAAAAACGGAGTGGCAAGAAAACAGTAAAAATAAACAGCAGGCAGAGGGGGAAAATCTGGTAAAGGATTTGGAAAATGAGCAAGAGCACAAGGGGCCAAGAAAAGAGGAAAGGCAAAGCAAATGGTTGGCTGATAGGGAGGATGAAGAAACAAGGAGGTAAATGACTGAAGAGGAAAGAGTGCAAGAGGAAGAAAGTGGAGATGGAACGAAGAAGAAGAAGAAGAAGAAGAAGAAGAAGAAGAAGAAGAAGGAGGAGGAGGAGGAGGAGGAGGAGGAGGAGGAGGAGGAGGAGGAGGAGGAGGATTTTGGATTTACACACACCCCCTTCTCTCCTGTAAGGAGATTCAAGGTGGCTTACAAGCTCCTTTCCCTTCCTCTCCCCACAACAGACACCATGGGAGGTACATGGGGCTGAAAGAGTTCCAAAGAACTGTGACTAGCCCAAGGCTACCCAGCTGGAATGTGGGGGTGTGGAAACACATCTGGTTCACCTCTGCCAGATAAGCCACTGTAACTCAGGTGGAGGACTGGGGAATTAAACCCAGTTCTCCAGATTAGAATCCACCTGCTCTTAACCACTACCCCAAGCTGGAGCAGAGGGGGAGCAGAGGTGGAAATGGAATTTCCTGTTCCCATGAGGTCTTGTGGGTTCTTGTCTTCTTGTTCTGAATTCTTCATCTATTTTGACAGCTTGAGTTCTCTAATTCTGCATCCTTGTATTAATCCTGTAAAAAACTTTATTTCTGATATCATTCTATCTGGATGCTCTGCATCTCTTCCAAGCTTGAAGAAGTGCCTGACACTTTGTCAAAGATCCATTGCAGCTATCAGATTGAGAGCACATAAGTCTTTAGGGCTGTTTTTACACGGTCAAAATATCCTGGGGTGAGCATGAAAAATATCCCTGTGCAGCCGAGAATTCTTTTTTTTTGATTGTATCATTTGAATTTTACAGTTTATAGTAATTTCCTTCTTCATACATTTTCAAACAATACTTTTCCGCCCTTTTCTCCCTCCCCCATTTCTCCTTCTTCATAGTTTTATCACGCAAACAGCAGTAAGTTCATTCTCTGTAGCCTCTTCTCCCATATTTCTTCATTGACTCGAGCTTCTTTCATCCAGTCCACGTATATTATTCATATCTTCAAAATTTCATTCTGTTTATTTTGCCACGTCTTATTTTTGGTTAATATATCGAAAATATCAAGTGTCACTTGTTCCCAGATATATTCTAACCATCTCTGAAGTGTCCATTTTTTCTTTTCTTTCCCGCCCAAGGCTATTGTTGCATGGGCTGCTTTAATCATTATTTTATACATATAACTATACTGTTTATCCACCCTTCTGTCTTCCATTACACCCATGAACATTAATTCATTATTTAAATCAATATTAATCTTCACCAGTTTCTCGATATATAACAATACAATTGTCCAAAATTTTTTTACTTCTGCACATTCTATCCACATATGGTTGTAATATGCCTCTTGGTCTCCACAGTGCCAGCATTTAGAACTAAGTCCTTTTATCATATATCCTAGTTGTTTTAGTGTTCTGTATCATTTTAATATCACTTTTCTTTCTAACTCCATATATTTCTCAATCTTTATATTTTTCCAACTGTCTATTAATTTTTCAGTATTACCAATGTCTAGAAATCCTTCCTTCTCCCATTTTTGATTCGATGTTCTTATCATGAATTCCGTATCAACTACCACATATTTGTATATATGCCCTAGAATTTTCCCTTTACATTATTCATATAGTTCCAGATATTTCGACATTATACATCCTCCTTTTATCCATGAAACCTTTATCCTTTCTCAAATGCCTCTCGTTTCTTCCTATCTCTATAAAATTTTGTAATGTCATAATTTCTCCTCCTTCCCTAATCAAATTTGCCACAGTTTGAATTCCTTTTCTTTTCAATATTTTAATAACTTTTTTCCTTCTTTGCCAGGCACACTTCCCAAAGGTGTCACATCCAGGGTGCCAGGCATCCATTTACCTCTCCATTTTTCCCATATATCTAGCAAGACTTTTCTTGCTCCTATTGCTTTTTGATTTCCTTTCTTCCACTCTTTATTAAAGATACCATGTGTACCAACTCCTTCGTTTATTTCATTTTCAAACTTAACCCATTTTTTGACATTATCCTTGTTAATACTCATCAGACTCATGAAGCATCTGGAATGCTTCATAATATTTTTGCATTTTTTGAATCCCCAACCTAAAGAATTTTTTGTCATATGTATGATCTTATTCATGATTCTTGGGATTTTTTATTATTAAACACCCAAGCTTTCAGCTTTCTATCCCATTCCTCAAATTGTTTCTTCTTAAATTCCAATGGAATAGTTCGAAATAAATAAAACATTTTCGGCATTATACACATTTTTAATGCTTTGATTTTTCCTGTGATCGATAAGGTCTTCTTATCCCATTCTTTTATTTGTTTTAATATTTTTCCACCTTGCTTCATAATTATATTTAAACATCTTCTCCTTTCTATGCGTTATTGTAATACCCAAATATTTAATCTTCTTTTTTACTAATCCTCTCTCTAATTGTCTATTTTCCACATTAACCCCCATTATTTCTGTTTTCTCCATGTTGACTTTTAATCCTGAATATTTCTGAAAGTCTTCTAGAATTATTTTTAATTCTTTCATTGTATCAGCCGGATTTACCATTATTACTAAAATATCATCTGCAAATAAGTTTAACCTTATTTCTTCTTGATTCACTTTATAACCTTTTATCCTTCCATTATTATTTATCCTTTCTGCCAAAAATTCAATTGTCAATATAAACAGATGTGGTGATAATGGACAACCTTGCTTCACTCCCCTTTCAATATTAACAATTCCTGTCCACCCATCATTAATTCTTATTTTTGCCCTTCCTCCTTTGTAAATCTCTTGTAAAATGTTTAAAACTGTCTATGGCCGGTTCCGGCTGCCGTTCCATGCGGTCGCTCCCTGATGAGCTCCTCTGCATTTTTAAGATAAGTTTTAAAAAGTTCTTTTACTTCACTCACTTTTTATCTACTAGCACTCACTTTTAATCTAAAATTGTTTTATCATTCACGCTTAATGCTGGCGACATGCCAGCTGCACTCATTTGACTGGGCTCCATGTTCCTTGAGTTTCTTTTAAAAAATTTAAACCTACTATCTTCCAGCTATTGTTGGCTTTTAATTTAGTTTAGCTTTAGCATATTTTAACTTTTAACAATTTTATCGCTGGGCTTGATACCAGTGTCCTTTTATTAGGATAATTAGAGACAGTTTAACTTAAAAATAAAGGTTTTTTAAAAAAATTTAGTAACTGCTAGCTCCTAGCTAATTGTTTTACTGTTTTATTGTTTTATTGGGTTTCGTTGTAGTTTTGGTTTTAGAATCCTCAAGCCTTAAGGTTTTAGAATCCCCAAAGCCTTAAGGGGAAGTTTTAACTAATCAATTAACTTAAGGTGCCCACCCCAACTGTAACAACAGTTTGTATTAATCTATTTTAACTCATTGATAGAATATGAGTGCCAGAAAGCGTCAGCGTGACATGAGGATTCGAGCACTTGGCCAGCTCAGAAACAATTAAAAAATAAACACATATTTTTGCCACGAGAGACTCTTCTGAGGATTGCATCCATCATACTGGAGTTCCGACTGCCAACTGGTTTGCCCTGCTGAGTCATCTAGAGACTGCAGAGCAGAACGCACAGTCATCCGAAGCTGATGAGCACGTCGAGTCTACTGAAAATAGCGTCCCTACCGATGACCAACCAAGCCCTGAAACTCCCTTATCTCAATTCAACCACAGTGGGATTAGTAAAAGCAAAGAAGTTAAGAACGATGCAATAATGCTCTGTAACTTGACAGCAGTAACCTTGGAAAAAATTTATGAGCATTTAAGATCCCTTGATGGAAAAATAGACAGGCTGCTTAGACAAGAACCATGCATTCGTCATGCCAACGATTCTCCTCCCAAAGCAAAAAAGACAGGAAATTTCACATCAGCTCAAACAACCAGTAGCTACAACCCTGCTACAGAAGTGTCAAGTGGCAATTCTGACAATCAAAGTCCTAGGAAAAAGTGTAAAATCAGCAATAACAAAATCTCCCAGCAGCAGCTTAAACTGATGCCTAACAAAATCTGTGTGATCGCATTTAACTATAAAGGAAGCCTCCCTAAATGGAATTCCCTGAGGGATGCCAGATATAAAAATATTATTGGGAAACAAGCTAAAGACTATAGATTTGCAATCTGTTGAGGCTCTTGACAGAATTTATCCATGTCAAATGCACCAACCACAGAGGTTTGTCCTAACATTTAAATCGGCATTCGTTCCTCCCTGATGCTAAAGAGGAAAACATTGCTCACAAGGAAGGGTGTATTTTTAAGCAGAGTTTTTGCTAATCAATTAGTGAACCCACTTGTGCCACAAGCCTCAATGCCTGAGTCCACAGCCTCCTTGTCTGCAAATATCAGATCAACGAGGTCTGCCTCCACTCACACAAGGGAACTTAACAAACAACCATCGAGAGGTAGCCATGATAAGCCATGATAAGTTGTTTTCCAAACCCAAAATTTTCTAGAGTTTGAAAAAAGTAATTATGACTAACTGTATCAAACGCTTTATATACATCTAACTTTATCATTGCATATTTTCTGTTTTTGCCATGTTCTATTACATTTAATACATTCCTTAACGGATGACAAATATCTCTACCTCTAATAAAGCCATATTGCTCTTGTCCAATTAACTTCGGAAGGATGTTTTTTAATCTATTTGCAAATACTTTAGCAAAAATCTTGTAATCTTGGTTTAATAAATTTATTGGCCTATATGATTCTACCTGCTCTGGATTCCATCCTGGTTTTTCAATTGTTATTATTTCCATCTCCCTCCATGTCTCTGGAACCCTCTGTCCTCTTAAAATACGGTTAAACAATATCTGCATCTCTGGAATTAATACTTCTGACATTTCTTTATCATACTTGGCATTAAACCCGTCTAATCCTTATTGTTTTTCAAATCTTTAATAACATTAGCTATTTCCTATTGTGTAATAGCTTCTTGCATTTGATCTCTCTCTCCCTGTGTTAAAACCTTTTTTGGTTTCTCATCATATTTTTCATTCTGGACTTGACTAAATAATTCTTTATAAAATTCTTCAAAGTCCTTCCTTATTGCTTTATTTTCTGTTATATATTGATTACTACCATCTTTTATCCCTTTTATTCTCTGTTTCTCCTTCCTCTTTTTCAAATAATTAGCCAGTCTTTTCATTGAATTTATATTCGCTCTTTGAAATTGGTTTTTAACCCAAATTTCCTTTTTCCACATCTCAGCTTTATCTAAATCATCTAGCTGTGCTTGTAACTTGTTTAGTTCATTTTTTATTACTTTATCATATTTATCCTGAAGTTGAGTCCTTCTAACTTTAATCCCTTCTATTAATTCTTTCCTTTCCCTATTTATTTCTTTATTCCATCGTACTTCTCTAGCTATACAATAACCTCTAATTACTGCTTTAGATGCATCCCAGAGGATTTCATCTGTAACTGTTCCTTTATTTTCTAAAAAATAATGTCTTATTTTTTCTTGCAAATCTTTTCATCTTTCTCATTTTTCCATACTATGTTTTTGTATCTCCATCTATATTGTTTTTTCTCTCTCTTCACCCTGAACATGGCTACCAATGGGGTGTGATCTGAAATCCATTCCTTATGCATCTCTATTTTCTCACTGTGTAAATTACTCATATTTTTTACAAAAAGATACTCAATATGTGTAAATTTTCTGTCTATTTGAGAAGTAGGTTGTTGAGGTTCACCTAGTTCACTATACATATTTGATATGTTCCATTTCTTTAACATTTCATGTCCCCTTAAATCCATATTGCAATCTCCCATAATTAATGTATCACCTGAAAATAATCCTTGAAGTCTCCCAAGTAGTTTTCCCAAGAAGCTCTTTTGTTTCTTATTCGGGGCATTATTGTTCATTATTGTTATTTGAAATCCATGTAATTTCCCTTTAACAATAATCCAACGACCATTCTGATCTCTAGTTAACTCTTCTAACTGAAAATCCATATTCTCTCGTATTAAAATAGCGACACCATTTCTTTTTGCATTACCTCTAGATTCACCAATAATTTTCCACCCTGGCACTTTTATTAAATCTCTCTCTTCTGTCTTCTTTTTGTGAGACTCCTGGAGACAGATAAGTTCTGGACGTATTTGTTTAATAAACCTGGCAAGTTTATACCTTTTCGAATCAGAATTTAGACCATTTATATTAATTGAGGCTATTTTTTTCTTATTGGGGAACCTCAACCCCAAATGACTTGCCAAAGGAAACAAGGAAGTAATAATTGCACAGTATTTTAGTGATCAATATTAATAAACAGTATTACATTCATCTAAAACATTGATACTTATGCATGATCAGTACTCATCCTGTTCCATCCATTCATAAGTCCGAAAAAACTTTTTATGAATGACTTGCAAAACTCGGAATTGCTGAATGAAAAAAAGCCGGTATTTAAAGTGGCGGAGGAATAAACTTTGACCACCGTGGTTCCTCTCGTGGATAAAGTGACAGTTTATATCCGAATAAATGCCTGGCAAAAACAAATCATATCAACCGCAGCAAATTCCTATGTTGGAAACTTCTTTGTAGTCCGAGCCGTAACCGCTTATATATATATCTCCGACTCCGCAGTAAAACCGCTTCTTAAATCTCGATAATAAGCAATGCGGTCCAAGTCGCAACTCCTAATAGATGCAGTCCATTTACAGACTTCTGATGCTAGTACACAAATGTATGGTGTTCAATTAGCACTTGTATTCAGCATTGCACCGGTAACAAGCAAAACGCTTTGCGCTAAAAACGTTTTCGTTTCTTCATCAGTGCCTTAAAGTGCTCACATGCAATAAATATTTTGAATGTACATTAATGATCTACAATGTAAACAATATAGAGAAGTGATAAGAATAGAATATAATATACATACAATAGTTCCTAAGAAATTTATTAATAATTATTTAATACACATTTTAATGCAATATAGCATATTCTATTTTATTTTTATTCTGAAAAATGTACATAGAAATTTATTAGAAATTTATTAAAAAGTTTTTTTAATTGTTAATTAATCTATACAATCCACCATGTCTAAGAAATATTAAGTTAATAATTTATTAACAATAAAATTATTCATAACAAAAACGTTATTCAGTATCTTACCACTCAACTGCATGAACCTTTCACTGGATGTGACCTCTCAGAGGAGTCGGAGATATATATATAAACGGTTACGGATCGGACTACAAAGAAGTTTCCAACATAGGAATTTGCTGCGGTTGATATGATTTGTTTTTGCCAGGCGTTTATTCGGATATAAACTGTCACTTTATCCATGAGAGGAACCACGGTGGTCAAAGTTTATTCCTCCGCCACTTTAAATACCGGCTTTTTTCATTCAGCAATTCCGAGTTTTGCAAGTCATTCATAAAAAGTTTTTTCGGACTTATGAATGGATGGAACAGGATGAGTACTGATCATGCATAAGTATCAATGTTTTAGATGAATGTAATACTGTTTATTAATATTGATCACTAAAATACTGTGCAATTATTACTTCCTTGTTTCCTTTGGCAAGTCATTTGGGGTTGAGGTTCCCCGGTTTGCGTTTCCTTTCGGATCTCCGTACTTGCTTTCTATAGTTTTTTGCTATTTTTTTCTTATTGCCAGCCGTAACATTTTTTGTAGTCTTGTTTTATCAGAACTCTGCTGTTTGTGTAATTTCAGTTTCTTATTTCCCCTTTTCCCCTTTCCCCCCTCCCTTCTTCCAAGTGGTCTTGTGGAGGCAAACTCCTCCCTCCATGTTGGAGTGTTTCTGTTGGCCCTTGCGCACCCAATCCCTCCCAACATTCAAATGCATCATATTTTTATGTAGTACATTTCCAGCCATATAAAAAAAATTCTCCAGCTGTTTAATCACTAATACAGGCCCCTTATGTCAGTTGTTATTGTTTTCCCCTTATAGTTTTTTCTACAGTCTATGTTATTCTTCTTATCGTGTCTTCTGGGCATCCGGCCAATATCTATGTTTAGTCTAAACCACAGCTGGTGTTATTGTGAACATAACAAACCAAGTTAGTTTATTAGACATGTCTGTTAATATAGTTTTTAAGTTGTTAATAATAGAGTGAACAAGTTACCGTATATACTCACGTATAAGTCGACCCGCATATAAGTCGAGGCACCTAATTTTACCACAAAAAACTGGGAAAACTTATTGACTCGCGTATAAGTCGAGGGTGGGAAATGCAGCAGCTGCTGGTAAATTTCAAAAATAAAAATAGATGCCAATAAAATTACATCAATTGAGGCATCAGTAGGTCAACAAGAACAATATGGTATCAACAAGAGGGTCAACAAGAACAATATGGTATCAACAATAACTTTAAAAGTACAAAAACCCTAGCTCAACCAGCAACCAAGCTAAAACACAAGAGTTAAAATCCTCCAAAACTGGATTCCTCATCATCATCTGTATGTCCAAATGTAACCCAACTTAGATTTTAAGAGGGATATTATCAGAAATGGAAAATCTACTATTAGCTTCCATTGTAAACAATGGGATGGGGCATCCCTCTTTGGGGGGTCCAATAACTTTGGATCCCATTGACCTTAAACTTCACCATAAACCCTGGCTGGTAATCATAAAAGAGACTCTCCTGGATGAGACCAGCTGGGTTTGGTGACAGTTTTGGGTTCAGAGGGTCCAAGGAAGTTATGGACTCTCAAAAAGGGTGTAGCCCCATCTACTACATGGCTCACATTGAAACAATGGGGAATGGGGGCACCCCATTTGGGGGGTCCATAACTTTGGACCCCTGAATCAAACTTTTACCAAACTTGAAACTGAAATCATCAGGAATGCCTCTCTGAGGGTAACCTGAAATTTTGGTGCTAGCATAAAAACTGCGCCCCCTGCTGGCCGGCAAAGTAAAAACACAAAAAAATTTTTAATGACCCGCATATAAGTCGAGGGGAGCTTTTTCAGCATTAAAAATGTGATGAAAAATTCGACTTATACATGAGTATATACGGTAATCGAGACATATATAGCTTTTAAACTATGGAAGTAGTCTTTATCTGTCTATTTCTGCTTCCTTCTATCTTCATTTTATTCTTCTCAGCATACCGGCCTTGATTTATGTTGTCTATGTAATTGCTCCAGCCTCCATGGAAATGCTCTGCTTCTGAGTTACTTGTATCGGAGTCTGCATTTCTACTTTCTGTAGAAATGTTTTTGCTTGTTCAGTCTCTTGGGCAATTAATTTCTTTTCTTCTTTGAGATGCTTAGATTTTTTCAACTTCCCCCATTTTCTTTTTTTTTCAGAACTGACTTCTCAGCCAGTCCGCTTTTTGTTTGTGGGGGTTCTTGAGAATCCCATTTCATCTTATCTTCCTTTTCTTTAGCTTTTCCTGGGATCTGATCAATTTGATCCCTCGTCATTTCTAAGTTTTGCCCAAAAGCACTGAAATTCAGTATTGCTGTCTTTAAAAAGACCTTCATTATCTCCTTTATTTGTATTCAGAAGTCTGCCAAGTCCTGTTTAATGACCGGCATGTTGTTCTGCGTCATGATCTTTCTTTCTGTTTAACTGGCTTTTTAATGAGTTATAAATCACTCACTGGTTCTCTTCTGGCTTGGATAGATGCCCAGTGTCGTCTTTATTGGGGTTTCCAAGATTTTCCTTTGATCCAGCTATATTTTCATTCTTTTCTAATGTTTTCTTTTTCTTTTGCCAGGAGGATTTCGGCTTGTGACTTAATCAGAGTCACGCATGCACAAAAGCCTGCAGCTGAGAATTCCGCACAGCTCCCAAAGCTGCATAGGGTCTGCCCCGGTGTCCCCCTGCAATATTTACCTTTGCCAGAGATTTTCAAACATCACCAGTCTGGAGGTTCTTTTAAAAAATGTCAGTGTTACGCTGCCTGTGCCATGTAAAAACCAATCAAGAACAGGCACCCCAAGATATTCGCCCAGATTCTCTACTCTGCAGTGCCTTGGTTCCATTGTAGCCAATGGGGAATTTCTGAGTGTGTAAGCAGGTGCCAACTCTGGGCTTCTTAGAAATACATTACAGAAATGGACATGATAAAGGTGAGTAGTAGCCAGTAATTCAAGGGCAAACCTAAGGGCACATTTATGCCAGTATCCAAAATACAAGGTGCTCCTGTATACATCTATTATTTATTGTGAAATCTTGTATGTCCCATTTCCTAATAAAGGACTTACAACAACCATTGTTCTGGGCTTCAGGAACTTATTATTATGATTATTAGTCAGGAAATAATTATTATTAGTCAACCTGCCAATTATCAGTAATGTTCAACTGTATCATTTCAATTATATGATTCTTTGTAGATAACTTATTCTGAATTTTGATGTAGTTTGGTTCTTTAATCATGAAAGGATGTTGACTCTCTGAGTTCAATATTTAAGCTCACTTTCTCATTTCTTCCACATATGTTCCAATAATGATTCATAGAATGCTCACGAGGCTCTTCATAGGCTCTTCAGTGCGCAGCCGGCTTTGCCTTGCATTTTTCTGTTTACATGCAAGGAGACATTTCCTCATGACCACAGGCTTTTTCTGTAGAGAACTCTCCAGGCCAGGTTCGCTTAACCCATCAAGTGATTCTCAAAGACACAGATCTCAAAGACATGTATCCTTAATGGATCTCACTACACCTGGTGGTCAAAAATGTTGGCTTAGCCTTTAAATTGAACTTTTATCCATATTACTGTTCGAAAAATAAACCCACACACCCCTCCAAATTAAAGAGCAAAGCAATTCCTGGACCTCATGCTGCCAAAGAAAGACACATTGTAAGCCCTGCTAAAGCTGATATTCTCTCCACACCCCAAGTTCCTGCTGCCACTGTCGGGAGGACAGAGAGGCTTGTTATTTTCCAAGCACTCTATCAATCTATCAACATGAAACTACAGAGGTCAGTGTGTTTTAGCTAAGCCTGTGAGAGTGAACTTCTTTTCGAAAGAGCCAGCAACATGGAAGAGAGGATGAGGGGAAAGGCATGGATTGCAGAGCAAGGGAGAGGGAAAGCTGTGGGTGGAGGGAAGATCTCCAGGGAAAAGCTGTGCTCACTGGCAAATCTCCCCACTCTGGTGACGAAGCAAGTCATAAATCATGCTAAAAGTACTCTCACTTGCTGTAGAAAGAATGGAAAGTAAAAACTGAGCTCGGGAAACAGGAATAAATGTCAGTTAGTAGTATAGAACCTGTGTATTGCTCATGGATTAGCAAAAACAGTATGAAACCAAGCAATTCACTTTCTATGACTTCTTCAACTTCAACAACCTTTATTGGCATAATACACTTTCTAGGATTTGAATGTCTACCAATAGGTCCACTAAATCCTCATTAGCCCATTCCTTTGGGTTGATTTTTAACTGCCAATGTACTAAAGACTCTATAGCCTTGGAGATGAGTTGTGCCTCTCTTCTATATCCATGTTTCTTGCAGGCAAACAAAATCAAATCTCCTCAGAAACATAAAAAACTGGAATCCTGAAGTTTGTTTCCCCAACTCCCAAGACTCCAAGATAACAAATGTGTCAATTTGATCTTTTAACCCTTTCTAATTCTAGTAGTGGTTAAGAGCAGGTGCACTCTAATCTGGAGGAACCGGGTTTGATTTCCCGCTCTGCCGCTTGAGCTGTGGAGGTTTATCTGGGGAATTCAGATTAGCCTGTGCACTCCCACACATGCCAGCTGGGTGACTTTGGGCTAGTCACAGCTCTTTTGAGCTCTCTCAGCCCCACCTACCTCACAGGGTGTTTGTTGTGAGGGGGGAAGGGAAAGGAGATTGTAAGCCCCTTTGAGTATCCTATGGGAGAGAAAGGGAGGATATAAATCCAAACTCTTCTTCTACTCTTCTTCTATATTGATGACAAACATACCATTTCATAAGCCTACTGATAAAAACAAGGCTTTACATTTCAACTCATATCATCCCCACAACCTTCATGCTAATTTACCTTTCAGTCTATTAATCAGGGCAAAAAGAAATTCCACCAGCAGTGTTGATTTTCAAACTGAAGCAAATTATGTTCCACCAGCAATACTACTCAAGGAAATATCTTATCCCTATCTTAAATACAGCATGGGAATGAGCACATAAAATTCCAAGAAGGGATCTTCTAGTGCCCAAAAAGAAAACTTCTAATACATTAATATGGGCTCTGGATTTTACTCCTAGAGCACAGAAAATCAAACATATTATCTTTAAACACTGACATATAATTTCTGATATTTCAAGATGTTCCGATCCCCCCCAAAATAGGCTATAGATGCAAACAGAACCTTAGACAGTTACATCAGACCTAATATAAAACCACATTCCCACACCATTGGCCATTTTAAGTGTGGACATTTTTCCCTTTGCAATCAATCATTAAATACTAAATTTGTCATTGATCCAAAAACACAACAAAAATGGGACCTAACAATTTTCCAATTGCAATACAGCTAAATGTGTGTATGCTTTATTATGAAAATGTAATTTGATTTATGTGGGCATAACTTTAAAATCCTTAAGAACTAGATTATTAGAATTCACCAGTAATATTAGAATTTTAAAAGGTGTCCTTCTAGTCACACACTTTATAGACACCAAGCATACAGAATAAGACTTCACATTTTGTGTTCTTTACCATTATAATAATGTATCAGACAAAAGGATAGATATCAGAAGGCATTGATTGCAACAGGAGGCTAAATGAATATTTTGTTTTAGAAGCCATGAGAGGAGTGGGCTAAATGAAGAATTAGATCTGTCTTGTTACATTTAATTTATTACAATATATACTGACCAGTTTTATTACATATACCTTTAAGTAGAATTGGAATGTTATAACAGCTGCTAGTTATCAAGCTAATTTGTAATAATTGGAAGTGACATATAAAGACATAATAAGTCTTATTATTTGTTGAAGACAACCTCAATAGCCATACAGGGAATGGAACCATTGATTTGGCATATTGTGAGTATTAATAACAATTTTATGTGTTTTTAAACTCTATTAATATTTATCAATATTTATGGAATTTTTTGTAACATTTCTAATAAGTTTTTAAGGATCCATATGCATTATCATTATCAACTATTCATATGTATATATTCAATAGAATCCCTGAATATGAGCCAGCTATATTGAATTGCACACTGATGATGAACTCTCTTTGAAAATGCAAATTAAATGCATTTTGCATTCTGGAGTTCATACTGGAGTTTCCACATCCAAGTACAGCTCGCTGCCCCACTATCTAATAAAAAATTACATTACAGGATAAGCCGACCATTATAAATTAAGATCAAGCGAGGTTGTAAGATCAAGCGAGGTTGTATGCGGTTCAGCAGTCAAGTCAATTGAAGTTCCATTAATTCTGACTGTACAGTGATTCCTCCTTAGAGGAATTTTTGATAATTTCAAGGCACAAGGGGGAAAACTCCTTTCCACAATACAAAGGCCCACTCCGCACAGGCCAATAAACACAGGTGAAGGATGGTAAAAAAAAACTGTTTTGAGGGGGGATTTTGCACAGATCCTGCCCCTAAAATGAGTCTGTCCTGTGTTATTTTTCCCAAACAGGGTTTTTTTGAGAATCACACTACTAGCAAGTTTTTTTAAAAAATCCCAGGTTGCAGCCGCTTGCATGTGAACAACCAGGCAGGAGGCACTTTATTTGCCTCTATTTTCCTTTTTAAAAAGTTTGTGGCTTACATCTGCATAGCTACGCAGGTGCAGATGGTTGTTTTGTGTGACATCAGACACGTCTCCGCACAAAGGCCAACAGCAACCCAGAATCTTTCTGTGAGTTCCAATTGCTGCCTGCAAAGATGAACATGAACACAAAACGGGTTACTTTATCCTGACTGCAACCCATTATACATTTGCTGTGTGGAAGGGGCCAAAAGATTTCCTTTCAGACTGACTCATCTTCAAAAGATTGCATTTTTACCATTTCTGCATTCCTCTAGCAAAAAGGAAGTTACCTCTCTGTCCCACTTTTGTAGCAAGAATGGAACACTTTCTTTTATTACAGTTTCTCTGTTTTCTACTTCATGGAACTGTTATTGCACCTATTTCCCCTGCCTGGTCAGTTTACAGTTTCTTAGCTTTTCAGCCTGAAAAGCTTTATGGTTTTATGGTCATTTCTTTATGGCCACACAGCTTCCCACAAGCTTGCTCAGCCTGACAATTGGCAACAGGGAAACGTTCACGTGAATCAGATGAAGTCAGTCCACAATCTGCATGCAAGCAACTTAAACATTAATTATTTTTTTCTTAGTCAAGAATATACATATGGACTGCTCACAAAACTTCACTATACCTGTTGCAAATCAATTCACTTCCTTGAGCTTGGAAGAGGAGTTTTTGATTGAGGTTCCCCCCCTCAAGCAGAGCAAGGGATTACTTCTATGAGCAAACAGGCAACTATCAAGTCTTAAGCTGTACATATTATTACTGGAGGGAACGCTGACTCCAGTAATGACAAGCGATACCTGATTTTACTGTGTAACCTCACGGATGAAATAGTTAAGAAAATTTATGAAGAGCTTAGGGCTTTAAGTGGAAAATTAGAAAGGCTAGTGGATTTTTCCAATGTGAGAACTTGGCCTGCACAGCCTCTAGCACCAGCTTTGAGCAACTGGGATAAGAGTCATCCTGCATGTAGCCTCACCAACAACTCTAGATATTCTAACTTGAATCTGGAAGAAAAAAATACTCTGAGAAAAAACTCCTGTTGAGGAAAAGATCCCTGTTTGCCTAGGATTGGCTCATTAATGGCAATCTGCAAACTGAGCTTAAGCTGTCTTCACAACCAAATTTGTTTGTATGTGTTCAAGCTTAAGGGTTTCTTTCCTGCATGGTCCACAGTGAGATTGGCCAAAGCCAATATCAGAGATCTGTTGAAACAACAGATAAATCACTTTGACCTGCTCTCAGTGGATGTTCTAGAATAGATAATCCCAGTAGCTCCAATTTATATCGGCTTGTACTCCCCCAGAGGTTTCTTTTATCTTTTCAATCAGTGCTTATCCCTAAATAGCTACTAAGATCTCTCCAAAAAAGGAACCTTCTTGCAAAGCGTCTTTTCTAATAGACTTGTGTTACCATTGCTTTCTGATTTCACCTCAGTAGAGAATTTTACTACTCATCAGATGTCAGGTTATCTCCAACCCAAGCATTTGGAAGTTCAATACCCAAGTTCCAGACATGGGCACACCAACAGAACACCCACCATGAATTTCATAATAAGCCTTTACTTTCTAACTGTGATCTTTTTGAGAACAGTGTCAAGCACGCAAGCCAGAACAAGATACGATAGTATTAAGGCTAGATCAGCTGAGGGAAAGCTTGGCCACTGTAGGGCTCAGGTCCCATCAACCCTAATGCTCCCTACTGCAACAAATGCAGAGGGGTATGAGGAATGTTCTATGCGGATGGATACCAAGGGACTACCAGAAATGCTTGCTGACAAGAGGCCACTCAATATGAGAAATGAATCTAGCCTAGAGCAGTTGCTTGATTCTTCAGTAAATCTACCTCTTAGTAATAGTAATAAGCTTAACAAAGCAGACTTTTGGTACCTCATGAGATTTGACATTATCTTGCTGCAAGACTACTTGGGTTGACGTTGTCTTTGGGATGTGTTTGCTGCCAGCACCTAGAAAATTACTCGGAAAGGGTGTTTTTTAGCAGGTCTGGTGATTTTGACTAAGTCAGGACTTGGAGCAGCCACAAAGGTCTTACCATCATGTGCCCTTCTGGCTCAGGCAATAGCAATAACCTGAGACTCTTACAACTTAACAATAATCAATGTTTACCCCATGTTCCCAAAATGAGGAGAGAAATGCCCACTGGTCCAAGATTCTTGAATACCTCATGGACCTGAGGCGCATTTACCTTGTCAATGATCTAATCCTTGTAGGTGATCTGAATGCCAAAATTTACCATGGCACTTTGCCCTACCTCATTGCACTAAGGATAAAACAATGAATCAAGCTGGTGCACATCTTTTTCAGATTTGTACTTTGTTTGACTTGAGCTATTTAAATGGTCTCACCAAATTTCAACATGCCAGCCAATTTACTTATCTATCACCACGTGGCAACAGACTACATAATGATATCTCAGTCAATCTTTGAATATATGAAAGATTTTCAGATTGAACATCAAGTCTGGAGTGATCACATGCCTTTGACACTACTTATTGTCCTTGAGTTAAAGTACAGGATCTTACCTGCTTTCCAATGTCAGTTCCCAGAATCTATTGGAACAACACTTCAGAGACTAAAATAAGGGAACTGCTATATTCATCAGACTTGATCGAGATAAAGAACTCCCTGGTATCAACACTCTCACCCCCTGATTTTCTTGCTCGGTATGATCTGCTCACCAAAAAGCTCTCAGATCTTATAACTAAATCCAGGTTTCTTGTGCACCACAAACAACTAGCATCCCACTTTCAGGTTTCAGTGCAGAGTGCATAACCCTAAAGTGCCATTTAAGGGAGATTTACCATATCTCCAACAAAAACAGAGAGGCTAATCTCCCCAGTGAATACTTTGCTCTTAAGAGCTGCTCATGGCAACGAATCCAGGAAAACCATCAAAAAAATCATTCATTCCAAATGGGAGGCATTGATACAAGCAGTTAGGGAGCAGGATATAAGGGAATTTCGGTCAACCGTTGCCAGGGGTTTGCATTCTTCTATCTACCCAATGTACAGCATTTGACTATTTTCAAAGTGCATTCGAGGATGATATGGGTGGGTCTTCTTCTTGTGACTTGACAATCTGGCTAATATCCTTCACTAATCGCCAGTTTCTATAAATGAAATCAAGACTCTAATAGACCAGCAAAAACCTTGTAAATCTCCTGGCCCTGATGCACTTCCTCCAGAAATTTACACAGTTTTCGCTCATTGGTGGTCTCCCCTCCTTGCAATTCTACTTTAGCCTGGTGGATAAATCGGGTCACATGCCAATCATAATGCCAATTTACAAGAAGGGAAATCACCTACACCCCTCTAACTATAGACCTATTAGCCTTTTATCAATCTCTGGGAAGCTCTAACCAAGCACTTATTAAAACAGCTTATAGTTTGGATTGAGGAAAATAATATCCTTGGCCCTGAACAAATAGATTTTTTTAAAGGCACATTAGACTATTACATGCTCCTTAATTTGTTGCTTCACAAATATAAAACAAGAAGGCGAGTCAAGCTTTATATCACCTTTCTTGATTTGAAAGGGGCTTTTAAATCTATGGAGTATGTTAGAGAAAATGGAAATTGACAACAGACTGCTTATACTTAAGCTACTCCATAAAGACATCACCTGTCAGATTAAATGTGCACCTACAGGTTTGCTCACTCCTAAAATCATTGTCACCAAGGGAAACAAGCCTGTGTTCTGGCCCCTATCTTGTTCAACCTATTCTTAAATGATCTGGCACCTACTCTTAAAGAGATCAGTTCTCGTCCTCCCACACTCGGTAACACTCATGTACAAATCCTTTTGTATGCTGATGACGCTGTTTTACTATCTAGATACAACATGGGCCTGAAACATCTCCTTAATAAATGCAATGACTATTGCCTTAATAACCACCTAACCTTAAATCCGGCAAAGTTAAAGATCATGGTGGCTACTAATCTGTTTAAACCCACCAGATGGAGCCTTAATTGTACCACAGTTGAACAAATCAACCAATTTAAATATTTGGGGGTTAACTTTCATTCCAACGCTAAGTGGGCCAAACATAGGGACGTAATAGTATCAAATTGCTCTATTACTCTCTCTGCTGTCATTCATTTTTTTTCTCTAAAGGCCACTAATATATCCCAGTGGCCCTCAAGGTCTTTAATGCTAAAGTGTCACAGCAGCTCTTGTATGCCCCCCCCCCCCCGATTGGTGCTTGGATCCAATCAGTTGGGATATTACAGTCCATTTTCCTCTGTAACAGTGGTTCTCAACCTTTCTAATGCCGCAACCCTTTAATACAGTTCTTCATGTTGTGGTGACCCCCAACCCTAACATTTATCCATTTTACAGATGGAGAACACTGATGCAGAGAGTCTTAGGCGACCCCTGTGAAAGGGTTGTTCAACCCCCAAAGGGGTCCCGACCCCCAGGTTGAGAACCACTGCTCTATAAGATCTTTGGAATGCCCCACTGTGTACCATATGCAGTCCTGTGCCTGGATTCTGGACAACTTCTAGAAACCAGGGCCTGGATATTCCCATTTAAGTTTTGGATTAGACTGTGTTTTAACATGAATTTCAACAGTCTAACTTATACAGCGTTGCCAGATCTATAATCTTCAGAGTGGTGGTCACTCATAATAACTACATTATCCTTACTTGGCCTATCTCTAGAGGCCATCCTTATGCTTCCCCTGAATGAGATCCTGAATGCTATCAAAAGGCTTTTTGATCAAGAACAACAATTTCTTATAGGCCAAGCCAGGAAGACCTGTTCTCCTGTCTGTCTTCACCTTCAGATCAAATTAGACAGATGGCAAAATATTTGTGTTTTTTGACAGAGCCCAAACACAGGTGGATAATAACAAGGGCCCGATGTAATGCACTCCCCACTGCTTTGTTCTATGGTCAATTACAGAATATTCCAACTCATGACAGAGTTTGTCCCTATTGCCCGAAAATGCCTGAAACTCTTGAACATATCCTTTTTTTCTGCCCCCAATGTTCAACGTTAAGATGCACCATTCCTGTCTTTGAGTCTGACTCAAAGCAAAAGAACTTTTATAATTAAAAGATGGAACGATTGCTGGATTATGGCCATCCCAAGGACTTTGAAAGCATTGCAATTTTCTTATTTCAAGTGCTTAAGATGAATAGCACATTACCTTTGTGATTCCAATTTCTACTTCGTGTTCAGTGTATCTTTTTTTCAAAGCAGCTGATTTTAAATTCATTTTATATTTACTCCATTTAATGCCTAATAAAGGTTTGTGGTTGTCATTAACCACCCTAAATAATTCTGCTGGATGGCTACTTGCAGATGCAATGAGGGCGGAGAAATACACCTTCTTTGCTGCCACTGCCACTTGGTAGACCTGATAATGGGGTCTCACCAGTGTTCAGCCAGACCCACACCACAATTTCCACTACTTGTGCTCAAGCCACTGCCTTTCCTGCTTCATTGCCCTCAGATCCAAGCAAACCACAGGGCTTGGACGGCTCCACCAGCAGGGCAAGGGCACGCAGGAGTGATTGTGTCAATAGCTCTCCTGATCTCACCATTCCAAAGGGAGACCAGGGCCTCAACAGGATCATCAGTGATGTCACCAGGAAAATCACCCAGAGCTCTCAGGAATCTTTGGGATTCCATCCGCCTTCAGAGGTGGACCATTTTAATCTGTCCCCCACCATTGCAGTGGAGGAGTGACATCTGAAACTCAAACTTCACCAGGTAATGATCTATCCATTACAAGTGACAGATTTTGCGTCCCGCAATTAACAGATCACTTCCAACCCACTCCGTTGCAAAGGCCAGATCAATAGCATGTCCAGCTGAGTGTACTGAGCCAGAAACAAATTGAGACAGCCCTATGGTTTCCATGGAAGCCATGTGGTCCTAAACTGGCACAGCAGAGGCATGTTGATTGAAATCCCCCAGAAACAGTGTACTGGGAGTCCTACACCACCTCCAAGATTGCCTCCACCAGCTCAGGCAGGGAGGTAGCTGGGCAGCTCAGGCAGGGAAATAGCTGGGGTGAGTGGTATGCAAATAGCAGTCCCAGAATGTCCCTCTGGAAAAGCGCTAAGAACAAACTGTTCACACTCACTGCAGGGTGGGAGGGTTGTCTGGTGAGGGTGATGAAATCTCTGTGGACCACAGCCACTCTCACATTCTGCATTACCAGCCTAAGCTGGTGCTGCACACAGTAACCAAGTGGGCAAAACTGGGTAAGCACCAGGGCCCCCCAGCCTACCCATCCAGGTCTCTGTGATGCATACTAAGTAGGTCCCCTCATCCAGGATCAAGTCCCAGATGAGTACAGATTTATTTTGGACCAAACTAGCTTTCACATGCAGCTCCATCTATTCTCCCAAGGTTGGCAGGCAGAGTAAAAAGGGTGATAGCATACAAACAGCCAGGACAACCTCTGCAACCTATCTCTCTGAGCCTCACTGTCACAGTGCCCCCTGCCCATCAGCACTGAAATATGGCCCCCACCCCCTCTTCTTCCATGCTGAGGCACATGCCCTCAATCAGCCAACCCCCTACCCCAGCTATAAACTCCCAGATTAAACGACACCTCAAACCACACTAGATGGCAGGCAGGCCGGGCCCTCTGTCTCCCCCTTGAAAGGATGATGCGTGTGAACTGCTCTGCTGTCTCCTATTCAGGATTTCAGTCTATTCTCCCAGCGCTATCCTCTCACCTAGCCCTGTGCACCACCAACACTAACGACCATACCCAGCTGCAGGGATGAGGGGGGCAGATCAGGGGGTCTCTCCTCTGTACCCAACTGCTGGTGAAAAACGCTCCACCCAATTCATGTTTAACCGTGAGACCACCCTAACTCACCCCAAGCCAATTTTTAAAAGGCCCAACCCACCCCCACTGGTCCCCCAAATGGGCACCCAAACAGGTGGTGCCCTTGTGCCATTGCCCATCAGCCAAGTAGAGCTGAAGCCTTTCTTCCCTCCCTGGCAGAGCAGCAGCAGCAAAAGCAACCAATGAGCTTCTTGTAGGCACAGCAAGCTAAACTGTCCCGCCCCCACATTTGGTACTATCAAGTCCAACCCCCTGCAATGCAGGAACACATAATCAAAGAACTTCTGACAGATTGCCATCCAACCTCTCTTTTAAAATCTCCAAAAAAGGAGACTCCACTGCACTCCGAGGTAGTGCTTTCCACTGTCGAACAACCCTTACTGACAGGAAGCTTTTCCTGATGTTAGGTGGAATTTCTTTTCCTACACCTTGAACCCATTACTCCTGGTCCTATTCTCTGGAGCAGCAGAAAACAAGCTTGCTCCCTCACCAACATGACATCCTTCAAATATCTAAACATGGCTATCATGTTATCTCTTAACCTTCTCTTCACCAAACTAAACATACCAAGCTCCCTAAGCCTCTCTTCGTAGGGCATGGATTCCAGACCTCTTACCATTTTGAGTGCCCTCCTCTGGACCTGTTCCAGTTTGTCAATATCCTTCTTGAATTGTGGTGCCCAGAACTGTACACAATATTCCAGGTGAGGTCTAACCAATGTAGAATAGAGAGGTACAATTACATCCCTCTATCTAGGCACTATACTCCTATCGATACAGCCCAGAATCACATTGGCTTTCTTGGTGACCACATCACACCGCTGACTCATGTTCAGTTTGTGTTCTACTAAGACTCCCAGATCCTTTTCGCACGTAGTGTTGTCAAGACAGGTGTCACCCATCCTGTATCTGTGCATTTCATTTTTTCTGCCGATCTTACATTTATCTCTGTTGAAATTCATTTTGTTTGTTTTGGCCCAGCTCGCTAATCTGTCCAGGTCATTTTGAATTCTGCCTGTCCTCTGGGATATTAGCTACCCCTCCTATTTTTGGTGTCATCCACAAATTTGATTAGCATGCCCTCTATTCCATCATCCAGGTCGTTGATGAAAATATTGAATAGTACTGGGCCCAGGACAGAATCTTGTGGCATCCCTCTAGTCACTTCTCTCCAGGATGAAGATGATCCATTGATGAGCACCCTTTGAGTTTGGTCAATCAACCAATTACAAATCCATCTAATAGCAGCATTGCCTAGTCCACGTTTCACTAGCTTACTTGCGAGAATATTATGGGGCACCTTGTCAAAAGCTTTACTAAAATTAAGGTATGCTGCGTCCACAAAATTCCCTTCATCTACCAAGCTTGTCACTCTATCAAAAAAAGATATAAAATTGGTCTGGCATGACTTGTTTTTCAGCAACCCATGCTGACTTTTTGTGATCACAGTATTCCCTTCTAAGTGCTGGCAGACCGTCTGTTTAATGATCTGCTCCAGAATCTTCCCTGGTATTGATGTCAGGCTGACTGGATGGTAATTATTAGGGTCCTCCTTTTTCCCATTTTTGAAGATGGGGATAATGTTAGCCCTCCTCCAGTCCACTGGGACTTTTCCTGTTCTCCACAGGAGATTACTTCTGCCAGTTCTTTTAATACCCTGGGATGTAACTCATCAGGGCCTGGAGTTTTGAATTCGTAGCCAGATGTTCCTGCACTAACTCTTTCTTCAGGGCTTAATTTCTTCTACTGTATCTTCCGTTTCATTTGCCCCTGAATGAGCATTGTTATTTTTTTGGGAAAAGACTGAGACAAAGAAGGTATTGAATAGTTCTGCTTTTTTTCAGTCCCGTTATCATTTTGCCATCTTCTCCATGCAGTGACTCTATCCTATCTTTTTTCTTCCTTTTGCTAGGGACATAACCAAAAAAGTCTTTTTTGTTGTTTCTAACTTCTCTCGCAAGCCTCAGCTCATTGTGAGCTTTAGCTTTTCTGACTTTCTCCCTACACATCCTGGTTATTTGTTTGAATTCCTCTTTGGTGATTCTCCCCTTATTTCTTTTACATGTCCTTTTTAAATCTTAGTTCAGTTGAAAGGTCTTTAGACAGCCATTCTGGTTTCCTTAGACACCTCACATTTTTCCTGCTCATTGGAACTGTTTAAAATGGTGCCATCAAGATCTCACTTTTAAGAAATTCCCAGCCATCATGCACTCCCTTCTCTTTTAGGATTTTTGACCACGGGATCGCACTTAGTAGATTCCTAAGCTTACTGAAATCTGCTTTCTTAAAATCTAGAATGTGTATATGACTACACTTAACATCCCCCTTCTGCTGTATAACAAACTCCAGGAGAACATGATCACTCCTACTTAAGGAACCTACCACTTCCACTCCACTAATCAGGTCATCATTATTGGTCAGGAGCAGATCTAAAACAGCCATTCTCCTTTTTGCTTCTTCCATCTTCTGGACCATGAAATTGTCTGCAAGGCAAGTGAGAAATTTATTGGACCTGATTGTCATGGAAGAGTTTGACTCCCAACAAATATACGGATAATTGAAATATCCCATGACTACTACTTCTTTCCTTTTTGAAAGTTTGGTCATCTGTTCCAAGAATACATCATCATCTCTTCAGACTGACATGGGGGGTCTACAATAGACCCCCGCAATAATTGACCCCTTAATTTTTACCCAAATGGTCTCAACCTGGCTATCAGGATTTAAGTCATGGACCTGTTCACAGCTGTAATAATATTTTATGTATAATGCTACTCCTCCTCCTTTCCTGTTTGATCTGTTTCTCTGAAATAGGTTATACCCTTCAATTCTTATGTTCCAGTCATGAGACTCATCCCACCAGGTTTCAGTGATACCTATTATATCATATTTGTTTTGCTGTGTTAAGAGTTCAAGTTCATTTTGTTTATTTCCCATACTCTGTGCATTGGTGTAAAGACACTGAAAACCATGGTGCATTTCCTCGGGCTGCTTCTTTAAGGTTTTTTCCCTCCTGCTGTTGGCTTCTTGACCTATTTGCTCAGTTCTCTCTATAACCTTTGGATTATCATCACTATCACTTGATGAACTCCTGTCTCCTTGAATACTGTCTCCCTCCCCCACATAACTCAGTTTAAAGCCCTTCTGATCAGGTTTGTGAGCCTCCTGGCAAAGATGTTTCTATCTACAGGTGTGAGGGGCAACCCATCTCCTGCCAGCAATCCATGCAACCACAGACCATGGTCCAGGAACCCAAATCGTTCCTGGCAGCACCACTTGCAAAGCTAGTTGTTCACCTCCACTATTCTTCTTTCTCTCCCTGGGCCATGTCCTTCAACTGGGAGGAAAGATGAAATGACAACTTGTACACCCAGATCCTTCAGCTTCCTTCCCAGAGCCTAAAAATCCCTTCTGAAGTCCCAAAAGGTCTTGCTGTGTCATTTTTCCCCACATGGATCAAAAGGAAGGGGTAATGGTCAGTGGGCTTAACAAGTCTTGTCAGCCTCTCAGTAACATCACGAATTTTTGCCATTCTAAGTATACTGCATCTGCCAAACAAAAAATGTGATTCTGTATATCATACAATCAAATCAGAGATCACTGAATATAAATATGTGCTGTGCGGTTTCCTGGATGCTCAGTGCTGAATGAGCACATCTCAGCATCCCAAAAATGGGGAACAATTTTTACAAAAAAATGCCTTTATTTCCTCATTGCTTTTCAGCTGTTCCTTTAACTCATCAATCTAGAAAATGCCAGAAAATATAGACCAAAGCTACAATAGAAGTGAAAAAATATCAAAGAAAGTACCTGAGAAAGTTTTTGATAGGACAGCACTTTTTTGCCTGTTGTGAGGCAGACTGTTAGCTCTTTAGGCAAATTTTCATTGCTTTGCAGTGCGTCAAAAGCCTGCGAAACCTGTCTGAACCCCAGGCAGTGGCAGGGTCTAAGAAATGAATATGCTATTCCCAGAGGTAAATATCTATAAAGGTTTTCATTAAAAAAAAACATCTCTAGCCTACAGGGGAAGTGGTTGAAAATGACAGAATACAGTACAATTCAGCAGTTTCCATGGTCATATCATTGTGCTTAATTTTTGCCATTAGATTAACGATACTTAACGATTAACGATACATTGGGCTTTCCAATTTAGACTAAATTACTCCAGGAAGGTAAGATGAGGCTCATAAAACTATATAAATAATAGAGAAAGAACTTTCCCTCTCTGTTCCACAGTGTGATATAATTATTAAGACTGCTGGACTAATATCTGAGAGACCCATGTTCAAATCTCGAACTGTGCCATAGAAGCTCGCTGGGTGACTTTGGGTCAGTCACACTCTCTCAATCTAATCTAGCTCACATCACTGTGATGATAAAATGGAGAAGAATGATGTTTGGGCCCGCACTGGGGAGAAAGGAATATATGAATTAAATAATAATAATTAAATACTAGAATTCAGGGGCACCAGTCAATAGAGTTGACACAAGCTTCTGAACTGACCTAAATTGAGCACTTTTACACAACTCATCATTGAAACTCATAATTGAAACTCACTGCCACAGGTTTCTGGCACATCTGTCTATCACAGGGGTAGGGAACCTTTAACACTCAAAGAGCCATTTGGACCCGTTTTCCATGGGAAAAGAAAACACTTGGAGCCGCAAATAATTTTTGACATTTAAAATAAAGATAACACTGTATATATTGTGTTTTTTTCCCTTTTACTCCGCTCATTCTGAGAAGTGCATGGATGCGTCCGCCCTGCTGCCCGCAGGGCGGGCAAGGATAGGGCCAGTGGCTCGGCCTCGCCTTGAGCCACCAGGAAAGCACCCACCCCACTCCAACAGAGCAGGCGAGAGGGGAAGCCGGCCGCGCGTCCCAGCCGGCCGCGGGCAGTTGGTGCGCCGGGCAAGGATGGGGCCAGCGGCTCAGCTTGTGGAGCCGCAGTGCAAGGGCAGAAGAGCAGCATGCGGCTCTTGAGCCGCAGGTTCCCTACCCCTGGTCTATCAATTTCTATTACCCATGACTGCTAAACTCCACTCATATACCTCTGAGCAGTAAGTGCTAGGGAGCCTAAGGTTTCTGGGCCCCTGCTTGTAAGCTTCTTGGATATCTGGCTAGCCACAGTGGTAAAGATGACTCTAAACGAGATGGATCTTTAATCTGATCCCGGAAGGATCTTCCTATTTTCTTTCTCCCAAAAACAAATAACAAGAATGCTAGTTATATATTTAGAAAATAGGTTTGGATGAAGCCAAGATGAAAGTAACTCGAGGAGAAGAACCAAATGGAATGCGCACATTTCCAGAAGTGGCCAAATTCAACAGCAATGACAAAAGACCAAAGTTACATTCCCCAATTCTTGACCACCACGGCGCATACATTTGACTACGGAGAAATCAAACACCGGTACAGAGCTATTTGCATACAGGGAAAGCCGAGGTTTTACACCGGGCGCGCCGGCGGGAGGGGAGAGGATTTACGGTAGCCAATCGGTTCTTCCAAAAGCCGGAGAGCAGCCAATCAGGAGCTCTCACAAGAAGAGTCAGTAGTTGCTCGGCAATAAATACTGCTTCGACAGCGTGGTCGGGAGGGTCGTAGCTTGCGAGGTCTGGTGGGCGCGAATGGCTCCTCCGCAGCTGACCGACGAGGCCGGCGTGAAGACGGAGGAGGGCGGCGGGACCTGCTCCCGCCGCTTCTTCACTTGGGAAGAGGTCGGGCTGCGCACGGGTCGCATCCAGCCTTACAACGAGCACTGGCTGGTGATCGACAGGAAGGTCTACGATGTCAGCCGCTTCCACCGGCGGCACCCGGGAGGCTCCCGGGTCATGAGGCACTACGCCGGGCAGGACGCCACGGTGAGAAGGGTGCGGGGTTCACCGGATCGCCGTTAGCAGCGGCGCCTCGCAGCCAAGAGCCGGGGCACCCGGGTTTGCAGGACACGGCAGCGCCCCTCCCCACCTCGGGCTGCCATGGATTACCGGCTTTGGCTGGCGGCTGCTCTTCGGATAAAGGGGACGCGCCTCCCGGGTTTTGGGGGGGATCAGAAGAGCAGCTGGGCGTAAGCATCCTTCGTGGCGAAGGGGGGCTCCTGGGCGGGGGCGGGGGCTTCCTGTGCTGTCCTGACTGGCGCACTGGGCGTCAGGGGAAGGGGCGCCTCTCCTAGCCCGCTGCTCTGGGGCAGGGCAAGATCTTGGCGCCACCGACCCCTCCATAGTCTGCAGATGGCTGTTTTTCCTCAAGGAGCCACCAGTTAGCTTAGGACAGTAGGATGCTTAGGACAGTAGGATGCTGTCACGTTATCGTGATGCTGCCTCATGCTCGTTTTGCTGTCCAGAGCTTCCCACTTCTTCCATGTCCTCTCAGATCCTCGTCCAAGGAAAGTGGACTATATGCCTCTGGCACGCCCTGAGGAGATGGCATACAAATTGGGATATTAATAAAATGCCACAAACTGCCTTCTGTGACCTCAAAATCCATTTAAATTATGTGAATCTTCCTGCTCATCAAAGAACTGGGGTGTCTAATGCTCGTTTTAGGCATACAGCAAACCCTGTAGAAAGTCTGTGTTCCCCTCGAGGCAGTTCTGCTGCTTTCTCCTTGGGCCGTTTCCCCACTTTGAAAAGAAAAGCGAGGCTTACCGGGCTTCGTTAATCGCGGGTGTTTCTGAGCGCGCAGTCATGCTCTCCACTGCGGTTTTGCAAAAGGCGCCATTCTGAACAGGGGCAGAAATGATGCGTGCTGAGGGGTCCTGAGGGCGGCAGAATCAGGGCACCTGCGTTGTCGCCGCTCCAGTAGTGGGGAGTGCCACTGGACCCCGCGTTACTTGGAGCGAGTAGCACGCAACAAAAGGCGAGTGGGGAAACGGCCCTTGTCCCCTCAGAAGACTTTCTTTTTCTCTCCCCCCCCCCTGTTTTTTAGGTGCCTGGGTGTACAACATTGTTAGCCAATGATTGTGATCTCATGAGATATTTGTTTCTATTTTGGAGGATTGGGAACCTCATTCGGGGGCAAGTTAAACATTAGTAATAATATAAGTTCAGATGTAAGCATTACTGAATCCTATCTAAAAGAGGTGCTTTTTTGCAGTCAAGTCACACCTGGCTAATGGCGACCGACCCCGTAGGGCAGTGGTGGCAAACCTTTGGCACTCCAGATGTTATGGACTACAATTCCCATCAGCCCCTGCCAATTGGCCATGCTGGCAGGGGCTGATGGGGATTGTAGTCCATAACATCTGGAGTGCCAAAGGTTCACCACCACGGCCGTAGGGTTTTCAAGGCAAAAGGCTAACAGAGATGCTTTGCCACAGCCTTCCCCTGCAAAGTGACCCTGGTGTTACATCATGGTCTTCTATCGAAGTATTAACCAAGGCCAACTCTACTTAGCATCTGAGATCCGATGAGAGCAGGCTAGCCTGGGCCATCCAGGCCCTGGTCAGTTTTTTCACTACATTCTTTCCAAAAATGATCATATCATATATGTTGAAGACTGCAGCAGAGAAAACCTAGAAAGTAGATGATTAAAGGATGATGTCATGCGAATGTTCCAAAAAAGCCGGCTCCAGTTTAGATGCCAAATTAGTCTTGTGGGAGTAACTATATTCTTACTTTTGAGCAGACAAACAGCTATTCACTTACAAGTGATACTGTTTTCCTGGCTGAGTGGATGTTTGAATATGGATTTTTCAGTCCTTGTTGGTGCGTAAATTACTTGGATGGCACATTTGTAGAATGATGTTAGTCATGGTAATACCTACAGTTAACCTGTAGAAATGCAGCCTAAGGATATCCTGAACTACTTTACGAGGAGAAGATTTGGAACACAAGGGCAATACATCAGAATATACCACATTAGTGCAAAAAGTGGGTCAAAACTTGGATTATGCACAGGGATGCGATTTTTAGTATGCCAGCAGCTCTTTCCCTCTTCCCGTTTACTCTGAATAGATGGATCAAATCTTTAATAGAAGCTGTCAGCCGAAACTGAAATTGTGGGGTTGTGCTTACGTGGCCTAGGTAAATTATTTGCCATCACCAACTGTTGTTTTAGAACTCACCTGTTCCTCTTCTCTCTTGCAACAGTTTAAATGGTATTTTAAAATGTGCCTCTTCTCACAAACCCCTTATCCCCTCCTCTCCTTCCTTTTGTATCTCTTCGTCCTTTAAAAAAAAGTTTGTTAGCCTATGGCTTGGTAAGTGGAATGGTACAGTATAACCCAATTCCATGAGATCTCAGAAGCTATGCAGGGTCAGTTCTTGGATGAGAGACCACCAAGGAAGACTTTGCAGAGGAAGGCAGTGGGAAACTGCCTCTCCTAAATCACTTGCCTTGAAAACCATAAGTCAACTGCAACTTGAGGGTACTTTATACACCCACACACTCAAGACTATGGATAGGGCTTCCTCTTTTAAATGTTTTGTTTACCATGCCTAGCCTTTGGAATGTTTTATAAATCAGTATTATTAATTGATGATATATTTCCAGCAATATGCCTCATTATCAACGATAAACAAACTTTCTTATATTTAAGTGAAAGTTGCAGAGAAAACTAATGTATGTTTCTACCAGTATCTCCGTGGCCATTCCCTCTCTGTGTTTGCAAGACACAAGATATTTGTGGTAGAGGAAGGTAAGAGGGCTATGGCATATGGTGCTAGCCTGATTTGTCAAAGCTCAGAATGTAAGAAGGGTCAGTCCTGGTTTTGGTACTTGAATGGGAAGGCGCCAAGGAAGTCCAGGGTTGCTTTGCAGAGGCAGACAATGACAAACCACTTCTGTTCAACCCTTGCCTTGAAACCCCCCCAAGATAATCATATGTCAGCTGTGACTTGATGGCACTTTCTGCTATCGCATATGGTAGGTGTTATTGTCTCACTTATGGTGAGAAAGATGTGCAAGTGATGAGGTATGCATGTGTCCCCAATACACTTAGAAGAGAGTTGACTGACAATGCAATCTTATGTAGAGTTTCTCAGGTGAAGGGATGAAAGTAAGTTACATTTTCATTGGTACTGTTACCTTCAGGAGGAGTGAAGTAGAATATAGAAGGTACCGCTTCACCCACTTGCTTACCAGTACTCATGCCAGTTCATAACCTGTTCCAGTTTAAAACCTTGGAAAGCAAGGGGGTTAGGGTTGACTGGAATGATTCTGCATAAGACTGGAGTAACTCTTCATAAGACTGAACTACATCACAATAAATTACCTTAATAGTGTGGACTTCATCCACTATCATTAAGCTTTGGGAAGAGGTACATCAATGCACAAAGCAGTAGAGCCATTTATGGCTTGTGTTAAGATTGACAGTTTTTAGGATTTTATTGTATTTTTGATTTTGTCAGTGCCTTCAGAAGGTCTTTAGAGTGATGGCATATATGTTCTTTAAATAAATACTAAAGAAACTGGAGGGAGAAATATGGGGAGTTTTGATGTCCTTAGATACAAAAAGGAATTCAACCTAGGAAGATTTTTTTATGTAGGAGTCTTATACTCAGTATGTTGTCTGGCTTCAAGCCCTTGAGCAGCCAGTTTTCCTCCATTTGGGTGCGCATAGAATTGGACTTCCCCCCAAATTTCACAGACTTTGGTGTTCTTCTGAGGAGAGTTGCCAACAGCTGTGCTGCAAATTTGGTGTCTCTGCCTTAAAATACACCTCACACACTAGTGCCCCACAAATATCTCCAGTTAAATGCAATTGGAGCAAAACAGTTACCCAGTCCTCATCCTTCCATTGTTTCCAGTTGAGGAGAAACATACTTTTTTCCTCCAGGGGTAACACCAAGAGGCATACTGTGAGCATGGCTCTTGGATCCTCTCCTGGTAAAAACCTCTCACCCCACGAACCAATGCAGGCCTATCAGAACCATACCAGGACCCAGTCCAGAGAAACCACCAGATGACACATCACAAAGCATAACAAAACCAATTAAAAAAAACACAAACACAACACAAGAAAATCAAAACAGGGCACTTGCTAGCCCAGATGAAGACACAAGCAATCCAATGCAAAACCCAGGCACTCTGGCAACAAAGATATTTTCACTTACCCAAGAAAGGAAGGCCTCAAAGTGAATTGAAGGGGTTCTGTGTGACCCTGATCCGCCTCTCTCTGCAGTTTGCACACCATCTCAGAAGTTGAGTCTTTGGTGCTGTAGCTGCCTTTCATCATTGGTTCTCCTTTTCCTACCACCCAACCCTTCAAAGACAAATGTTAGTCAGAAACGTATCTCGTTAAGCTTTATTATTTCTGGCACTACTGTTGGTTCTGCTGGTTTTTGTCTGATACACTGGTCCCCATCCTATGTCAGTCCCTTTCATCCCTGACAAGATAAAGAACAGTTTGGTGCAATTGTGACATTTTCAGAATGCACTTTTGGTTTGGGGTGGCTGGCCAAGGACTGGGTGTGCCAAACATCACCTCTAACATCCCTCTGTTCTGCACAGCTACTATGATATGGTGGAGGCTTTTAGGAGCAGTTGGATTTGGAATGGCCTCAGGGATTGGAGAGGGAACAATAAATCAAATGAGGAAAAATCCCTGCCACTTCTTTTCTTCTGTTTTGTTTGTCTTTGGGAAGAGCATTTTGCCTCAACTTCCCAAGACAGATTCTGAGGGCACACGTGCTTACTTCAGTCAACCCCAAAGTTCAGTAGCTGAATTGTGCTATGCTGACCTTGAGGAAGACCAGTTGCTCCACATTCCAGGGGAGTAGGAATGAACAGGGTGGGCTGAGAATATCACCTAGATGGGAAAAAATACATTCACTAATGCATGCTTGACAGAGGACCAGAGAAGAGCCTCTGGGTCATAAGAGGGTGGTCCAGCCAGACTGATTCCTTCATGTTCTGGTAGTTCAGCAGCTTTGTGGACTGCAACTCATAGGTCTCTGCAAGGTACTCAATCACCATTGCAGCTACCGGATCCTCTCTCATGCACCTTGTTTCTTCAGAAGGGTCACCCAATTTGCTCCATCTCCAAGGTCTTCTCAGCAGTGTGGATCTAGAGAGGAATGTGAGGAAGAAACAGAAGCAGAGCGATAGTCAACCACTTCTCTGGGTTGAACTGGCTTTCTTTCTGTGCCACCTTGGTTTTGCAAAGTGGTGAGGACTCCCTTCTGCTCCACCAAATGCTCAAGTGTGGCATGGCTGGTGTTCCAGAGAGTGCTGACATCACCAAGCTGGTGGTTGTCTGGCACACCTGTCAGTGTCATACAGCAAAGAAGTGTCTTTCACACAGCATGAGAAGTGACCTGTTAGATGCCAGCATTTCTGGAGAAGATGCCAGAAGACAAAAGTCACAGCATCCATGGTTATTGCCTGTTCTAGAACCTGTCTGTCAGCCTGCAGCAATTCTAGAGATGGAATGTCAAAACCTTTTAAATGGGGGAGAGGAACTGCACTAAATTTTTTGTCTCCTCTACTTCAAGCTCTCCTCATATCAGATGAAGGAATTGAGAAGAGCTGCTGATCTAAGCTTCTGCATAAACTGAGGAATGAGTTTTCTGAGGCTGCCCAGCTTCAATTGTAATGAAGTTAAAAGCCAGCACTAAAAAGATTGAGTATATGATAATTAACTATTTGGCAAACACAATCCTTAACTCTTCTTATCAACTTCCTTAAGCCTAACTATGAAGAAATGAAATCCCTGTACCTAAGTTAAAATTTGAGGCTTTGCAGCCATTGGCCAAATAGAAAAGCTCCAGTGAGCTCTCCTGTTTATACCTTCAAGATGTGTTGATACTTAGACTTTGCTTCAGTTCTGTTTCTAGACTTCTGGTTGGTTCAAAAACCTTAATCCTATTGCCTTGTTTATTGAAAGTCCCATAGGTGTCCAAGTGAGAAAGATAAACTACAAATAATGTAATAAAATGAAATAAAACTATTCATGCAAAAGGAGTTCAGTGTGGAGTACAGATAATTCCAAGGATTAGAAGAATGAAAACATTGCCACGTGATGCGTAAAAGATTACAAATCTAACATCTAGCAAGACTTTTTGAGAAAGGGTTTCTAGAGTCATGGTACCATAATAGAGGTTCCATCTCTTGCGGTTGGCCACTTTGTATACTGGTTGCAAAGCTGGTGGTTCCTTTACCCTGTAATGAAGAGGAGTATTAAAAATTTGTGTCTTGTTATAAGCAAGTTGTCTGGAGCAACAATTCATCCTTGTCCTCTGCATAGATTTTCATATTTCTTTTGTGTGTGTAAATTTCTCCCATTTCTAGGATGCATTCACGGCGTTCCACCTTGATAAAAATTATGTGAGCAAATTCTTGAAACCACTGCTGATTGGGGAGCTGGCACCAGATCAACCAAACTGTGAGCCCAACAAAAATGTGAGTTTTTTTCCCTCAAGGTTAGAAGGGGGAAATAGTACATAGTTTTATTGTGGAGGGCTAGATAACAGACTTTCATGCATTAATGAATAACACAGATGTACAGTGATTTGTGTTCTGTTGTCAGCAGTAGGGGGTGTGCCATACACAAACACACATGTATGTGCAGAGCTGAATGCTAGACTCAGGCTGATCCAGTGTTCAGCTCTGCATTACCTCTGCAGTCCAGTTAGCAGGTAAGTGAGGGGGAGGGTGATAGGGGGATACAGGGTTTCTTTTTTTTTATGATGGCAGGGCCAAAGTGGCCCCAAAATGCCCCAAAATCTGCCTTCTGGGGAAGGGGGGGGGCTGCTTTTTAACCCCTAAATTGCCACTTTTTTGCTGGAAGAGAAAAACTGAAAAGTCAATATTTTTTGGAATTTTTTGAATTAGCTTTGCCAAATGCATACCCTTAGCCAACACAGTTTCTAGGATTCCTAAAAGTGTTATCTCATCTGCAGTCCATAATGTTGCCATCTCTGACTTGGGACATTTTTGGGAGCAGTGCCCAGAAAGGGCAGAGTTTAGGGAGGGAAGTGGACAGGGGTGTGATATTACATATTGATGTCATAACCCAGGTCAACAGTCAGCTCTTACGCATCCTGTGTAGTTATTTCCTCCAAAACTGAAGTTTTAAATTTAAATTTCTTACCTCATATAACTTATCCCTTCCTTTCTCTCTCACTTTACATCACTTGTAATTTCTACTGTATGTGTGTTCTACATCCTAATCCTCTCAAGTTAAATATTTGTGTTGGTATAAGTAGCTGCTATCCAATTATGTTTCAGTCAACCAAAAAAATTTCTCAAAATCCATTTCAGATTTTTATGAATGAGTTAAATCCACTCTGATGGACACCATCTGTATCTCAATCTGACCTTTAGTGAGGCAATAAACAATAATTTTATTCTAGTTTGTATGTGTGGTATACCACATGTACCAAGGAGTCTCTGTGGTATACCACAGAAGAAAGGGAACCACTAGAGCAGCCAATTTGACATTTCCATTTTCTCTGGAATCTGAAGATCAGATGAAATTCCAAGAGAACTCCAAGCCACGATACCCACAAGGTTAGATTGCGATTACCGTTCTGCGTTAGATTGCATTGCGTTACGTTAGATTCGTTCTTTCATTCATTGGATTTATTAGCCGCCCTCCCCTGGAGGGCTCAAGGCGGCGCACAACATAACAAAACTATAATATAACAATATTTAAAATCTATGCAATACAGTACTTTGAATAAAACCTGAAAAACCTCAGATGGCAATTTAAAACCCTCCCATCAATACCGATATATTTAAAATAAACTTAATTAGTACTGATATAAATATCCCTGTCAGATAAGGTTGATGGCCTTAAGAAGTCTTAAGTTTCAGCTTAAGAAGCTGAAACTGTGCAGTTGCCCTGCCTAAGATAAATAATCTTTATATCCACACAATTTACAGGGCAATCCTGAGAGAGAGAGCCGAAAGGCTTTAGGGTGCAGCATGATCCCGCTGGCAGCCTAAACAGCCCTAATACTGCCATAAGGTTATTTATATCCTTTAGTATATATGTTTATTATCTAAAGGATTGATAAAGTATTTCGTATTACATACTAATTTACAACCATTACAATTTTCACAGGCAAAATGCCCCTGAGGGGGATTAGTGCCAAGTTGAAACCTTTGATGACTAGTACGTTTTTGAGTGTTATTATGAACAAGATGTTTCCTCAATTCCTAGGCCTCCTAAAAACAATCCTTGGTTTCTTGTTGCATAAAAGGATATTCTCTAGCAAATAACATTTTTCCAAATACTCTTTTTTTAATGACTACACTTATGTTTTATAAGAAACTATTACATTCTTTAAAGAAACCCTTTACATAAGAAAAAAATTATACCTAAGGATTTCACATTGTTCAGCTTTATAAGTTTATGTACATCATCGTGCCCCTGCAATAAACTCTATGTTGGAAAAACAAGGAACTTAAGACTACATATAGAAGAACACAAAAGCAATATTCAGTTGCAGTGGCAAAGCCACCAGGGTGTGTGACGCACCGGGCACACCATTTCTAGTCACATGGAGGGCAGAAAAATCCCCTCCACGGTGCCCCTCCACGGTACCCCCATGCACACCCCACCCCACTTACTTTTAGGAAAGGAGCAGGCCGGAAAAGAAGGCCGGAAGCCTGCCTGCGTTGCCTGGGCCTGGTGGGAACTACATTTCCCAAGGGCTCCTAGGAAATGTAGTTCCCACCAGGCCCAGGCAATGCAGGCAGGCTTCCGGCCTGCTCCCACCCTAAAATGAAAGATGAGAGTAAAGATAGCTGTCGAATGGAAGAAGTCTTGCGACCAATGGGGAGGCCGGGGGGGGAATGCAGCTGTGGGCGCAAAAGCCAGAGTGTACCGGGCGCACTCTGGTCTAGCTACGCCTCTGTTCAATTGAAGAGAACAAGTGCCTTGTTAGCCAAACATTTTATTTAAAACAGTCATGATTCCTCTGATTTTGTATTTTGGGCTGTGCGGAAAATAAGTAAAAATGAAAGATTGCTATTGAAAAAATAAGTTAATTGGATTGTTAAGACTCCAGACACTGACAGCTAAAGAGTTAAAATTATCTCTGAATTGCATCACCTTCTGTAAAATAGAGTTCATACATAACTAGACATTGGCATATAGAAGAATCCTTCCATTGGCAACTTGCTACTGAACTTATACTCTTCTTTGAAAAAGCACTGCAAGACTAACAGGTTGGTGATATTCATTTAGGCACAAGATTCTTTAAATCTGAGCCAAACCCTTTCAGATGTTGAACACTGTTATCTCTCTCACTTACAAGGACATTTTCATTGTGCAATCTCAAGGACCAATAAGCTCTAGCAATTTTTATATGGTACACCTGTTTTCTAATATTTAACAGTATGTTTTATTTGTTTGTATAATTTTAACTAAATATGTGTTTTTATAAACTCATCACTGTAATTACATATTATGTATTCTTCCTCCCCTGAAGAAGCCTCTTGGGCAAACCATTTAGGAAATGTTATCTGAGTATTGAAGTAGATTTTTACTCAGTGGTGTGCTGGCAGGAAATGGTGTCTGGGTGCCACTGAAATTGTGTGCCTCTCCCCAAAGCAGAGGGGGTGGGTGGCAGAGCAACAAGTGGCGGGGGGGGGGTGAGTGGGAGAGAAGTGGTGGGAGTGGGCAGGAGAGCAGCAACAAGTGACAAGGGGCTGGGCAAGCAGGAGGCTATAGCGGTCCAGAAGGGATAGGCCCTGGAATAGATGCCACGGCCACAGGAATGAAATCTCTGCCATTCTTATGAGAGGCTGTTTGGTCAACAACAATCTGTCTAGCTGTACAGGGGCCTGCATAGATCATGTTGGCCCCACAAGCCTTGATCACTTTTGAATATGCTAATTATTCAAAAGAGACTGAGCCTCTCTTTCACAGCTGTAGGGTCCTGATTGGATTAGGAATAGTGGCATTAAGGAAAGAGTAGTAACAGCTCTTGACTAGGCATGCAGCCCCAAATTCACCTTAGGGATAAAATGTGAGACAGCATCTCCTGGCCAGCTGGGTTTTTCCTCTTATGGAGCTCAGTGCTAACTGAGCTAGGATGAACCACCTTCTGGAGTTGTTCCAGGATCCTGCAGGCTACAACTACAACAATTGAACTCATTATTGCTTTTATAGGCAGGGAAAATCCTACCCCCTCCGAGATGCGTCTAGTTCTTTAAGTTTCAAGGTCATAATTCGGTGTACCTTCAAAGCTCATCAGGGCAGATACAGCGATAATCACTTGAAGAACAGTAATAACAGATAAGCAATCTGATCTTTTCATATCACTCCTCGATGAGAAGGAGCTAAGAAATTAGTTTTGTAAGTTATGGCGTAATTCTTATTCCTGTGCTATGGCTAGGAAATCTCAAACTAATTCTAACTTTTCCTTAGTGACACAAATCAGTGAAGATATGTAGATAGAGAGCCAGGGTATTCCTCAAATGTTTTGGTGATCAGATAATCAGATTTGAGAGTAGAGTTAATGCCATAATTCAGTACTTAACACTGCATAAATTGCAGCAGGTGTTACAATTGAGCAGAACTGTATCCAAAATTATCCTCTAAAAATTTCCAAAATTTTGAATGGCAGCTCGAAAACAAACTGCCTGTATTTTTCCCTGTCAAATGAGATCAAGAGATACATTTTCTCTGTTTTCCCACAGCAACTGATAACAGAGGACTTCCGGAAGCTGCGATCCACCGTGGAGAAGATGGGACTCCTGAAACCCAACCATCTCTTCTTCTTTCTAATATTCGTTCATATTGTGCTACTGGATGTTGGTGCCTGGTTGACCATCTGGTACTTTGGATCATCTTTAGTACCATTTTTAACCGGTGTTACATTATTTGCTACTGCTCAGGTATAGTACTAAGGGCACTGCACAAACTAGTATTAGTCTGATCTTCCATTTGCTTTCAAGAACTCAAAAGGTCTACGCGACCACACAGCTTGCTCTTTGTGGTGCTGTCGGTTTGACCTTTTACAAATATAATTGCTATTATAGAATCTTCTGGCAGTCTCCAGGGCAGTTTGCATTAGAATCATAGAATTGGAAGGGACTATACAGATCATCTACTCCAACCCTCAACTCAGTGCAGGATCAGCATAGAGCATCCCAGACAACTGTTTGTCCAGGTACTGCTTAAAAATTGCCAGTGAGGGGGGAATGGGCTGCTGTTTAAATCAAGAAGTAAAAAAGCTGAATTTTTGCTGCACATGAATCCATAGATTAATTTGACATAAGTTTCACTAAGACTAGTGCCTTAGTACCTCTTTTCATTTCTGAGGATTGGTTCAATGAATGTGAAATGAGATGTTAATATATTTGTACGGATATTTTATTAAAAATTGGAGGGTCACCTAAACCCTGCTAGCACCTATCCCAGATATTATCATCACTGTTTAGAAGGGCAATGTTGGCCTTTTTGTTTTATTATTGTTGAGACAGCCAGAGTCTTCATGGTCACGCTGTTCAAGGGTTGGAGCACCTCTCCCTAACATGACATAATTAAAAAAAAGAGAGACAAGGCAGGCAGACAGAGAGCTTACTTGGCTGACATCTATCCCCATGAGAATGAGAGGCATAATATAGGTGCCCTCTAATAGAAGTGTCCTTTGGTGTGTGGAGCTATAGGATCTCTTTCAGAGATTAGTGGCAGGTCCTGGCACTTTATAGTGCAATGCTATGTATGTTCACTCAGAATTGAATCTCATTTTATTTAATGAGGCTTAATGCCACGTATGTGTTCTTAAGATTGCATCCTGAATGAGCAAACAGATCTACTCAGAATCCTGTCTAATGGGCTTACTCCCAAGAGAGTGTTCTTAGGTTCACACTGCTAGTCTCCCATATTATGGTGTTACAATGGGGGGGCCTGTAAAGACTTGTAGGGGACATCTCATTTCCCACTACTCACGTCACCATATTGTTTCCTCATTCAATTTCCCTGGCAGCTCCCTCAACCTCTTCTATTTTCCTGCTTCCTTCTGTCCTTCCCGCCCATCATCAAATCTACATTTATCTGAAGCACTTTTGAAGGGTGCCTCACTTTCCCCTACTATGAGGGGATATAACAGGGCCTTGTCTTGCTTCCTATAAATTGCATAACCTTTATTGTCATTCAGCTTCAATTGCACAATAAACTTGTTTTTGTAATTATCCCTTTTTTTTCTTTACAGTGCCAAATGAACTGGTTTCAGCATGACTTGGGACACCTTTCCGTCTTTAGCAAATCAAAATGGAATCACAGGATACATTCAGTCATAATGTGCATAATGAAAGTACGTATTCTATGCTTTGACAGAATAAAGAAGATGGTTTCTTTTACAACACAATGGCTTGAATTATGCTCTGTTCTTAGTCTTATGTTCTGTTTTCCTATAGGGTTTGGGAGCAAAGTGGTGGAATACCATGCATTTTCAGCACCATGCCAAGCCCAACTGCTATAAGAAAGACCCCGATCTCAACATGCATCCCTTCTTGTTTGCTCTGGGAAAGAAACTGGCTGCTGAGGTATATTTGCAGGGCTTGTATTGTAATTTATTGCTTAAAATACACTAAGAAGAGCTACGAGAATCAATGAAGGACAAGCTATTTAATCAGCATTAGTTAGCCAAATTTTATAAGAAAGACTGTATTACAAGGGTGGGTTTAACATTTTCCAACCTGCAAATGTCCTCCTTAGTCAAGCACCACAGAGACCAGGTGCGAGCGCCTCCATCTTTGGTTCTGCAAATTCTGCTAAGATGATATTATACAGCCTTATTTATTTGAAACATTAATATCTTGCATCTCCTCCCCACTCCCTGAATCTGAGTCAAAATCTTCATAGCAGTTAATCTAAACCAGTTGTGTCTTCTCACTACTACAGCCCACTGTCTAGCAACTCTGTCCCCTACTTTCAGAACTGAAAGTTTGGGATTTGGGTGAAAGTAAATGAGATATCTCCTGCTGCCATTCACATGGGTGGCCAGAACACTGGGACACAGTGGAAAGAATTATGTGCTTCCAAATCCTAGTTGTTAGGGAGCCATGTTGAGCTACAATGGAAAATGTTATAAAGGAGTTGTAAAAACCCGGTATGTAGTGAATAAAATGTGACACTCCAGCCACATTGGCAGTGCTGGAAAGAATTAGTCAGTCCTCAGTTTCACCTACAGAATGTTATCAAGTCTGTCTGAACTGGGGATCCACATCCAAAATTCAGAAATAGGGTTGCCACATATTACCTAAAGTGTGGCAGATTTTGAAGTGAATATGTAGCCTCCTGGTGGAGCAAATAATGTTCACTTGTTTCTACCACCTAAAATGGAGTGTGAGGTGTGTATGTGTGGGAGGGGGGCGGCAAGAACTACTTCTTCTCCTGAGTTGCAGTCCCAGTCAGAATCAGGTGCATCTACACTTTTAACTCAGGAGTTGCCAAAGGGGTTTCACTGGGGCTGTAGATCTGTGTGCTTAACTCATTTAGTTCAGTTCTTACATTGTGTAATCTGCCTTGAGTCTCAGTGACAGACTATAAATAAGATAAACATCTCATGGTCAAAGAACACAAACATATATCTCAATTTCTAGTGTGAAACTGCCCCCAGCTGATCTTTAAGGCAGAAACAGTCAGCTGTAATCTAACAACCCTGGTAGGCCAGAAGGCAGATTGTCAACATGGTAAATAAACAAAATACGTTTCTGGAGACAAGCCTTCCTAATTGGCTGATCACTCACCCACCCTTCCCTGGCCAGAGGATACAGCAACAGGAATCTGTGCTTTTGGAAGATAATGATCCAGTCATGATTATGATTTCATTTTCATTCCCCAACTATGTAGCTTGAAGAGATTCCAAGTCAGTGATGGGTATATTCTGAGAATACCTTTGGTAGTATAACTGGTGTCATCCAGAAACTAAGAAAAGAATGGCAGAGAATATAGTGGATGTATATAGTCTTACTGAACTGCTGGTATCTCTTTCTTCAAAGCTTGGGATGCAGAAAAAGAAGTTCATGCCTTACAACCATCAACACAAGTACTTCTTCTGTGAGTATCCCTAAAGTTCAAAAATACAATAGTTTCCACTTATTCATTACTTAGAGCAATCTGAAGCAGTTCTACACAGAATCCCACTCAAGTCTACTCAGTGGGACTTACTCCTAGGAAAGAGTACTGAGGATTGCAAGGTCCTATTCTTGAGAGTACCTTCTGAAGGACAAAAAGAAAACACAGACTATAACATCCCAAACCAGCAACAATTTGAGGCCAAAGGAAGTAGGAACAATCAGTGGTGTAGCTGCAATGGGGACATCCAAAGACAAATACCCCAAGTGGGCCCTGTTGAGTCACTTGGGGGGACGAAAAATCACCCCCCACACTTCGAGCCCAGAGGCCTGCTCAGGCGACACCTGGCTGCTCTGCGCTGCGGCTGCCCCATCTGACTCCCCCCCCCCACACACACACACACCTATCTGCTTTTTGTTTTTATTTCTCTGCTGCTCCAGATGGATATAAAGAACTCCACGGCAATTTGCCTGCCTCCAGCCTGTTGGACATCCAACCAGCTCCTGCCTCTTTTTGGGCACCCTAGGAGACTCAGAGCCTGCACGTGAACACCTCCAACCAGCTGATCTGGCCACCTGTTTAGTCTGCTCTCTTTTGAACATGTTCAGCCCCCTATGCTCTGATTCATGCTTACTCAGGAGTAAGAGGCCATTAAACAAACCAGTATTTAATTGCGAGAGAAAGTATGGGGTGAGCTTTTCAGTTTCAAAAGGCCACTTGCAAATGCCTCGCTCGTCATTCCAAAGTTCCAGGGGCGGCGAGCTTTGAAAAGAGCAATTGGAAAGTATCGAAAGAAACGGGCTACAATTCCACTCATGTGTACTGGGGAGTAAATACTGTCTAATGCAGATTTTCTGTTCAGTATTTATAAGTGCTTGCTGCATTTTGTTTTGTTTTTCAACATTTTCCAAGTGAGCTACTTTGTGCATGCTGGGAGCTCAGGTTATTATTGCTACAATGGGAGCCTATGCATTAGTGGTATTTAGCCAAAATCATTGTGTGCGAGGGCGAGGTTTTGTTAAATGACAATAAAGATAAGAGTCACTATATGTGGCCAAAAAGAAGGGGGTACAATGCTGAGTTGTGTCGCCTTCTACTATAAATCGAGAAGCCAGTAAATTTTAAACTGTTCTTAAATATTCTACCTCATGTAGCAAGATAGCACATCAGAAACAAAGATTTAGCATAGCCCTTTTTTTCCAAGGCCTGGATAAACATTCCAAAATTATCTCACTTCCAAGTGGTATATAGGCCAAGTCAGTCACCCACCCACACTCTATGTTGCTAATTCCATGTTCTCATTTTCTTGCCTGGTTTAAATATGGTGCACAGTTAGGTGGCTGACTGGGAAATGGGTACAGCAGTCTGGTATCATAAACACTTGGTAGGGAGCCATTTTTTAAAGTTTGCCCACATAAAATATTCCCTAATATAAAAGGCCTACCAGGTGGATTTTTTGTTTTGTTTCTGATGGCACCTTTTTAAATGTGCCCACTCCCCCTAACTAAAGACCCTTCCTATGCCCCAGCCTATGCCACCCCTCTACTGCATAAGCCCCCCGCCACTTGCCTGCTTCTTAACTACCACCCTCTCACTGCTTCTGCCGCCTTCCACCAGCCAGCTGCTGCAGTTGTGGGGGCCCCCACAATTTTCATACTTGCCCCAGGTGCCAGGGTACTTCTTATGTGTGTTTTTGAACTGGGTCAGAAATGCTCTATTTTGTATTTTAAAATATGGTGTCTATTTGTACCACTGAGTAAGGCCTGCTGGCTGAAACAGGTTTTAATTGATTTTTCTACCATTTGTAATGACGTTTTGTTCATTTATCACATGTAACCCTTGAACATTAATTCTGGTGTTAAGCCTTTTGTCACCGTTCTAGGTTAACTGATGATATATACACATACATATGATAACAAGGATTGGAGTAACAAGAGACAAACAGCAGCAACAAAAGAGAAGCAATAAATATCTAATCATTAAGTCAAAGCATTATCATAGGAAGGGCAAGTTAGGTATTTGATCTTAACAGCTACTGGGAGGCTGATAAAGTGAGGACTGAAGTGTAAAGAGAATGGTGTGCATGATAAGGTGAAGAAAAGAGTAATCCCTTTTGATGAAAAACAACCTTTACTCATGCTAGTACACTTTTTGTTTTAATGAGAGCAAAATGGAAGGGAAACGTTATGTCATGTTATGTATGTGTTTGGTAAATATTCTGTGCAACCTGTGTGTTTTTTTCAACAGTTTCAGGTCCAGGTTTGCTGCTTCCCTACTTTCAGATGTCTGTAGTTTACTTATCAATCAAGCGAAAAGAATGGCTGGTAAATCTACTTCTCATTATCTGGAAACAGGGTTGGGAGGATGTTACTTTGTGAACCAACTTGTATAGAGATCTGTTGCACAACTTGATCAAGATTGTCACTTCTGCTATTCTTCTGTTGCAGGAGCTAGCCTTGCTGATAAGCTTCTACATCCGACTTGGTTTCATGTATATACCCCTTATGGGATTTAAGTATTTAATGGCATTCTATGTGCTGGCCAGGTAACATTAAGACCTTTCTTTGCTGAGGAACTTTATAAATCATTTACTGCAAATATTTGATTTTAAATATACTGAGAACTTATAATTTTGTTACCAGTTATAAGATACGTTAAAAACATTTGGCCTCCAGCAATTGGAGCTTTCTATTTGACTTAGGTTAAATTCTCCAGTTGTGCATTGCATCAGCAGAGTAGCTGTGTGAAATCTATTATTATGTGTTGCATAGGTTTGGATTGTTTGTGCAAGATACTTTCTAAGGTGAATCATGTCACTATTTTACAATGTAGGTAAACTATGATACTGGAGGGAAGTTGTTTTAAACATATAATTTTGAAAATAGAATAATCCATCATAGTTAAAGGCCTGGCCAAAGTTATTATCTGTGACAGCTTCTGTACTGAGCATGTGACTGTGTTATTTGCTATGCTAAGTCCTTTAACATTTCTTCAAAGTTGAAATAAGTAAATAGAAGAGTTTCCGACAAGGTATTATAACAAACTACAGTACCTTGTTGAAAATTCAGGCTCCAGATTGTCAGACATGTTGAGAGAGGCCTATCTAGCTGTGGAGAGCAAGCCAGTGAGGCCATTAGATGGAGAAGGAAACGGCCAGGCTCTCTACCCTTATATCTGGGTCCAGCTGTAGCTGAGGATCCTGGTCAAATTAGCTCAGGCCAATAGATTCTTGACCCCAAAGCTTATGCTCTTGGTGTTTTATTTATGGCTCTTTTGACCTTTTGATTTCATACCTGTTTTATGGATCAGACATGCAATCTGTTCATATTGACTCTTGGAAAGAGTGGACTTTGCTGGAGGATTCAGGTGGAAAGGGTAACATCTGATAAAACTGAACCAATTCTATTGAGGTATAGTTAGTCCTTTTGATCTGGTTTTGTTATTTTAACCCTCACTGTTCTTTTTAGATATATTATTACACCATTTTAAGAAATCACTTCAGTTGTAATGTTTTGTCTTCTGGTGGCTTCAGTCTAATTCCACTACAGAAGCATATGCGGCTATACTAACCAAGTTAATAATTTTATGAAGCTTACATTGCAAGTGGACTACCTTGCAGGCATGACTTTCTTGACTTTAATCCCAGGAAGGTTGGAAGCTTGCCCCTTGGCTTCTGGCTGTTTGGGTAGTAAAAAGGGGCTGGTGGCAGTTGCTAAGACTGAAGTGTGAGGACTCATACCTCAGGGTTTATCATTATGTGGTTCGATGGCCCACTCCAAGAATCCCTTGGATTAGGGGTTCTTGACACCTCTTGCTTGCACCTGCAGATCAGGGGTATTTTAAGACTCTTTTGCTCATTATAGTAGTGAAAGCCAGTACATTTTTCATATATAGCATGTACCTGCTTCTTCCCATAATATGTAAAGTTACTCCAAGTCTCTTTTCTCTGACATATGGCAGCTCTTGAAATGTTTCTGACATGTACACATGAGCAAAAAGACACATTGCCACCTTATGTATTTTGGTATAGCAGCATGAACTTTGACACAAGTCCTGTAGTAATGTGTAAAGCAGACTTTGAATAGGGGTGATGAGGTTTTATCAACTTGACACAGCAAATAATGTGATGAGGCATTTATCACAAGTATGGATTTTTTAACATACTCTGTATGTATTTGGCCCTATAGGTTTGGTGAAATCTGCTGTTTTACCTGGGTGTCACAAATGAATCACATCCCAATGCACATTGACTATGATGAAAATACAGATTGGGTGTCTACACAGGTAAGGTTCTTTTCAAAGCTTTAATAGTTAAGATCAACCATGGCTACTCTTGCTTTTCAGAAGAGATTCTCCAAGCTGTCACAAATGAAGCAAATACCTTTTATTCTAAATTGCAGCTCTGTTTTTACTTACTTGGCACCATGCTCAGAAGGTTTCATAGCCACAGGAACCAAAGGATGTTAAGATAAGCCTTCAGATTTTACTAGTCTGTGCGGCAAGTTTTCTTGTGGCTATTTATTTTTAAAAATGTATATTCCTCCCTTCCAACAACTTCAGTTTTAAGAACACTTAAGTATAAGAACATAAGAACTAGCCTGCTGGATCAGACCAGAGTCCATCTAGTCCAGCATTCTGCTACTCGCAATGGCCCACCAGGTGCCTTTGGGAGCTCACATGCAGGATGTGAAAGCAATGGCCTGCTACTGCTGCTGCTCCTGAGCACCTGGTCTGCTAAGGCATTTGCAATCTCAGATCAAGGAGGATCAAGATTGGTAGCCATAGATCGACTTCTCCTCCATAAATCTGTCCAAGCCCTTTTTAAAGCTATCCAGGTTAGTGGCCATCACCACCTCCTGTGGCAGCATATTCCAAACGCCAATCACACGTTGTGCAAAGAAGTGTTTCCTTTTATTAGTCCCAATTCTTCCCCCCAGCATTTTCAATGAATGCCCCCTGGTTCTAGTATTGTGAGAAAGAGAGAAAAATTTCTCTCTGTCAACATTTTCTACCCCATGCATAATTTTATAGACTTCAATCATATCCTCCCTCAGACGTCTCCTCTCCAAACGAAAGAGTCCCAAACGCTGCAGCCTCTCCTCATAAGGAAGGTGCTCCAATTCTTCAATCATCCTCGTTGCCCTTCTCTGCACTTTTTCTATCTCTTCGATATCCTTTTTGAGATGTGGCGACCAAAACTGAACACAGTACTCCAAGTGCAGTCGCACCACTGCTTTTTGAAGTTGGTATAGTTCCAAATGTGTGGTCATACTGACCAAATTTTGTTTGGATAATACAGTGATCAAACAGCCCTGCTCATTTTCCCAGTCAAACATTTATGTCTTTATTACAATACATCTGTTGTAACACTGGTATATGGAAATAGTAATACACTGCAAAATCACAGTACATGATACTATGCTGAGCAGTCGATTCCTATGTCTTTGTTAATTACATCTGTTGTAACACTGGTATATGGAAATAGTAATACACTGCAAAATCACATTACATGATACTATGCTGAGCAGTCAGTGCCTATCAACAAGCGCAGGTATTTGCATTCATGATGCTTAAAGCTGTAAATGCATCAGTGAAACAAGCAGCTGAATCAAGATTGCTTTGGAAGGATATCAGAATGAGGAAACACTATAAGTGCTGCAATGCTTGTAGCAGATGTTCTTGAAAGCCCAACTTGCCCTCATCTCAATACCTATTTTCTCACAAGTCAGGTACCCCTTGTGATCATATGGATGATTTGTTCACAATCTATATATATAAAAAGCTAACAGTGTTTTTGTTGATGATAGTATACCTCAGTAACTGCTGGGCCAATTCCTCTGAAAATTCCCAGCCACTATAGTCAGACAGGCGAGAGTGTTTTTAGATGTTCACATACCTGAAATTTCACACCTGACCCAGGTAAAACGCCTTTTTCCTGCCACTCCCTGGTTAAGGACATGCAGCTGTCTGTGTGTAACTGTCACCCTTAGAATGTTCGTGCTGCTTAGAATGGCCAGATATGAACAGTGGAAACAGTACATAGGCAGTAACTCGAGTGGAAGTGAAACACATACACACACATACACATGAGGGAGAGGGAAGGGAGGGAGAGGGAGGGGTGGCATGCAAGAGAAGAGAGGGAGGGAGAGGAAAGGGATGGAGGGGGAGGCATGCAAGGGAAGAGAAGTGAGAGAGGGGAGAGAGTGAGGGGTGGCATGCAAGGGAGGGGAGGCAGGGGGCCCAGCATCTTGATATGACCCACCCACCCTGGCGGAGGGAAAGGGAAGGGAGGGAGGGGGGAAGGGTGGCATGCAAGCCAAGAGAAGTGAGGGAGGAAATAGAGTGAGGGGTCAGGCACCCTAGATTCCTTGAATACTGCAGTTACAGTTGAGAAAAGTAGGCACGCATTACTCAGGAGTAAGCTTGGTAGAGCAACCGTGGTATACTTTGAATGGCTGCGTCGCGCCCCTCAGAGGGTTTCCTCAGAAGTGACACCCATTGCCACCAACCAAACTTACTTCCAGGTAAGAACATAAGAACATAAGAACAAGCCGGCTGGATCAGACCAGAGTCCATCTAGTCCAGCTCTCTGCTACTCGCAGTGGCCCACCAGGTGCCTTTGGGAGCTCACATGCAGGATGTGAAAGCAATGGCCTTCTGCTGCTGCTCCCAAGCACCTGGTCTGCTAAGGCATTTGCAATCTCAGATCAAAGAGGATCAAGATTGGTAGCCATAAATTGACTTCTCCTCCATAAATCTGTCCAAGCCCCTTTTAAAGCTATCCAGGTTAGTGGCCATCACCACCTCCTGTGGCAGCATATTCCAAACACCAATCACACGTTGCATGAAGAAGTGTTTCCTTTTATTAGTCCTAATTCTTCCCCCCAGCATTTTCAATGTATGCCCCCTGGTTCTAGTATTGTGAGAAAGAGAGAAAATTTTTTCTCTGTCAACATTTTCTACCCCATGCATAATTTTATAGACTTCAATCATATCCCCCCTCAGACGTCTCCTCTCTAAACGAAAGAGTCCCAAATGCTGCAGCCTCTCCTCATAAGGAAGGTGCTCCAGTCCCTCAATCATCCTCGTTGCCCTTCTCTGCACTTTTTCTATCTCTTCAATATCCTTTTTGAGATGTGGCGACCAGAACTGGACACAGTACTCCAAGGGCACCACGGCTTTATATAAGGGCATGACAATCTTTGCAGTTTTATTCTCAATTCCTTTCCTAATTATCCCCAGCATAGAGTTTGCCTTTTTCACAGCTGCCATGCATTGAGTTGACATTCCCATGGAACTATCAACTAAGACGCCCAAATCCCTTTCCTGGGCTGTGACTGATAGCACTGACCCCTGTAGCGTGTATGTGAAGTTTTGATTTTTTGCCGCTAAGTGCATCACTTTGCATTTAGCTACATTGAACTGCATTTGCCATTTCTTCGCCCACTCACCTAATTTATCAAGGTCCGCTTGGAGCTCTTCACAATCCTTTGTGGTTCTCACCACCCTACATAATTTGGTATCATCTGCAAACTTGGCCACCACACTACCCACCCCTACTTCCAGGTCATTTATGAATAAGTTAAAGAGCACTGGTCCTAATACGGATCCTTGGGGGACACCACTCCCTACATCTCTCCATTGTGAGAACGTCCCATTTATACCCACCCTTTGTTTCCTGTTCCTCAACCAGTTTTTAATCCATAGGAGGACTTCCCCTCTTATTCCTTCATTGCTGAGTTTTCTCAACAGTCTCTGGTGAGGAACTTTGTCAAAAGCCTTTTGGAAATCCAAGTAGACAATGTCCACTGGTTCACCCTTATCCACATGTCTGTTTACACCAGGGGTCCCCAAACTACGGCCCGGGGGCCAAATGTGGCCCCCTGAAGGCACTTATCCGGCCCGCCAGGCATGGCGGCAATGGCTCCATTCATGTGCAGTGGGGGCTCGAGGGAGAGGAGGAACCGGCCCCAACGGCTGTTGATTGCAGTTACATGATGGCACCCCCAAATCTCCATGAATTTTCTGACCCAGAGTTGGAAACCTTACATGTGGCAACGCCTGCTCCGCCCTTCCCTCTCAGCTACTCCATGTGTTGCTCTCAGGCTTTCTGTTCCGCCTCACTCCCATTGGCATCAGCCAGGCTGGCGAATCGCTCGCTGGCTGCTAGGGAGGAAAGAACCCAGGAAGATACCTGATCCTGGGTTAGATGGAATGTTTCATTGGGAAAGTTCTGCTTTTTTTTTTTTTACAGGGGAAGGTATTCCACAGCCTCCCCAACAATATTTGGAGCCCACCCTGTACTTGACATACTTTGGTCACTGTTCTAAAAATAGACCATGACAGAAAGGCTGAAAGGTGAAATCAAACATTTTACAATCATTTGTGCATAGGAATTTGTTCATAGTTTTTTTTAGTCCGGCCCTCCAACAGTCTGAGGGACAGTGAACTGGCCCCCTGTTTAAAAAGTTTGGGGACCCCTGGTTTACACCCTCAAAGAACTCTAGTAAGTTTGTAAGACAGGACTTGCCTCTACAAAAGCCATGCTGACTCTTCCTCAGCAGGTCTTGCTTTTCTACATGTTTTATAATTTTATCTTTAATGATAGATTCTACTAATTTACCAGGAACAGATGTCAAACTGACTGGCCTGTAATTTCCTGGGTCCCCCCTAGACCCTTTCTTAAAGATTGGTGTGACATTGGCCATCTTCCAGTCTTCAGGGATGGAGGCAGATTTCAGGGTGATGCCCACTATATCAATGTCCTCCTTCAAAACTCTGTACTCCAGCTCCCCCATTTTAGGTCGAATGCTTCTACTATTAGCATAGAGAATTCTTCTACTATTAGCATAGAGAAGTATACTCTGTCTCTGTCCCTAACCTGGGATTTATGTGTTTTGCCCTCTAGCCTTTTGTAAACACTATCACTTACCACATTGCTATGCTCTTCGCTTGTATGTTGTTGATTTAGAAAAACATCCCTCTGTCTGCATCCCCATGGACTCTGTATTCCAAACCGAAGTCACCTCAGCTCCTGTCGGCTTTCCCCAAAAAAGTATCAGAGATTGTATTACCTGTTTTGTATCTCAAGGAGGGCTTCTCCAAAAAAGTTATCAAAATATTCCCTGCCTTGTCTAGATTTTCAGATAACTGGTACAAAGTAATTTTCAGGATACCTTGTAATACTGGAGAGTCAAGATTAAGCTAACCTGTATACAGCAGCTGATTGTAGTTCATATATTTTTGGCTTTGAACTAGGAATTTTACATTGGTTCCTCAGAAGTGAGGTATCATTTCCACCCAGTAGAAAACGGATATATGGTGACATTGTTCCTAATTCTGTCTTGTTTTTCCACAGCTCCAAGCAACCTGCAATGTGGATCAGTCCTTTTTCAATGACTGGTTTACTGGCCATCTGAACTTCCAGATTGAACACCAGTAAGGTCACCAAGGGCAAAAAAAAAAGTTGTGTGTAGCTCCATAATGTGGTGTGATGTGATTCTATAGACTGCATCTTTTCCTCTCTCTACAGCCTTTTCCCCACAATGCCTCGACACAACTTCTGGAAAGTGGCCCCTCTGGTGAAATCCCTCTGTACCAAGCACAGCATTGACTACCAGTGCAAGCCACTGCTGACTGCCTTTGGAGACATTGTGCGGTAAGTGTGACAGGCATGTTATGAACTGGCAAAAGTCAGCCCTGGATGATTAAAACTGTATTGCAAACTTCAGTTCGTGACACAAATTCATTCACTGCTTCTGCCTCCCCACCCACGCTGGGGCAAATTGTCTTTTTCTAATCCTGTATAAAATCAGAAAGGGACTATACTATAAATGGTATCCATTTATATTTCTTTGCTATATTATATCATACAGTAAATAGTTTGTCATTTGGCATGCAAGTGGAATTGGGATTGCTAATTAATTAAACATTCCAAATACCAAAGTGTATTGCTCTACTCTGCCTCCCAAGAAGATTCTGTAGCAACCATACTTTACCCTACAAGCCACGCAGACATCCTATGAAGCTGGCAGTTAAGTGGATCAGGTACTGACTGTTCCGCATAATCAAGTGCCAAATTACAAAGTTTTTAATTCATTTGATGTTAAAGGCTGTTGTCCCTCACTTTTAATGGCATAATTTTCTCCAATGGGGAAAAAATCTAGTAAAGCTTCTTAGAAAGTATTGTCGAAGGCTTTCATGGCTGGAATCACTTGGGTGCTGTGTGGTTTCCGGGCTGTAGGGCCGTGTTCTAGCAGCATTCTCTCCTGACGTTTCGCCTGCATCTGTGGCTGGCATCTTCAGAGGATCTGATGTTGGGAAAGCAAGTGGAGTATATATACCTGTTGGAGTGTCCAGGGTGGGTGAAGAAACATTGTCTGTGAGTAACAAAGAAGACTTCTTAGAAAGTTTTACAAAATGCCAAAGACTAGAGTTATGTTACACACTCAACTGGAGTCACTGTTTAAATACAGGTCATTCTTGCTGTCTTTATGCAGAAGCTATTGTTTTGAAGAAATCAAAGCTTTGTCTGTAGTTCATGCCCAGCTTCACTATTTATAATGATCTCATCCAGCTCTATCAAATGCCTTTTTTGTACCAAAAACATTTATTCATTTATTTGATGTTTTCTTCTGTTATTATACAGTTTTCCAGTTACAAATAGCTCATGTTGATTATTATCATTGTTTTGACAAGGTTGTCTAAATGTCCAGCAAATATACCAGAGAATGTGCTATTATCATAATGAAAGAGAGAAATTGGACTCTCTGATGCTGCCAGTGTTTTTTTGGCTTTAAAGTGATTATCAGCCTTGCTTCTTTCCAAGAAAATCACCCCTACCACTGTTTTACTTTTGTTAGAGGCATTTTTCAGTAGGAATATAGCAAAAAAAAAAAGGGGGGGAGGAGAAACGTCCCTAGTAAGAACTATAAACAATGTAAAACATGGAGTTGTGTATTTTTTAAATCAGTAATTTTTTAAAAACCAATGACGCTGCTATCAAAAAAATAATTAGGAAAGAAGCTTCTCTCAACAATTAGCACCATTTATGTGCAAACACCTGTTCTTCAGATTTGTGTTTCGATGCTAAGAAGATAGATTTGAGCATTTGAACATAAGACAGCATATCTCTATATCTCATAGGAAAGCCTGAAACTACTGAGATTGATCTGGAATACTTGTTACAATCATGGATGCAGCTATCTTAGGCATTGTAATTTAAGAGAGTCCTTGGAGAGAGAAATCACAGCCAAGAGGAAGAATTAGTCTGTGAACTATAAACTCTGGAGAACTGGCTTGTAACATCTGATTATATGTTGATCAAAGAAATGTGAGGCAGCAAGACAAGCTGCAAAGAAAGAAAATGACTTTGTAATTTGTTAAGAGCCCAAGTACACTGTCCTGTTTGCTTAGTCAAACTCAAGGACATAGGTAAGGGGGGGTTCTCGGGTTCAATCCCCCCATTACATGTCAAAAGCTCCACCCCATTTGTGGGTTTTTTGTATTTTTTAGTGTTTTTGGTTGTTGGCCTGCAGGGGGTGCAGTTTTTAGGCTAGCAGCACCAAACTTTCAGGGATTTTTCAGGAGACTCTCCTGCTGATAACACCCAGGTTTGGTGAGGTTTGGTCCAGGGGGTCCAAAGTTATGGACTCCCAAAGGGGGTGCCCCCATCCCCCATTGTTTCCAATGGGAGCTAATAGATGGGGGCTACACCTTTGAGGGTCCATAACTTTGGACCCCCTGAACCAAACTTCACCAAACCTGGGTGGTATCATCAGGAGAGTCTCCTAAAGATACCCTGAAAGTTTGGTGCTGCTAGTTTAACAATTGCACCCCTGACAGCACGCACCCCCCAAATTTCTCCAGATTCTCCTTTTAAATCCACCCCCTTTGGCATGGATTTAAAGGGAGAATCTGAGGTCCCTAGTTTAAACATTGAAAGTGATGCTGTTTCAGGATGAGGGATAATCCACCCCCTAACAGCATCACTTTCAATGTTATTTTAACTGGAGACCTCAGATTCTCCCTTTAAGGTGGATTTAAAAGGAGAATCTGGGCTCCCTAGTCTAAACACCATTGAAAGTGATGCTGTTTGGGGGTGGATTCCAGCATCACAGCAGCCACCCATGGGGTGTGTGTGTGTGTGCAAAACTCAGATTTTGAACCAGGCTCCATTTTACCTAGCTGCTCCTCTCCCCAGAGGGGAGGGCAGAAGGGACTGCTGGCTGCCAGCTGGGAGCCCAGCTGGTGGAGGGGTGGGCGGGACAGGGGAGTCTGCCATCCCTGGCCTCAGAGAGCTGCTTTTATAAGCACTGAGGCCGGGGCAGAGCTTGGGAAGGCATGGCCATGACCCCATGGAAGGGTGTGGGCGTTGTCCTGAAAAAAATCTATACCTATGTCACTGGTCAAACTCCTGTTCACTGTCTTTGCAGGTCTCTGAAGGATTCTGGGCAAGCCTGGTCTGATGCATATATGCATGAATGAGAAGGAGAAACTCTTGAAGAATGATTCCATCATTTGCCATGAAAATACATCACAGACTGTGGGTAGATAACATGCTAAGGAGGAATTTGGGGTCTGGTGAATGAATGAATGTGGGTCATTCTCAAAACCTTTTTCCATTTCCTTTTTGTGCTAGTTCTATTAAATTGTGTCATTCATAAGACAGGCTCTGCCTACTGCAAAAGAGGCATGAAATGAGAGGCACTTCTGTTGTGCTTCATTTATGAGGGCATCTCAATTGTTTATGTAAGACTGAAATCTGGCTATCTGTATTTCCTCACAGGGGGAGCTTTGGCAGTGGGGAAGGGCATAGTTTAAAGCAGAAGAAGCAGAAGAAGGAGGAGAATTAATAATAATATGAAAGCCACAAGTTTGTTCAGCTACAAAAACAAGGTTGCCATTTCACATTTCCTTGATGATGAATTCCAAGTAGATTTTTAGCCTCTCATTGCCTTCTATGTTACCATTGCCTTCATTCATATGTTGGTGGTTGTGATCATTGCCCCTCCTTTCCATCATGTGCTTCAAAGAACGTGTGAGCTGCGGCCTCTGGATGCAAAGGGAGATGGGGAAAATTGGGAAATAAATATGAGTATGTTCCTAAGAAGTATTTTCAGTTCTTCCAATGGAAAATTGAGGAATGTTTTGAAGGAAATCTCCCCTAGCTGTGTGCATAGATTTCACATCCCTGTTATACTCATTGAACAGGACTACAATGGGGTAACAGCTTCAAAAAGCATTTCAGTAGTTTTAAATTCAGTCAGTAAATTACATTCCATAAATATGTCATAAATTAAATTTCATAAATATGCCAGTCAGTAAGACCTTTATTGGCATAATATAAATATGTCAATTAGTGTAATAATTATGTGCTCATTCAGTTATAAATGCCCTAACCTGGACAACCCTGGCTAGCCAAACTTCAAATCTCAGAAGCTATGTTGGGTTAGCCCTGTTTAGGACTTGGATGGGAGACCATGAATGAAGTTCAAGGTTGCTTCACAGGAGCAGGGCAAGGCATGCCAGGGACTTCAGATTTACTGTGTCTTAGATAATGTTATAATCCCCTTTGGAAGCTATTTTCGCAGTTTGTGAGTGCTGCTTGACACAGAAGTCATATTAGAAAACCTGGTGGCTTTTGTGGCTCAGAGTTTGTTTCCCCAGCTCTGGCTGATGCATCAACTGCATCCATGTCTGGGTCAGTCAGATCTAGTGCTCTACTTGGGGCAGCCAATGAAGAGTTTTTGGAAGCTGCAGCTAATACAGATTTTTTATTTTTATTTAATCTAATTTATAACCCATCCATTTTCAACTGGTTTCAGAGCAGCTTCCAACAAATGCACCTATGAAATACAATATATGAGTTAAAACATAGAATAAAACTACAATCACTAACTTGTTAAACTATTGAAAACCCATTTTCATATCTACTATATAATACTGATTATTCCTCATGGTGAGCTGGTTTATGACCAGTCACAGGTGAATGACAAATAATGGCTCAGAATTTTACAGGTTCTTCATGGAAGTAAGACAAAAAGAAGGAAAATGAAAAGGGAGTGTGTCAAGAGAGAATCTGTCTTGTTTGCTAGATGGCCTAATAAAACCCTTTTTCTTTTGTATTGTCAAAGGCTTTCACAGCCGGAATCACTGGGGTGCTGTGTGGTTTCCGGGCTGTATGGCCGTATTCTAGCAGCATTCTCTCCTGACGTTTTGCCTGCATCTGTGGCTGGCATCTTCAGAGGATCTGATAGTAGGAATAGAAAGCAAGTGGAGTATATATACTGTGAGGTCAAAAGGTGACGCCATCGGAATAGAGTAGCCTGGCATGTGAGTCAAAAAGAAGTCTATAGCATTAGATAAAATAAATTAGTTATAAATTAGATTAAATAAAAATAAAGACCTTGCTATCTTCATTGTTACTCACATGCTACAGACTTCTTTGTGACTCGCATGCCAGGGTACTCTATTCAGATGGCCTCACCTTTTGACCTCATAGTATATATACTCTACTTGCTTTCCATTCCTACTATCAGATCCTCTGAAGATGCCAGCCACAGATGCAGGCGAAACGTCAGGAGAGAATGCTGCTAAAACACGGCCATACAGCCTGGAAACCACACAGCACCCTTTTTCTTTTGTTAGGAGCTCAGAGGGTTCAGAAAGCAGGTGTTATTTAATTGGGAATTAGCATACTATTCCTTCAAGGTCACAGTGCTTAAGGGGCATGGAATCATCTTCATTAATTCCAACCAGCTGGAACTGTTCAGTTAAATACTAATTGGAAACATTTGGTTTCAGAAGGGGTGGGTGGGTAGATCTGCTCAACATCAAGAACCTTCTGATCAAGGTATACCCTGATTGATTAATCAATGATCATTTGGTGTGTACAGTATAAATCATAAATCAGTTCCATCAATGTTACCACTTATTTCTACTTTGTTTTATGCTTTGCCTTCCACCTGCTGGAAAATTCTGTTGGAATTTTCCACACATACTGAAGATATCTAGCACTTCTTGCCTGCAAGTATTTCCTTCTGGCTATGTAGACTTTTGCTTTTTTAAAAAAATTGTGTAACTGAATTGCACTTTAATTTTGTGTTCACTGCTGTTTTTAAAGCTAGGTTTTACTTTCTTTCTCTCCTAAAATTTTAAAAACATATTTTGTTGTTTGGGGTTCCGGTTAGAGCCCATGGCTTGGTATTGCTACCACCCCAATGGCCAATGAGAAAGAACAGAAGAAAAAAAGGAGGGGAAAAAGAAAGAGGGGAAGGAAACAGGAAGGGAGGCCAGCTAATCTGCAAACCATTGCTGCTGCAACCATATGCCTGGTGGAACATCTCTGTCTTGAAGCCCTATGGAACTAGACTAAATCTAGTCACAGGATCCAGGACTCATTAGAGGGTTCCACCAGGCTGGAGCCAGAGCTGAAAAGACTCTGGCCCTGGTTGAGGACACTTGGATAGTTCTGGGGCCAGAGACCACCAGCAAGTTGTTCCCTAAAGAGTGTAAAGCTTTCTGGGGAGTATATCAGAGGAGGCTGTCCTGCAGATACAAAGGTTCCTTACCATTTAGGGCTCTGAAGGTACCTCGAAGGTACCAAAACCTCGAATCTGAGCTGGTATGCAATCTAAAGCCAGTACAGTTAGCAGAACACCGGTTGTACTGTGCCCTCCATGGGGTCCCCATCAGGACCTGTACTGGACATTCTGGACCACTTGTAGTTTTGGAGCAGCTTCATGGGGACCTTGCATAGAAGCAGTTACAGTAGTCCAGCTTAGAGGTGACCGTTGCCTGGATCAGTTTGGCCAGGTCAGCGCAGGACAGGTTGGCTAGAGGATAAGGCTAGATTGCTGGTCAGGACCAACTATTGGGACCTAAGTCCCCAATACTGCAACAAATGACAATCTGCTCCTGAGGCCAATTCAGGGCGTTAGTTTTGTCCTTAAAAACATGGCTTGAAACTGGGGTGTCTGAAGGACCATCTTCTCCCATATGTTCCTGTCCTGGAACTAAGATTGTGAGATGTCCTCATGACTGCCCTAACAATTAAAGGTGTTTGTTTGATAGGTATATGAGCAGCCCCACAATTATAAAGCATCCTGCTCAGGGTGGTTCATCTAGCCCCTTCATTGTCGATCTTCAGGAGCCAGTTGAGAACAGTTTTATTTAGGATTATATTTTGCTTGATCTTGCTTTTAATTATCAGCAGTCCTAATTGGAGTTTTTAACTGTGACTTTTATGAGTTTTACAATAGTTATTTTATTGTGTTTTTATAATGTATTATCAATATTGTAAGCCTCCTTGAGTTCCACAAGAGAGAAAGGGAGCTAATAAACGTTATAAATAAATAAAACCACCGCTATTCACTTCTTGACTTGAAAACCTAATGCGGTAGCTATAAGCTGGCTGTGACTTGACAACACTTTTCACTACCATCAAATTATAAACAAGGAGTTTTGTGTTGTTAAAGGAACAGAATTGGAGTAGATTTGATAGAAAAGTGAATAATTTTCTCCCAAAATTCCATTTTTCCTGTGGAAAATAATTTTTATCTGTGGCACCAAAACTATTGCAAATATTACATCTCTCCAATTATACAGCGGTCCTGTGCACATGATTTGACCCTTTCCTTTGATGGATAGGAAGTGCATAAATGGGGTTTACATACCCTGTTTCCCCGAATATAAGACATCCCCCAAAAATAAGACATAACAAAGTTTTTGTTTGGAAGTACGCCCGACGAACAGAACACAGAAAAATAAGACATCCCCTGAAAATAAGACATAGCGCACCTTTGGGAGCAAAAATTAATATAAGACACTGTCTTATATTCGGGGAAACACGGTACCATTTGGTGTAATGTGGAAGCCTGGGCTCATACACTGTTAAAATGTGTGGTGGAAAGAAGGGGCACACTCTCACTCTTCTACCATGGAGGTCCCATCACCACTCCTAATATGTAATCTGGTTGACTGTTATTCAGTGATGATTTCTGGCAGTATGATTGATGATTGATGATGATGATGATGATGACGACAACGAAATATTTATTGTTTCAATTGACATTTGAAAATATTGGGACAGCCCTATTAGGTTGTACACCTCCTCATGTGTAATATTAGTATTTATTTGTATTTTTTAAAACAAGTGAAATAAACTTCATGCCTCAGGGAGTAGGGGACTGGCTGTTTTCATCCTGACTCAGCATAGGCAATTGCCGTGATGCAGAAAGCTCATGCCCTGTATTTCAAATGTATGAGATTTTAATCGACAAGCAGTAGGGATTAAAATTGAATGAGGAAAAGGAGCTGGCATTTCACTATCCATGCCTGGCGTTCTTCTTTTCCTATATTATAGTTGTACACTACTGGATCCATGGAAATGTTGGAACAAGTCCCATCCCATAAAGGCACTGTTGGGCTCTTGCAGGAGAGCAGCCAAGCCTCTTTTTTCAAAAGCAAGAGGGGGCATGGTTGAGTGGTCAAGCATTTGTCTGGCATGCTCAGGTCCAAGGTTCAATCCTCAATAATTCCAGGTAATGGGATGAGGTGATAGGGGATGTGAATGACTTCTGCCTGAGACCGTGAAGAGCCACTTTAGAGTGTATTGTAGACTATACTGGCCTCGATGGTTCATGGCAGAGCATGTAGCTATCCAGATAGCACAGTGGTTAAAGTGAAAGACTAGAATCTGGGAAACCCAGGTTTAAATCACTACTCTGCCATGGAAACTTGCTTGGGTATCCTTAGGCTGGTCACACACTCTCAGCATTAAACCTGACAAGCATTTGGATGGGAGATGTCCAAGGAATACCAGAGCATGGCTAAGGACAGGACATGTCAAAAATTAATAAATATCCATGAGGGGACCCCTTAATTCAGCTCTGTGCTTATTTGTTAGTTTGGCCTCCTCCAAGGTTTGTGGTAGTGCATGCAGTAAAATTAAGACAATTCCAGCAAAATTCCACACAATCTGAAAGCATTTCCAAGGACAACAAGAGAGAAGCAGCCTGAATAGATCTCCTGGGAAGTAATCAAATTGACCTATTGGAAATTTGTTTATTTACACTTATATTTAAAGCCTCCCTCTTCCAGCATAGGAGGACTCAGGGTGTGTACCAACAATTGAAAATAATAAATAAATATGTAGATTAAAACTAAATTAACGCAATACAATAGATGACGTTAAAAGAGCAAAAGTATGCAGAGTATGTAATGTTGAGGAGGCGCAAGGTCCAGGCTGGCCAATAGATTTGCTGTACACTATTGTTGCCCTCAACTATGTGCCTAGCAGAACAGTTTTGCCTTAACAAGCCCACTGAAACTGAACTAGATTGTTTAAAGCTTGGGCATCTTTAGGAAGATCATTCCATAGATAGGGGCCAGGCTTGAGAAAGCCCTAGCCCTAGTTGAGGACAGCCAGATAAACTAGGAACCACTAGTAGATTTTCAGATGGAGACAGTAAAATAAGGATATCCATTCGGATATGGGGAACTGAAAAAAGCCATTTCAGCTTTTTTCTCTGACTGAAAAATACACCCCTCTGGATGGCACCGAAAGCAAAAAAAATGGCGCATTTAATAGCAGAGGGGGAGTATAAAAAACCTTTTAAAAGTGTAAAGCCCATTCACAGCACTGGAAAATGGGCTTTAATTTTTTTTAAAAAAAACACCTTCTTTAAATGCACCTTAGCTAGTGCTCTGCTGGACTTCCAGGTTGGTTCTATTGGGGTGGCAAAAATGCCACCTTGCTCTAGAAAGAACTATCCCCATTGCCCTTTTCCTGTCTTTTGGCTGGTTTCCAAGGTTACAGGAGAGAAGAGAGGCATCTTGATGGGAAAAATAGAAGAGCTTTCTGGAGCTTTCCTATTTGGCCAATGGCTGTGTAAAGAAATGGCTTTTCCCTCCTGAGGTTTAAAGGGAACAGTTTAACCGTTTTTTTTTCCTCTGGGCAGGAGGACTGTAGAAGTCAGTTCAATGGCTTGCTAGCCTCACTTCAGCCACTTCTGGCTCTGTGCATTTTCACCTTGACATTCTGCCCTGTATCTGGCTGTTAATGGGTTTTTACAAAATTGGGGGGAGATTTTAGTAAGGCTAGTTGAATAACTTATTCGCTTGACTTTCCCCAAACTAAGAGGAAATTGTTTAACATAAATTCTGCCATCGGCTACTGGCTTTTCCTGGGTGTGTGTGACAATTACTTGGGGCTATGTCAAAATGCAAAAAAGGGGTTTGCCTGATTCATTAACTGTTTGCATCCTGTTTCTCTGGGTCCACCTTTAATCTAATCTTTTGTTTCAGCAAGCTTGTGACTTAGACAATGGTTTCAGGGAATGATACATTTTACAGCAGGAAGAGAAACTTTACAGAAAACCAGAATAAAACTTAAATTCTACTAACATTATATATCTATCAAAATTATATTAAAAACAAAAATAATTATTATCAGTCCCAAAGGGTCATACAAGGAAATCAGCACTGAAGGAGAAAACAACCAGCATTTCCATGAACAAAAGAGCCCATGTGCAAATGGGGGTTCACGCACGAATCCAGAAGACAGAGACACTATGAGTGGCAAAAGGACCAATATTTACACCCAGAATGGATCCTGAGGCAATGTGAGCTAAGCTGGCAGGAAAGCTAGACACAAAGATTTGATTGTTTTTCTGGGGTTCCAACAAAAAGATAGGAGAGGATTGATGAGTTATCAAGACCAGAATACCTGGGGTCTTCCCTTGAATATTGATTGACTGCTGGGATGGGAACAGATAAGGTAAGTAACAATCTGCTAGGAGCACTGATTAAGTCACTTTAGGATGACACAATGGGAATTAGCTGGCCCTATTGTCCATCCAAGCACACCTTAGGGCTAGTGGAGAAGTTCAGAGGTCAACTGCCTTCTTACCCAGGTTTGACACACAAGATTGATCCGAAAACTTTGAGAGGCATCCTTTTTGTGGGGAACAGTGCCACTGTGGCATCTGTTAGTGGGAGGAGGGATCCAACTGCTTATAATCTTTACCCCCTCCCTCCCCACTGCTGCCAATGAAGACGTAGACTCTGGCATCTGACTTTGTTTATATATACTGGTCCACTAATCAATTGCTGAGGTCACCCAAGAGATGAGCAGTGGTCAGCTGTTACAAGGTAAATCCAACAGGGGTGGAGGAAAGAGCGGAGAGGGGATGAAGACAGCAGCAGAAAAGCAATCAGATCCATTTGTCAGAAATAATCAGCTGACTGACATGATCAGATGGAAGTCAGATGCTGCTTTCACTGTTCGTGGGTATGAGAAAAGACTCCCCTGACAAACCATTAAAAAATCAAGAATTATTTTTAAATGGTAAAATAAATTGAAGCATATAAACATATACAAATCAGTGAAATGGTTAAATACTGATTGGTAATTTCAAATAAATTAAGAGTATAATAAAGAAAAACATACAAGTAGAAGTCATTCTTCTACTTGTGATTCTAACTATGCACACAATGATTGTGGTAAAAGTTGGAGTCCCGACAACAGAGACTTTCAAAGCAGATTACAAATATTGGCAGTCATACACCCTGTTCCACCATGAGTCCGAAGCCAGTTCATGAGTGGCACGCCCACACACCTGTATCCTACACTGGGGGAGCACAGACAATTGAAGGAGCTGCAGAGTTGCCACTGAAAAAAGTTCAAGGAGTCTGGAGCAAGCAATGGCACTTTAATTCCACAGGGCTTGTAAGACAGATGTTTTACCAGGCTTTTGGTTGAGACCCTTCTGTGAACCTGAGACATTCCATCTGAAATAGCTGCCCTTCCTAATAACACATTGCACTTTCCCACCTGGTGCTTTCCCCTCCCCTTCCCCCCAATAAATAAATAAATCAACTACAGATGATACTGTAGTTATTTTAACCCTGTTGTCAGGGGCGTAACGAGGCAGCCCTGGGCAAACTGTAGCCCTGGGCAAAACCTGAGTTGGATGCCCCCCCCCCCCACCCCATGGGCGGCCACTCCACCATGACCAAATTTTTTTTGCACCAGGACATTGGTGCCTGCAGGGGGTTCATTTTTAGACATATCAGCACCCATATATCAGCATATCATCAGTAGACTGTCCTTATGCTACTCCCCAAGTTTGGTGAGGTTTGGTTCAAGGAGCCCAAAGTTATGGACTCCCAAAGGGGGTGCCCCATCCCCCATTGTTTCCAATGGGAGCTAATATTAGATGGGGGCTACAGTTTTGAGAGTTCATAACTTTGGCCCCCCTGAACCAAACTGCACCAAACTTGGGGGGTCCCATCATCTCCAGATGATACCCTGAAATTTTGGTGCCGATACATCCAAAAATGCACCCCCTGCAGGAACATCCTAGAAATTTGCCCAAGAATCTTTGTTCTGCGTTGAGTTGTCTGCATTGCTGTCAATGGGGGTTGCAGAATGTGGGGGGCACGTTTCTGAAGGCACAGTCTCAAAACTTTCAGGGTCTCATCAGGAGACTTCCCTAATGATGCCCCCCAAGTTTGGTGCAGTTTGGTTCAGGGGGGCCAAAGTTATGGACCCTCAAAACTGTAGCCCCCATCTCCTATTAGCTCCCATTGGAAACAATGGGGCATAGGAGCACCCCCTTTGGGAGTCCATAACTTTGGACTCCCTGAACTAAACCTCACCAAACCTGGGGGGTAGCATAAGGACAGTCTCCTGATGATACGCTGAAATTTTGGTGCCGCTAGCCTAAAAACTGCGCCCCCTGCAGGCCAAAAATGGAAAACCACTAAAATACCCAAAAACGAACCCAGCATTTTGATGCCCCCCACAAGGTGATGCCCTGGGCAGCTGCCCACCTTGCCCAATGGGCATTACGCCAGTGCCTGTTGTAAGCTGCCCTGAGCCTGACTTCAGACAGGAATTGGGTGGGGTATATTCCTGGAAAGATAGAAAAGTGGGTTTTGTGAAACAGATACAACACGGAAAAGAAAAGGAAGACATCGGACTGGATGACAAGGACTTTTAATAATCTGGAGCATAACTATGGATTACAAATGTGTAACATGGAATATAAATGGAGCTAACGCTCCACAGAAGAGGAGGAAAATATTTCCTTATTGGAAAAAATTAAAAACAAGATACAATTTGTCTATAAGAGACTTGCATTATAAAAAGGGATATAAAATATTTGTCCCATAAATCTTTAGGTAAAGATTTTATTTCAACTAGTAATGAAAAGAAAAATGGTGTGGTGTTGGATATTAAATCACATTTAGAGCCTAAATTGGTATTGACTGACCATGGCAGTAGATTTGTAGGGATGGAAATTGATCTGTTTGAAATGATAACTATAGTGTTGGGAATATATGCTCCAAATGAGGATACAGGGGCATTTTATAAACATCTTACTGATAAGCTCAAAAGTTTTCCATATGACAGCTTGCGCCTGCTGGGACATTGGAATTGAGTGGTATCACCACAAATGGACAGACTTTCTGAAAATAATATTAAAGATACACAAGATAAATGGCAAAAAACCTGTTTTGATATGATGGATCTTTTGGGTTAGGTTGATATAGACAGAAAAAAGGAATTTCAAGAGAATACACTTATTTTTTACAAAGATGCAGATTTTTTTCCAAGAATAGATATAATTTGGATTTCTAGAGAAATAGCTGCTAAGGTAGAATATTTACCAAAGACTATTTCAGATCATAATCCTGTAAATCTGGTCTGTAAAAGAAAATCTAATACTTTCCAATGGAGATTATATGAAGCTTTATTTCAAAAGGACACAATTGTTCAGGACAGTAAGAAAAAATGAAAAGAATTTTTGAACCCACAAGGGGAAGGGTGGCATATTAAATCCAATAAATAATAATAACAGTTATCTACGTTAATGTTAAGAGAATTGAAAATAAAACTGAAATGTGTAAAGCAAAATAATGTTGAATTTGCAAATAAACCAAGTAAATGGTTAGCATATAAACTGAGAAAAGAGAAAGAAAAGAAAATGATACTGAAATTGGGGGAGGAGACAAGTTTAAGTGAAAAATGTAATGATTTTTTTAAAAAAACCACTTTTACAGCTATTCCGTGAATTTACATAAAGGCCAGGAGGGTCCATTGATAAAATTAGAAGAATATCTTTCAGAGGAAAACATTTTCTCCTGCTGCTTGCTGCGCTATCTGGAGCTCCCTTGGAGGTGCCGTGGCACTGCTTCCTACCTGCTGCCCCCAGCTGCTGCTGAGCGCCCTCCAATCCAGAATGGGCTGTAAGAGAAGTGGCAGTTGCTATTTAAAAAATTGAACCAGGAAAGGTTCCTGGTCCAGGTGGGATATCAGGACTCTTATTATAAGTGTTTTAAAGATGAAAGTTTGCAACCTGTACAAAATACATTGAATACTATTTTGTAAGAAGGAAAGATTCCAGAGTCCTGGAAAGAGGTCAGTGTAACTCTAATTAAATAAGAACAAGACTTAACTTTGACAATGAATCATGGACCGAAATCATTACTGAATGACTGTAAGCTGTTCACAACAATATTAGCTGATAGACTGAAAATAGTTCTAAAAGAATTTATTCATAAACTAGCAGGGCCCGGCCACGTGTTGCTGTGGCTTATTGTGGTGAAATGGGAAAGGAACAGTAGCAGCAAATCAATTGCAGGGGACAGCAGTACATGCTCATGCAAACACGCAGCCTGATACTGTGCGATGTCATTGATGTGTGTGCCCGCATTCCGGGGGGGGGGATGAAAAGGTACCCCTCACACACATCTAGGCTGGCTGGTTATGATCCTTTACCTGGGAGTAGAGATTTTGGTTGGAGTGGCACATGGGTGTTGTAAGCTACTGAGGAAATCCTCTGAGAAGCGCCACGCAGCCATTCAAAGTATGTCACGCGATTTGCTGTTGCACCGAAGCTTACTCCTGAAGTAATGCGATTACTCTGGTTTTTTTCTTAACTGCTTAACGCGCAGTATTCCAGGGGAATCTAGGGTGCCTGGCCCCTCCCTTCCGTACCTTGCATGTCGCCCCTCACTCTCTTCCCTCCCTCACTTCTCTTCCCTTGCATGCCACCCCTCCCCCTCCCTCCCTTCCCTTTCCCTTTCCCTCCACTAGGGTGGGTGGGTCATATCAAGATGCTGGGCCCCCTGCCTCCCCTTCCTTGCATGCCACCCCTCACTCTCTCCTCTCTCTCACTTCTCTTCCCTTGCATGCCTCCATCCCTTTCCTCTCCCTCCCTCTCTTCCCTTGCATGCCACCCCTCCCTCCCTCTCCCTCCCTTCCCTCTCCCTCGTGTGTATATGTTTCACTTCCACTCGAGTTACTGCCTATGTACTGTTTTCACTGCTCATATCTGGCCATCTGAGCAAACATTCTAAGCAGCACGAACATTCTAAGGGTGACAGTTACACACAGGCAGCTGCATGTCCTTCACCATGGAGCGCCAGGAAAAAGGCGTTTTACCTGGGCCAGGTGTGAAATTTCAGGTATGTGAACATCTAAAAACACTCTCGCCTGGCTGACTATAGTGGCTGGGAATTTTCAGAGGAATTGGCCCAGCAGTTACTGACCTATACTATCATTAACAAAAACACTGTTAGCTTTTTATATAGATAGATATCAAAGTGGATTTTTACATAACAGACAATCAAAAGACAATGATAGCTCTGTACTGGATGTTTTGGAATAGTTGGAGAAACATAATAAAAAGAAGCTGCCTTGATTTTCCTAGATGCAGAGAAAGTGTTTGAGACTTTGAACTGTTTTAAGGTCTTTTCTGTTTAAAGTGTTAGGATTTTGAGAGAATGTTATAAAATGGGTGAAATCAATTTATACTTCACAGCCAGCATGAATAATTGTTAATGGAGATTTAACTAAACATATGAGATCCAAAAAAGAACAATAAATGGTTGTGCACTATTTTCCCCCCTTGTTTATTTTAGTTTTTGAAGTATTGAATAAAGATATAAGACAAAATGAGATGATTGGGGGCTTAAAAATTATGAAAGATGTCTACAAATTTAGAGCCTTTGCAGATGACTTGTGTTGGTGTTGGAAAAAAGTTATGGAGCAAAAAGGGATTTAAGGTTGAAAAAATGGTGAAATATCTGGTTATAATGTTAACAAATACAAACTGTATGTTATTTCAAAAAAGTTATGTCAAAACATAGGATGAAGTCAAAAAAGATTTGCCAAGAGGGAACAAACATCAGTTATTGTTTTTGGGAAGAATATTTGTGATTAAAATGAACGTCTTACTTATTTTTGCTTTAAACAATACCTGTATTAGCAAATTATATTCAATTTAAACAATGGCAGAAGGATATGTCAAATTTTGTTTGGCAAGGAAAGAAATCTCAGATTAAATATAAAATTCCACAACATGCAAAGGATCTGAAAATTACATTTTCATCTGAAATTGTATTTTGTTGTCTGTTGCTTGGTTTGATTGAAAGAATGGATTTTGTTGAGAAATAGAGACTGCTTGAATTAGAGAGACATGATATGAGATTTGAATAGCATGCCTTTTTATGATATGACAAAATCAAAGTCAATTAGGATTTTAAAAACTGTTATGTTAGACATGCCATACTGAGAATATAGGAAAAAAATACAAACCTAGGTTGTGTCAGAAAACACTGTTATGGCTCTCATCACTAGACACACTTACTGTATATACGTGAGAAATGATCCCTGAAAATAAGTGGTTAACATATCATGACATATTCGACTTTTCTCAAGGGAATTGTAAAATGAAATCAAGAGAAGATTTAGCAGCAGAGGAACATACCTATTGGTTTTTCTATGCACAATGAAAGATTTAAAGCAGCCAAGAGATCTCATGGCTTTGAGACTGACTGAAGTAAAACTATGTAAGAATAATGGCCCTATTATTGCCAAAATGTATAAACTTCTGTTGAAATTTGAAACAGAGGAAGAACAAGTGAAAGAGTGTATGATAAAATGGGCCAGTAACTTAGAGTACAATATACAAATGGATCAGCGGGAGAAGAATATGTGATTTAAAGTTCTTAAGTTTACACTAAATTCCAGTCTTAAAGATAATTTTCATAAAATGATATATTGTTGGTATTTATCATCTGAGAAATTAACAAAGATGTATAAAATGTTTCAAATATGCATTGAAAATCATGAAGGGTCATTTTAGCATTTATGGTAGATTTGTAATAGAGCTAAAAAATTTGGGTCACAAATATATTTAATAATTTAGAATACCGTATATACTCGTGTATAAGTTGGCCCGCATATAAGTCGAGGCACCTAATTTTATCACAAAAAACTGGGAAAACTTATTGACTTGCGTATAAGTCGAGGGTGGGAAATGCAGCAGCTACTGATAAATTTCAAAAATAAAAATAGATACCAATAAAATTACATTACTTGAGGCATCAGTAGGTTAAATATTTTTGAATATTTATTTCAAAGAAAAACAGTAAACTAGCTCTGTAAGTGGAAAAGGGACTCAACAAAAACAATATGGTCTCAACAATAACTTTAAAAGTACAAAAATCTTAGCTCAACCAGCAACCAAGCTAAAACACAAGAGTTAAAATCCTTCAAAACTGGATTTTTGGTCAGGGGAGGAATGTTTATGTTAGCAGTAGCAACATTTCAGAGTATCTTTAGGAGACCCTCCTGATGATACCACCCAAGTTTGGTGAAGTTTGGTTCAGGGGGTCCAAAGTTATGGACCCTCAAAATGTAGCCCCATCTACTATTAGCTCCCATTGGAAACAATGGGAGATGGGGCACCCCTTTTGGGGGTCCTTAACTTTGGACCCCTTGAACCAAACTTTACCAAACTTGGGTGGTATCATCAGGAATGTCACCTGATGATATCCTGAAATTTTGGTGCCGCTAGCCTAAAAACTGCGCCCCCTGGCGTCCGACAGAATAAAAACCCTAAAATATTTTTTTTAAATACAGCTGACTCGTGTATAAGTCGAGCTATGTATAAGCATAAAAAAATGTGCTGAAAAACTCGACTTATACACAAGCATATACAGTATGTTAAAGACTAATATTCAAATGAAACTAGAGACTTCTTTTGTGTCATGGACAGAAAAAAAGAAACAATTTTTTGTTTTTAAATATGACCAGTGAGAATATTGATGTGCAAAAAGGGAAGACTTCATCCATACCCACAATAAAAGAATGGTTTGTGAAGATATTGGAACTGGCTGAGATGGCTAAACTTATATCATTAGAGAAAAAATGTCTATGTTTATTAATAATGAAACCCTGATGGGACTTTTTGCTTAAAATAGACAAAAATGAACTGATGATTTGTGGATTTGAGGACTAGGAGAATAAAAAAAAGATATTATAATTAGTTACAATAATCAAGAATTATGTGAATTATATTTCTATATTTGTATTAGATAACAAGTGGTAATTTTTTAATTGTGCTAATATTTGGCACAGAAGTAATCAAGAGCTCACCTTTTTAAACTTAAGATTCTTTCTTCTGTGTACACTTTTAGCTGTTGGTTGGTTGTTTCCAAAAAAAACTTAATGATTTTTTTTAAAGAATAAAAAATAATTATCTATGGATTTTCTCAGCATTAGTATTGGGATCCAATATTGTTAGCAGCCTAATATATAGATGGTCTATGCCAATAAAGGCTTGCTTCCTTATAAAAAAATATATAGATGGAAATAGTGTCATGCACACATGGGGAGAGCCACCATGGTGTCATGATTAAGAGCAGTGGACTCTAATCTGGAGAACCAGGCTTGATTCCCCACTCCGCCACATGAGCGGTGAACCAAATTTCTTTCCCTACTCCAACATTCCTGCTGGGTGAGCTTCGGCTAGTCCCAGTTCTCTCCAAACTCTCTCAGCCCTCCCTACTTCACAAGGTGTCTATTGTGGGGAAAGGAAATAAGTTTGTAAGCCCCTTTGAGAATCCTTACAAGAAAGAAAAGCAAGGTATAAATCCAAGCTCCTCTTCTTTCTTGCCACATACAGCAACAACACATGGTGTAGTTAGGTCTTCAATTTAACCACATTCTCCCTGCCTGGAAATATCTTTTTTGGAAATATTCCCAAGACCCTAGATCAGCACCCTTTCCATTTTTAGTTCCTCCTTTCCAAACTTAGAAAGAAAATTATCTTTTGTTTCGACTAACCTCTTATCTTGTAACTGGAGCCGAAGTCCGTTCTGATTTTTTTTAAAGCTGTAAAGCAGCTAACAATATTCATGTGTCTTTGGTTTTTGAATTACCTTTGTAAATTACTGGTAACCTGGATATTTGATTCCTGCCAAGAGAATTAGGCCCTTCCAAGACCTGCATTTTCAGATAGCTATAGTTGCCTCCCACCCTTTCTTGAGTTAACCACTTGAATGAATGAGGCAGTGGTGGGATTCAGTAGGTTCGCACCACTTCGGCAGAACAGATTGTTAAAATGGTGCTTGAAACAATCAGTTGTTAAATTATTTGAATCCCACCACTGGAATGAGGGTATGTTTTAGAGTATTTGGCAGTCAAAGTGGGCTTTCTAGTGTTGTACACTTGATATTATTTGTTGTGTATTACTGTACATTTGATATTATTTGGACTGCTTAAGTTTGCTGAGGTCTTTTCCACATTCTCATGTTCCTTGGAACTAACTTCCTGTTTCTTAAAGGGCTGGAGAGGTGTTCCACAGGTGTATTGCTCCCTCTAGCAGTTGATTCAACATCACACAGCTTTAAATAGAGCATTAAAAACTTGTTTAAATCTGCAGGGAGTTAAGCGTCATTTTTAGCTGTGTGATGCTGACTGATTACTAGAGAGACCAAAATATGTGCAGAACTGATTCCTCCCCCCACCCCCCACCGAAACAGGAAATTAGATGTGAGGAAAATAAGTATGCAGAAAAACTTTAATTCTCCAGCCCAGGTGCTTACATAAGTCCCTTTAGTAAGCTTTGCTACTGATTACATTCTGTCCAGAAACTGCAGTGTTCTTTCTAGGCTAGTAAAGGATCTTTGCCATTTGATCAACAGATCTCTTATTTGTGTGGGTCATTGCCTGGATTAGGTGTTCCTTAAGGCAGATGTTTAACCTATGCCAGCAGCATCAGAACAAAAACTGATGGAAGAACTACTTTTGGTGTATATTTCAGGTTGAATTGAAAAGTGGCCAGTTCACACTGACACATGTCTAGGATACACGTGCTTCCTAATCACATGTAATAACAAAACGATGAACTGCAGTATTGCATCCCAGGTGATAATGGAGCACAAGAAATAGTATGTACCACATGAGTAAATAATTATCACAGTCCTCATAAGAAACATCTGTAGCCTGATAAAGTGGATTCAGCTGATAGAATGACGTAGTACTATCCACACTACAACACAGAGGCGTAGCTGGGCCAGAGTGCGCCTGGTGCGCACTCTGGCTTTTTCGCGCCCCTCCCACCCCCCCGCGACGTCGCCCCGCCCCCCACCACTTACTTTAGGAAACTGAGCAGGCTGGAGGCCTGTTCTGGTGAGAACTACATTTCCCAGGGTATTCTGGGAAATGTAGTTCCCACACAGGTAGGCCTGTTCTCCAGCCTGCTCGGTTTCCTAAAGTAAGTGTGTGAGGGAGGTGCCGCAGGGGGCGCTGTGGGGTGGAAATCACACCCCCCATGGCACCCCCCCACACTTACTTTAGGAAACCGAGAAGGCTGGAGAACAGGCAGGCTCGGTTTCCTAAAGTAAGTGTAGGGGGGGCCGTGGGGGAAGGAGCCGGGGGGAATTTTGTGCCCCCCACATGACACAAATCCATCCACCCGGTGCGTAGCGCCCCCCCCCCCCTCCGCTCCCTGGGAGCTTCGCCACTGCTACAACATCATATCACAAGATTCAGGAATGATCTTAGCCACAGGGCATCCAGGGCAGCAGCCCTGGGCTGGGTGGATGCCTGCACATTTCTGCCTCCATGGATGGGAAGCCACCTCCTTCAGACCTCTGGCAGCAGCCGGCTCACCCACCTTTCTTAAGCCCAAGTGTATATTTGGATGATGTCAAGTTGGAGCAAAACCCAGCATTATCAAATGATAACTACATATTCATTGCTATAAGTGGTTGTTCTTGGCGGTAGTAGGTGGAAAATATAGTCAAGTCACAAGGTGTGCATAGAAACTGTGGACTTCCTTGGTAGTCTCCCATCCAGGGCTTTTTTTTTTTTAGATTTGATGGGATCAGACTAGCCTAGGTCATATCTCTCTCTCTCTCTCTCTCTCTCTCTCTGTGTGTGTGCGTGTGTGTGTGTGTGAGAGAGAGAGAGAGAGAGAGAGAGAGAGGTCAAATTGATACCAACTTATGGCAACTCTATGAATACATTATCTCCAAAATGTCCTACTCTAAACAGTCTTGCCCAGGTCTTGCAGTCTGAGAGCTGTGATTTCCTTCAACTTTTCCTAGCATTACTGTCTTTTCTGGGGACTATTGTCTTCTCATAATGTGAACCAAAGTACAATACCCTCAGTTTAGTAATTGCAGCTTCCAGAGAAAGTTCAGGCTTGATTTGATCTAGGACACACTGATTTATCTTGTAGCTAGTACAAAGGTGTCCTAAAATTCTCCCCTTTCAAAGAAACTACCTTTCAAAGAAACCAAATTTCTTCCTGTCCGCTTTCGTCGCTGTCTGATAAGAAGACGAACACCACGCCGTCCCCGCCCGGGGAATGAAGCTCCTTGACTGCCACAAGAGGCGCTGCAGAGAGCCCGCGCCAGGTCTGAGGGAACGCTGGTAGCCAATCGGGTTTTCCAAAAGCCGAAGACCAGCCAATCAGGCGGCGATGCTTGCGTGACTGACCAAGCACCGCTGCCAGGAGCACCTGTTCCCTCACTTGTGGCGCGGCAATCAAGGCTGCTTCGGCCAGTTATTTTCTGAGAGAAACGTCGTCGTGGGGTCGTAGCTTGCGAGGTCTGGTGGGCGCGAATGGCTCCTCCGCAGATGACCGGCGAGACCGGCGTGAAGACGGAGGAGGGCGGCGGGACCTGCTCCCGCCGCTTCTTCACTTGGGAAGAGGTCGGGCTGCGCACGGGTCGCATCCAGCCTTACAACGAGCACTGGCTGGTGATCGATAGGAAGGTCTACGATGTCAGCCGCTTCCACCGGCGGCACCCGGGAGGCTCCCGGGTCATGAGGCACTACGCCGGGCAGGACGCCACGGTGAGAAGGGTGCGGGGTTCACCGGATCGCCGTTAGCAGCGGCGCCTCGCAGCCAAGAGCCGGGGCACCCGGGTTGCAGGACACGGCGCCCCCTCCCCCCCCCCTCGGGCTTCTGCATGGATTACCGGCTTGCTGGCGGCTGCTCTTCGTGGGGACGCGCCTCGGGTTTTGGGGGATCAGAAGAGCAGCTGGGCGTAAGCATCCTTCGTGGCGAAGGGGGGCTCCTGGGCGGGGGCGGGGGCTTCCTGTGCTGTCCTGACTGGCGCACTGGGCGTCAGGGGAAGGGGCGCCTCTCCTAGCCCGCTGCTCTGGGGCAGGGCAAGATCTTGGCGCCACCGACCCCTCCATAGTCTGCAGATGGCTGTTTTTCCTCTGCAAGGAGCCACCAGTTAGCTTAGGACAGTAGGATGCTGTCACGTTATCGTGATGCTGCCTCGTGGTCGTTTTGCTGTCCAGAGCTCCACACAACTAACACGCCGTTAGTCGCTTCCCACTTCTTCCATGTCCTCTCCGATCCTCGTCCAAGGCAATTAGACTATATGCCTCTGGCACGCCCTGAGGAGATGGCATAAAAATTGGGATATTAATAAAATGCCTTCTATGAAAGATAGGCTTAAATCAGTGAGACTTCATATTTATCAAAGGCCCAGAGTGGTTAATGCGACCTAGACAAAAAAAAACCAAACTCGGTAGAAAGTGTTTATTCTAGCTTTTGTTTAGCAAATATATGTAGGCAAGGCAAGCAGGGGACTCTTAAATCCTACCTTCTTCTTGTTACTGCTTCCCTATCCTGCTGCGGCCTCCCTCTTCTCAACAACCCTCCTGCCTCATCCTCCTACTTTTTAAAATATCTGGTAACAAGATATGAAGTCATTGTGTCTCATCTTTTCCCCTGGCTTTTGGGGAAAGGGAGTTGCTGTGTGAAATATTACCCATTTCTCTAAGTGAACTAGTCAAATCCAGCCTTTAAAATATCATTAGTGCACCTCCCCACACAACAAAAGGTTTGGAACCAGAGGAGAACAAGTGGACCAGAACTTGCATTTTACAGAGGTTTGTGATTTTAGACTAACAGAGCAGAGGCATGCTTGCAGCTCCCTCTTTCCTTCCATTTTTTTTATTAATAGTTGAACCTATTAGCAGCACTTGAATTTGTGGGTAGCCTGGCTATATTACTCTCAATTGCTATTTAATACTCTGGAACTCTCTGCAATGCTTTAAACAGTATTTGAAAATGTACCTAATTCCCCAAGTCTCTAGACGACTAATCTCTGTCTCTCCTCCCTTCTCTTTCTATGTGTCCCTTTCCCTTTGTGTCCCTATGATCTTTATATAGTTCCTAACTTTTGAGATTTTAAAAAATTATTATTATTTAATTGCTGAAAATAATTTTCAGTGAGCTGGTTCAACAGAAATCATGAACCAACTCTTACCTATAATGCAGTGGAAGTTATGGAGAAAATTGGTTTGTGCTTCAAGCAACGTCTTCCTGGCTATTTGTTCTTCGTGCATGCAAGAAGAAACAGAGGGGGTTATGCAACGGTACATATACACTGAGGGGTGTGGCGGGTAGTGGGTATTAATTATGATAAAAATGTGCTTCAAAAAGACAAGTTATGAATGTATGCCCATGTTTAGAAGGGTGTGACTATCAGTGCAATCCTAAACTGAGTAACACCCTATTAAATTCACACTTAAAAGTGCCAGTAGTTTAGAAGGGTGTAACTCTGCTTAGCAGCTTGCTGTGACTCATTATGAATTGTCATATTATTGTCTTTAATTGTTGTTGCTAAATTTTGGAGTCACATACATGTCTATCTGCTCAAAGCAGTACAGGAACTTAAGGCTTATTTTAATATTGATAATTGTGCTGGGTTTTTTTAATGATTTTGTTATACTTGTTTTTATTTTGTGAGCCACTTCAAGCAGGTCCCTAAAAAAGGAGCATATACATTTTCTAAATCAATAATTTCTTGTTAGCCACCTTGCAATTAAGGTGACCGGGTGGGATAGAAGTGTTTTAAAAAAATAAATTGGAGGGAGAAATGTGGGTCCTTGAACAGTCTTAGACACGAAAGGAAATTCACTCTAGAAAGAATACATTTGTGAAACTGAGGGGACTTTTGCAAAGGGAGATGTACAACATTTTAGAGTATCATCCTCAGCAGTTACACCAGACTGGAGTCACTCTGCTGAGGATTGCACCATTCATCTTTGTAATAGAAGTGAGAGGGATAGAAGTCTATTTCACACAGTATAAAATTGCTGCCTGTAAATAGAAAATGCTACCTGTGATCAATGCATGAGATTATGTACAAATCCAAAGGCGTCTATTAAAACAGTAGCTGTGGGACACATCTTAAGAACCATGTGCACATTAAGCATTATAAAAAGGAACCAAGATCCATGCTGAAAGATTTCATGGTTGGGTACAGATCATACCACAGCTGATGGAATTTAAAAAATGCTGTATGATGTCCGAAATATTACAAATCTGGTACTGTGAAAGCATCTAAAACAGTGGTTCTCAACCTGGGGGTCGGGACCTCTTTGGGGGGTCGAATGACCCTTTCACAGGGGTCGCCTAAGACTCTCTGCATCAGTGTTCTCCATCTGTAAAATGGATAAATGTTAGGGCTGGGAGTCACCACAACAGGAACTGCATTAAAGGGTCATGGTATTAAGAAGGTTGAGAACCACTGATCTTAAAAGAGGGATCATTCTATTTTGTTATGTGACCTTTCTTCCCTCCTTAGGATGCATTCATGGCATTCCACCTTGATAAAGGGCAAGTGAGCAAGTACTTGAAGCCATTGCTGATTGGGGAGCTGGCACCAGATCAACCTAACTCTGAACCCAGCAAAAATGTGAGTGTTCTTCCAAGGTCTGACTGAGAGGTATAGTTTCATAATGTAGAGGCAAGAAATAATCTGGACTTAATATTTGTTGGTGAAATATTGTATCAGTGAATGGAGTATATGAAACTGTACACCAGTGGTCTCCAGCATGTTCCCATGCCCAGAGTGGGCAAAGCCAGATGGCTTTTACTCAGCCAAACTTCTGTCTGGTCAGTGAAGATTGCTTATGTGGTTTCTGAAAATGTGACTTAAGGTAAGCTGTGTGTAAGCCAAAAAATAATAATTTAAAAACAATATCCCCATTTTCAGAGGCATCTTGTTAAACAGAGCTACTGCCTGAAGATGAAGATTTACTAATAGATTTATTCATATCCTCACCCCCTGACATTTTGTGGTTGGTTCCTACAAGCAGTCATTTTGTCCTTGTGCCGCCCATTTGTGTTAAGATTCTCAAGGTGCCTGCAGACTCAAAAAGTTTGGGGACCCCAGATCTACACTGAACAGTGAACTCTATAGTCTCTTGTCAGTAGAGTGTTCTAGGATTTCTAAAAACAATCTTATCTACATTCCATAATAAAGCAACTAAGAAACCAAAACTGGAACTGTGGCCTTATATCATGAAACCTTCAATGAGGAATCTTTCTGCCAATAGTTATTATATTTCTGTCCATACTTTCTATATTTGCAGTGCAGTCCTATTCTCTTCTGTGTGAAAGATGAACAGCTAGGGTTGCCAGCTTCTTAGGGGGGAAAACCCTGTCCCTTTAGTAATGGCTTAATGCACAGGTGTCAAACTCGCGCCACTCCAGATATTATGGACTACAGTTCCCATCATCCCCTGCCAGCATGATGCTGGCAGGGGATGATGGGGACTGTAGTCCATAATATCTGGAGGGCTGCGAGTTTGACATCTATGGCTTAATGGGTCATTTGTCTCCATGTGACAAAAAGTTTCATTTTCACTCATAAACCCTGTATTAAAGGAACAGTACATTTTTCTACAAGCCTGTTGAAAACTCTATGCCAGTGGTGGCGAACCTTTGGCACTCCAGATGTTATGCACTACAATTCCCATCAGCCCTTGCCAGCATGTTCAATTGGCCATGCTGGCATGGGCTGATGGGAATTGTAGTCCGTAACATCTGGAGTGCCAAAGGTTTGCCACCACGGCTCTATGCCCAGTTGATCCCAAAGAAAAACAAAATGAACCTACTGTCTTTTATTAGAAAATTTATTGTGTCATAAAAGAATTTTCAAACACCAACTACAGTTTTCTATACAATGTTTACGTTATACACCAGTGAACGATATGGGGGCTTTTGAGTTTGCAGTGTTATATGCATGTGACAGAAAAGAGATTAAAAGGCCCAGAAATTATGACACCTTGTGAAACAAAATTTTGGAGGAAAAACCCCCAGACCTTTGGGAGAAAATGAAAAATACAAAATATTACATTTTATCACTCCTAAACTTGTGTTACTTTAAAAAAACCATAAAATACACCAGAACTATGTATCTACAAAGAAAACTGTAAACATACTCTACAAAGAGAGAATTGCACACTGTTCCTGCTGTTTATTTTTTGCCATCTAACAGGTAGAAAAAAACAAAAGTAAAAAGTTGAAAACATAAATTTTATAATAAAAAATGGAGTGTGCTATTTAGACATAAAAAGTTACAAAACAACTACTAGTTTAGTTGGATATCAAATTAGAATTTATAGTATTGCAATTACTCAGTGCTTCATTAGTGTACTGTAGCAAATTGATAGCAAACGTATCCTTGCTGCCTGTGCATCCTCTATTGGGGACAGTCTTTGAGATATGAAGGCCCCAGCCGCAGAGAGCCTTAATGGTTAAAACCAACACTTAAAGATGATCTGGAACTCCAGCGGGAGCCAGTGCAGACGGAGCAGCATGGGCGAGATATGGTCCCGTATCAAACTGCCCGTGAGGAGCCAGGCCACCGCAGTCTGGACCAACTTCAGTTTCCGGATCAACCATAAGGGAAGGCCTGCATAGAGCGAGTTGCAATAGTCTAACCTGGAGGTGACCGTTGCATGGATCACTGTGGCCAGGTCAGACTGGGAAAGGTAAGGGGCCAGCCTGCGCGCTTGGCGCAGATTAAAAAAACACCACCTGAGCTGTGCGGGCAACCTGGGCCTCCATTGAGAGAACCGAATCCAGGCAAACCCCCAGGCTCTGTGCAGAAGGGGCTAACAATAGAGGAGCCCCGAGGCTACAGAGAATGAACTTACTGCTGTTTGTGTGACAAAACTACGAAGAAGAAGAAATGGGGAGGGAGAAAAGGGCGGAAAAGTATTGTTTGAAAATGTATGAAGAAGGAAAACACTATAAACTGTAAAATTCAAATGATACAATAAAAAAATTATTTTAAAAAAAGATAGAGGAGCCCCCTCTAGTGACAGCTTGACCCACCCACAGCTTGACCCACCCACAGGACCTTCGTCTTCAATGGATTAAGTTTTAATATGCTTTGCTTTAACCAACCAGCAACTGCCTCCAAACAATGCTGGAGAGCTACAGGGGTGGAGGTCGGTCTCCCCTCCATCAGCAGAATGAACTGAGTGTCATCAGTGTACTGGCGACAGATCAGCCCAAAACAAGAGATGTATCTAGTTCTTGAAGTTTCCAGTTCATAGTTATGAGTACCTGCAAAACTCATCGAGGCAGACAGATACAGAGATAATCACTTGAAGAACAGCAACTGTAGATAAGCATTTGCATATCACTCCTTGATGAGAGGGAGCTAAGAAATTAGTTTCCTGAGTTATGGCATAATTCTTATCCCTGTGCTGTGGCTAAGTAATCGCAAACTAATTCTAACTTTCCCTTAGTGACACAAATCAAGGAAGAAGTGTAGATAGAGAACCAGGAGTTTCCTCAAATGTGGTAATCACGTAATCCGACTTCATGGTAGACGTAATGTCATAATGCAATACTTAACATTGCGTAAATTGCCAGCAGGTATTAGAACTGAGTAAAACTCTATCTTAATGATGATAAACAGAAATTATCCTCTAAAAATCCCAACATTCTGAATGGCAGTCTTAAAAACAAAAGTTCTCTCAACTGCCTGTATTTTTCTGTTTTCCCACAGCAACTGATAATAGAGGACTTCCGGAAGCTGCGATCCACCGTGGAGAAAATGGGACTCCTGAAACCCAACCGTCTCTTCTTCTTTCTGATATTCCTTCATATTGTGCTACTGGATGTTGGTGCCTGGTTGACCATCTGGTATTTTGGATCATCTTTAGCGCCATTCCTCATAGGTGTTGCATTATTTACGACTGCTCAGGTACAGTACTGAAGGCACCATACAATCCTGGAAATTAGCCTGATCTTCCATTTTCTTTCAAGGATTAGAAGGCTTTCGCAAACTTAGGCCATGGAAACATACAACTAGCTCTTTGTGGTACTACAGGTTTTGGCCTTTTAACAAATATAATTGCCTCATTGTGTAGTGGTTAAGAACAGTGGATTCTAATTTGGAGAACCAGATTTGATTCCCCGCTGCTCTACTTGAGTGGTGGATTCTTAGGTGGTGAACTATATTAGCTTCCCCAGTCCTACACATGAAGCCTGCTGGGTGACCCTTAGACCAGTCACAGTTCTCTCAGAACTGTCTCAGCCCCACCTACCTCGCAAAGTGTCCATTGTAGGGAGAGGAAGGGAAGGAGTTTGGAAGCCTAGAGCAGTTTGCAATATGATGTGGCTGGGCTGCTGCTTAAATTTAAGAAGGTAAAAGCTAAAATTTTACTGATGTTTACATGAATCCATATATTAATTTGAGTTAGGTCTACTTAAGTCACTTTACATTCTGTTATTCAGCAAGTCCATTTGTTTTGCCCCTCCCTTTAGCAGTGTTTCCAAATGTCTTTTTGCAAGCTGCATAGAGTTCCAGGCAGGACATTGCCCTCTGTCATAGCAAAGAGTCAAAAAGACCTTGTTTGAAGAAAGCACAAGCTGGCAGGGTTTCTCAATCTATTTTTGAGGCAAGGGAGACTCCTTATTTAATTTTTGGTGCTCAGAGCTCACCTTAGTTGGTGTTTGCTTAATAAGGAGAACCATTTTAGAATTAAGTGTCGTTGATTCCCAACACATAAATTCCACAGTCACTGCTAGAAGTTGGGTTAAATTAAATGAATCAAACAGCTCCACTTCAGCATGCCCATTACCAGTGAGTAAGGACTCTTTGTTATTGTTTCCAAGAGTTGTTTTGTTTGATACATTGCCAGGAGTATTTTCTTGAATAGAAATCTCATCGTTGTTTGTCAAAACAGGGTATCGGTTTGTGATAGGGACAATTGACTCTAACAGAAACCATGTTTACTGGTGCTTGGGGTTGCAGTATCTTTTTCATAGAATGGAGGCAGGTCTTGGAATTTTAGAGGGAGGCAGCTGAAACTGTCGGTGGAAGCAGCAGGAATGCCCTCTCCAGGACATGTACATTGGCAGAAGGCAATTCCATCACTGGCATAACAAGGACAGGCTGGGGTTGTGGCCGGGGAGGAGTCAACATTAGTTGGCGTCCTCCTGGCCAGTTGTCGCATTACACCTGTGGCTGGGAGTCCCAACTCAGCTGGCAGTGTAAGGTGGTGACCTCTTGGTGGTGCTGCTGCTGGGAAGCCCCTTTGGGAGCAGTGGGGCAGCACAGCCATAGCTGGCCACCTGGCCTGTGGAGAGGGCTGCCGTCTCCCAAGGTGTTGTTATCTGGGGTTCTTTTTCTCTTTGGTTCTGTTTTGTAGCAGATACTCAATTGGACTGCTTGTCCACAACAGTGACTAATTGCCAGAGCAGGAGCTGTGACCAAGAGTATATTTATAGCTGAGTTTCATCCTTTTTTAAAAAAAAGAAGATGGATTGTATGTACCTGAAAGGTGCTCTATCAGTAATGGTCTTAATTTGTGAAGTGTATATACTGACTTGATGTCTTTAGAATTTTAAAAGGAATCTTTGGAGATGGGATACAAGAAGGCGTGATTGTCTAGATAACAAAGTTTGTCTTCATTCTTGTTTGGTGTCAATTGAGTAAGGAAGTTATTTTTGTAATTATCATTTTTCTTTTTCAGAGCCAAATGTCCTGGTTCCAGCATGACTTAGGACACCTTTCTGTCTTCAGCAACTCAAAATGGAATCATCTGGTACACACAGTCCTAATGGGCCTGGTGAAAGTAGGTATTCTTTGCTTTAAAGCAGTGAAGAAAACAATTAAATCTTCAATAGTCCCATGAGCTTGAATGCCACTCAGTTCTGTGTTCTCCTTTCTTGTAGGGAATGCCAGCCAGATGGTGGAATAACCTGCATTTCCAGCACCATGCCAAACCCAATTGCTTTCGTAAAGATCCTGATCTTAACATGCACCCCGTTGTGTTTGCATTGGGGAAGAAACTGTCGGCAGAGGTACACTAACTGAGTTTCTATTCCAATTAATTTATTTTTATTTGCTTCATTTATGCTCTGCCTTTCTCCCCAATGGCGATTCAGAGCAGCTTATATCATTACATCATGAAGTGAGTAGTGGAGTGCCACAGGTTTTTGTCCTGGGCCCAGTGCTATTCAATATTTTTATCAATGGATAATGAAATAGAGGGCATGTTAATCAAATATGCAGATGATACCAAATTAGGAGGGGTAGTTAATTCCCTGGAGGACAGGGGCAGGATTCAAAATTATCTGGATAGATTAGAGATCTGGGCCAAAACTAACAAAATGAATTTCAACAAAGATTATTTTAAGATTCTACAGTTAGGCAGAAAAAATGAAATGCACAGATATAGGATGGGTGGCACCTGGCTTGACAACAATATACATGAAAGGGATCTGGGAATCTTAGTAGACCACAAACTAAACATGAGTCAACTGTGTGATATGGCAGCCAAGAAAGCCAGTGCAATTCTGGGATGCATCAATTAGAGTATAGTGTCTAGATCGAGGGAAGAAATTGTACCACTCTACTCTGCATTGGTCAGACCTCACCTAGGGTACTGTGTTCAGTTCTGGGCACTGCAATTTAAGAAAGATATTGATAAGCTGGAACATGTCCAGAGGGCAACCAAAATGGTGAAAGGTCTGGAATCCATGATATACAAAGAGAGACTCAGAGAGCTGGGGATGTTTAGTCCGAAGAAGCGAAGGTTAAGGGAGGACATGATAGCTATGTTTAAATATTTGAAGGGATATCATGTCGAAGAGGGAGCAAGCTTGTTTTCTGCTGCCTCAGAGACTAGGACATGGAGAAATGGATTCAAGGTGCAGGAAAAGGGATTCCACCAAAACATTAGGAAGAACTTCCTGACCATCAGGGCTGTTCGACAGGGGAATTCACTACCTCGGAGAGTGGTGGAGTCTCCTTTGGAGGTTTTTAAACAGAGGCTGGATGATCATATATCAGGAGTGCTTTGATTGTGCATTCCTGCATGGCGGGTGGGTTGGACTTGATGGCCCTTGCGGTCTCTTCCAACTTATGATTCTGTGATTCTCCTACTTCTATGGCAGAGTGGGGATTCAAACCTGGGTCTCTCAAATCCTAATCCAACACTCTGAACAGTGTACCACAAAGGCTGTTGTGATGTATTGCTGAAGATATGCTAGGAAATGCAAGCAGAAGGAGCTGAAAACAAACAAGCTGTTTCATCAGCATTAGACAAATGGCATGAGACAACCATTGTTTCAAGACTAGGTGTAACAGTCCGAATCCTTGGGATCCTCTTTGGCAGGTGAAACAGAATCCTGTTAAATATGCCTACACCTGCATCTTCTTTCTCAGGCTGTAAAAAGGGTTTTCTTTTCTGCTACAGATTTGTTTATTAGGAAAAAAATGTGTCCTGCCTGCCCCATCCCTGGATCTAGGTTAGAATTCTCATAGCTGCAGATCTAATTCAGCTATGTGGAAAATCCTTCATGTACTCTCATTTCTGTCCTGCACACTGTCCTGTACCCTTAGATCTGATTTAAGAACTGAAGGTTCTAGATTCAGCTGAGAATTAACATTTCTTGATACTATTCACATGGGTGGCCAGAACATGGAGACAGAACGGAAAGAATATCCTTCTCCAAGGATTAGTGCAATGGAGCCATCATGGGCTGTTGCAAAGGGAAAAGATACAAAGGCCTTTTGTTATCCTGGGGATTTGGATCTCGGTTTCCATTATATGTGTGTGACAAGTAACAGTGGACTTATGGTGACCTCAGCAAAGGGCTTTCAAGGCAGGTGAGAAGCAAATGGTTTGTCAATGCCTTCCTCTGCAGAGACTTCCTACTAAGTACTGATCCTGCTTAGCTTCCGAGATCTGGCTATACCATGTTGCATTCCCTCCCCATTTTCCATTACACAATTTTATTAGCATTCCTGCTGAAGCTGGGGAGCCATATCTGCAATTCAGAGGCAGGCCTGCTCCAAATTTTGCCTAAAGACAATTAGAGGTGAATTTGGATGTTCCTAGAAGGTTTCGTCGAATGAGAAACTTTTCGGGAATAAAAACATATGAGACTAGTGAGATTTCTTAGAAGGGTTTTGGTCAGAATTACTTATAACAGACCCATTGAACCATACCTTCAAAGGACACTGTATACCAACAATATTTTGTGCAACTAATTTTTTATTTTTTAAAGTACCTTATTATTTAAAAGATTTTATGCCACTTTTGCAACAAAATGATCAAGATGGCTGTATTGCTTTATGCATTCCTCTCAGTACTGATTTGTATTTTATCATAAACTAGTGGGGCCCAGCCACGTGTTGCTGTGGCTTATTGTGGTGAAATGGGAAAGGAACAGTAGCAGCAAATCAATTGCAGAGGCCAGCAGTACGTGCTCATGCACATCTAAAAACATCTAAAAACATCATGCACATCTAAAAACATCTAAAAACACTCTCAACTGGCTGACTATAATGGCTGGGAATTTTCAGAGGAATTGGCCCAGCAGTTACTGAGTTATACTACCACTAACAAATACACTGTTAGCTTTTTATATATAGAGATGGTATGCAAGGGGAGCTGCAGTGGGAGAGGAGAAAAGCAGCTCTGGTTGGCTGAGGCAAAGCCTCACATAAGCCTCTAGAAACAAGCCTCACATAATGGCTGCCATTTACCCACCCTTCCTCTAACCAGAGCACACAACAGCAGAGATCTCTGCTCTTTCAAGGTAATGATCTAGCTCTGATGTCAATTTCATTTGCATTTCCCCAAAAGAAATCAGAGGGAAAATGATGAGTATATTCTGAGGATACCTGTGGTAGTGTAATTGGTGTCACTCAGAGACTGGGAAAAGAATGGCAGGGAATAGATTGGATGTCTGTAGCATTGCTGAACTGCTGGTATCTCTTTCTTCAAAGCTTGGGATGAAGAAAAAGAAGTTCATGCCTTACAACCATCAACACAAGTACTTCTTCAGTGAGTATCCCTGTTGTTCAAAAATATCAGCGTTTCCACTCATTTATCACTTAACCTCATTGTCCTGGCTTAATACAGTCTTAGGGAGCATAGAAGGAACGCAGACTATAACACCCAAAATCAGTGGAAATTCATGGCTAAAAGATGTAGAACAAATTAAGAAACTTAAATGGTGCAATGCAACATGGCCATTTGTGGAGTTTGAAAAGAGACAAGCAGCAACATGAGAAGGAGCTAGTAGATTGGAAGCATTAGATACTAGGGATGTGCAATTCAAATTCAGAAATATTCAGAAGCATTGATTAATGCTATATTCAGGACAATTACAAATTATTCCAAATCCGGCATTTATAGTTCTCGAGATTCAAAATAATACCTATTAAAGTCCCATATATTCCTATAGAAAACTGACCAGGCTACCTGCAAAAGGAGAAAAGTGAAGCCTATCTCCCATACAGATCGGCCTGGTTTCTTGAGGAAGGAAACTGAAACATTCCCCAGAGAGCCTGACACCAAGGGTTGTGGTAGAGTTCTGTGTCCCCATGATCTTGCCAAGGCAGGAGGAACTGGGGTGAGATCAAAGCCTGTGAGTGATGTTGGCCACACTTATGAAATCCTGAAGTAGGTGCAGGCACCAAAAGGTCTTTGCCAAACAGAGTTGCTTCTGTAATTCCCCTGCAGTCTTCTGATCATTTGCTTTACATGCTGAAAAATCTTCTTTGTGCCTTTTGTATAATTAATTCCCTATCAATCCAACAAGAGATATTAAGAATAACTTGAGAGTGCCAAAAAGTTCCCCTAAGCCTTGGAAACTTTTGGTTGCCAGAAATCCAGCTCTGCCCCAAAGTGGGGAACAACGTAACCAACCAGCCCTGTAAAGTAGGCATTTGTCCTCTCCCCAGCAGCAGCTATCCTCTGCTCTGTGGTTCTTTGTCCAATGTTGACCTGGTGGCATTTGCACTGTTCAGGGTTTTTTACAAGTGGAAAATTTGTGGTGACTTTAATGGAGTTTTGGATATTCAAAAATTGTGGATTTTCTAAATTGCAAATCCAAAGGATCCTAATTCTGAAATTCAAATCCAGCTTTTGGTGCTGGTGCGCATCCATTATTAAATACGGAATCATTAATTCCGAACATCCTCACATTAGGGCAAACGGACAGGTATTTGATCTTAATAGCTGTTGGATTTTTCTTGCAATAGTTACAGGTCCAGGTTTGCTGCTTCCCTTCTTCCAGTTCTCTGTATTCTACTTCTCAATCAAGCGAAAAGAATGGCTGGTAAGCATAGCTCTCATGATCTGCAAACACAGGGCTGGGGGAGCTGCTTTGTGAACCATCTCGTTTGCAGGTCTGTTGCATAACTTGATTAAGATGATGGTTTTTCTTTCTCATCTTTGACAGGAGTTAGCATTGATTGTGATCTATAACATCAGAGTTTGTCTAATCTACATACCCCTCATGGGATTTAAATATTTTATGGCATACTACTGGCTGTCCAGGTAACATTAAGACCTATCTTTGCTGAGGAACTTTGTAAATCATTTACCACTGAACTTTGATGTTAATGATGCTGAGAATGTATACTTCTGTTACTAGTTATAAGTATTTTGACTATATTTGACCTTCAGGAAATGGAGCACATTCTCATTTTAGGTTAAACTCTTCAGTTACACAAAAGTAATTTATATTTGCATTGTATTTACAGAGTAGGCTTGTAAGCTATTATGTGCTGTATACATGTGGGTTAATACTGGCTATGTAAAATACTGGCTATGTAGTTGAGAAGCTGGCTGGATATAGCTTGATCTCGTCAGATTTCAAAAGCTAAGGAGGGTTGGTACTGACTAGGAAGACCTCCCAGGAAAGCTCTGTAGAGCACGGGTCTGCAACCTGTGGCTCTCCAGATGTTCATGGACTACAAATCCCACCAGCCCCTGCCAGCATGGCCCAGGTTGCAGACCCCTGCTGTAGAGGAAGACAACGGCAAACTACATCTGCTTTTAACTTGCCTTGAAAGCCCATTGGTGCAGTCATCATAAGTTGGTTGTGACTTGGTGGCACTTCTTTCACGTATGCATGCGCCATGTCCATATTTTACAGTGCTGGTAGACTATAATATTCATTCATTCATTCATTCATTCATTCATTCATTCATTCATTCATTCATTCATTCATTTATTTATTTATTTAGATTTTGTAGACCGCCTCATCCCCAAAGGGCTGCAGGCGGTTCACAATACAATAAAAACCAATAAATTACTTTAAAAAATCTAAAAACATTTAAAGTTCAATATGCAGCATCAATTCCAATAATAACAGACTACCCATATTGGTGGCACCCGGTCTTAAGGCCGACCTTAAGGCTGGGAGGGGCTGGCAGCACCCAAAGATGAAACCAGCGGGGACACTGCCAGAGATGACAAAACCATGGCAGGGCCTCACAAGGGGGCAGCCAATCCGCGGCCAGCCTCACCAAAAGCCCAGTGGAACAGCTCGGTCTTACAGACCCTGTGGAACTCGCTAAGGTCCTGAAGGGCCTGGACAGCTGGAGGAAGAGTGTTCCACCAGGCTGGGGCCAGGGCTGTAAAGGCCCTGGCCCGGGTAGAGGCCAGCCACATCATTGAGGGGCCGGGGACTTCCAGCAACTCCGCTGTTGCAGAACGCAGCGGCCTATTCGGGACATAATACTGGAGAGAACATGTTTCTCAGATGTACATTTCAGCTTCCAGGCTAATATCAAAGTGATAAGTTTGAATAGGGATGTATAAGAATTTGCCAGTTTGATAAATTGAATAATGCGACAAGCAGTAATCAGAAGTATGGAATTTTTACCATATTCTGTATGCATTTGACTTCATAGGTTTCTTGAGACCAGTTGGTTTACTTGGGTTTCACAAATGAACCATATCCCAATGCAAATTGATTATGATAAAAATGCAGAGTGGTTGGCCATGCAGGTAAGGCTCTTTCTAGCTCTCCAAAGCTTTGATTTCATGGATCCATCATTGCTACTATTGCTATTCAGAAGAGAGCCAGTCCCTTTCCTTCCAAATTCCAGACCTCAGCTGGTAATTTGTTCCACTCGAGAAAGCCTTGGCTCATGTTCAAGCCAGCCAGGTCCTCTCGGGGGGCTCATGTTCAAGCCAGCCAGGGACCAACAAAAGGTTCCCCTCTGATGAGCGGAGGAGCCTTGAAGGGTGATGTGGGGCGATGCAGGTACAATATACACCTCTTTCTCTTCTCCATATTTATATCTTCTCCACACACACACACACACACACACACATATATTTTATATATATATTCTCTCCCCCAACAACCCAATGACACAAAATCTATGCAATTCAAAGAATGATTAAAAAGTTACAAAAATTAACCTTATAATGACATCATTAATGCTTTAAAGGGGCTGTACATTGAATATTCTTTATATTCATTCTTTTATCTGCTTGCCCTCTTTGCTAAACCTCAGGAAGGGCTTTTTTCTCAAACTGATGAAAATTAGTTGTAATGGATGCCTACCTAGCGAGGGTAACCTACACAGATTGGAATCTGCATGTTTCCAGAACTAGGAATGTTACACTGATGAACTAGTGAGTGGTTTGTGCCCACAGAAGAAACCAAAGATATGGTATCCATTGCTTCTAATCCTGTCTTGTTTTTCCACAGCTCCAAGCAACCTGCAATGTGGATCAATCCTTTTTCAATGACTGGTTTACTGGCCATTTGAACTTCCAGATTGAACACCAGTAAGGCCATCGAGGGCAACATAATCCTTTGTGTAGTCCCATAAATGTGTTGTAATATGATTCTACAGAAACCATATGTTTTCTCTCTGTCTACAGCCTTTTCCCCACAATGCCTCGACACAACTTCTGGAAAGTGGCTCCCCTGGTGAAATCCCTCTGTGCCAAGCATAATGTTGCCTACCAATGCAAGCCACTGCTAACTGCCTTTGGGGACATTTTGCAGTACGTATGACAGACATATTACGAACTGGGTTTTTTAAAATTTTTAACCAATTTATACTCTGTCTTTCTCCACAATGAGGACCAAAAGCAGCTTACATCATTCTTCTCTCAATTTTATTCTCACAACAACCTTGTGAGGTAGGCTAGGTTGAGAGTGTCACTGGCCCAAGGTCACCCAACCAGATAGCCTAACAGTGTAACCACTATACTATATTGGACCTCTGTTGTGTGGTGAAAAGCAGGTGGGAGAGAAATGCAAGAATCTCTAGAGCCCTGCTGGGCAATCAGTTTCTAACAGGACCCAAATTTTGAACTTAGTCAAAGTCCAGGGCTCCCTGCAACATTAGCTGTACCTATTAAATCCCTCCCAGGAGAACCAAGATACAAAGGTCTTTCTGTACCTCCTCCTCTTGCCACAAACAGGAACAGGAGCTTCAGCACAATCCTTAGCTTGTTATGCACCTCAGCTTCTCATTCTATTCTGTGTCTGAACTTATGTGCTGGATGGACTAGAGGAGGTGCATGGGGGGGGGGACGACACTGTTTCTGTTTTCATGGTGGGAATCGGGGTTAAAGTTGTTGGAAGTACATAACAAGGGGAAGGCAAAAGTAGTATTTAGGCCACCAGGACTATTCTGTCACTTAACAGATTGATGAGGACAATGATAGACCCATCCTTTATTGAATAGTGATTATACAATCTTAAAGTTTGGCATATCATTTGATACAAGAAGCATTTATTAGTGACTTAGTAGGGAATTAGTAGAGGAAAGGAAGAAGGCTGAGGTTGATAGAACATGATAGACAGATAGTAGTATCATCTAGGCTTTGGAGAAAGAAGTAAAGGATTCACTTGTCAAGAGGAGGGGAATGGTTCTTAAGAATCAGAGAAAGGACATTGTGGGTAAACTGATGTGAATGTTGCCCTTTGAGGAGAATTAATATTGTACTGCAGTCTTAGTTTAGCATATTAATTTACAGCCAAATGGTTCACTGCTTCCCCCCCCCCCCCAATCCCCACTCCACATACACACCAGTGCCCACTGTCTTTTCTTATCCAGTATAAAATCTAACAGGGACAACAACAGGTATGGAACTGTATTTATGTCTTTGTTTTAGATCCATGCTCAATTGGTCAAAGGTTTGCTCTGAACTTGGATTGCCTCAGTAATGTTTATGGCCAACAATTTCTAGTCAAATTTGTTACAAAGTTTTAAAGGACACTGAAATCTGGAGTTTAACTGCATGGGCAGCTGGATATAATGTTTAAAAAGAGAGTATTCTAGCTTTTCTCTCAGGAGCTATTGTGGCAAAGAAATCAAAGATTTTCCAGAATTGATGCACCAATCATAGTTTTACTTTGGAAACAACATGAAATTATACTGTTTCCTCAGATCTATTTTAAATAGTTTAAGAGCTGAATTCCCATTATAACCTAGAGTTAACATGTAAAGATAAGCTTCTGAAAACACTATTAACTTGTGCAATTACAATAAAATCACAGCTGATACTGCTAAAGTACCTTCTTTCCTGTTCTACTTAAGAGACCTGAAACTAATCCTAGATGTTTTCTTTTTCCACACAAAGTAATTGTTTACTGCCAATTTTTATTAACTGTTGAATTATTCTGTAATAAGTTAAATGTTGCCATTTAAATTTATTTGGTAATTTTTCCATAAAAATGTACATGGTAATTCTTCCATAAAAATAAATCATAAGCATTGCTTATCTGTCTTAAATTTTGATTTTTGTGAACTCCCTTTTTAATTTCACCTGTATTAAATATTATCTTTTAAAAAACAGTATATTGGATCTTTTAAGATATGGAAGACTGTTATATGTTCCTCAACTAGAAAGAAACTGATCATTTCTGTTTTGTTTTTGTTTATTCTAATGAGCTATCTGGACCAGTATTAACAGAAATGAGTTAGTCCATCATGCCATTTAATATATGTTGTTGTATTGTATTAGAATTTTTAGGCTTGTCTGTTGTCCTTAAATTTACTTTTTACATAGTAAAAGTCATGTTTGGTTTTTTTGCAGTTCTCTGAAGGATTCAGGAGAAGCCTGGTATGATGCATATATGCATACATGAGAAGTTCCTCAAGAGTATCTGACAGATGGAAGGCGGTTAATATGTTGAAGAATTTGGGGTCTTGTGGGTGAGCTAGGCAGATGTTAGTGAATTTGAGGCATTCTCAAGATCTTTTTCTCTGTTCTGCACAATATTTCCTTTTGTGCAAGTTCTGTTTGTGTTGCAGATAGGGTTAATCTAAGTGTAAGGAAGGCACGAGAAAGGAGGCACTTCTGTTGTGCTTTGTTCATGAGGTATCTCACTTGTTCGTGTAAGACCGAATTGTAAAGAGAACCTGTTCATGCAATTTCAGTCTTATTAGGAAAGAAACTGCATGCTTTCTGTTTCAGTGTGGAAGCTTCAGTTTGTATACTGTTTGAAGTGCACATGAAAGGTGAGGAGTATCCAGTGGCGTATCTGCCTGGGGACATGGGGTCACCCATGTCCCCAGGTGCACACTTTTTGGTCACGTGGGTGCTCCCCCTGCATGACTAAACGGTGTGCACCACAACCACCAAGCCCGCCCCTTCCAGCCTCCAAAGTCGGACCTTTTTGAAATCACAGAGGTGAAGGAGAGTGGGGCCTAACCCCCAACCTCCATGCAGGCCAGGGGGTGGGGCTGGGGTAGCACCCCACACACCCCTCCATGCATGCAAGCTGGAGCCCCCTGCCCCTGAGCCTCACTTCCATGCAGACAAGCCAGAGCTTTTAAAAGCCAGCTGACACGGCAGGGGGGGGGTGTGTGTGTGTGTGCCCGGAGAAGGAATTGTCTCCAGGTGCCATTTCCTACCCATATGCCTCTGGCAGTATCCTCTCATTCCTCCATCACAGAAGTGCCAACTGCCACTCACAATGTGTGATCTGATTGACTCTCATTCACTGATAAGTTGTGACAGCAGGATGGGAAAGTATTGTGTTTATATTGTTTCCATACATGTTTGAAACAATTGATCTTCAGCAAAGCCTTCTTAGGTTGTATACCATCTTGTGTACATATTTTTATTTATTTTGTTAATAAGTTCCATAAACTTCCTTGGCTCAATGTGTGTGTGCCTGACTATTCTGTATGTATTGACTCGAGCATAAGCACTGGAATGACAGGAGAAACTCATGCCCTGTATTATAAAGGTGTGTGTGCGGGTGGCGGGGGGAGGATTGAGTATTCAAATTATTAGTAATAGGAATTTTGAAAAATTGGTGAGGAAAACGAACTGCCATATTCCCACCTAGAATTCTTCCTTTCATATACTAAAGAAATAACTCACTGGAGCTTTGAAGATTGGAAAATAAGGAACTATAAATTGGGACCTGTAGCATCTTACTTGCAACAAATTGTTTTGATTGTATTTAACAGATGCTTATGTACACTAATCCTAATTTCATATAAAACACTCCAGTCACTATGAACAAGGTATGCCAAGTAAAGAATATGCACACCAAATGGCAGACCAGTTTTGCCAAAAATACACAAATTATGAAATTGTTCAATAATAATGCTGGGGAAAATAGTTATCAAGAATATATTCAGGCAATCCAACTTTCTTCTAGCTCTGTAATCTGATAGAATGGTAATGTGTTCATAAATCTGCCTCAAACTTGAAGTCGTTACGGCGACGCAATGAATGAGACGAGACGCAGCAATATCAGGAGACTGGTGGAGAGAAGCCAGCGGCTGATCTAGCTGATCTGGCTAGTCTGGCTAGTCTGCCGAGCTGGGGTCCCTGGCACCTTTATTAAGGGTTTGGGGAAGGCGGGAGAGTGGGAGAAAATTGCGCAATTCATGACTCAGCGGAGGGCTGCGTACGTGCAGGGAGAAACGTTCCTGTCTGGGTCGAATCCACATTCAGGTATCTTGTGACCTGGGTGTCTGGGGGATCTCATGATGTGTGTACGTGTGAGCCCAGGAGGGGACAGATGGCGCAGGCATTCCCGTGCACTTTTTGAGGCTCTACTGGGTTCGCTAACGCACCCCTACACAAACTGATTTTTGTTTCAGATCTCAGTTTAACTTTCAGTGGCTTTCAACCACCTTGAGATGAACAGATGTGAGTCCAGGATGAACTTGTTTTACATATATGAATATATTGTCATCCAGCATGTACTGACATGGCAGTAATTTTTTTAATTCAGTACTGTGATGAAACAGCAACGCCTTCATATACCCATCAGAGACCAAATATTGCAGCATTAAGTTTCAACAACTGTACAGTTCTTCAGAGTACCAACCAGTTTAACCGCATGCGTACACAGTTTTCCTCAGAAAGTGTTCTCCTGTACATACCTCCATAGGCCTCAGTGCTGAGAGTGGTGGGAGGAGCACAATCCTGCTCCTCTCTTCCAGACTCTCTCCACAGCCTTCTGAAAGACATGGGGCAGTTCCCTCGGGCTCTTCACAAGGGGAGTGTGTCCGGTCACAATTTCTCAAAGGGTGATTCCACCTTCCTGTGAAGGGAGAATCCCTGCAACAGACGGGAGAGGCATGTCTGTTTCAAAGACCACTCCACCTTCCCCTTCTGTCTGTTCATCCTTCCATCCATCATGGTCACCAACAACATCTCAGAAGGTTCTGCCGCTGATGCTGGATGCTGTTTGGACTAGGCAGCTGCCTGAATCACTGTTTCCACTGTATGGTGTGTCTCAGAGGACAGGGAAGAATTGTTCCACCAGAAGTGCCTTGCAGTGGCGCCTGCTTAGCCCTCCTCCATAGGGTCAGTAAGGTTGTGAGGCAGCTTCAGACAGCTCATAAATTTGACATATTTTGTAACGCTGGAAACCGTAGACATTGAATTGTAGCTTCATTTCTAAGCAGTTGCATTAAAACTGCCTTAGGTTTTATTGGAATGTTTTGCTTCAAACTAGAATGAAGCCAACAAGTAAACAAACATACACATGACTTAAGTTGTGTTGGTGTTTTTGTTATTCAGAAAGAATTTTATAGACTTTTTCAAGAGAACCTGACCTAGATGTATCTTCATGGGGACAAGTTCATGTGGTTTCCCTGTTGCTGTTGCAGGTATCAATACAGTACTGCTGCAATGGGGCTTTCCCATGACCAGTTTTCCTGAACTTTTTTTCTGTCTCAGTCCCCTACAGCAGCCATCCACCCATGCAAGCAGGGGATCATTTTTTTGTTTTAAATCAGCAATTGGTGCTCATTAAAGTTTTGTACCATTATTGTTGTCCATCAGGCTATCTGAATTCCCATTTTTTAAAAGCAAGTTTTTAGTCCTCCTTGGTTGTGGAGAAATAAAGGAAAAGGAATATGTCTTCAATTACCAGGGTTTTTTTAACAAACAAGGGCATAACTGGTGGGGGAGAGAATGGCTGATGTGTAGTACTGAGACAGAGAAAATGGCACCAACTGTGGCAGAACCAATAAGATGCCAGCTTCAGCATCCACACGACTTTGCTGAGATCTTTCCCCGAAATCACAGCAAAGCAGACTTAGGAACAATCATAGGAAATACTATAGTTTTGGAGTATCAGGATCAGGCTTGGTGCCGACACTCCCCCAAATTCCATGCCAAGAGCGATCAGTTTAAACCCGTTATTTGGCAGCTGTCAAATAGACTCCAGTGAAAGGCGGAAGAGCTGGAACCATGCAGGCGTCTTATATTTCTACATTCTCCTGCATCGTATATTGGTTACATAATCACTGACATCACTATTTGCCTGCATTCTACACAGCTTTGTATGTTATGCCTCTTGCATACCTCTTCATGGAATGTATGTGAGCAGGGGTGCAGTCTAGCATCTACTAGGAGTGTAAAATTCAAGATGCTATTGAGACCTTGGACAGTCTCTTCCCCTTGCGCTAAGATGCCTGTTGAGTAGCACCGCCAGCTGGCCTTGCCAGCCTTTTCTACCTCACATTCCCAGGTTGCTACTTCCCAACTCCTCTGACCTTGCCTAACCAGGAAAGTTTTGTTCTAGTAGTTTTCACTACTGCCATCTACAAAAGGAAGGGGAAACCTGGAAGATACCTGGAAACAGTACAATGCTTGGGGGATGCAGGGAAAACTGCCACTTTCAAATAGCATCTGAGCTGTGGCAAATAACCCATGTGTGAGACGAAGTTTAAATCCCAGTTTGGAAAAGCAGACTGCACCCAGTTCACCCAGCCACCTGTATTTGGATGTCATGTCGGAGTGGAGCTTATTTCAAGGTTGCCCAAATTTGGAAGCCTTAATTGTACTCTACGCGCAAGTGAAGGAGCAGGGGAAGTGCACAGGCCTGACCAACGAGGTGTTTGTGCCTGGTATAGCAAATCTCAGTGTAAACGTTTATTCTCCCAGAATGGCCAAATATGTATCTCATTCGTTCTGTGACTATGAACAATTAACCGAAACCTCATGGCTTGAGGAGGCAGAACTTTACAACTCTGGTAAGTTCTTGCTAGTGGTAAAAGAACATCCTCAGATTCAGTAAACATAGTTTTGTGAGCACTGTGCTGACACTCAAAGATGTTTGGTACTGTCTGGTACTGGTTCTGGTGGGTTTTCCGGGCTGTGAGGCCGTGGTCTGGTCGGTTTTGTTCCTAACGTTTCATAAGAACATAAGAACATAAGAACAAGCCAGCTGGATCAGACCAGAGTCCATCTAGTCCAGCTCTCTGCTACTCGCAGTGGCCCACCAGGTGCCTTTGGGAGCTCACATGCAGGATGTGAAAGCAATGGCCTTCTGCGGCTGTTGCTCCCGATCACCTGGTCTGCTAAGGCATTTGCAATCTCAGATCAAGAGGATCAAGATTGGTAGCCATAAATCGACTTCTCCTCCATAAATCTGTCCAAGCCCCTTTTAAAGCTATCCAGGTTAGTGGCCATCACCACCTCCTGTGGCAGCATATTCCAAACACCAATCACACGTTGCATGAAGAAGTGTTTCCTTTTATTAGTCCTAATTCTTCCCCCCAGCATTTTCAATGTATGCCCCCTGGTTCTAGTATTGTGAGAAAGAGAGAAAAATTTCTCTCTGTCAACATTTTCTACCCCATGCATAATTTTATAGACTTCAATCATATCCCCCCTCAGACGTCTCCTCTCCAAGCTAAAGAGTCCCAAACGCTGCAGCCTCTCCTCATAAGGAAGGTGCTCCAGTCCCTCAATCATCCTCGTTGTCCTTCTCTGCACTTTTTCTATCTCTTCAATATCCTTTTTGAGATGTGGCGACCAGAACTGAACACAGTACTCCAAGTGCGGTTGCACCACGGCTTTATATAAGGGCATGACAATCTTTGCAGTTTTATTCTCAATTCCTTTCCTAATTATCCCCAACATAGAGTTTGCCTTTTTCACAGCTGCCATGCATTGAGTTGACATTCCCATGGAACCATCAACTAAGACGCCTAAATCCCTTTCCTGGTCTGTGACTGATAGCACTGACCCCTGTAGCGTGTATGTGAAGTTTGGATTTTTTGCCCCTATGTGCATCACTTTACATTTTGCTACATTGAACTGCATTTGCCATTTCTTAGCCCACTCACCTAATTTATCAAGGTCCGCTTGGAGCTCTTCGCAATCCTTTGCGGTTCTCACCACACTATATAATTTGGTATCATCTGCAAACTTGGCCACCACGCTTCGCCTGCATCTGTGGCTGGCATCTTCAGAGGTGTATCACAGAGAAAAGTCTGTTTCACACTGTGTCTAAAATTTTTCTCTACGATACACCTCTGAAGATGCCAGCCACAGAGGCAGGCGAAACGTTAGGAACAAAACACACCAGACCACGGCCTCACAGCCCGGAAAACCCACCAGAACCAGTTGAATCCGGCTGTGAAAGCCTTCGACAATACATTTGTCTGGTAGTTTGCTAGCAAATGTGCAGTGCACACAGACCCAGAAGCCCATTCTCCTCTCCCCAAGTTCTCCCCTTCCTGAGATTCAGACCTTACTTTTCTGAACTGGTGGGAGTGAGGGAAAATGTGTGGGATAGCTCCAACTGAGGCCTATCTTTCCTGGTCATTTCTTTTCCCCATCTCCCCCAGCATGACCTTCTGACAGGAGGGGAGGCTTAGCAGCCTTCGGAACTGAACTGGGAGGATGAGAAATCTACCATTCCCATCGACCTTATGCAGTCCAGTAAGTTCTGCGTGTGCATCAACAGTGATTACCGGTTGCCTATGTGATGATGAAATTAATCAACCACGCAGATACACTTAACACTGAACATACTGCTTATGTTAAACTAGCAGGGCCCAGCCACGCGTTACTGTGGCTTATTGTAGTGAAATGGAAAAGGAACAGTAGCAGCAAATCAATTGTAGAGGCCAGCAGTACGTGCTCATGCAAACACGCAACCTGATACTGTGCAATGTCATTGATGTGTGTGCCCGCATTCCGGCGGGGGGTGGGGGATGGAAAGGTACCCCTCCCCCACCTCTAGGCTGGCTGGTCATGATCCTCTTCCTGGGAGTAAGTTTGGTTGGTGGCAATGGGTGTCGCTTCTGAGGAAACCCTCTGAGGGGCGCGATGCAGCCATTCAAAGTATGTCACGGTTGCTGTACCGAGCTTACTCCTGAGTAATGCGTGCCTGGTTTTCTTAATTGTAACTGCAGTATTTGGGGAATCTAGGGTGCCTGACCCCTCCCTCCCGTCCCTTGCATGTCACCTCTCACTCTCTTCCCTCCCTCACTTCTCTTCCCTTGCATGCCACCCCTCCCTCTTCTTCCCTTCCCTTTCCCTCTGCTAGGGTGGGTGGGTCATATCAAGATGCTGGGCCCCCTGCCTCCCCTCCCTTGCATGCCACCCCTCACTGTCTCCTTTCTCTCACTTCTCTTCCCTTGCATGCCTCCCCCTCCGTCCCTTTCCTCTCCCTCCCTCTCTTCTCTTGCATGCTACCCCTCCCTCTCCCTCCCTTCCCTCTCCCTCTCCCTCGTGTGTGTGTGTGTGTATGTGTTTCACTTCCACTCGAGTTACTGCCTATGTACTGTTTCCACTGCTCATATCTGGCCATCTGAGTGAACATTCTAAGCAGCACGAACATTCTAAGGGTGACAGTTACACACAGACAGCTGCATGTCCTTAACCAGGGAGTGGCAGGAAAAAGGCGTTTTACCTGGGTCAGGTGTGAAATTTCAGGTATGTGAACATCTAAAAACACTCTCGCCTGTCTGACTATAGTGGCTGGGAATTTTCAGAGGAATTGGCCCAGCAGTTACTGAGGTATACTGTCATCAACAAAAACACTGTTAGCTTTTTATATATATAGACTAGCGGGGCCCAGCCACGCATTGCTGTGGCTTATTGTGAAATGGGAAAGGAACAGTAGCAGCAAATCAATTGCAGGGGCCAGCACTACGTGCTCATGCAAACACGCAGCCTGATACTGTGCGGTCAGTGATGTGTGTGCCCGCATTCCTGGGGGGGGGAAATGGAAAGGCATCCCCCACACACATCTAGGCTGGCTGGTCATGATCCTTTACCTGTGAACAAGTGACAACTTGTGAACAAGTGACTACTACTAATGTAGTTACATTCGCCTTCAGAAAGGGAAATTTCTCAAAAATGAGGGGGATAGTGCACAGGAAGCTGAAAGGGAAAATCAAGAGAGTCAAAAATGTCCAGGATGCTTGGAGGTTATTTAAAAACACAGTAATAAAAGCTCAGCTGGAATGTGTTCCGCAGGTTAGGAAAGGCAGCACCCAGTCCAAAAGAAAGCCACCATGGTTAACAAGAGAGGTTGAGGAAATTATCAGAAAAAAGAAAATGTCTTTTAGAAAATGGAAGTCCAGTTTGACTGATGAAGAATATGAGAGGGAACACAAATGGTGGCAAAAGAAAAGCAAGTTAGCTGTAAGGGAGGCAAAAAAGGATTGTGAGGAACACATGGCTGCGAACATCAAGACCAGCCACAAACAGTTCTTCAAGTACATCAAAAGCAGGAAGCCAGCTAGGGAAGCGGTAGGCCCATTAGATGACAAAGGAACAAAGGGTGTGCTAAAAGATGACAGGGAGATTGCAGAGAAGCTGAATGAATTCTTTGCATCTGTCTTCACCCAAGAGGAGGTGAGGAAAATTCCTGCACCTGAACCAAGCTTCTTAGGAGGCGAATCCGAGGAACTAGCGAAGATAGTGGTAGACAAGGAAGAAGTTCTGGCAGCCATTGATAAACTAAATGCTACCAAATCCCCTGGCCCAGATTGCATTCACCCAAGAGTTCTCAAAGAGCTCAAGCATGAAATTGCTGGTCTTCTCACTTTAATATGCAACTTAACCCTGAAATCAGGCTCCATCCCTGAAGACTGGAAGATGGCCAATGTCACACCAATCTGTAAGAAAGGATCTAGGGGGAACCTGGGAAATTACAGGCCAGTCAGTTTGACATGTGTTCCTGGTAATTTAGTAGACTATATCATTAAAGATAAAATTATAAAACATGTAGAAAAGCAAGACCTGCTGAGGAAGAGTCCGCATGGCTTTTGCAGAGGCAAATCCTGTCTTACAAACTTACTAGAGTTCTTTGAGGGTGTAAACAGGCATGTGGATAAGGGGGAACCAGTGGACATTGTCTACTTGGATTTCCAAAAGGCTTTTGACAAAGTTCCTCACCAGAGACTGTTGAGAAAACTCAGCAATCAAGGAATAAGAGGCGAAGTCCTCCTATGGATTAAAAACTGGTTGAGAAACAGGAAGCAAAGAGTGGGTGTAAATGGGAAGTTCTCGCAATGGAGAGATGTCGGGAGTGGTGTCCCCCAAGGATCCATTTTGGGACCAGTGCTCTTTAACCTATTCATAAATGACCTGGAAGTAGGGGTGGGTAGCGTGGTGGCCAAGTTTGCAGATGATACCAAATTATGTAGTGTGGTGAGAACCGCAAAGGATTGTGAAGAGCTCCAATCGGACCTTGATAAATTAGGTGAGTGGGCGAAGAAATGGCAAATGCAGTTCAATGTAGCAAAATGTAAAGTGATGCACATAGGGGCAAAAAATCCAAATTTCACATACACGCTACAGGGGTCAGTGCTATCAGTCACAGACCAGGAAAGGGATTTGGGTGTCTTAGTTGATAGTTCCTTGGGAATGTCAACTCAATGCATGGCAGCTGTGAAAAAGGCAAACTCTATGCTGGGGATAATTAGGAAAGGAATTGAGAATAAAACTGCAAAGATTGTCATGCCCTTATATAAAGCAGTGGTGCGACTGCACTTGGAGTACCGTGTCCAGTTCTGGTCGCCACATCTCAAAAAGGATATTGAAGAGATAGAAAAAGTGCAGAGAAGGGCAACGAGGATGATTGAGGGACTGGAGCACCTTCCTTATGAGGAGAGGCTGCAGCATTTGGGACTCTTTAGTTTAGAGAGGAGACATCTGAGGGGGGATATGATCGAAGTCTATAAAATTATGCATGGGGTAGAAAATGTTGACATAGAAAAAATTTTCTGTCTTTCTCACAATACTAGAACCAGGGGGCATACATTGAAAATGCTGGGGGGGAGAATTAGGACTAATAAAAGGAAACACTTCTTCATGCAACGTGTGATTGGTGTTTGGAATATGCTGCCACAGGAGGTGGTGATGGCCACTAACCTGGATAGCTTTAAAAGGGGCTTGGTCAGATTTATGGAGGAGAAGTCGATTTATGGCTACCAACCTTGATCCTCTTTGATCTGAGATTGCAAATGCCTTAACAATCCAGGTGCTCGGGAGCAACAGCTGCAGAAGGCCATTGCTTTCACATCCTGCATGTGAGCTCCCAATGGCACCTGGTGGGCCACTGCGAGTAGCAGAGAGCTGGACTAGATGGACTCTGGTCCGATCCAGCTGGCTTGTTCTTATGTTCTTACCTGGAAGTAAGTCTGGTGTGTGGCAATGGGTGTCGCTTCTGAGGAAACCCTCTGAGGGGCGCGACGCAGCCATTCAAAGTATGCCACGGTTGCTGTACCAAGCTTACTCCTGAGTAATGCGTGCCTGGTTTTCTTAACTGTAACTGCAGTATTCAGGGAATCTAGGGTGCCTGACCCCTCACTCTCTTTCCTCCCTCCCTTCTCTTCACTTGCATGCCATCCCTCCCCCCTCCCTCCCTTCCCTTTCCCTCTGTTAGGTTGGGTCATATCAAGATGCTGGGCCCCCTGCCTCCCCTCCCTTGCATGCCACCCCTCACTCTCTCCCCTCTCTCACTTCTTTTCCCTTGCATGCCTCCCCCTCCGTCCCTTTCCTCTCCCTCCCTCTCTTCTCTTGCATGCCACCCCTCCCTCTCCCTCCCTTCCCTCTCCCTCGTGTGTGTGTGTGTGTGTATGTGTTTCACTTCCACTCGAGTTACTGCCTATGTACTGTTTTCACTGCTCATATCTGGCCATTCTAAGCAGCACGAACATTCTAAGGGTGACAGTTACACACAGACAGCTGCATGTCCTTAACCAGGGAGTGGCAGGAAAAAGGTGTTTTACCTGGGTCAGGTGTGAAATTTCAGGTATGTGAACATCTAAAAACACTCTCGCCTGTCTGACTATAGTGGCTGGGAATTTTCAGAGGAATTGGCCCAGCAGTTACTGAGGTATACTATCATCAACAAAAACACTGTTAGCTTTTTATATATATAGATTGTGAGCAAATCAACCATATGATCACAAGGGGTACCTGACTCATGAGAAAATAGGTATTGAGATGAGGGCAAGTTGGGCTTTCAAGAACATCTGCTACAAGCATTGCAGCACTTATAGTGTTTCCTCATTCTGATATCCTTCCCAAGTAATCTTGATTCAGCTGCTTGTTTCACTGATACATTTACAGCTTTAAGCATCATAAATGCAAATACCTGCGCTTGTTGATAGGCACTGACTGCTCAGCATAGTATCATGTAATGTGATTTTGCAGTGTATTACTATTTCCATATACCAGTGTTACAACAGATGTAATTAACAAAGACATAGGAATCGACTGCTCAGCATAGTATCATGTAATGTGATTTTGCAGTGTATTACTATTTCCATATACCAGTGTTACAACAGATGTATTGTAATAAAGACACAAATGTTTGACTGTTTGACTGGGAAAATGAGCAGGGCTGTTTGATCACTGTATTATCCAAACAAAATTTGGTCAGTATGACCACACATTTGGAACTATACCAACTTCAGAAAAACTGAGATATGATTTTGTGTAGGGGAAGGATCTCCACCAATAATCTTCATGTGTAGTAATATGAATGCAGTCATTATCTCAAAGTTTTAGAGATATGTGCCTTCTTTTCTGACTTGAGAAATTCAGAATGACTCATTTAACTATTATCATCTTCTTAAATGCCAAGGCTGCCTAAGGCTTTTAAGTGTATTCTTTTTGTGTAATTAAAGTGAGATTATGACTATGGTTAGAAGGCCTTTATAAATTCATCCCACACTGGCATTTCCTATTTCAAAAAGAGGCATGGTTCAGCTTGAAAAGGAACAAAGCCCCAATCTGCAGTAAATAGCTGAAAAAAAACAAGGGATTGCTAACAGATTCCATAAATGAAATTATCTGCCACTGCTAAACATCAGAATCACAAATAGGGCAGGTGACTGCTATTATTAAGATGACCTGATATCCTTCTCCTGGACCAAAATACCAAATTCTGTCCCGGGAATATGTGTTTCAATATGTCCAGTCCAAATATATACACTAGAATTACCTTATCTGTATTTTTAAGTGTATTTGGGTATTAGGAAAAATATGCAGGATTCTCTGAATACTACTATTCAGTTACCAAATACTTCAGGAAATATTTGGAAATATCAAGGACAGGCATTTAAAGGTTCCCAGACCGGTTTTCCTTCAATTTAACAAGTTTTCCAGGCAATATGAGGGAGTGGAAGGAGGCAGCTCTTCTAGGCAATGGGATCACACATTATTATGGGGTGCATTAGAGCTTTCTCTGCAATTACAGGGATTCTCTTCTAGCCCTCCACAGCTCTCTGAGCATGTTCAAAGAGGATAAAAAAGCAGGCCTGGTTGCAGCTTATCGTAACTCCCTTTTAAGGGGAGTTGTTGTTGTTGTTGTTTTGAGTGGCATGTCTCTGCTCCTGTGGTCTGTGTGTAAAGTGCTGTCAACTTGCAGCAGACTTATGGCAACCCAGAAGGGGGGAAAGGGGTTCATTTTTTAAATAGTGGTAGGGCCAAAGCAGTTACTTGAGTCAGGTCACTAAGTTCCCTTTGTGGATCACTGTACAAGCGTGGAATAACAATTCAGCGTCCGTTTCAAGCAATGTACTGAAATTGAACCAGGAATGATATTTTTTGATAATCCATCCAACTTTGCTGACATAACCGCAGTGGCAATGCAAATTAAGAAAACATTTCAAGCACTATCAGAAGAAATGGAAATGGCGCTAGCACACCTCAAAAGCAATACACAACTAATAACTCATTTCAGTTATTGGGGCGGGGGGGGGGGGGGGTGGAACCTTGTGGATCCCAAAATGCATAGCAAACATTAAATCGTAGTTTGGATCCATATATATTGCGAAGTTGCTCTTTTCACTGATGAAACATCAACTCTAAAAACAGATCATGAGCCCTATTCACAACATGCTGAGCAGGACCACAGTGCCCTCCCTGTTTAAGGCTGCTGGTGACCATCTGAAGGCACACTTGTGGGACAGCTATGTACTTTACAACAAATGTTGGGGCCTGACCTCAGTCCCAGCATGTCTACGTCTTGCTGACTGTGCACTGGTGGCAACCTGAGGGTGTTCTGGGCAGACAACTAGCACCAGCCAGGGTGAGAGGGTTCACCAAGCCAGCTACTGACAGGCATTGCTCTGCACCAAAGTACTGGACAAGGTGCATACACTTGCCTACATCTCTGCTGCCACCAAGAAGCACATAATGGAATGGGTAGGCAGGGATGTCTCCATGTGCCTTATGATGACTGTTGGCAGCACAAATCTTATGGTAGTGGGACGGGCTGTGAGCCTGAAACACATTTACTGCACAATTCACTTTCTTGACCTGGTGGTGAAAGATGAATTTGGGTTCTGCAGAGAATCCCACACTAGACATTGCAACTCATGCTTTTCAGCATCTGCTCCAGAATGATCAGGATCTTACAAATTACTTCTTGCTCTCTATCAAGGCTGCACTAGAAGCAGGTGCTGATGAGTTTGCCAGAGCATCACCTGAACAGCGTGACATTTCCTTGATCCAAATACTTCAGGGGAAAATGGCCACCTTTCTGGACTTAAGATGTGCAGACATGGTTGAAGCAGTGAGCACACTAGGACAGAGGTTGCAAGGGAGCATCAAGTCCCAGCCTGGCCAGATCCAGCATTCAACTTTGCATGCTCCCTCCAAACTTGGAGCCCAGAGGTGATACATGGAGTTGGTCCATGAACCCAGCCATCTGGCAGATAAATGAGGGAGGAGAGGGGTTCATTTTTAAAATAGTGGTAGGGCCAAAGCAGTCCAAAAAATGCTGAAAAAAATTCAACCGTTTTCAGGATCCACTTTTTTGACTCCCTTATATTGCTGCCATTTGGGAAATGGGGGACTGGGGGTTAGTTTTGACCTAATTGTGCACCCCTAACTGGCACCAGTGGGAATGTGAGGTACATGAGCCAAGCTTCTGCCAGTGCAACAGTGAGGTAACTGGGTGTGAATATGACACACCTGTGACTCTTGAAATCTCCCTGAAGCAAACATTAAAACTGATTCATCCTAAAAGCTGCTGTACTTCAGAGGCCGCTGACTGATCTCTCCGAGGATAAATTTGAAAGGAACTATACTAGGAATTGCTTGCAACAACAGATTTAGAAGGAAGGAAGGAACAAAAAGGTATAAGGGAGAACAGAAACAAAGCTAAATTTAATATCTGGGACCTTTCATCTTCGCACAGCTTAATTCCACAAAGTGGCTGCATTTTTATTCTGATGGTTTCTAAATGGACAGTTTCTAAACGGACTGTTATTGTCTCTGGGTCTTGTATGTCGTAAAATATGTTCATTTTATGACACAGAAGGCAGTCAATAAATATTAAAGTAAATAAATGTGAGGCATAACTAGTGGAATTAACTTAGAGTGAGAGTTTCTGCCATGCTCCCTCCTACTTGGCTCCCCAAAATCCAAAAGTTTGCTCATAAACTTTTGCTCAGTTGATGTGCTGTGAGCATGAGGGAGAGATCGGGCAGACAGCTGTGGGATGGGAAATGGGCAGAAACAGCTCTTCTCTGCCCAGAGAGGTGCTGTTCTAACTATTGCGACTTCTGTTATGTTGCCGGAATAGAACCTTTGGATCCCATCTATTAGTTTTTGTGCAATAATTCTGTAAAACCAAAATCACTTGTGTATTGTAAAGTACAAGAAACAGAAATATGACTGTTTCATGGATATCAATCAACGCACACATTTAGTACAACCTCACATAAATGTTTAAACATGGAGGAGGTTTTTTGCACCTCAGAAATCTGACACAAGACACAAGACAGCAGCAGGCCCTGCCATTCCAGACATCCCCCACCCTGCGGTTCCCCGGAATGGCTGGGAAGCCTCCACACCATTCAAAGCCACCCCCTTTCCCCGCACAGTCTGCTAGAACTGCCAGGAAGCCCCACCACATCACCCAGAGCCACCCAGGGTTCCCAGGAGCAGGGCCCTACTGGTTTTCCCAGTCCTCCATCCCTGGGGTCCCAGGAGCACTCACAAGGGGACAGAAGCAAAGCAGGCAGAGCAGAAGGGCAGTGGGAGAGAAATGGTCAAAGGTCTTGGCATCTGCTGAGTCAGGAGGGGCAGTGGACAGGTCACAGGAGAGATCTAGGAGAAGCAGAGTTCAGGTAGAGGGACAGCCAAGGCAACCCATAGGGCTCGAGACAGGCAGACCCAGCTCAAACCCTAATAGGAGGGATGTGGACATGGGGAAGGACCACCCCTATAAGAGGGAGGGAGCTGTTGTCTGGCTATTCAGGCAACACTGGGGAATTTGCCAAGCTACAAGGGAGAGTCCTCCTCCAATGAGTCCTTCTCCTTCACTTCTAAGGCCTCCGGGACTAGTAAGGAGCTGGAGACAACAGCTCCAGGGAACTCCGAACAACACGGGCACCACATTTGTCTTTTTGTTTTTAACATTCCTGTACCACAGACAGGGTCCAGTGGGGATGAAACACTTTCCCTGGGGCTCAGAAAGATGGGGTAGGGTTTTGCATCACCCTACCCACATCTTCTGCCCTAATTCTAGTCCATCTGAGCTGGTGGTGTGGCTGCCTGCCAACTGCTGGTCTCAGGTTACAGTCTCTCTCTCTCTCTCTCTCTCTCTCTCTCTCTCTCTCTCTCTCTCCAGCTCTAGCAAGACCAGTCCAGAGGAAATTCCACACAGGCAGCCAAAATGTCAGGTGAGGGAAGTCAGAGAAGTCACAGAGGCCAGCAATACAGTTCAAAGGGTCAAAGTTCCAGGAATCATTCAGGAAGGTGTCAGCAGGTTCAGCATTAGTTTAGCTAATTGCATCCACCCCCAGCACCTTCTTCTAGAAACCTTCATAGCCACCCACCAGACACTCAGCATACAGCCTGCCACTCAGGAGCTATCCTGCGAAGACTCATCTCCACTGTCAGCCTGTAGCTTGTGCTGAGCAGTGAAGTGCACACTGTGTCTTTGCGCCTGCAGTTCTGTCCTCAGCTTCTTCCTTTGGGATTCCAGGGGGGCTGGTGACCCTGGAAAACTGGGGCCTGCTGGCTGGTCTATCTGGCTGCTTTCAAGTCAGGTGCTGAAAGTGCCTTTGAGCTAACTGTTGGCTGCACCTTCAGAAGTGTCTGATCTCCCGACTGGTCATCTACTGCCTCTTGTGGGCCCACTGCACAGGAGCCCTCCTCCTTCAAGGAGTCCTCACTGACACTGGATTGAACCATGACAGCTGGGAGTCAAAGCTCTTTCATCTTCCTTGACCCTTTCCTTGAAGCCTTTTAAAAGCCTTGGGGCAAGCCCAATGGCCTCCTTCTGAAAATAAGCCTTATGCAGGTGTGGCCAGGCTTGTGAGGGATAATTAATGGCCTTGGAGCAACTTCTCCCTTAGGATTGCTTGCCTGGAAGCCATAGGAAACTGGAAGAAAGAGATTTACCCAAACAGTATTCTGCAATGACTCTTCTGGCAACAATAACAGGAGCAATATCACTGTGTTGCAGGATGTTCTAGGATTTGTCTGAAAGTCCATGGTAAAAATCAAGGAGTGACTCAGTGATATCACTTCCAGTAACACAGCCAGAATTGACACCTGAGTGTTATATAATGCCATTTTGGCACCCCCAGTTCCTGCTTTTGGGGTTGCCATATCTTGCTTGGACTAGGATTGCTAGTCTCCTGGTATGGGTAGGGGATTTACGCCACACCTGGTGCCAACGGCATAACATCATGACTAGAAAGCATCTGGATGTCACTGTTCTCTAGGAATCGCTGAAAACTGTGGTTTTACCATTGAGTTTTGACCATAGAGAGGTGTGATGTCACTTCCAGGTTTTCCAGTCATGCCACTGACTTATGTATATTTATTAAATTTTATTTTTCACTGCTGTGGCTGCTCGTAGCAGTGTCGGGTTCCTTAGTTCTTCCAGAATAAACAGATCTCATACGGGAGCATATTCCACCAGAAAGGGTCCAGGACAGAATAAGCTGTGGCCCTAGTCGAGGCCAGCTGGATAGTTTTTGGGCCAGGGATTACCAGTAGGTTCTCCTCCGAGGAGCAGAGGGACCTAATTGGGCAATATGGGGAAAGGCGGTCCCTAAGGTATCTGGGTCCAAGACCGCTCACTGCCTTAAAGGTCAAAACCAATACCTTGAAAATGACCCAGTATCCGGTAGGCAGCCAATGGAGATGATATAAGACAGGTGTTATATGGTCCCTGCTAGAGACTCCAACTAGGAGCCTAGCAGCCACATGCTGGACGAGTTTTCATTTCTGGATCAAGGTCAAGGGCAGGCCCGCAAAGAGCAAGTTACAATAATCCAATCTCAAGTTGACCGTTGCATGGATTACTATGGTCAAGTCAGAACAATAATGATATGGGGCCAATTGTCGTGCCTGGCGGAGATGATAAAAAGCAGTCTGGGTCATTTTGGTGACCTGAGCCTCCAAGGAAAGCTTGGAGTCCAGGATCACCCCAGACTGCTGACCAATGAGGTCAGATGTAAGGTCTCACCATCCAGCACAGGCAAACTAAAGTCAGCTGGCATCTCCCCCTGACCCACCCACAGAACCTCCATCTTTGCTGGATTCAGTTTCAACCTGCTAGCTCTTAACCCACCAGTCACAACTTCCAAACACCACTGGAGAACATCCGGGACCAAGTGCAACTGGCCCACCCTTGTGATGACGGCCTAGGTGTCATCTGCATATTGATGACACTGCAGTCCAAAGCTCTGGACCAACTCGACCAGGGGGTGCATATAGATGTTAAAAAGCATCAGGGAAAGGATTGCTTCTTGTGGCACCCCACACACAACTGGATACTGCTCGGGACTCTCCTTCCCCAACGTCACCTGCTGTCCCTGGTCCCGGGGAAGCAAGTTCATTCAGCACAAGGCTGTCCCCCGCACCCTGACATCAGCGAGGTGGTGGACCAAAAGGTCATGATCTACTGTGTTGAACGCTGCAGTGAGATCTAATGATACCAGAAGCCCCGAACTGACTCTGTCTAGATGACACCGGAGCTCATCCACAGTGGCAACCAAAACCATCTCGGTCCCATGACCAGGGCAGAAGCCGAATTAGTAGGGATCCAACACCTTAGCATCTTCCAGAAACTTAGGGTTTGCTCTCCAGAAAACTGAAATGTCTTCACCCCTGACTGTGATTTGTCTAGGTGTAAACTGAAGGAAATTAATTGGAAAGTGATTAAGATCTGATGCGTGGCAATCACTTAATCACCTAATATTGTAAGCTACTGTGGAGTCTGAATTTCTTCCACCCACCATCAAGTGGAAACTGAGTCTTATCAGGCACATGCCTCAAGCGCATTAGCCAATGAGGCAAGCACAGGTAAAGAGGCCAGTTACCTCCCCAGCACTCATTCAGGGCGTACCTGCACTGCAAAAAGAAGAGCAGATAAATATCTCTCCAGATAAACCTGGCAAGCACATCATGTTGTTTATATTTGGATTTCAGTCCAAATTTGGTGTGTTTCTGGGGTGAAGAGGCTGCTTTATTAGAGGGAGTTTGTTGAGGTGGTTTGAGACAGGGTCATCTTGTTGGGTATTTACAAATAAAAAGTTAACCCTTTTATAACTGAGTTGTGACAGTCACTTGCAAAATCCAAACACATCCCCGCCCCCACGCAGTGAGTGGCCATTCATAATTGGCCAGCCTGTCTTAAAAAATCGTAGTGGAGACAGAAGGGAGAAAGAACAAAGTGCACAACCTAGAGCTCCCTAGATACAGTTAAGGCAGCGACAGAACACAGTGAATCAAACATATTCTGAAATTAAACATTAAAACAATACTAACAAAAAAGGGAGTCAAATGTAAAGGTACAAATGGGATTGTTTTCAACTCCTGTTATTAAATAGAAGGGAGCTACTGAATTTAACAACATTTTTAGGGAAAGGACAGACAAGTAGATAAGAACTCAATAAGAATAATTTGTATATCCCTGTTTTTCAAATTACCCTGCCTCCAGCTCAGCTGGGCTGACTAACATGGGAAAATATGCTGACATCAGAAGTCTATAAAGGCTATATTCGAAACCATTATTTATACTCTATCTTGTAAGCCGCCCCGAGCTTGCAAGGAAAAAGGCGGTCTAAAATTCAATACATGAAATTTACAAAAATCTAATTCCAAGTGCACCCCCGCCTACGGATACTTACATCCGTAGATAGGGTGCACACTTCCCCCCAAACAGATTTTTCTTCAGACTCAGGGAATTCCCTAAATCTGCAGAAAAATCCAAAAACTTTTTCAAAAAGCTAAAGTAACAAAAGCCTTATCTGCGCATGCGAACACAACGCTCCTACCGTCAGCACTACTACTGAGCCCGTTCGCGTTGGGGACTTTGGGAGCCGTCAGCAGCCACTGTAAAGGGAGAGAGAAGCAGTTCCGTCGGGGCGCATCCCCCCCCCACCCCCCACCCCCAACTGTGTGAGAGTGACATAGGGCATTGGAGGACAAGAGCGCGAGCGTAGGTGCGCTTCAGGAGGCACTGGGGCGGGGGGGATGCATAAAGAAATAGTGACAGCAAGCAAGGGGAAAGGGATTGATCGCAAAAGAAACCCAGGCAGGGGGTGCGGGGGAGAGAAAGAGAGAGGCAAAAAGAAAAGAAAAAGGGGGCGGGGGCGGGGAGAAGGGAATAGAATGACCACTCTCTGAATTTGAATGCCGGTTCTCACTTGTTTAGCTTCGTAGATAGCGAAAATTTTCAAATATCTCTGTGTGTTTTTTTAATTGGGGAAGTGGTATTTTTGTCAATCAAACTAGCGTCCCAGGAGTTATTCTGGTGAAATTTTTGGAAGAGGAGATGAAGATTAAAGTTTTGGATGCATGTGGAAATTTCTCAATTTCAAATCCAGAGGCTGGTCTGAGATAAAATTGGATATCAGCACCTCCATGCTTGAGAACTTTTGACAAAGTTCCTCACCAGAGACTATTGAGAAAACTCAGCAATCAAGGAATAAGAGGCGAAGTCCTCCTATGGATTAAAAACTGGTTGAGAAACAGGAAGCAAAGAGTGGGTGTAAATGGGAAGTTCTCACAATGGAGAGATGTAGGGAGTGGTGTCCCCCAAGGATCTGTTTTGGGACCAGTGCTCTTTAACCTATTCATAAATGACCTGGAAGTAGGGGTGGGTAGCGTGGTGGCCAAGTTTGCAGATGATACCAAATTATGTAGGGTGGTGAGAACCACAAAGGATTGTGAAGAGCTCCAAGCGGACCTTGATAAATTAGGTGAGTGGGCGAAGAAATGGCAAATGCAGTTCAGTGTAGCAAAATGCAAAGTGATGCACATAGGGGCAAAAAATCCAAACTTCACATACAAACTACAAGGGTCAGTGCTATCAGTCACAGACCAGGAAAGGGATTTGGGCGTCTTAGTTGATAGTTCCATGGGAATGTCAACTCAATGCATGGCAGCTGTGAAAAAGGCAAACTCTATGCTGTGGATCATTAGGAAAGGAATTGAGAATAAAACTGCAAAGATTGTCATGCCCTTATATAAAGCCGTGGTGCGACCACACTTGGAGTACTGTGTTCAGTTCTGGTCATCGCATCTCAAAAAGTATATTGAGGAGATAGAAAAAGTGCAGAGAAGGGCAACAAGGATGATTGAGGGACTGGAGCACCTTCCCTATGAGGAGAGGCTGCAGCGTTTGGGACTCTTTAGTTTGGAGTGGAGACGTCTGAGGGGGGATATGATTGAAGTCTATAAAATTATGCATGGGGTAGAAAATGTTGACAGAGAGAAATTTTTCTGTCTTTCTCACAATACTAGAACCAGGGGGCATTCATTGAAAATGCTGGGGGGAAGAATTAGGACTAATAAAAGGAAACACTTCTTCACGCAACGTGTGATTGGTGTTTGGAATATGCTGCCACAGGAGGTGGTGATGGCCACTAACCTGGATAGCTTTAAAAGGGGCTTGGACAGATTTATGGAGGAGAAGTCGATTTATGGCTACCAATCTTGATCCTCTTTGATCTGAGATTGCAAATGCCTTAACAGACCAGGTGATCGGGAGCAACAGCCGCAGAAGGCCATTGCTTTCACATCCTGCATGTGAGCTCCCAAAGGCACCTGGGTGGGCCACTGCGAGTAGCAGAGAGCTGGACTAGATGGACTCTGGTCTGATCCAGCTGGCTTGTTCTTATGTTCTTAACTGTTTTCCAGAACAAGATTGAGTACATGAAAGCCACTGAGACAAATATGATTGATGAGGACATCGGATGCTGATACTGAAAGTTGATTCCTTGATTGAGGTGGATTGAAAACAGGTGCCAAGAAAAAGTCTCAAGATGCAAGAGTATCCCTTCTACGTAATTATATTAATTTGGAAGTACTTCAATACTTCTGCAGCCACATCCTGAGGCTTGGTGGCAGAAATACACAGGGATCTGATAAAGTGGGTGTGCAATGGAGTTATGATGGAATATCCTGAAGGTGTGGTGGTGTGACAGAATCTAGAGGTATGCCTATAGACCTGTCACATTACTGTAGAAAGGCAGGTGTCTGGGGGCACTGTGGGAGTTAGTTGGTTCCCTAATCTCTTGCCCCAGCAGGGTACACCCAGCTGATGCCACCAGAGTGTTACACTGTCAAAGAAATGCAGCATAGGCCACTTTGGAAACAGGGAAAAGGGCAGCTTTCCTTCACTGCTGGTCCACCCATAAGATCAAGGGGACAGAGGGTGCATATTAAACAGGGTATCCAACTAACTTGCAGCCAGGGCCCCTACCTCCTCGTACCCAATTATGGCATACATCACACAACATGAACCTCAGTTCAGGTCCCACGAAATCTGGTGATAGCCTGGTGGCATGGGGCAATGCCACTCAGGACCATGCTGGACTTTGCATCTTGCAAGATGATGGAGGAACACACACACCTAAGAAAACAGGGCATGACCCAGGTGCCACTCTGCACCAGCACCCCCCAGGAGGGGACAAAAACCACAGCTTAACAGAACAGACACACCCAAGAGTGAGTCCCATGAGACCCAGTGGGCATTACTTGTGGGAATGTGTTTTGAAGATTGCATGCCAAATCACACAGTGAAGACATCCAGCAGCTGACCACCTGAACCCCATAGTCCACCAAAGGGAGAAAGGAGACAGCAAGTCACTCAGCTTCGTGAGGGGCAGCCACTCCCCCATCTTCCAACTACTCCTTGTAACTGGAAAGCTATGAGGGACATCATATGAGGGACAGCCTACCCAATGGGCATGCAAATCTATAATGAAGCCCCCCTGCTAAAGTCCTGTGGTGGCTAACCTTTGGCACTCCAGATGTTATGGACTACAATTCCCATCAGCCCCTGCCAGCATGGCCAATTGGCCATGCTGGCAGGGGTTGATGGGAATTGTAGTCCATATCATCTGGAGTGCCAAAGGTTCGCCACCCTAGGGCCAGGGATTTGCCATGGAATATGGGAAACAGCCACCCAGGATAGACATGAGCATGCCCCCCCCCCCACCTAGGTTTGCCAATACCTGCTAGTGGCCGGACAATTTGTGCTCCCTGCACCTGCTGCCTCTGCCCAGTGCCACACAGCTGGGCCGCAGGAGGATAATAGCAAAATTGATAAAGAAGAATTTAGATTTATGCCCTGTTTTTCTCAACTAAAAGGAGTCTCAAAGCAGCTTACAATCATCTTCCCTTCCTTCCCCCACAACAGACACCTTATGAGGCAGGTGGGACTGAGAGAGTTCTGAGAGAACTGTGACTAGTCCAAAGTCACCCAGCAGGCTTCATGTGTAGAAGTGGGGAAACCCAGTTCTCCAGATTAGAGTCCACCACTTTTAACCAATCCACCACACAGACAATTACATCCCTGGAATGAATGCATCACTTTTGGTATGATCTGGAAGTGATGTTGTCATACCAGGTGACACTATCTTTAGAGTGTCACCCCCAGCTCAGTGATATCACTTCTAAATTGTGCCAGAAATAGCAACTAGAAAATGCCAGGTAGACCAGCACAGATGCACAGCAGACACCAACATGGGAAGAGGAACATCCTCACAGCCTACCACTGGCAAGGCATAGATTCCACAATGTCCTTTGCACCTTCAAGCTGAAGTCCAACAGGGAGATGGTCCATTCTATGCAGCCCATCAGCCCCAAATATCCTTGCCACTGAGCTCCACAGCATCACAAGCACTTGAGCATGTTCCAGCCCCAACTACAGGATCCACTGAGTGCCAGTGCACCACCAGCCATGACAGGTGACCCATGGACAGGCACCCACTATAGGCATCTCCCTGCCAGCTGTGCAACACAGTCCACTGAAAGCATCACTTCAGTAAAGATGGCTATATCCCAACATCTCAGAGTATTCCTCTATTCTGCCGACCTGGGGCTGGAGATGGGATGCAGACAGGCAACAGTGATAAAAAACCCAGTTGCACCGTGGTAATACGTCACTAATAGGGAGCAGAGGGGAGACGGAGTTGTCCAGGCTTGCACAAGGCACGAAGAGGTGCATGGCAACACCAAGAGGAGAAGGGTACATGGAGATAAGGCATTAGTAGCCTATGCCCTATGCTATTTAACATTGTTTCTAAGAATCAGAATTGAAATGTCAGCATTCCTACAATGGTCTGTGTGTGTGTTGCTCTCATATTCAAATAACTATATACTTTATTGCATGTTTTTGAAGCTGATGATGTATTGATGACATTGTATTGCTGTGGATGTTGAAATATAGCAGTGCTTTTGTGTATGAAGACAAGAAAGACCATCCTGCAGAGGGCAGCAAGCTCTAGCTAGGTAGGGCTATAAGGAGGACTACTTTTTAAAGGGACTTGTCTTTGTCTCTCTGGAGAATGTTGTTAGGTTTTTCTTCTTGAACAGTGTAGAACTCTCAGTAAGACAGCTAGGTTTATTCCTTCTCTTTACTAGCTGTCCAGTGTGTTAGGTCCACAAATGAAGCTTTTGTTACTCCTTAATGAGTTGAAAGTCCTGACTACTGCGTAGGCACTCTTGTCAGCGAAGGAAAAGCAATCTAGACCAGTTGTTAGATTTCTGTGACTGGCTATCCATCCAAGATGAAAATATCAAGTTTGAATTGCTTGTGAATGATCAGCACATCAATTCCTTGGATGTTATGATAAGCAAGAATATAAAAGGATCTAGATGAGTTTATATATATATTTTAAAGTCACAGGTAATTCTTTCCTTAGATATTGATAGCCCCCCTCTATTATACGTCAAGAACAATCTACCATAGAATCAATTAAGGATTGGAGGAAATAATGCTTATATACAGGAATTTTAAAAAATGACTATTTTAATACTAATAAACTACTGTTTAACTTGGGAACTAGAGGGTATCCATTTCAAGTCTTGCAATAGGTGTTTATAAGGCAACTACCCAGATTAGGAAGGATCACTTACAAGTCAAGGGGTAAAAACCAGCCGTTGGGAGACTTTTCATGTAGCCTTACTTTTAATCTTTTAAGTGTTGGAGTCAGAAAGAGCATTCAGTTTGAACATATCAGAGTGTGTCTGAGATGTGTGCGCGTGCGTTTGTTAAGTCACAACTGACTTGTGGCGATCCTACAGTTAAATGGCTAAAAGGGGCGGGTGGGGGGGGGGGGAGAGAAGAACCAAAGAGCCTCCATTTGAAATGGTTTTAGCTAGGGATGAATTTGTTACAACTAACATAAATGCTTAGACAAGCAAGTACAGGAATAGCTGTGAAATTAGGGCCTGGATAGATACAGTGTGATATTGTGGCCTATGACTTGCTATTTCAGAAGAACAATACTGTGTCTCTTTCTTAAGAGCTTCAAGGCTATTTCTATGGAGAATTGGCTGAGCAGTCCAGCCACCCAGACAAAATGAAAACTTGACACTAAACTGAGGAAAGTTAATATGGGATAGATAGAATGCGCTAAGTGATTCTGCGCATGTACATATATTACTCATTGCTTTGTAAAAAAGGCCTGCCCTTTCGCTTGCTGGAGCTCCCTTTATTTGAATAAAGACCTTTTTGATTCTCTTCCTGATTGGCAGACACTTTTGTTTAGCTGAAAGCATATCAGTTTGGCTATCAAAAGTGAACAAACTGAAGCTGAACCAAGATGACAGAAGTCTGTAATTTTGACCCTTGCTGACTCGGTAAAGAGCTTGTAACAAACCTAGCAGTACCAATGGAGAAGCAGATTGATTAAGCACAAAAGATTTGACCCCTCAAAATCAATTGGGAAACACCAGTTGGTGCAGAATGCTGCTAGTTGGTTACCAGATAGTTGAAAATGGGGATATATGTGAACATCCATAAATGTGGGTATACAAACTATAGAACCACGATTCCCTGACCTTACTTACTGAGATATTTGTACCAGGTATAGCTATCTGAAAATTGATTCTGGAAAGTCCTAATCTATTTCAGTAATGAAAGGGGATTATCTAATGATTGATTCAATTTGTATCCTGTCCTCCCCCGAAGTTGGCCCAACTTTGTGTGTGTTTTAGAGCTTGGTCAGAAATGCTGTGTATTTTAAATAATTTCACTTTTTGGTGTATATTTTAACAATTTGTACCAGTGAGGAAGGTCAGTTGGCCCAAACATGCTTGTTTTTCATTATTATTTTAGTATTTATAATATACTTAAATTGTTAATCTATCATACCAAACTCTTAAGTATTCATTTTTGTCAGGGAAGAGAAATACTCTGCCTACTCTGTCAATTTTGTTATTAGCCTTTTTGTCAAGCTTCTTGTTTTTCCAATGTAAAGAACTAACAAAATGTTGATTATTCTCCTATTCAATGCATTATGCGGTTAGGCTCATTTACAACACTGGTTTTCAGAGATGTAAGCATATCATAGTCTTCAGTGCAAACATCCAGAACATCTTAATCATTGCATCAACATTTTCTTGTTGCATTTATGGAGTTTTTTAAAACTTTGTTCTGTAATAGCCACTTCTATCCATTTCAATAAAAGTCTATCGGTTGGCAGCCCCACTTTATACAGCAGAGAACAGACTTCCATAAAGCCATTATTTATGAAGGTAGGCATCCAGCCAGCGTTCTCCAGTATCTTTTAAGGAACTGTAGTATCCCTGAGAGGGAAAAAAATTGTGGGAAAATGGAAAGGTGAAGTGAGTCAAACAAAATAAAACAGAAGTAGCATACTGCTGTGACTCAGAAAAACATGAATTTCAGTAATGGAAAATGCTTGGTTTCCTCCAGCCACACTTATTGTATGAATATCCTGCCTTTCTTCCAGCCTATAACTCTGCTCAAGGGTTTATTTTAAAGCCCAGTTCTGTCAAAGAAAGGGAAACTAATGAGTTAACCCAGAACTCCACCTGATTGGCTAGCTGGTACTGGCTAGGGTGAGTGTGCTTGAGGATAGTTCTCAGAGCTGAGAGAAAGAGTTTTGCTTCTCAAGAGGCTGGATTGGATAGCCAATTTTTGGTGAAGGGCTGGGAAAGACCAGGCTGTGTGTGAAAACTGAACCTAGGTCCCAGGGAAATATCATCACAGGGACAATACTTAAGACACACGAAGGGCTTGTTTGCAGGTCTCTACGGAGAAAACACCTACATATGGGACAGTTTGTGTGTGTTATTTAATTGGCAGAGTCAGGAGTGGGTTTCCAGGTGGACCACCCCAGAGTCTGCTCTGTAAAGCTCAGTGTGCCTCTCTTTAGGGAAATGAGTTAGAGATTTAAGTATTTGTCAAGTTCTGTGAAAGAAAGATTTTCCCTGTGAAATAAGTTTAGTAGAAGGAAGTTTGTTAAATTTGAGTCAAAGAACTGGAACAACTAAAGCAAAATATTCCTGCCAGAGAAAAAGAAAAGTGTAATTATTTCTGTAACTTATTTTCTTGTAAATCTATAAATAAATGTTCCATCTTTGTTATTAAGCCTCAAGGAGTCATGTGCCCAATCCAGCCTGATAAGAGCAGTCAGTTTTGGAGGAAAACGTAAAAATCTCAGAGCTTTCTATATACCCAAGAGGTGGCAGTTAGAATAAGGCTGACAGAATCTCCTGAAGAGCCTTAGGTGAGTGCCAGCATGGTCCGCTCTAGGTCACCTTTACAAGTGATGGCTTAGGGCATAAAGTGACATCTTTTCTTTACGGCTTGATTTCCACCAGCCACGCTTATTGTATTAATAACCCGCCTTTCTTCCAGCCCGTAACTCAGAGGTGTATATAAATTTCCCAGGAGGGCTCCCATTAATGGGCAGAATGAGACCAAGTTAGATTCAGCAGAGTTATTTTCTCTTATGTTTTTCACTCAGACCCTCTAAATGTCCATATTTTATCATTAGACAAAATTGCTTTGATTGATATGTCCTGTAAGATATCACTTGCCCAAAAAACTGATAATTTCCCTAATTGGGAAAAAATAAGTGATTTGATAATGCTTGAATTTAGAATCCATGTGGCTTCAATACATGTCAGAATGTCACTATGGCTTTCATACATGTCAGAATGTAGCAAAACAGGCAACTGTTAAGCAAGACGTTATCTTCTAGGCTTCAAATCTCATGACCAAAATTACAGCTTTAACTGGTTGAGCTAGTCTTTAAAAGTTCCTTGAAATCAGTGTCTTGTTGAATGTCATCTTGCTGAATTTTGATGTCTGTCTCCTTTCAGCTACAGGAGTTTCATAAGAGCCAAGGAATTAAGTGACTTACATTCTACTGCAACAGACATTTTATCAACCGAATAGATCAGCAGCTTCTATGGAACACCCACCATACTTCTCCCGCAAGAATGACAGAACCATCTAACCTGGATAGCTTTAAAAAGGGCTTGGACAGATTTATGGAGAAGTCAATTTATGGCTACCAATCTTGATCCTCCTTGATCTGAGATTGCAAATGCCTTAGCAGACCAGGTGCTCAGGAGCAGCAGCAGCAGCAGAAGGCCATTGCTTTCACATCCTGCATGTGAGTTCCCAAAGGCACCTGGTGGGCCACTGCGAGTAGCAGAATGCTGGACTAGATGGACTCTGGTCTGATCCAGCAGGCTAGTTCTTATGTTCTTATCTCAGAAACACCTTTTTCTTTCCATAGAACCCTTTGGGTTTCCCCCTACATGGGTTTTCTTTGCCATCCTCTCAAGAGGAAACCAGCCAGGCCTTGTTCCCCTCACAACTCCAGAACATTTTATTGGCTGTCTGGATGGCTTACACGTGTGTGTCCTCTGATCAATGACATACTTTTCCATTTTATGCAGAATTTAATTCTCATTATCACAATAGCCACAATTTTGCTGCCCCTCCTACCTTAATAAACACCATTTGTGGATGGTTTCTTCTTTCTGCACTAGAATATTTTTCTTCTTTACAGTTGGTTTTTTTGGGGGGTGTCTGATAACACCAAAGTCAGAGCTATACGGGGAAAATGTAGATTAGTGAGAAATTGCCTCATTAAAATTTATACTTACTGCTGTTCAATCTGGAAATTCAAGTGTCCAGTAAAGCATTCCATAAAACTGGTCTACATTGCATGTTGCCTGGAACTGAGAGAATTGGTGGATTTCTAAATGTCGTTTTCTTTGAGTTACATGACAACATGCTAATGCTTGAAGCCTCTCCATAGTTGGCATAATTAACTAGAAGACTTATCAGCATCTAATTCACATGTTCCCCCGAAGGCCTCAGTGGGTCCCAAGTCATTGCACAGTGCCTATGTGGGGTCTGTTATGCTGGGGGAAAAAAGAACTGTTGCCTAGCCTGATATGCTGTCCCACTGGATTTGACAGCATTTGGGCCAGGGGGAGGGTGGGGGGGAACGGGGAGGCTATTCCCAGGCCTGGTGGGGCATAGTTGGCATATACCTGTTTCCACCAAAAGCCTGATATGCTGTCCCACTGGATTCGACAGCATTTGGGCCAGGGGGAGGGTGGGGGGGGAACGGGAAGGCTATTCCCAGGCCTGGCGGGGCATAGTTGGCATATACCTGTTTCCACCAAAATATCTAAGTGCAGTTAATAGTGGTGCAGTAGAAGTGAGAGTGATTACATAGTAGAAAATAGTCCTGAAAATAGTGCCTAAACACCAAGCCTCCCACCCCCCATGGCCCAAACACCAAGCTGGGACCAGCAACAGCCGCCCCATTCTCCCCTCCCACCGCCACAAACACCAAGACGGGTCCAGCAGTGTATATCCACATTCTTAACTATATGAAAACCAACATACAGCAGGGGATGAGTCTTTTGTGTGAAATTGTTGGACCCATTAGAACCAGCTCATAACTGAGTCAGCAAGTTAATCTATACCCCATTGAAAGCAGAAAGTACAATGTTGTTCTAGACCAGTGGTTCTCAACCTTCCTAATGCCACGGCCCTTTAATACAGTTCCTCATGTTGTGGTGACCCCCAACCATAAATTATTTGTGTCTTGGTTCCTAAGACCATCGGAAATATGTGTTTTCCGATGGTCTTAGGCGACCCCTGTGAAAGGGTCATTCGACCCCCAAAGGGGTCGCGACCCACAGGTTGAGAACTGCTGTTCTAGACATATGTCATCTTGGTTCAGCGCGTTTGTTCACTTTTGACAGTCAAACTGATGTGCTTTCAGCTAAACAAACTACGCCAATCAGGAAGAGGGTCAAAAAGGGTCTTTATTCAAATAAAGCAAGTGAAAAGTCTTTTATACAAAGCAGTAATATTTGTACATGTGCAGAATCTTCTAGAGCGTTCTGTCTATCCCATATTAACTTTCCACAGTTTACTGTCTACGTCTTCATCTCACTGGGGTGGTTGGGCTGCTCAGCCATATCTCCATAGTAACAATCTTGAAACGCTTGAAATACCAAGCCATAGGCCACAATATCACACTATCTGACATCCCAGGCCCTAATTTCACAGCTAATCCTGCACTTGCTTGCCTTAGCATTTATGTTAGCTGTAACAAATTTACCCCTAAAGTCATTTAAAATGGAGGCTCTTTGGTTCTTGTCCATCAATTTCAGTCATTTAAGCACACCAGTCACAGTGGTTCAGTGCCAGTCCTGGTCCAGCAGTCCTTTTTGTGAGAACACCAAAGTATGCCTAGAGACAGAAATTTCTGAATTGTATATGTAGTATCTCACAACAGATCCAGCTCCCACTGGACAGCATTACTGGAAAAGGAAGGGTACGCGATTAACCTTAGTAGAGGGCATCAAGAACTAGGGGAAATGGCAGAACTGCAGCAGCTAGATTTATTTATAAATTTGATTTTTACCTCACCCTTTCTTGAACAAATCAGGCTCAGGGCAGCTCCCAACACAATAAAACAATTTAAAATTTCATATAATACTTCTAATACCCTTCATAACTCTATAGGATTGTCATATACAAAAATGGAGGTCAGTCACAGAGGAGAAAAAGACAGATGGAGGTGAAAGGGAAAAGGGAGACCAGCGCACTAAAAGCTATCACAGTCCTCAACCATTGGCCTGGTGAAACATCTCTATTAGCAGGCCTTGCAAAATTGTATCAGATAGCAGAACTTGGTGTGGGAGCAGATTTTGATCTCCCTTCCTGGGAATGGGTTTTGCTAGTCATTCAATAGCAATGTATGCAGTACGGCAGCTATGGCTCTAGTACAGCTCCTCATGCCACCCAACAACCCTCACCAATCTGTAACACGTAGCAGTGATGAGCCCTGCTTGTTAGATTCACAATGAATTCACAATGAGCCCTGCTTATTAGATTCACAATGAATTTACCAATGCAGAGCTGCATGGTATGATTTGTATATTTCAATTTTAATATATTCGTATATATTACTAAATATATACAAATTGTACTAAACTATAACTCGAATTTGCTCACATATACAGGAGACATTAACCATCCACAGTCCAGGATAAAAGGATAAATTTTGAGTTTGCAAATCCCAGCCATCTTTGATGCACCAAAGTATTTTGACTCTGTTACCAAAATCTGCTGTAATTTCATTCACAGTCATGTTTATTAATTAGTACAGCATACCTGTGACAATATTTTCTGCAGTGAAAATGGCAGGATTTGTTCACATGAACAGTTGTCCTTTCACCAGCCCCCCACCCCCACCCCATTTTGACCTTAAGGACAGGACCAGTTTTTATGTATCTTTAAATAACCCAATTGAAGTTTAATTCGTAAAAACCAAGACAGCAGTAAAATAAGACCTCACCAAATTTAACCATACTTACTAACAGCAATAGCAGTCCTAGAATGAAATTTATCATCTCTTTAACATCTCTTTATAATTTGGCTATCAGACTATTGGTTAAGATCTCATAATAATTAATCAGTACTCTGAGATACAAAAAGATTCTTCCGTGATAATACCCTGCTAAAGTGAGAAGAATTTCCCATTAAAAGTTTCTTGGTTCTAATTTGAACAAACCTCTGCAATTTCTTCTAATTTTAATGCTAGGGATGAATGTTTTCTATATATGTAGTTCTGCAACTTTGTAATTCTGATTCAAAGCCCTTTATGATTAAAGCCACTATCCTATAAATTTGGCATATCATGTAAAGAACCAAATCAAGTCAAAGCTATGAAGCGATTCCCTCAACTTGTCCTCTACAAAGATATAATGCTTCCAAAAATATTTCCAACACAATATTTTTCCAGATAGCTACTGTGTGGTAGAAAAGCATAATCCCAATAATGAATATTTAAGCAAAATTATATCTTGCAGCTGTAACTCTCAAAGAACACCAGTAAATCTCCTTATTTAGAACATCTACCGCAAATTACACTGTGACAATTATGAAAGGTTTAATGTACATTTAAGAGTTAAAGCTGAAAAAAACTAGCCCAGCATGGCTTCTGTTAGTTTCTACACTGCTGCTTTGAAAAGTTTCAGCAGTAAAAGCAAAACAGAGCAATTCATTAAATACAACAATCTAGAATTTGGTTTTTTATTTCTTTCAAAGACCAAAGTTGTACAAAGTCATGCATATTTACAAAATTGGTGAACTAAATGGACAAAAGAATCTTTAAGTTTAAAAACAAAACAAAATCCACATACTATGCCCCTTAAATAAGAAAATTATTTTCTAAACATCTCCAGCCACTCGGATGATCAAGATACTGATATTCTGCCAACTGTTTTTTTTTGGATCACATCTGGGAAGATCCCAGTCAGGTTGATCCCTATAACTGAAAAGAAGCCAAGTTGAGTAACAAAGCCAATGGGCTGAATCCTGCAATCTGTGGATGCTAGGATCGTGGATCTTTCCCATTTTTCTCTCTACCAAACTGTTTTTTATGACACTGGAAAAATTTACTCCTAGAGTTGCATGACCCATGCAGGTTAAGAGGCTGCATTAGGAAGAGGGAAAATTCTTTCCAGAGCTGTGCCAACAGAAGAGGGCAATTTAATCCTGCTTCTCCTCTTTGCTGCAGCCTCCTGATTTGTTTGGTATTAGTCAGTGTGAATCCTGTGACCTCAAGAATAAATCTTCCTGGGGTCAGGAAGAACTGCTGGGAGGAGAAAACACAGTTCGGGACTTTAGTACCTTCCATAGATGGATAGCTATGATCTCTGCATCAACCAGACCTGACTATAAAATGAAAAGGGAAATGCAGCTCTTTTAGGTTTGTCTAATCAGAGGACATCTTGTTTACTCACCTTAAATTGTGTTTGTTAATACTTCTACTATTACTACACATCCATTTCACAAAATTCATTTTGAAAAGAACAAGGCAAAGATACATAGAAGGAAGAGTCTACTCATTAGTATGTATTAGCTGTAGCCAAAACGACAGCCATCCCCAGGCATGTTACCACTAGTACGGATGAAGGAAGCATGGTTGATTCATAGCAGTTGAGTATGTGGTAGCCTCATTCCTTGGGTCAGTCTGCAGCAGTCACAACCATCAGAAAAGTTGAATCTTTAGGTACTGATAGGAAACATCCAGATCTTATCATTGGGAGCAGTAGCCTCCCCTGAAGGTCTGGCTAGAGCTATGTTTATTTTTTGAGTACCATAGAGATTCAGCAGGTCATGAAATTATCCTTTATTTACAGTTCAGATACTTTTTTCCCCAGTGGAATTCCAGTGAAAAGGAAATGATGCAATGAAAGAAGCGAGGTTATTTTCCTCTTTTGAACTTTGCTGCTGCACCACTGCCCTTTGCTTTTTTCTTGGTGGATCCCTTGGGCTCTGGCTCTTTGCGCTTAGCTGAAGTTATCGAGCCAGTAATCTTAAAGAAGTCATCCAGTCTCCCCTGAGTGCTACCCTGGCGGCTCTTGCACAGTCTCTTGACCCCATTACGGATCCTTTCTTCATTGAATTGTTTTTCTCCACACAAAAAGTGGACAAGCCCCTCCTCGTCGGGCTCACTCCACTTCAGTTCCACAGCTTCTGGGTCTACAACTTCAGGCTCCAAGAAGAGCTGTTGGGCCTCCCTGTGAAGCCAGTTCTCTGGTAGGGAGTACTTCTTGGTATCTATTTGCTGCACTATTTTTTCTATGCTCTTGTGCTGTTTGATAAGCTCCACGGCACGCTTGGGCCCAATGCCGCGGATACTTTCACAGTAGTCACAACCTAGCAATATGCAGAGGTCAACAAACTCCTGCTGAGTCAGGCCCATCTCTTGAAGGATACGGTTCAAGTGGAATTCCTGAATGGGAAGTTTCTTTGCCTCACTAGCAGTAAGATGTCTCATCAGTACAGGGCTACCAAAGGTCAAGCAGTCCATATCCTCAGTAGCAGCAGCATAGACTTTATTAGCTTTTACCAAAGCAGCACAGCTAGCTTCAGCCTCACCAGGTGCCTCCACATACGGGATGCCCATCAGCATCAGCAGCTTCTTGCACTCGTCATTATGTTGCTTAGTCACCTTAACTAGCCGCTTGCTAAACTTTTCCACATTTTCATCTTCGCCTGCCTCTTTGGCCTCTTCCAACTGTTTCTCTGCCTCAGCTCGGCGCTCCGTGCGCTTGGCCAGTTCACCTGATTTCAGCTGTGGAGGTTTGCCATCAAAAACATACACAGGCTTGATGCCATTTTCCACCATGCGGATGGTACGGTAGAACATGCCCATTAGGTGGCTAGTGGTCTCACCTTCCTCATTCTGCAGCATGTCAGCTCCCTGACGCACGGCAATCAGGAACTGGTAGATACTCATAGAAGCATCAATAGCCACTTTTCGGCCAAAGTAACTCTTGATGTCATTTTCTCGAATGGCGCCAGGAGCCACATCTCCAATCAGCTTGGCTAAACCGTGGATTCCCATGCTAGTGAACAAAACTGAAGTTGAAGACTGAAACTGAATTTGAGGTGACACGGCACAGAAGAAATCTGGAAAGCAAACCACATAAAATGTGAAGTGACAAGATTTAGAAAACAGACAGTTTGGTTGTTGGATGTGGTATATCCTTATTAATATTAGATTATCAAGTTGATAACTGGCATGGCTTAGCCTTAGATAAATGAACAGATAAAATTTCTACCAACCAAATTAGAAAAAGTTATGGGAGAAAATTTTTCCACCCAGAATATTTGCGTGAAAAACCGAGAAACTCTAAGCCTGACTTCTTAAGACCCACTCAAGACAATGTAATGAGGCTGCACAATGTGGGACACCAGACTGGCACCCCCTGCAAGTCTTCATAGACTCTGGGTGCATTTAACCACTATTCATATTGAATTTTAAATCACTGTGAGCAGCTATAAGAGAATTTTTAGCTGGGAAGCACCAAAGGCTATATGTCCAGGGGGACTGAGACATTATCCCCTTCAAAACGACACTGGCTGAGCCATAGTGGTGGTGGAGTGTCATCAAGTCACAGCTGATTTATGGCAACCTCAAAGGGTTTTCAAGGCAGGAGATGTTTGGAAGTAGTTGGCTATTGTCTGCCTCCACATGGGCTGAAAGAGTTCTCAGTGAAATATGACTTGCCCAAGGTCATCCAGGAGGCTTCATGTGGAGTAGTGAGCTGAACTCAGTTCTCCAGATTAGAACCCACCACTCTTAACCACTAGACCACACTGGCTCTGGCTTAGCTTCAACCACTAAAAAAAGGAGGTAGCCACAAGGATTTTGTGTGTCCCCTTTCCACTCAACACACCTTTCACAAGGGCAGACATACTAGGTAGGCCAATGACCCATCCAGGTAATAATCCTGTTTCCAACACAGAAGCACAAGCAGAGCCCCAGACACGAACTTTCACTTATAAACTGCTCTCCTACATTTGATAATCAGAGGAACTTAGAGACTGCAGATGAGAGAGGAAGAGCAATTTGGCCTCTGCTAGCTACAAGCGGAATAAAGGGGGTGGGTTGTGGGGGGGAGTTACTATATTTAATCTTACGTTTTTAAACAATAGTCAAGGGATCATTTATTGCCAATTTAAATACCAGTCGTCGGTCAGGTAGAAGCAAGGGGAACCAGAAGAGCGGCGCCACTAAGCTGGGGATGCAAAGGGAGGGGAGAAGCTGTTTCTCAGCGGTAAAATGGCTGTTTCGCCCGCAGATACTCCCCAAAAGTCGCTACTTCTGAGAGCAGAGAATACTGACCTGCACAGGCTAATAGTGTGACTCGGTGTAAGGCAGCTTCGTGTGTCCAACAGTTCTGCCAGCAGGGACCCGCTTGACCATCAGTCCCACTCTCTATCAGTGCTAGACACGCGCCTTCTCCTGCCACTCAGAAGTTGCTTGACCTGCAGACTCCCTCGCCACACGCTCGCTTTGCCGACAGGCATCAACCTCCTCCTCAGGCCGCCGAAACTCCCTTTCTTCCCCCCGCTTTGCTTTGGCGCCTTCCGAAATCCCGCGCCTAAGCCGGGCGAGGGAATCAACCTTTTTGGGAAATGTAGTTTGTGCCCGCATTTTTCTCGCGCCCCGCTGAGCTAAGTAGACTACATCTCCCAGGAGGCTTTGCGGCCTCGCTCTCTTGACGGGAAGGAGAACGCTAGAAGCATTTCCGGCGTTGTTAGCGTCGGGAAGGAAGACGTGTCCTTCCGTCCCCCGTGACCAAGAGCTGGGCGAGCAGCGGCGGCTGTCGGCGGAACCATGGTGAGGAGAGGCGGGGATGGGAGCGGTTGCCTTTTCCCGCAGGTGTTTTGTCTGCCCCGTATCGCAGGGCTGAGAAGTCTTCCAAGGACGGTTCGGGGGTGGGGGGCTTGGGACTTGCGCGAGTGGCCGCCCCCTTAAGGTTCTTAATTGTTTTTCCCTCCAGGAGCTGGAAACGATGAGCAGATACACCAGCCCGGTGAACCCGGCCGTGTTCCCCCACCTCACCGTGGTGCTGCTGGCTATCGGCATGTTCTTCACCGCCTGGTTCTTCGTGTATCCTCTAGCTACGTTTCTGAGCTAAGATGGGTGCTTGCTCGTTGAGGACGAACCTTATTGGTGCCAGACCCTGGAATGACTTAGTGTAAACGCTGTTTCACATCGTTCAGTTTCCGCCTAAGTGCGGGGAAGGTGTGGGGGACGATTTGGTAAAAGGTTGTCTTCTGCAGTCCTGCAGATGTGTTCATTCATTCGTTGGGCTGTGTCTGATTCTCTCGTAAATATGCTTAGGGATGTACTGTTAAAATGCTTATCCCAAGCTCAGCTTTGCATACCCTTGTTTCAGACGTGTAAAATAAGGCTACATTTCAAGTACTGTGTGGCCACGTTAAACAGACTTAAAAAGGAATAGTTGATCCCAACAGAGGAGTTCTGTTCCTGTTTACTTGAAAGTAAGCCCACTGTATTCACTGCTTCTTACTCTTAAATAAATAGAACTGCCAGTTTCCAGGAGGGACTTGGAGGTCTCTTGGAATTTCAGCTGATCTCCAGCAAGAGATCAGCTCCCCTGCAGAAGATGGCTGCTTTGGTGGGTGGGCTTAATAATATTGTACCCTCCCCTCTAAAAACCCTTCCCTCACTAGGCTCCAGCCTCACATTTCCAGGAATTTCCCTACCCAAAGTTGGCAACCATGTAAATAAATGTGCGCTGGACTGCAAATTAAAAACAGCCAAATAAATTGCTGAAGATTATTATTTTGTCAGGTTTTTTCCCCTCAAAAAATAAAAACTGTTACAAGTAATTTTGAGATCCAGGGTCATCAATAGACTTTTAAAAATAGAATATTGAAATTTGGGGGGCTGTGAGTAGGGTGGTTTTGAGAAAGATGTCCTGGTTCTTTCATAAAGGCTTGATTTGTGAAAATTATCAGTTGAAGTTTTTTTGTGGCATGGAGGTAAATAACATTCCATTAAGTCTATATTCAAGGGTCAGGACATTTTTTGAATAGGCTAGTTAACAACACTAATTATAAGGTGCTTATGTATTTAGCATCTGGTCATGGAAACAGATTTTCCCAGTACAGAGGAAACCTCACAGCATCAGGATTTGAGGGATATCAAATAAGGAGTCATTGCCTTTTCCTCTTTTCTAAGTTGTTAATTCTGGTGACCTTTGGTCAGTGGTCTTCATCCTTTCTTGCACCTGGGCTTCAACATCAATGCTCATGCAACAGCATGGGTTGAAGACCTCTGCCCTATGTGAGTTTGACTTGTCTTTATAGCCCATGTGTACCAAGGACCATGGCATTTATTCATAAAGCACCGCAGAATACAGTGGTGTGTGGTGCATCTTGGAGCCATCTATCTCTTTTCCTTTGCAATGTTTCCAGTACAAAGTACAGTATTTATGGTCTCAACCATTTTTTTCTGGGAACCAGGAATAAAAGGGTTTGTGCCCACTGTATTCTCCTTTCGCTTACCTGGTTTACGTCAAGAATATAGAAAAACCCTGTGGCCAATGTATGTTGGTAACAACACTATTCAATAGATGCTCTCACATCGGTGTAGAGTAGTTAAAATAATTACAGTATGTTAAAGCTAAGATAGTAAAACAATGTTGATCGAATCACTCTCTTTCCTCGCTATTGCCCTGGGCCAGGGCAATTGGCCATGCTGGCAGGGACTGATGGGACTTGTAGTTCATGAACATCTGGAGAGCCGCAGGTTGCAGACCCCTGCCTGGGCGGTTCTAATGGTCTGTCTTGGTCATTCAAAGACCAAGCTCATCCTGGCAGCTTCTGTCCCCAGCTTAATCCCAGGTTGGAATAGGTAACACTCGGGGCTTCTGCCACATGATTCTTCCCTAGTCCGCTTTCTTGGTGTCAGTGAAGTCATACATTTACAGAAAATTTAAACCTCAAATTCAGGTTTTGTTCTCTATATGTGGAGGTGGGGGGAACCCTAAAAGATGCCTGGACTGAGAGTGTAGTCAGAAGCCATTGATAATGAATAGATGGTCAACATTCAAGGTTTGGCAAACAGTTCCTTGAAGTAGAGAAATTTACTTGAGCAAAGAAGTTGCTGGATGCTTTGAATTTGGAGGATAGGCACCTGAATTTTTTACTTCAAAGACTACTACAATTTTTCCAACAGTATATGAACTGATGGTTTTTATTGCTGTGAGGTAAAGTTGCTACTCCTTAATTCCTTTCTTTATTTCTGCATTTGCTCCTTAAGACCGACGCCCAGAAGTTAAGCAGGTTGTCATTGTGAGTAGATCCCTATTTGCATAATAGTCTGATGTCAGGTCACTCTGAAAGACCAAGAGTAAGGGTCTATAAAAAGATGGCAAAATGCCTGTATCTCTGGAATCCCTTGGACTAACTCAGCAGTTTTAACTGCATTCTTCTGGGGTTACTTAGGGATTCTTCTCCACCTATTGGCTTTTCAAAACTCAAACCTTTCAAGGTCATCATTTTTTCCTGGTCACCTAAGATTGCTACCACCTCCGTTCAATACAAAGAAGGTCTAGGAAGTGGCTGCAATTAATTCATCATTGAGGTTCTATCTTTCTGTGAGACAAGGTATATCATGTCATAGTATCTTTTAAAACATCCATTTTCCCAGTGTGCTTTTCCTGGACTTTCTCTGATCTTATCTGTTTGGTTATGGCTTTAATGAATATTTCAGCTATGAAGTGACCTCCACCAAGTACACTCGAGACATCTACAAGGAACTGCTCATTTCTCTGGTGGCTTCTCTGTTCATGGGTTTTGGTGTACTCTTCCTACTACTGTGGGTTGGTATATATGTGTGACCGTACAGCAGGAGCTTTGTGAGGTAAGAAAACTGGGGCGGAGAAGTAGAAAATACATTTCATAGTTACTGTTAAGCTATTTAAGACACATTATGTGCACTTTTATTTTGTATGCATGAAGTTTTGCTTTCCTGTTCTTATGCACTTGGCAGCCAGGCATGTGGCTATGGACAGAAAAGTCTTCTGTAGCATGCTGAAATCGTATTGTATATAAACATTTCATTTGCAAGATGACTGGAAAGTTTTCTGAACATTTCTAGCCATATGCATATTGTATGGCATTAAAATTAGAAGAATTATTTTCTGAATACTGCAAAGCAAAGTCCTTTTATTTTTTTGAGAAGGGATATCTCTTGGAAAAAGCACATTTCAAATGGATATTATTCTTCCTCTGGTTTTTACAGGAGCAAGTTTTTGCTTGCTTGAAGTGTAGGGAGAAGTTTCAAATCTGGCAAGCTATTGGAGTTTGCTAAGTTTTGGTCCTGTGCTGTAAAAGTAATGTATAGCTCACAGTGTCATTAGTTTGCAATAAGAGTATCCATTTCTTTACCAAAGAAGCCAAAGTATAAATAACAGCTATAGCTCTTCTTTATTAAAAACAAGCTCTTCCCAGAACACAGTATGACATCATGCTGGAAGGTGTGTGCTGGTTTGCTAAGGAAAAAATAGCTCCAGTTATGAGTAGCTATTCTGATAAGAGGGAAAAAGGTAAAGCTATTGTCATGATGGAGAATCTGGTAAAAGACTGCTGGGTTAGTTTGGCAGGGCAGCAGGTTGCTTTTGGGCTCATTTCACTTAAAATAGTCAATTAATTTCAGACAAATTTGTCAAAAGAACAGTATAGGAGGCACTTTTGGTAGAAAAGTTGCTTAACCCCTCCCCCTGTCTACTTGCTTTGAATGTGCTGTGTTTGAGAATTTTGGTTACCAAATTATTTTATCGTTAAACCAACAAAATATGTGATTCTTCTCTAGCAGAGTATGCATATGTGATGAGTTAATTACAGCCTTTAGTATTGAAGATAGTGGCATGACATGAGCCAATTTCCAAAAATTGGATTATGTCCAACCCAATTTCCTATTGTGCAAGTAGATTTGGAAATCTAGAAGTTGCTAACCACCACACTATGAAAATAAGCTCTTTTTATGTGGAATTTTAGTGTATCACTTGTAGGAGGCAATGCATCAGGTACACATTCACTAAACCATTCTTGTCTAATAACAACTGTCTTCATTAGGAAGATGGTGTGTTGCACATAAACTTCTCTTCTGACTTTGTTGATGATGTTTTTTTCTGCTTGCTGAGCTGGACAACTTGTTACAGCTGGTATATGCAGAACATATCAAGGCTTTGCTGCTATGCCAGATTTCATCCACAGCCTTTTACAAGTCATTTTGTTGAAATGAGCCACTACCAGTACAAGAGCATTTCTGTGTCTTGTCCTTTCCTTTGTAAGATTTTTACCTACGTTTGTCAGATGGGAATGGCACACCTGCCAAAATGTCCACTATAGAAAATAGATTTCACAAAATAATCAAATTCCTCCCAAAGTGCTACAGTTAGAAATGTATGTGCATGGCCATCAGTCGCAAGACTATAAGTACCATAAAGTATTATCTGTGGAGTACAAAGTATGTTGCTTGTCAAGGTATTTTCTGCTTTGAGATATTTAGCATAATTGATACTGATGCCAGTTCACATTGCAGTATTTTTTGAAAGTCTGCTACCCTTCCATCTTCATAGGCCAAGATCAGAGGTCTTACAAGAATATCTGTTCATTTCTGAATATCTGGATTAGAATCTCATGAGTCCATGAATCAGGACATTCTTAAGGGGTTAATAAGTTTCAACCAATGTACAAAGAAGCTTTATATAAATGTTTAAATTATAAATCTACTCTAGTACCAACCTCAGTACAATTTGAAATACATCTCAGGATTTCTTCCCCTTATGTTTTCTTCTGGCTTAATTTTGTTTCAGAGTGCCTTTTTGTGGCTTTTGTAGATGTTCAAACAGCTTTTGATTCAGTGCCAAGGAAATGCTTATGGGGAAAATTAGGGAGGACCTCAACTGATCACAGACTTTTGTGGTTAATTCAGACTTTGTGAATCCTCCGTTGCCCAGCTTCACTGTAGTTCTGAACAGCATCTGTCTAATTCCTTTTTCTTACTGAAGAGAGTAAGACAGGTGCTTGCTGGCTCCCATTCCATTTAACCTCTATATTAATGATATGGTCTATGGATTAAATAACCAATAGCTTCATCCTCCTGTATTTGCTCAAGGTCCTACTTCAACCTTACTGTATGCTGATGACACGTTGTTACTTTCTAGAACCCTAGTGGCAATGCGCTCTTTTGCAGAATGTTGTTTTGAGAGTCAATTACAGCAAACCCAAAGTGGTTCTCTAGGTCTTCATGTCAACAGACATCTTGGCATGTTATTGGTAATCTTATTGGACAGGTTCCCCAGTTTAAATATCTGGGGATTTATTTTCAATCCACTGTACTCTGGACAACCCATATTAGAAATGCACAAACTAAAGCTGTCCAAGTCAAAAAGATCTTGCTGTGCTCTATAGGAACCACTATTTCATGTCACTATTTCATGTCGCTTGCCCTTGCCCATAAATGGGATGAAAGTGCCTGATGATTAATAGCTGGCTGAGTGGTGAGGGCCAAGTGGCAACCACATTATAGAATATAGTTGCCGATCCTTGCCCAGCTGTAATTACTGCTTGCCTTGATGGAGAGTGTGTTCGTGTGTATGCACATGCATATACAACGTTGTTGTCAGCCATCAGCATATGGCATTCTGTAATTTCGATAAAGAAGGGGTGGCATGGTTCATGAAATTAACAGCTGGCAACTAAATAGAGCACAGAACCCCGTTATTTATGGCAGCCTTGCCTGGCTTCTGAAATGGGTGTTCCCTCAATTTTTGGCTACATCAGGCTATTAGTAAGCTGTACTGTAGTAGTATCTTTAGAGAGTTTGATCTATTTCTTTCTTTTCAGGTTCCAGGTAGAAGCCTTACAGAAGCTCCTTTTTCTATTTTTGTACTTAATGCGGCTCATTACAGGTGAGGACTGTATAGCTTTGAAACATGCTTGTCATCCAAAGTGCCCTAACATCAGGCTCTAATAAAGTTGGCTCTGTGATGAGATGGAGCTTGCATTCTTTTTTGTTCTTTTGAACTTCTGTTGTGATGACCAGAAATGAAGTCCACCTTCTGTATATCTTTAGCGGGTTTAGAATTCAAATAGGCATCTGCATTAGCAGCAGCGTAAGAATGAAATGCTTCATGTGTGATAATAAGTGAGGAGCTGCCCAGCATATAATACATTTGCTGTAGTGAATGCACTTTTAACCAGACACACTCCCACAACTCAGTGAGATCTACTTTCAAATAATGCATGGTCTTGGTTTGCATGCTCCGCTTGAGTTGTGTAATGTTTTTGTAGGCCTTGTGTTTTAATGTCCCTTCAGTCTAATCTGACTCTAGGAAAAACTGAAAACTCATAATTTAGTTCCATGAGATGGAGGAAGAAGTCATGAGCCAACCTTGGATACAGTGTAGTATACTAATATATTTATTTATATAGGTACATTTCTTAGAATAAAGGTTTACATAAGCAAAAAAAAAAAAAAAGTACAGGAGCTCTGAAACCCTGCACTGCAAAATAAAATATAAATACAAATCAGAAAAAAAATGGTATGGGGAAAAGCTAGCTAAGCATCCTCCACCAACGCAACACAGTAAAATGTCATTTAAAATAATACTCGCTAAGGACAGGACTCTAAAATTGTGGGCAATATACAGTGATTAAAGCTGTGACAGCAACATTTAAACAACAAATTAGTGCTTTATCTTCTTTAGGCTCACAGTGGCAGCACAAATGTTTATTTACAGGCTTTAAGCTTTAATAATAAAGACAAAAAAGGCTCATGAATGTTCCTTCAAGAATATTCAGTACAGCCATACTTTAAAAGCTGGCTTTATATCCATTCCTTGTTTTCCTTCTTGTCCCCTGAAATGTCTAGAGAGATAGAGCTTCGTGTTCCAGTTCCAAGGAAAGAAAATTTTTTGCTCAGCTGGAAGCACCAACTCCAGAGCTCCCTCCGTCAAACAGAAGATCCAGTTGTTAACCCTTCACTTGTATATTTTGGGAGATTAAATGGCATAGATGAGACCACATCCTGAGACAGGCAAATAAATGAACACACTACAGCTGGCCAGTCCAGCTGATACCGTCTTGAGGCCAGTTTAAACACAGTCAGTTAATAGTTCACCCTGAAACTTCACTTGTCCTGCTTTGCCCCCCCCCCCTCCCCGAAAAGCACTTTGGGATAAAAAGGTGCTATATATGTACATTAAGGAGTTATACAATTTTAAAACAAATCCATTATAACTCTGGTGTGAAGAGCACTACTGTTGACATGGATTATGCATGTCAGATTCTCAGACACAAAAACCTGATGTAAATTTACCGTGAAAATGTCTGATGTATGTACAGCCCTTCTCTCTAATCTGACCTCACATAGAGAGGAAAAGTGTTTGGAACATTTACTGCTGATGCCACAATGTTCCTGCTGCCCGCAGTGTGATCTATAAAGGTAACACATTGTGGTTGGTTAGTTTTTTCTATGAACTGGGGAGCAAGCAATGGGATAGTCAGGTCAGAATGTGAATGTCCTCACCAGATTGTTTTTTTCTATAACCCAGTGGTTCTTAACCACAGATCTATGGGCTATTTCTGCCAGTCCCCAGGTAGGGAGTTGTCTTAGTCTCCTGTGGCTTAGAAGGAGTATGTTATTCTTCCCTCCACTAGTAAATAACGCCTTGCTGAGAAGAGAGAAGGAACATGATTCTGATAAAGAGGAAAGAGCAGGGGACCCACCCCCCAAAATCATGATAATCCTATGGTCACATAACTCTTAACAGCATGGAGACCATTGCAGCTTTACTTGTCATGTTACTCAGGCAATGTAAGAAGCCCCAAGCTATGGGAGAGAAGCTCGAGCAGCTGTACTTCCACATCAGTCTTAATATTCAAGGAACTGAATTAATGCTGGGATGGAGAAGATCTGTACCATGAGTTCCTCTTATTGGTTCCCAAGCCTCTTGTGTTATTGAGAGACATGGGAAAGAGCAGTGCTACTGCTGCAGCGGACTGGGGGGAAAGGGTGACTCCAGGGATGGCAGCAAGAGTGTTTCCTACTTGGCCAGTTGAGGATGGAAAACTCAGGAGAGTTGTTGAAAGCGTGTCCAGTGAACAGATACCTTGGTACCAATGATCAAAAACCTCGAAGGAAACTACACTTTGAAGCACAGTTGTCCTGTGCAAGGTGAGCATGCTGGTGACATACAAGGAGAATGCCCTCCAGTGATGGTTGTATGCAAAACAGGCAGTGAGATCTGCCAAGCTAGTAGGCATTGGCCACCAATAATAGCAGTACCAGATGAGGATTGTGGAATTAGTTGAGTGGCATTGCTGTCTTCATAAAGTAGTCACATAACCCAGACACAACATGCATAAATAACCTTGATCTGTAAATAGCTGCTTGGTTGGTTCAACTGAAAAGAGATTAAGACTGAAAGAATTCACCCTGACCAAAAACCCCCCCCCCCCCCCCCGGGAAGGATAGTCTGTCTAAAACTTAACTGTGGTTCCTCACAAACATTTTCTTGAATTGACCTTGTACTGAATTCTGGTTAAAAAAAATCAGGAAAAAATCTTGATTGGATAAATGTTTAGTCTGTACTAATGAATGCTGAAAAGAGACAATTCCTGTTACCTACCCTGTTTCCCTGAAAATAAGACATCCCCTGAAAATAAGACATAGTAGAGGTTTTGCTGAAGTGCTAAATATAAAGCATCCCCTGAAAGTAAGACATAGCAAAGTTTTTGTTTGAAAGCATGCTCGTTGACCAGAGCATGCAGCTGTGGAGTGGAAAAATAAGACATCCCCTGAAAATAAGACATAGCACATCTTTGGGAGCAAAAATTAATATAAGACACTGTCTTATTTTTGGGGAAACACGGTATTTTAATCTATTTTATTCTGAGATTAAAATAGGAATGATTAACTGACTGTACAAGATAAATAATTTTCCAGACTTCTGGGGAATGGTGCTTCACTCTGGTTGAGCCTGTAAGTGCTCCCAGACTACACATTGCTGGTAAAGGCTATTTTGCTGGCTGCAGAGCAAGTTTTTCTCAGATCTCGCATCCCCAGATTCTGGGGGCCTTAAATTTGATGGGTGGACCATGGAGGTCTGGATTCAGACCCGCCAGTTCTGAAAAAAATCTAGAATCAGCAGTGTGAGTGAGCTGTTGAGCTTTCAGAAACAGCCTCCATTCCTCCTCCCCCCTTTTTTCTCAGTCTTCCTCTCTTCTAATCTTTTCCCTTCTTAATTTTTTACTATTATTATTGCTATCATGTTTGTTCATTTTTATTTTTAACTTTCTATTCCTTTCTTGTAACTTCTTATTGATAAGACAAAAATTATTTAAAAAAAATATGTAAAGAGTTTTCCTTCCTCCTTGTAAGAGGAGTTTACCGTTCATAGTCAATACCAGGACAATTTAGGATGAGGACAAAGAACAGAACAGGAATTATATTTTGGACCCCAAACAGTGATTCCTAGAGTTCACGGATAAAACAGAAAGGAGAGAACAGACTCGGCAGACAGAAAACAAGAGGCTGCAGCAGGTGGCCAGGAAAAGTGAGGATGGCAGAGGCTCTCCTCCGTTTAAAACCACCTTTGGTGCTGGGCTGTTTTCTCAAGTGGCCCAACCCATTTTTGCATTTCTGATTTGTCATTTGTCTAGAAGGCCATTTTCATAACTGACATTTAAAGTGGTTGTCAAGATTCCTGCACTTATCATTCAAAGGTAAATAAAGCTACCTTGGCTAAAGCATATATTCCATTTCCAAATAGATATCCTTTCTATCCTGCATTAAATGATACTCGTAGATTATACATTCCAGTTTAAATGGTGTTTAAAACCTTTGACTTGAAACATTACATAACAAACCCTGATAAGATTGCTCATCTTTTCTGACCAGCTAGTGGTGAGTTCCACTAATTACACCTTTACCTGTTGGAGTCTTGTTCCTGGGATCCCTTGGGTGTTTACCTAGGCTGTCTCACTAGTGCCCCTGGCAAATGCTGCTATCTTAAAGAATGTTCATGCCACAGTGTCAGCTGCTGGTTTTCTTATACACATGCCTACCCAGTATTGCAGTTATCACAAAACTATATCTGTTTTATACCACTTAAAGTATCACGCCTGCCCACCCACTACCCTGAAGAATATGGAGAATTTTTGACGGCTAAGGGTGTTGTGAATTCTTTATTAAGGTTCCCAATTTCCATCACAGAACGATGGCTCCCAGGCTCATTGGGGAAGAGGGAAAAGCTAGTCTAATTTTGTAATGTACACTTACCCTAAAAGCAGCAATAACTTTGGCTAACAATGGCTTTTGGAATTAATAAAATGACAGCTCCATCCAGGCACCACTGCATTTTTTGAACAAAAGCCATTTCCTTAGCCCTAATGTTAACACATTTATCCCTTGCACTACTGTAATCTGGTTTAAAGCTGGGTTTTTAGACTATAAACAAAGGCAGGAATATTTGTGTCCGCGGTTTCTGTTTGATAAGTTGGTTTAGGAGCAGTAGTAGCCACTTGCTAGTTTGCTTCATACACTTTCCTCCTCCGTCCCTTCACCTTCCTTCTCCCTACAGCTGATCTCAACCAAAGGTCTAAATCACACATTTTATGAAGAGCTGGAGCCTGACTTCAAAGATCTCCCTCTTCTCTCTTTGCATGGAGGCCAGAAGTCTGATACTCAGGGCAGTTGTGCTCATACATCAGACCTGTCTTAGTTCCTTTTAGCACCTGACACAGAGTCCAGGCACAGGCGAGTGCCCAGCACCAGCCCACTTTGGTTTCCTATGAGACAGAAGCACTTCAATAATTAAGAGAGCTGATTTTTTTTGTGGAAAAAATATATCAGTGGTTTAGCAAGTTAAGACTATGTAACAGTAAGTGACTCAAAATCCACTCGGAATTCGAAGGCAACCCAAGGTGAAAACAGCATTCCATTTGCTGTCTGGCAGAGACCCCCTGTGGATCAAAAAGATTTTCAGTCTGTTTCTTTTGAGTGTAGAAATAAACTCTTCTGGGAGGTTTCCTCTTCAGTCTCTGGCATAAGAAGTTGCATGCCATGCTCAGGCTTTGCCATGTGCCCTTTGTCACAGACGCTTGGGATGAATGCATATTTGATGCTTCCAGTGTATGGGACGATCACGCAGTGTGTTTTATGACATCAGTGGCAAGGCCAGAGGCTGATTTCCTCAGGTAAATTTGAACTAGCTTCCTTAGAAGTATCTTTCTCTAACTCTGAAAAAGAAGGCACAGCAGAAGCAAGCTTGAGATTTGCAGAATTGCTTTTGTGAGGTTCTTCAGATCTGTTCTCCCTGGCATGTAATATATATGGCAAAGCAGAAAGCCAGAGGGAAATCCTGTTCCTCTAACCCTGAAAAAGAAGGCACAGTAGAAACAAGCTGCTTGCTTGAGATTTGCAGAACTGCCTTTGTGAGGTTCTTCAGGTCTGTTCTCCCTAGGATGCAATAGATATCACAAAGCAGAAAGCCAGGGGGAAATCCTGTTGCTTCCCAGTTGCTGCAGCTGTTTGAAATTACTAGGCAGTCATGTATTCCAGTGTCATCAGGAATTCTGCACAGCATAGAGAAGCAGCTGGCTATTAGCCAGAAACTCCAGTGTATGACTTGGATCAGATCCTTTACAGTAGGAATTCCAGTGTTTGTGGTTTTAGAACCGGGCTCCCAGCAACAATGAGAAATATTCATATCTGCTTCAGTGGCTCTCTGGGTATTAAAATCAGCTCCCAGTAAGCTGCATTTCGAAGTGTGCCAGGAGATTTAGGCATAGACCAGTCCAGTGTAATAACAAGAAAAAGGAATGAATGGCAATATCCCATGACAGGCCTTTGCAAGTAGCATGTCAAGAAAAAAAATATGCCTTGATATTTCCATGTTTTGCTAGTGGTAAAAATGTGTGCTCCTTAAAGCTCAGAGCCCAAAGGGGAAGGGCCTGTACCAGGATAGGGCTTGAGGTTCACTAGAAGAGAACATTTGGTCCAAAGGGTCTTTCAGCTCCTATGGAAAGGGAAGTGGTGCAACCCAAGACTCACTCGCAGAGCCAGTAGAACTGGAAGTAATAGTCAGTGAAGAGAGAGCCCATCTGCTGCACAGCAGTACTGCAGTTAGCCTGGCCCTGTGGCAAGAGAACAAAAGTCAATGTTCAATGGAAGCTTCCATGGAAGGGTGACTCACCTTTACAATCAGGAACATGTCACCGCTGTAAGTAGCAGCAATCTAAGCAACACTGTCTCAGGTGGAAGGGAGGGTTAGAAAAGTGCTTGGATTGTTTTGAGAGGTATTCAGTTAAAAGGCTTCTGTGGTGAAAGTAGACAGAAATGAAGTTTGGATTCAGAAGAAAGTAGAAAGTGAACTGATATCTAAAGTATGCCCTACATCTCTGGGATGGGGTCCATGACTAACAGCTGTATATCACTGTGCCCTGGTTGGTGGGTTGGGGGTAGTCCAACCTGAAACTGTGGTAGCGGCCTCAACTTCAGCAAGAAAGCCTTCTGGGATCCACCAAGTCCAAGCTTGGCTTCTCACTGAATTTCAGGTTTATCTTGCTTCAAGCAGAGGATATGTGTCCACATTGGGGTTAAATTGCCCTGTCTATATGGGGGAATCTATGTTCATTAGAGCCTAGATATGGTCTATATCTGATGAAAACATTCAATTTACCAGATGCACTGAGGATCGTTTATATTCCTGAAATCAATATTTTCATTGATCCATTTTAATTTGGGATTTGCTCTGCTGCACATTAGGACTAAATCAAATGTTCACTGCAGCATGGCTAGAAGTATCATTAATTCATCCTGTTTTATTCACCTACCAAAAAGTAGGATGAAGTAAAAGTCCTAAAAGACCACAGCATCCCAGTACACATTTCCAGATGAGGCTTTTATCTGCCCACTCATCCATTCTTATTTAGCTCCTGAGTTCTCAGTTCCCAGGTCCACTGGCTAGCCATCAGAATTCAAGCTTGGCGTTACAGAGTGATTTAAGTAATAATTACTCCGTTGTCTTAGAATCAAGTGAAATGAGTGCAACGTGCATGGCAAAACACGCACAGTTATACTCACAGGCCTGGCTAATCGGAAGTGGTAAGTAAATTCCTGGAATGGCATCATCATCACAGGCCAACGGTACGTTGTTCCCTATAAAAGAAGAAGAAACCATCACTGCCGTTAACACCTACTAGTGTCCTTGGTTGGTACCAGAAGTCAAATACATTGACTTTCTGATCCTTTCCCTTGTAGGGAACTAAGAGGGAAGCAGACAACAAAGTGCATTATTTTAGCTTCTGTTCCCAGTAGGGATGTCCCTGACTTGACAAGGAAGAAAATAAATAAATAAAAGGGGAAACAAAATAAAAGGGAGATAAATAAAAGGGCAAAATAGAGAAGACAGAGGAATTAAATTGTTGCTGGACATACAGTTCACTAATAGAATGAGTTGTTGTTTTCTTTGTCTATTCTAACAAACACCTTTAGCAGGTAACGTATCGTGGTCTCTTCTGTTGCCAGGAATGGAAACATCTACCCTTTTGAGGGTAGGTTGGAGCTAGTCAGCTTAGTGACTCCACTCTGCTCCTTATTATAGCCCCTGTCCCACATGGCTTTAGCATGCTCAAGTTCCATGAGCCCCAGGACCACCCCTTTTTTGGTAGTTCTGTTTGCAAGAAAAGCTTTCTTAGCTCAACATTGCATTTTTAGCCAGTGCTTTTGTTGATATTGTCCTCTTCCTGGCCACTATTTGCTTATTGAGAAAATTTGCGTGGTGCCTCTCCAGAAGCCTGCCAGAGGAGGCTTGCAAAATAAACACGTGGATTTCTCCAAAGTCATTAAATGAAACATATGGACCATGTTATTGATTACCCTACCTGGGTATCTGTTGTATCAGTGAAGCTGCCTGTGTCCTCTGTGGTGTGCTGACATGGGTTGCTGGAGATGAGACCACACAGATAGCCAGACACCAAGGAGGAAGCACTGCAGAAGAAAAGGAAACAGACGACTCCCAGTGTCAGGCAATGACATGGAACAATTATGCTTCTTTATTTTCCCCACATTCCCTGCTTCCCCAAGGATTTTTACTCACTTCATTTCCAAAGTAAGGTTTGTGTTCACAGAAGTAAACTTGCTGATGGGGATACGGTAGGTCATGTTTCCCATCCTATATATACAGAAATAGAATGTAACAGTTTCTAAGAGCCACATGCTGAGGGAAAAGAACTAAGACTTGAACATTGCCCAGAAATTGAAGAAGGAATTCTGACTCCTGTCGTTAATAGACTAAGGCAGAGTCAAACTATTCAGGGAATCACAGACAATGGCTTCAATTCAACAAAGGGTTTCCACAGGGTGTGGAATCAATATTTGCCAATTCCTTCCTCACAAAGCAGACATCTGACACCCTCCTCGTTATTTCTGGAGCCCCTGTCCCCCAAATGCAGCATTGGGGTGGGGGGCATTTTGGGTTGCCATGGACAGAAGAAGCAAAAAAGTCATGCTGTGCAAATGGAAATCATTTCTATGAAAATTTCCAGCGAATCCTAGCCATTAGCAGAAATAATTTCAGCTCAATCCTGTGCAATCCTAGAAGTCACCTGCATCATACACATGAAGTAGGCAGGAAGGCCTATGAAGATCAACTATCTAGCTAGTATATTTTACCCACCAACTCCCACCTTAACAGTTTCTTCCTGAGAACAACTGAAGCCAGGAGAACATATCTGGTTGCTTTAGACTAGAACAGGGGTAGGGAACCTGCGGCTCTCCAGATGTTCAGGAACTACAATTCCCATCAGCCTCTGTCAGCATGGCCAATTGGCCATGCTGGTAGGGGCTGATGGGAATTGTAGTTCCTGAACCACCCTCCCCCCCCCCCTTCCCCCCCTCCCCCCACCCCTCAACCCCTAACCCCCCCCTGCCCCCCCCCCCCCCCCCCCCCCCCCCCCCCCCCCCCCCCCCCCCCCCCCCCCCCCCCCCCCCCCCCCCCCCCCCCCCCCCCCCCCCCCCCACCCCCCCCCCCCCCCCCCCCCCCCCCCCCCACCCCCCCCCCCCCCCACCCCCCCCCCCCCCCACCCCCCCCCCCCCCCACCCCCCCCCCCCCCCACCCCCCCCCCCCCCCACCCCCCCCCCCCCCCACCCCCCCCCCCCCCCACCCCCCCCCCCCCCCACCCCCCCCCCCCCCCACCCCCCCCCCCCCCCACCCCCCCCCCCCCCCACCCCCCCCCCCCCCCACCCCCCCCCCCCCCCACCCCCCCCCCCCCCCACCCCCCCCCCCCCCCACCCCCCCCCCCCCCCACCCCCCCCCCCCCCCACCCCCCCCCCCCCCCACCCCCCCCCCCCCCCACCCCCCCCCCCCCCCACCCCCCCCCCCCCCCACCCCCCCCCCCCCCCACCCCCCCCCCCCCCCACCCCCCCCCCCCCCCACCCCCCCCCCCCCCCACCCCCCCCCCCCCCCACCCCCCCCCCCCCCCACCCCCCCCCCCCCCCACCCCCCCCCCCCCCCACCCCCCCCCCCCCCCACCCCCCCCCCCCCCCACCCCCCCCCCCCCCCACCCCCCCCCCCCCCCACCCCCCCCCCCCCCCACCCCCCCCCCCCCCCACCCCCCCCCCCCCCCACCCCCCCCCCCCCCCACCCCCCCCCCCCCCCACCCCCCCCCCCCCCCACCCCCCCCCCCCCCCACCCCCCCCCCCCCCCACCCCCCCCCCCCCCCACCCCCCCCCCCCCCCACCCCCCCCCCCCCCCACCCCCCCCCCCCCCCACCCCCCCCCCCCCCCACCCCCCCCCCCCCCCACCCCCCCCCCCCCCCACCCCCCCCCCCCCCCACCCCCCCCCCCCCCCACCCCCCCCCCCCCCCACCCCCCCCCCCCCCCACCCCCCCCCCCCCCCACCCCCCCCCCCCCCCACCCCCCCCCCCCCCCACCCCCCCCCCCCCCCACCCCCCCCCCCCCCCACCCCCCCCCCCCCCCACCCCCCCCCCCCCCCACCCCCCCCCCCCCCCACCCCCCCCCCCCCCCACCCCCCCCCCCCCCCACCCCCCCCCCCCCCCACCCCCCCCCCCCCCCACCCCCCCCCCCCCCCACCCCCCCCCCCCCCCACCCCCCCCCCCCCCCACCCCCCCCCCCCCCCACCCCCCCCCCCCCCCACCCCCCCCCCCCCCCACCCCCCCCCCCCCCCACCCCCCCCCCCCCCCACCCCCCCCCCCCCCCACCCCCCCCCCCCCCCACCCCCCCCCCCCCCCACCCCCCCCCCCCCCCACCCCCCCCCCCCCCCACCCCCCCCCCCCCCCACCCCCCCCCCCCCCCACCCCCCCCCCCCCCCACCCCCCCCCCCCCCCACCCCCCCCCCCCCCCACCCCCCCCCCCCCCCACCCCCCCCCCCCCCCACCCCCCCCCCCCCCCACCCCCCCCCCCCCCCACCCCCCCCCCCCCCCACCCCCCCCCCCCCCCACCCCCCCCCCCCCCCACCCCCCCCCCCCCCCACCCCCCCCCCCCCCCACCCCCCCCCCCCCCCACCCCCCCCCCCCCCCACCCCCCCCCCCCCCCACCCCCCCCCCCCCCCACCCCCCCCCCCCCCCACCCCCCCCCCCCCCCACCCCCCCCCCCCCCCACCCCCCCCCCCCCCCACCCCCCCCCCCCCCCACCCCCCCCCCCCCCCACCCCCCCCCCCCCCCACCCCCCCCCCCCCCCACCCCCCCCCCCCCCCACCCCCCCCCCCCCCCACCCCCCCCCCCCCCCACCCCCCCCCCCCCCCACCCCCCCCCCCCCCCACCCCCCCCCCCCCCCACCCCCCCCCCCCCCCACCCCCCCCCCCCCCCACCCCCCCCCCCCCCCACCCCCCCCCCCCCCCACCCCCCCCCCCCCCCACCCCCCCCCCCCCCCACCCCCCCCCCCCCCCACCCCCCCCCCCCCCCACCCCCCCCCCCCCCCACCCCCCCCCCCCCCCACCCCCCCCCCCCCCCACCCCCCCCCCCCCCCACCCCCCCCCCCCCCCACCCCCCCCCCCCCCCACCCCCCCCCCCCCCCACCCCCCCCCCCCCCCACCCCCCCCCCCCCCCACCCCCCCCCCCCCCCACCCCCCCCCCCCCCCACCCCCCCCCCCCCCCACCCCCCCCCCCCCCCACCCCCCCCCCCCCCCACCCCCCCCCCCCCCCACCCCCCCCCCCCCCCACCCCCCCCCCCCCCCACCCCCCCCCCCCCCCACCCCCCCCCCCCCCCACCCCCCCCCCCCCCCACCCCCCCCCCCCCCCACCCCCCCCCCCCCCCACCCCCCCCCCCCCCCACCCCCCCCCCCCCCCACCCCCCCCCCCCCCCACCCCCCCCCCCCCCCACCCCCCCCCCCCCCCACCCCCCCCCCCCCCCACCCCCCCCCCCCCCCACCCCCCCCCCCCCCCACCCCCCCCCCCCCCCACCCCCCCCCCCCCCCACCCCCCCCCCCCCCCACCCCCCCCCCCCCCCACCCCCCCCCCCCCCCACCCCCCCCCCCCCCCACCCCCCCCCCCCCCCACCCCCCCCCCCCCCCACCCCCCCCCCCCCCCACCCCCCCCCCCCCCCACCCCCCCCCCCCCCCACCCCCCCCCCCCCCCACCCCCCCCCCCCCCCACCCCCCCCCCCCCCCACCCCCCCCCCCCCCCACCCCCCCCCCCCCCCACCCCCCCCCCCCCCCACCCCCCCCCCCCCCCACCCCCCCCCCCCCCCACCCCCCCCCCCCCCCACCCCCCCCCCCCCCCACCCCCCCCCCCCCCCACCCCCCCCCCCCCCCACCCCCCCCCCCCCCCACCCCCCCCCCCCCCCACCCCCCCCCCCCCCCACCCCCCCCCCCCCCCACCCCCCCCCCCCCCCACCCCCCCCCCCCCCCACCCCCCCCCCCCCCCACCCCCCCCCCCCCCCACCCCCCCCCCCCCCCACCCCCCCCCCCCCCCACCCCCCCCCCCCCCCACCCCCCCCCCCCCCCACCCCCCCCCCCCCCCACCCCCCCCCCCCCCCACCCCCCCCCCCCCCCACCCCCCCCCCCCCCCACCCCCCCCCCCCCCCACCCCCCCCCCCCCCCACCCCCCCCCCCCCCCACCCCCCCCCCCCCCCACCCCCCCCCCCCCCCACCCCCCCCCCCCCCCACCCCCCCCCCCCCCCACCCCCCCCCCCCCCCACCCCCCCCCCCCCCCACCCCCCCCCCCCCCCACCCCCCCCCCCCCCCACCCCCCCCCCCCCCCACCCCCCCCCCCCCCCACCCCCCCCCCCCCCCACCCCCCCCCCCCCCCACCCCCCCCCCCCCCCACCCCCCCCCCCCCCCACCCCCCCCCCCCCCCACCCCCCCCCCCCCCCACCCCCCCCCCCCCCCACCCCCCCCCCCCCCCACCCCCCCCCCCCCCCACCCCCCCCCCCCCCCACCCCCCCCCCCCCCCACCCCCCCCCCCCCCCACCCCCCCCCCCCCCCACCCCCCCCCCCCCCCACCCCCCCCCCCCCCCACCCCCCCCCCCCCCCACCCCCCCCCCCCCCCACCCCCCCCCCCCCCCACCCCCCCCCCCCCCCACCCCCCCCCCCCCCCACCCCCCCCCCCCCCCACCCCCCCCCCCCCCCACCCCCCCCCCCCCCCACCCCCCCCCCCCCCCACCCCCCCCCCCCCCCACCCCCCCCCCCCCCCACCCCCCCCCCCCCCCACCCCCCCCCCCCCCCACCCCCCCCCCCCCCCACCCCCCCCCCCCCCCACCCCCCCCCCCCCCCACCCCCCCCCCCCCCCACCCCCCCCCCCCCCCACCCCCCCCCCCCCCCACCCCCCCCCCCCCCCACCCCCCCCCCCCCCCACCCCCCCCCCCCCCCACCCCCCCCCCCCCCCACCCCCCCCCCCCCCCACCCCCCCCCCCCCCCACCCCCCCCCCCCCCCACCCCCCCCCCCCCCCACCCCCCCCCCCCCCCACCCCCCCCCCCCCCCACCCCCCCCCCCCCCCACCCCCCCCCCCCCCCACCCCCCCCCCCCCCCACCCCCCCCCCCCCCCACCCCCCCCCCCCCCCACCCCCCCCCCCCCCCACCCCCCCCCCCCCCCACCCCCCCCCCCCCCCACCCCCCCCCCCCCCCACCCCCCCCCCCCCCCACCCCCCCCCCCCCCCACCCCCCCCCCCCCCCACCCCCCCCCCCCCCCACCCCCCCCCCCCCCCACCCCCCCCCCCCCCCACCCCCCCCCCCCCCCACCCCCCCCCCCCCCCACCCCCCCCCCCCCCCACCCCCCCCCCCCCCCACCCCCCCCCCCCCCCACCCCCCCCCCCCCCCACCCCCCCCCCCCCCCACCCCCCCCCCCCCCCACCCCCCCCCCCCCCCACCCCCCCCCCCCCCCACCCCCCCCCCCCCCCACCCCCCCCCCCCCCCACCCCCCCCCCCCCCCACCCCCCCCCCCCCCCACCCCCCCCCCCCCCCACCCCCCCCCCCCCCCACCCCCCCCCCCCCCCACCCCCCCCCCCCCCCACCCCCCCCCCCCCCCACCCCCCCCCCCCCCCACCCCCCCCCCCCCCCACCCCCCCCCCCCCCCACCCCCCCCCCCCCCCACCCCCCCCCCCCCCCACCCCCCCCCCCCCCCACCCCCCCCCCCCCCCACCCCCCCCCCCCCCCACCCCCCCCCCCCCCCACCCCCCCCCCCCCCCACCCCCCCCCCCCCCCACCCCCCCCCCCCCCCACCCCCCCCCCCCCCCACCCCCCCCCCCCCCCACCCCCCCCCCCCCCCACCCCCCCCCCCCCCCACCCCCCCCCCCCCCCACCCCCCCCCCCCCCCACCCCCCCCCCCCCCCACCCCCCCCCCCCCCCACCCCCCCCCCCCCCCACCCCCCCCCCCCCCCACCCCCCCCCCCCCCCACCCCCCCCCCCCCCCACCCCCCCCCCCCCCCACCCCCCCCCCCCCCCACCCCCCCCCCCCCCCACCCCCCCCCCCCCCCACCCCCCCCCCCCCCCACCCCCCCCCCCCCCCACCCCCCCCCCCCCCCACCCCCCCCCCCCCCCACCCCCCCCCCCCCCCACCCCCCCCCCCCCCCACCCCCCCCCCCCCCCACCCCCCCCCCCCCCCACCCCCCCCCCCCCCCACCCCCCCCCCCCCCCACCCCCCCCCCCCCCCACCCCCCCCCCCCCCCACCCCCCCCCCCCCCCACCCCCCCCCCCCCCCACCCCCCCCCCCCCCCACCCCCCCCCCCCCCCACCCCCCCCCCCCCCCACCCCCCCCCCCCCCCACCCCCCCCCCCCCCCACCCCCCCCCCCCCCCACCCCCCCCCCCCCCCACCCCCCCCCCCCCCCACCCCCCCCCCCCCCCACCCCCCCCCCCCCCCACCCCCCCCCCCCCCCACCCCCCCCCCCCCCCACCCCCCCCCCCCCCCACCCCCCCCCCCCCCCACCCCCCCCCCCCCCCACCCCCCCCCCCCCCCACCCCCCCCCCCCCCCACCCCCCCCCCCCCCCACCCCCCCCCCCCCCCACCCCCCCCCCCCCCCACCCCCCCCCCCCCCCACCCCCCCCCCCCCCCACCCCCCCCCCCCCCCACCCCCCCCCCCCCCCACCCCCCCCCCCCCCCACCCCCCCCCCCCCCCACCCCCCCCCCCCCCCACCCCCCCCCCCCCCCACCCCCCCCCCCCCCCACCCCCCCCCCCCCCCACCCCCCCCCCCCCCCACCCCCCCCCCCCCCCACCCCCCCCCCCCCCCACCCCCCCCCCCCCCCACCCCCCCCCCCCCCCACCCCCCCCCCCCCCCACCCCCCCCCCCCCCCACCCCCCCCCCCCCCCACCCCCCCCCCCCCCCACCCCCCCCCCCCCCCACCCCCCCCCCCCCCCACCCCCCCCCCCCCCCACCCCCCCCCCCCCCCACCCCCCCCCCCCCCCACCCCCCCCCCCCCCCACCCCCCCCCCCCCCCACCCCCCCCCCCCCCCACCCCCCCCCCCCCCCACCCCCCCCCCCCCCCACCCCCCCCCCCCCCCACCCCCCCCCCCCCCCACCCCCCCCCCCCCCCACCCCCCCCCCCCCCCACCCCCCCCCCCCCCCACCCCCCCCCCCCCCCACCCCCCCCCCCCCCCACCCCCCCCCCCCCCCACCCCCCCCCCCCCCCACCCCCCCCCCCCCCCACCCCCCCCCCCCCCCACCCCCCCCCCCCCCCACCCCCCCCCCCCCCCACCCCCCCCCCCCCCCACCCCCCCCCCCCCCCACCCCCCCCCCCCCCCACCCCCCCCCCCCCCCACCCCCCCCCCCCCCCACCCCCCCCCCCCCCCACCCCCCCCCCCCCCCACCCCCCCCCCCCCCCACCCCCCCCCCCCCCCACCCCCCCCCCCCCCCACCCCCCCCCCCCCCCACCCCCCCCCCCCCCCACCCCCCCCCCCCCCCACCCCCCCCCCCCCCCACCCCCCCCCCCCCCCACCCCCCCCCCCCCCCACCCCCCCCCCCCCCCACCCCCCCCCCCCCCCACCCCCCCCCCCCCCCACCCCCCCCCCCCCCCACCCCCCCCCCCCCCCACCCCCCCCCCCCCCCACCCCCCCCCCCCCCCACCCCCCCCCCCCCCCACCCCCCCCCCCCCCCACCCCCCCCCCCCCCCACCCCCCCCCCCCCCCACCCCCCCCCCCCCCCACCCCCCCCCCCCCCCACCCCCCCCCCCCCCCACCCCCCCCCCCCCCCACCCCCCCCCCCCCCCACCCCCCCCCCCCCCCACCCCCCCCCCCCCCCACCCCCCCCCCCCCCCACCCCCCCCCCCCCCCACCCCCCCCCCCCCCCACCCCCCCCCCCCCCCACCCCCCCCCCCCCCCACCCCCCCCCCCCCCCACCCCCCCCCCCCCCCACCCCCCCCCCCCCCCACCCCCCCCCCCCCCCACCCCCCCCCCCCCCCACCCCCCCCCCCCCCCACCCCCCCCCCCCCCCACCCCCCCCCCCCCCCACCCCCCCCCCCCCCCACCCCCCCCCCCCCCCACCCCCCCCCCCCCCCACCCCCCCCCCCCCCCACCCCCCCCCCCCCCCACCCCCCCCCCCCCCCACCCCCCCCCCCCCCCACCCCCCCCCCCCCCCACCCCCCCCCCCCCCCACCCCCCCCCCCCCCCACCCCCCCCCCCCCCCACCCCCCCCCCCCCCCACCCCCCCCCCCCCCCACCCCCCCCCCCCCCCACCCCCCCCCCCCCCCACCCCCCCCCCCCCCCACCCCCCCCCCCCCCCACCCCCCCCCCCCCCCACCCCCCCCCCCCCCCACCCCCCCCCCCCCCCACCCCCCCCCCCCCCCACCCCCCCCCCCCCCCACCCCCCCCCCCCCCCACCCCCCCCCCCCCCCACCCCCCCCCCCCCCCACCCCCCCCCCCCCCCACCCCCCCCCCCCCCCACCCCCCCCCCCCCCCACCCCCCCCCCCCCCCACCCCCCCCCCCCCCCACCCCCCCCCCCCCCCACCCCCCCCCCCCCCCACCCCCCCCCCCCCCCACCCCCCCCCCCCCCCACCCCCCCCCCCCCCCACCCCCCCCCCCCCCCACCCCCCCCCCCCCCCACCCCCCCCCCCCCCCACCCCCCCCCCCCCCCACCCCCCCCCCCCCCCACCCCCCCCCCCCCCCACCCCCCCCCCCCCCCACCCCCCCCCCCCCCCACCCCCCCCCCCCCCCACCCCCCCCCCCCCCCACCCCCCCCCCCCCCCACCCCCCCCCCCCCCCACCCCCCCCCCCCCCCACCCCCCCCCCCCCCCACCCCCCCCCCCCCCCACCCCCCCCCCCCCCCACCCCCCCCCCCCCCCACCCCCCCCCCCCCCCACCCCCCCCCCCCCCCACCCCCCCCCCCCCCCACCCCCCCCCCCCCCCACCCCCCCCCCCCCCCACCCCCCCCCCCCCCCACCCCCCCCCCCCCCCACCCCCCCCCCCCCCCACCCCCCCCCCCCCCCACCCCCCCCCCCCCCCACCCCCCCCCCCCCCCACCCCCCCCCCCCCCCACCCCCCCCCCCCCCCACCCCCCCCCCCCCCCACCCCCCCCCCCCCCCACCCCCCCCCCCCCCCACCCCCCCCCCCCCCCACCCCCCCCCCCCCCCACCCCCCCCCCCCCCCACCCCCCCCCCCCCCCACCCCCCCCCCCCCCCACCCCCCCCCCCCCCCACCCCCCCCCCCCCCCACCCCCCCCCCCCCCCACCCCCCCCCCCCCCCACCCCCCCCCCCCCCCACCCCCCCCCCCCCCCACCCCCCCCCCCCCCCACCCCCCCCCCCCCCCACCCCCCCCCCCCCCCACCCCCCCCCCCCCCCACCCCCCCCCCCCCCCACCCCCCCCCCCCCCCACCCCCCCCCCCCCCCACCCCCCCCCCCCCCCACCCCCCCCCCCCCCCACCCCCCCCCCCCCCCACCCCCCCCCCCCCCCACCCCCCCCCCCCCCCACCCCCCCCCCCCCCCACCCCCCCCCCCCCCCACCCCCCCCCCCCCCCACCCCCCCCCCCCCCCACCCCCCCCCCCCCCCACCCCCCCCCCCCCCCACCCCCCCCCCCCCCCACCCCCCCCCCCCCCCACCCCCCCCCCCCCCCACCCCCCCCCCCCCCCACCCCCCCCCCCCCCCACCCCCCCCCCCCCCCACCCCCCCCCCCCCCCACCCCCCCCCCCCCCCACCCCCCCCCCCCCCCACCCCCCCCCCCCCCCACCCCCCCCCCCCCCCACCCCCCCCCCCCCCCACCCCCCCCCCCCCCCACCCCCCCCCCCCCCCACCCCCCCCCCCCCCCACCCCCCCCCCCCCCCACCCCCCCCCCCCCCCACCCCCCCCCCCCCCCACCCCCCCCCCCCCCCACCCCCCCCCCCCCCCACCCCCCCCCCCCCCCACCCCCCCCCCCCCCCACCCCCCCCCCCCCCCACCCCCCCCCCCCCCCACCCCCCCCCCCCCCCACCCCCCCCCCCCCCCACCCCCCCCCCCCCCCACCCCCCCCCCCCCCCACCCCCCCCCCCCCCCACCCCCCCCCCCCCCCACCCCCCCCCCCCCCCACCCCCCCCCCCCCCCACCCCCCCCCCCCCCCACCCCCCCCCCCCCCCACCCCCCCCCCCCCCCACCCCCCCCCCCCCCCACCCCCCCCCCCCCCCACCCCCCCCCCCCCCCACCCCCCCCCCCCCCCACCCCCCCCCCCCCCCACCCCCCCCCCCCCCCACCCCCCCCCCCCCCCACCCCCCCCCCCCCCCACCCCCCCCCCCCCCCACCCCCCCCCCCCCCCACCCCCCCCCCCCCCCACCCCCCCCCCCCCCCACCCCCCCCCCCCCCCACCCCCCCCCCCCCCCACCCCCCCCCCCCCCCACCCCCCCCCCCCCCCACCCCCCCCCCCCCCCACCCCCCCCCCCCCCCACCCCCCCCCCCCCCCACCCCCCCCCCCCCCCACCCCCCCCCCCCCCCACCCCCCCCCCCCCCCACCCCCCCCCCCCCCCACCCCCCCCCCCCCCCACCCCCCCCCCCCCCCACCCCCCCCCCCCCCCACCCCCCCCCCCCCCCACCCCCCCCCCCCCCCACCCCCCCCCCCCCCCACCCCCCCCCCCCCCCACCCCCCCCCCCCCCCACCCCCCCCCCCCCCCACCCCCCCCCCCCCCCACCCCCCCCCCCCCCCACCCCCCCCCCCCCCCACCCCCCCCCCCCCCCACCCCCCCCGCCCCCCACCCCCCCCCCCCCCCACAAACCCCCCCCCCCCCCCCCCCCCCCCCCCCCCCACCCCCCCCCCCCCCCCCCCCCCCCCCCCCCCCCCCCCCCCCCCCCCCACCCCCCCCCCCCCCCACACCCCCCCCCCCCCACCACCCCCCCCCCCCACCCCCCCCCCCCCCCAACCCCCGCCCCCCAAAACCCCCCCCCCCCCCCACCCCCCCCCCCCAAAACCCCCCCCCCCCCCCACCCCCCCCCCCCCAACACCCCCCCCCCCCCCACCCCCCCCCCCCCAAAATAAATAAATAAATAAATAAATAAATAAATAATTGGAGAACATTGGTGTATCCTCTGCAATCCCATTCGGCAACTAGAGTGTGAGTGAAGGTTGATTATCAGGGTCTATCATGATTTAATAACACAAGCTTTAGAAAGACCAAAGTATTCCCCAAAAGTCTTGAGATTTTCTTGAGAAAGTTCTGATACCCATCCCTTCCCCATCTTGCTTGCTTACAGAAGATAATGCGGATGTTTTTTCAGTCACCTCTAGACTACATGTACTGTGCATGAATGCTTCAGCATGTCTGGAATTATTATTGTTTTGAAGGGCAGGAAACAGTGTTACAAACAGCACATGAAAAGGACTGCATATTTAAGTTGGGTTATGGATCTGAGCCCACCGAAGTCCACAGATTTAGAAGGGTGTTAACTGTTTAGGAATGCAGTGTAAGAACTTGAACAGTACCTGTCTCAGACGTGTTCTCAAGGCCTGCAGTGGCAGCGAACTCTGGCTTGTAATTGTAGTGCACCAGTCGCATACGGGAGATCCTCTTCAGCTGTTCTGTGGTATCCACCTGAGTACAGAGGCGTTGGCAAAAAATCATTACAAGTGAGTCTGTAATGTCCAAATGTCTATCCTTACCCTGCAGCAGTAGGGAATTGGGTAACCTGGGTTTCCAATCCCAGGTGCACTAACCAGGGAACCATACAGAGCATCCTGCTCCATATGATTATTATCTGCACTCTGGGCTGAACAGCCGTCCTGGCCAGGGGAATGGCATTACAGCCTTTGCATTACAGTAAGAAACGGATCTTCCAGAAGCTCAGGGAGCTTTGCTCAATGGAATCTTGATTTAATTAGTTAGAACTGCATATATTTATTTCCTTCATTTCTACCTGGCCTTTCTCCCCAGTGGGGCTCGAAGCAGCTCCAAACATTCTCATCGCTTCCATGTTATCCCTGCAACAACGCTGCAAAGTAGTTTGGACTGAAAGTGTACATGACAGGCCCAGGTCACCCAGCAAACTTGCACAGTAGAGTGGGGATTCCACATCTTGAATTCACCAGATTCTGAGAGATCCTCGTCTGATGCTCTAATCCGCAGGTGTCAAACTCGCGGCCCTCCAGATGTTATACACTACAGTTCCCATCATCCCCTGTCAGCATCATGCATCATCCCCTGGCAGTGGATGATGGGAACTATGATCCCAGCTACATCCTGGAGGGCCAGAAGGATTATTTCTCTCTAATCTACCTATCCACACTGGCTCACATTTACAGAATAAAGTCTTGCTTATAATTACATAATTATGCACTTTGCATGATGAATGATTCAGGTGAATATGGATATTAGAGGTCTTGAGCCTCAAATGGTGATAAATTCAGGAATTTGCCTTGCTTGGCTCCATGAATTGAGATGGCATTGATCCTTTCCATTTGCAGAACTGACAGAGGATGCTTCTGAGTAACTAAGTCAACTGAAGTGGAAGAGTCACAGATACAGCTTTGAGAAAGCCCTAGGACAAAGTCTGTGGTTCAAAATGTAACCTGAGAGTGTTGTGGCACTGGTCTACTGGCTAGACAAGCATGCCACTGCACTTGTTTTTTAAAAACCAAAGTAGTATATGCAATTGTGCATTTCATGCATGTCAGACATATAGGTGAGATTATTTAATGTATGGAGTCAATTTTATGGACCCCAGATGCTAGAGACAAGTGAAAAGGGAACACTATTACTTTCAGGCCCTGAAGGCATCTAGTAGACCATTGATAAAAACATTCTTTGGAGCTTTGGTGGGTTGTTATGTTCTTGATCAGACTTAATTAGAACCCTCATAAATAGCTCCTGGGCTGGTTGGTTCCACAACAGGGTGGTTTTCTGTGGTATTCTTGCTGATGTAATTGTATATGAAATGGTCCTTCTAGATAGCAGAGAGAAATTAATTTTCTCTCCATTGCCATCTGTGGTTTCCCTTTCACGCTTGATTCATACTGGAGCACTGGAGCCTACCCTCCCCCTGCCCCCGCCCCCCACCATGTTCTCAAGTGATCCTCAACCTTTCATGCCTGATGTGCACTGGAGCCTGCCTCTACACACACACCTCCACCAAATTATCATCTGACCCTCTGGATTTTCTGCCCATCCTGTTTCAATCTTTTCTTTAATTTGAGGAGCATGAGAAAAAAATGCACAGGAATATAGCAGTCCCTTTCTAAAGCCTTAAAAAAATCCTCCATGTATTTGCAGAGGCATCTTTGAATGCTCCCATCCCCTCTGTCTAAAAGGCAGGCTGAAGTGTGTACAATTCTTTTCTGTCACACTAATTCCTGCAACTGCTTTGCTATCATCAACAATAGGAAAAGCCATTGACCAAAGTCAAAGTCATTCACCAGAGCCCTGTAATTGCACTGATTCACAAAGTCATTCACCAGAGCCCTGTAATTGAACTGATTCCCTTTCAAACACAAGGAACTGCTCACACTGATTAGGGGGTGTGCAAAAAAGAAGCAAGCAAACAACCTAAAACTCAAGAACATTTAGATCCAGGTATGCTGAAGCCAAAAAAATCTCCAATTCCCATGGGGTTTTTTCCAGGTTCTTTTTGGGAGTCTGAAAAAAGAATCAGTTCCATTTTAGGTTATTGAAAATCTTTCTGGGGTTCTGGGGAGGGGCTGTTTTTCAGCATAGCTGCTGTGACTCCCCCCAGAAGCCCCCAAGTTCGGTAAAGATTGGATCTAGTAGGCTAATTTTATGGGGGCCCATTTTTCCTCCATTTGTGGGGGGGTGGGGGGGGTGGGCACAACAGTGAATTCCCTAAACCAATCTTTACCAGAGTTGGGGTTCCTGTCACCAGAAACTATGTTGAAAATTTGGTACATCAAACAGAGAAAGGACTTCTGAACTGTTCTGAACAGAAACTCTGCATGCTCACATGCTAGGCTGGCCTGTTTCGATGATGTTCTCAGTCTGCCTAGCAGCAAGAAGCACCCACATTGACTGGAGCTATCCTGTTCTCATAAGTGTTTCCACGCAGTGCTGCAGAGATTCCTGAGAACTTCCACAGCTGAGGAATGCTTACCTCCTGGATGTCATCTTTTACTCGGATGTCTGACGGATGCATAAGAGATCCCATTACTTTCACATTGCCATGAACGACTAAGGCTTCATCAGGGCGATCTGTATTGATACCCACTCGGCCATGATGAAACACAGTGTCAGGAAGCTGAGCACGCTGCCAGAGTACATCACTGTCACTCTCAAACTGACCTGGGTTTGAGGCCTACAAAAAAAAAAAGAGCCCCCAAATTTTTGGGGATTAACAAGGGGGAGAAGCTGGTGGACACACACACACACACACACACACACACACACACACACACAAAGAGGCTTCAGCCTATCAAAGCAATTAAAATCATATTACAGACGCCTTCTAATGCATTTACAAACTATATCCTTTGCAGATATATTATAGACTATATTGCATAGGCATCTGGTTGAAATGAATTAGATTCAGCATGCATTTATGCAAGATTACATTATATTACAAAGATTCCTTTTTTGAAAAGTTTATGGTACTCATCATGGATGAGAACATACTTATTTGTCCATGTTAAAAGACAGCTTCCTTCAAACCTCAGTTTGTCACATAGTTTTATGTTTAGTGAAAAGGTACATTGTTTATCATCTGATCCATTTTGCCAATGAAGTACAAGGAGTCATGGCTTTGAGCCACCCCGTGTTTACAGACCCACATGTTATAAGCATTTCTTTGTAGCCCAAAACAGAAATCTTATGTTGCAGAAAGCCTTCTCTTTCAGGGAGAAAAATTCCTTCTGTGAGCTAAAGCACCCCACTTACATAACAAATCCCCTAAAGGATCACTAGGCAAGCATTATGTGTAGTCCGCAGGGAATGGTGATGAAATATAATGGGTAACTCAAGACTGGCAGGAGAGTAAGGAAGAAACAAGCATCCACATTAGAGGTTTGTTTCGAAAAAGAGATGTTTCTGAGCTCAGGATCACCTTGACATCACACACTTTGTTCAGGCAGCTCCTGGATTGGAATGAGGCAGGCAAAAAGAAGGGCTGCATATATTCTGTGATTCCAAAACAATTTACTTTTTATTTATAGGCAACTTTTATATCCTGTCTTTCTGCCCTGATCAAGCATTCAAACCCAGAGGATTTCACACACTGGAAGCTGAATTCAGGATCCTGGAATCTCTGCTCTTTTCTGGTTGTTATGTTGGGTGGAACTTGTTATGCAAAGATGTGGTTGATAGTATTGTATTGCAGGTGTATCTGCTCTTTTTGTTTGTTTCTTTTTTAAAAAAAGTTTCTTTAAAAAAATGTGGATTGTATTTGATGAACTTCCCAAAGTTTTGGTCAGAGCTTCAACATCCTGCAGAGCTCTCCAACCCACTCCAAGGTTTGAAAGCAGAAGTGTGCACCATAACCAATCCCAGGTGTTTCAGTTCAGTCCAGGTTAAACTCACTCTGATTAGAAGTCTGTTAAGCTCAGCAAATGGCGAGTAGCACCGAGAAAATGGTGGTAAAAAGACATGTGCCTGAAATACTTTATTTTTCCATGCTATGTGGACAACCTCTCCCCCACAAACAATTCTTTTTATATCATCTGCGAGATGTTTTATTTGTGCTGTGCAGAAAAAACCACGAATACACAAACTGTCAGGATTGCAAGAATGCAGACCGAGAGGGAGAGAGAGAGAGTGTACTGGCCACCCCCAGTGTCCAAAATATGAAATTTCTTCTCACTTGGTTCCACCTGGGAATACTATTGAGTCTGACCCCACTGGTCCTGGCACTCTGCTCCATAAACATTATCTCAGAACCATTTACTTGCTACCACCAATCAGCTGAGAGCTGGGACAACCTAGCTACTAACAAACTGCTCCTACAGATCAGGGCCACTTTTCCACAAACTCACTGACAGCACCATGTTAAGCAGTTCTTTTAAGTCAATGGACATAGAAGTCTGCTAAGTATGGCACTGAAAATGCCCTTAGGCAAGGCGCCTTCCCATCCCTTCCTCAATATGTAGATGATCATACTGCCCTGTTACAGGGCTTTTGTAAGGATTACAACACATGAAATATTTTGAACACTCTAAATTGATACATGAATGCTGTTGTTACTCCCATATTCTTATATATTATTTTTCTTTCAAAATTCTTTAAAACCCACCAGTTTCCTAAAGCTTTTAGTGTAGCCTTATCTGTAGATGTCATGAACTACATGCCACATTGACCCATTGGTTCTACAGTTTCTTCTGTTCATCCTCATCCTATGTTGAGTTCTCACTGGCAATATGGAGAAGCTATGCTCCTTAGCACAGGAGTGTGTCTCTCTTGCTGAGGAAACTCTATATTTCAAGCTACATAAATATTACAGTCAGCAACAACAACAACAACAGTAGCAGCAAAGCATCATGGAACATCTAAGTGGCACTGCTGATGGCACAGTGCAGATTCAGTCCATTATCTCTCTGGTGTTTATACCATTTTCACAATGGGTTATGTATGTCAGCTGTGAACCTGATATGCAACCAAACCATGAATTTGAGCAAGTGCAGACACAGCTTTAGGCTTACTGACTAGGCCCACCTAAGCCAGTTCAGAATTGAACTATCCCTTCTCCATCCTGACCACCCTTTCCACTGGCTTTGCAACAGAGCCCCCCCCACCTCCACCCCGGAGACTGCATAGTTCAGCATGCTACTTACTTGTCTGCAGACTCCGGGGTCCCCGTCTGCCCTCTGTTTGTGTTTTAACCCCGAACCGGCCCGTTGCTAGAGGAAACGGACACAGCACTTAAAAAGGCAGCAGGGCTAAGACAGCCAACCACAAAGTCACAATCTACTATCTTCCATATTCGCTAAAAACCACTGCCAATGCAGGGACCACCTATGACCTCTTTACACACTGTTCCCCAAAGTCCACCAAAGTCCAAGAAACCAATTCTTTCGGTTTCTTGCTGTGAAACTGAACTAGCTGAATCAATTTTAGGCAGTTTCAGAATTGATGTGTTACAATCTGTAGCAATTCACATTTGGGGAAATAGTAGCCAATAACCCACTTTCTCATTTACTACATCAGTCATTCACAGTGTTGTCATCAGTCCTGTCTTCTGCTTCCAATGGTCCCTTCCCAAGAACTATAAGGTGTGTCTGCACAAGAGCAATTCTGTGGTTTGACATCAACAGAGTGCTGATGAGCATCTAACCGGAGCAACTTGCTCTGTGTCTCAAGTTGTTGCGGTATGCTGATATGCTTCTAAAAAGAGCATCTGGACAGCAGAATGGTATTATTATACAAACAACATCTGCACAATGTCACTGCCATGCTGTTACCATTCCTGCTGGTAACCCTTTTCTATGCAACAAACACACTTTAACCAAAACAAAGCACTACAATGCATTCCATAGCTCTGAGTATGCTTTCGTCTTCCAAGGATAAGTTTTCATCCCTGTCCATGTCTCTGAAAACCTGTAAACCTTCAAAACACCCTTTCTTTTGTTAGTGCTTGCAAGAAAAGGATTCTCCCTATAGAAGAAAAGATAGGGATTTGGAAGGCTGGACTGGAAGAATGAACTCTGAGAATAAGGTTGGGGGGGGGGATGTAGTCAAGGAAAAAGGACAGCAGGAAGTGCTCAGGAATAGGGGCAATTTGGCAACAGCGAGAAAGTGCCAACCCCCCCCCCCCCCAATACAGGTCAGAGAAATTCAGTGAGTACTCGAGATCAGGAAAAGAGTGAAAGGATGAAGAGAGGCACTTACTCTAACAATAATGCGCTCGGAGATGTGAGCAGCCAGAGTGTAGTTCTGGTTCTGGGCATGAGCTTGCAAGGCGACAACCAACATGAAGTATCTGAAAACATCACAAAACAGCATGGAGAGCAGATGACTCAGCTTTTCCACTCGGTACTCAAACACACTTTAACCAAAACAAAGCATGTTTTAAAAAATTAAAAAAAGTAGTAAGCAAAAACAATTTAAATCATCACATAATGTAACACACATATAATCAAAATGCTCTGATGGAAACATGCTGTGCATGCTAAATACAGACAGTCAGCACAGTGTAGTGGTTTGAGTGCCATACTAGGTTCTGAGCAACCATGGCCCAGTCATACACTCCCAGTCTAACCCACCTCCCAGGTTTGTTGTGAGGACAAAACAGAGGACAGGAGAATGACAGAAGCTGCTTTGTGTCCAGCAAATAAATAAAATTAAAAAATAAAATTAAAAATAAAATGTTGAAGTTACTTGGATGATTCTTTTGAGAACCAAATTTTATGTTAAAGGTTCTTTCCTGAGTGCTAAACCACCAATTAAAAATGTTCTGGTGATAATAAAAAACAGCCATTAAAAATGAACATTAAAAAAATACTAGTATGCAGTAGAACTTAAAGCACGAAGGTTATATTCACACCTCCCACTGACTCTTTAGTTAAATCTTTGTGAGATGTTCATATGGGGACAATTTGCACAGAAAGCAGTCCTTTGAGTTGGCCCTCAGTACGGAGGGTCAGGAGTCCAGGGACCCTCATCTTAGAGCAGAAGTGATCAACTGGGCTGCTTAATTCTCACAAGGCGTGAGAATTAAGCAGCAGCTTTACGGTCAGTGAACTCAGAAGGGTGAAACTCTGCTTAGGATGGCACTGATAAGCCTTCTGTACTCAACACTTTGACCAATGGGACTGAAAATTTGAAAGCATCATGGAATCTTATTTTAATACATACAGATAGGTTGGGGAATTCAACATGAAATCTTTATAAACCAGTGTCATTTCCAGTGTATATTACAAGATTATCTTTGAAATATTAAAGTTAAAACACTATATTGTACATGTATAGTCTTTGTCCTAATGATAAAGCAGAGAGATCTGGTGGTTAAGAAACATCCTATAAGTTCAGTGGAAGCCGCATCTAAGGCTCATCTATGATCCTGTGATCAGTATTTCCCAGGTTTTTTACATGTTAAAATGGGGAGAGATCACAGCTCTGGGGGGAAAGGGGCTAATTTTTTTCCATCATCATGCTGTTTTCCTGATTTAAACACACACAAGCTGCTATTTGCCCAATGGGAGAAAACTTGCTGGAACCATATTACAAACAGCATATTTGAATAATCATGTCAAATCAGGTGTCTAAAAATAGACATTTATCATCAGAATAACAGTAAATTCTGTTGCATAAACCAATACCGTCAGCTCTAGAAAACTGTTGGTGGGTTAACAGTGTCCACCAAGGGAGGGCAATCCCTCCTGCCTCCCCTTCCCCCTAGCCCGTGTCACCTGCTCTTCCTTAGGCAGTTGCAGACGGTACAGTGATTGTAATTATTCAGCAGTGGGAGAGAAAGGTGAACACGAGAGAAAGTGAGTAACCACCACATTTCACTGTTTGTGTTGGTTTTTTACCCATTCCGTTAGCCCACCCTCAAGCTGTATATCCATAACAATTGGCTGGAAGTGAGTCGTTGCCACCACATCTAGCCTTTTATATAATTGGATGACTGCTGATCTTGGTGAACAGTGATCAGTCAGACTCAAGTTGCTCCATCAGTATAGATGGCTTGAATTTTTCTCAGGCTACCCCTCAAGTTTCCCATCCCTTTCCCTTCTACAGTCTCTGTAACAACAGCAATAATGCAAGATACGAAATGCTTTTTTAAATGAAATGAATATTCTAGTCCAGGGGTCAGCAATTGGCTATGCTGGCAGGGGCTGATGGGAATTGTAGTCCATGAACATCTGGAGAGCCACAGGTTGCAGACCCCTGTTCTAGTCAATGCAGGATGTAAAAAGCATTTAAGTACCTCTCGTGAAGACAGAGAAACTTTACGCTAGCAATAGAACTACCAAAGAGCATGCAAATTTCTGCACAAAAAGTTCACTAAAAGCAACAAGCAGATATAAGTTTCACTTCAATCAAAGCTGACAAGCTTATAGGACTAGGTCCTTACCTCTGATCAGGATTGGGCTTGCCTTTCTTCCGCATATTATTGGCTGTGGTCTCGCTGAAATGCAGTCTCCCCACGGTGACCTTCGTAACCTGCTCTGGAGGCAAATTGACCCTGAAGAAGGGGGAAAATAGGAACAACTGAAGATCTGCATCTGTTAAAGAGAGACAGACATTCTGACAGTAGCCAAGATGCAGAACAATCCAGGGACCCTGAGTGCTTTATGATGGAGACAATATCACCACTCCTGAAAAGGGGCCTGGTTCCAGATAATGCTAAGGGCTCAGTGAAACCAACAGGACTTATCTCCATTTCATGAAGCCAGAGAGAGGCTTCAGCTGCGATATCCCCATGTAGTGTGCTTTATGTGCAATCATTTCTGTTTTCCGCTGTTAGGCAGGAAGGTAAGGTTTTGAGGCGAAACTACATAGGTCATACATACAACTGCCCTCTCCAGAACTGAAGCACTTGTGAAGTGATTACAAATTCAGCCTGATGTCATGACCAAACTGCCTTTGCTTGTGCCTACCTCTCTTCAGTTCACAAAGATATGAATTTAAAAAGAGGGAGGGGAACAAAAGCCTGCAAGTGAGATATTCTGCTCCTTTCCCCATAGGATTATTAACCCTTGATACTCTCTTCCTCACAGTGAAGATTGTGTAATACTCACATGACAGGATTAAAGGGCCGCTTGCTGCGGTCGGACTGTGACTGCTCTATGTTGATGGACTGGTTCAAGGCCTCCAGCTGTTTAAAAAAAAGATGTGAGTTCAGTTAACAAGTACCCCCTCATGACCTATTCCCAAGCAGCACTGCAGTTAGATGATTAGATGCCTTTGCGACTGGTACAGGGCCCACACCCTTCTCTCTTCGTCAGCTGTAAATCGTGGGGGAGATGAGTTGGAGAAGCAGGAGTTTTATTCATTGCTTGAAGTCTCATTATGAGGAGGATATCACAACTATTTTTAAGACATCCAAGCAGCTGCCAAGAGGAATGGATCAGAAGTGTGGTGCCACTGAGGGATTTCAACCCTCATATGACTCCTCTCATGAAATCATGCACCCCTTGAAGCTGCTATTAGCCACACTGGGTATGAGAGAGAGAGAAGTGCCTGTTTTTATTCCCCACTATGACTAATAACATGTCAGTGGGTGGGTAAAGGGAATAATTTCCACTGAAACAGCACAAAATTTAACTGCCCCCTTCCTCCAGCACTGCAAAGTATGGCCTCTCCACAGCTACTCCAAAGTCTTTAAAAATGCCAAGTGATGTTGTATAGATCTCCCAGGAATTGAATGGTTTCTTTTTTGTTTCCCAGGAAAAAAGCACGTATATGAGAGAAGATAATAAGATGACTAAGTGCCAGAAAACTGAAGTTCAGTCTAGACATGTAGAATTACATGCTTATGAATTAACTGAAATCAATGGGCTTTAAAAGGGTGTAACTCTGCTTAAGATTTTGCCGGCAGTCAAGTATATATAACAGATATACTGTTCTATTCATCATGGTTCACAATATGAAATTGCATCCTTACACAGTTGTGTATGCTCCCCAACAGTTCACCATAAACCCAGTAAGTTCACACTGGTGTATATATGACCACATCAGCAGCCTCCCATCAGCCTGCCATTGCCCTCTTTGAATTCCACAGGTGTCCTAACTCAAACTTGCCTTTACACCATTTAGTTTCAGGTAGAAGCACTCGAGTGGTTTCAAGCCCTCTGGAGTTTTGACATACTTGGCATCCCCAATCATGCCGATGTAGACTGTGACCTGGAAGTGATTCTTCTTTTGGCACACAAAAGCATCATCACCCACAGAGAAGTTAAAGCCTTTATCTGCATCCACTCGATACGTGGCCATTGGTCTGTGAGCCAAGGAAGGATTAAGACAAGAAATAAGGCATTGGGCAAAAGGAAGAGTGAGTCAAACATGTAATTTATTATATGAGCCCAGCAATTTGCTTATGGATACATAAGAGACTTCTTCTGCCATCAGTGAACGCAACAGTCTTATAAAAATTATAACCATTAGAACAGTGTATTCCCTAGGGCCTAGCCCCACTCACACAACAGGCCAGCTGGAGGTATGAGAGAAGCATTTCCAGAAAGACTGTGAGATCTACTGTTCTCCCCCACACCCCAGGCAAAAACAGTCCAAAACACTTGCCAATTACAGAGGGGCAGAAGAGCCTCCTCTGAACTGAAATCAGCACTGTCAGTCAACATTGTAACTGAGAACCGGCGTGATATAGCAGTTCGAGTGTCAGACTAGGATCTGGGAGGTCCAGATTCAAATATCTTTTATGCCAAGCCCTGCTCGGTGACCTTGGTCCAGTTATACACTTTCAGCCTAATCCAACTCACAGAGTTGTTGTAAGATAATATGAAGGTGAGGACAACGATGTACGTTGCTTTGGTTCCCCGCTGGGGAAAAGGTATTAATGAAGTAAATAAATAGCTTGTCCTAGCATTCATCAATTAATCAAATACTTGTTCCAGAAGGGGAGGAAAATGCTCCATATGTTATTCATATGTCATGCTCCCTATGTAATCACAGGAACTACCTAGAGTTTCCAGTGTACCTTTTCTCCTCCCTGCTTCAGCATAAAGCTGGATCCACAGCTGCATCCTTATTTTAATCAAAGCCTCCATCAGTTGCTCCTTAGAAGTTTCCAGCACCTCCCCCCACTATTACTTAGTCCAGAGCATATGAACTCCAGGATACAAAACAGCAGCTCAGGACACACACACAAAAGCAACACATGCAGCAGCTGGGGAAGTTTAATCTATCTCCTTAATGGACTAGTTGCCATGGGAACAGTGAAAATATGTGGCCTTCCCAACATGTCTCCCATTCTCCCACCTCCAGAGAAGTTTGCCCTGCTCTGCCAGCTGGGCCTCTCCTAGGGATGATGCCTCTCATACTGACATCTACACATATAAACTGTGACAGGAGAATGAAGAACTGGAAGCCAGATTAATTTTTGTGGAAGTCCACAGTACAGCACAGTCAAGCATGTGCTGGAGTAAATTAAAAATACGAAATATACTAAGTAAAGTTGCTCGTGTTAAAAAGGCCCATTTCTTCCGCTCTTTGTTGCTTGGTCCCTAGCTGAAGGTGCCTCTTGACGAAAGAGACAAATCCTTTATTAAAGAAAGGCAAGTTTTTAAAAGCCTCCAATAAAATGAAAAGCTGATGAAAAACAAGCAGCTGAAAGAGCTGCCAAAGGCCCACATAGAAATTCACCAGCATGCACAGATTCAGGTGGGTAGTTGCGTTGATTGGAAGGGGAAAAAATTGAGTCCAGTGGCACCTTTAAGCCCAACCAAGTTTTATTCTTTGTATAAGCTTTCAAGTGCATGCACACTTCCTCAGATACCAATGTGCACAGTTTAAGTAGAAGCCAATACAATTTTTCCCTCAGTTTCTTTGGCAACAGGTTTTTGATGGTCTGGATCAATTCCAGTTTCAAACAAAAACTAATATTCAGTAGGCACATTGTTTGTTGATAATGAAATGAGGGCTGTCATTTGATAAAAGAAAACCAACTAATTATCTGGACATTATTAAATATGGATCATGGCTTGATGCGTGTCTTGCATTCAGCGGATCCCCAATGCAATATCTAGAATCTCTAGCTCAAACTATGTCTAAGAAGACATCTTTCCCTGAGATCCTGGAGAGCTACTGGTAATGGAAGTACACAGTACTGAACTAGGGGTCCAGTGGCAATGCCATATGTCCAATTAACTGATTCAGTCCACACAGAGGAAAAGAGAAACAATACTCCTTTTAGCTGTTAGAGGACACCTGCCTTTGTTGCAGCAGACATTCACGCTCGTTATCCATCATTTTTCCTCTTCTCATGACAGCGTCTTCTGGCATTATTACCAGGATCTTTATTTAAAATGTCTTATGAAAAATTAATAATGCTGCTACCCAATTAATTAAGGGAGTTGATTGAAGTGTGTTGTGTAAATCCAGTGAATTTACTTAATGAAGTATTGTGGTCCTACTTTAAACCCATATGCTATGGAAAGGTGTCCAGAAGAAAGATCAGTCTAAGGGCTTCATCAAGCAATAGGAGGGTGGAAATGAAAGGCATCAAGCAATAGGAGAGTTGGACAGAAGAAAGGATTGTGGAAGGAGACAAGTCACCGGCAACACACAATTGACAACAGGAGGAGCAGACAGGAGGAGCCCAGAACTTGCAAGATGCAGTGCTGGTTTGCATGTGTTTTTTCAGAAGCATGACTAGAATTGGATTTAGGCAGAATAGAAAGAAGGCTAGCCCTGTGCATGTTGATAATCTTCCTAAGGGTCCTCCTAAGACATGCCAGCGTGCATATGTGCTGTCTGCACATCAGTGGCAGGCTCTGTAAGGAGCCATTTAAGTTCTTCCTCATAGCAACAGGGGGACCCTGAGCTGCCAGAGATGTGCCCTGAACAAAAACCAGATGGTGGTCACATAACAAGCTACCTTTGCCAGGAAGTATGAGAGGAATTTCTCTCCCCCTTGAACCCCTTTTCCTCACATTTTTGGTCTGTCATTTTGCTATTAATTTCTTTCTTTTCAGCATATGCAATTCAAACAGCAAACTATTCCCCTCTACCACTCAAAGACCAAGAAGACATATTTCCTTTCTCATCATTTCTCTTTAGTCCTGGTTATGTGGTGTGTGGCTTCTGTACCCCATTGAGATCATATTCAGTTAATCACTCCAGAATAGAAACCAGAGACAGAAATTATAAGAGAGGGAAAACATCCTAAAGCAAACGGGAGCCCCTGAAGGATGCTCTGGTTAATGTCTGCTCAGGCTGATAGTTGACAAAAACACATCTTAAAACAGAAGAAAAAAGTCTCCTTGCAGCCCTTTGTTGCTAAATTCATCACATCTAAACAGAGAGATTTTTTGACTGGCCTGTAAAGTCTTCCCCCCTCTGTGCAATCTGTTCCTGACACACATCAAAAATCTGCTCAAAAAAGGAAACAACCAGGGGTGAGATACAGCAGGTTCGTACCACTTCGGCAGAACCAGTTGTTAAAATGGTGCTTGTAAAAAACCAGTTGTTAAATTATTTGAATCCCACCACCGGAACCAGTTGTTAAATTATTTGAATCCCACCATTGGAAACAACCATCTCAATCCGAGACCTTTGAGTATGATCCCCGTATGGTTCTGGTCTGAAAAGATATTTGCTGAAACAGTCCAGTATGACAATTCCTAAGTCCATTTATATATTCAGTTTGCAACACTCAACAGGTCTCTTAGCTACAATTAAAATCTTATCTGTCAATTCAAACAGCAAACTAGTTCCCTCTACCAATTACAGAAAACTAGCTTTTTAGGGAACAATGTGGGCAAATTTCAAATGCATGCAACAAAACTCTATACATTTCAAATGAAAAACAAGCCTTAGGAAGTTGTAATTTTGAGCAGAAGAGCAGGGTGGGGTGGGTAGTTTGTTTAACCCTTTCCCTGTTTTTCTGTTCAAAGTCACCCAAGCAGCTTCCTGCATAACTTCAGATGCATAGCCACTGTAGCAAACATACAATTTGAACCTCACAGGCAGGAAAGCTAAGGGGACATGCTGGAGAGAAAAAAAACAATGGTGGAGAAAGAATTATGCACCACTTCCCCAGTCTCACTCACAATATCCTGAGACTGCTTTAATGTATAAGTCAGGGCTTCATTACACACATTTGTTTGTCAGAATGTTAAGGCTTAAGTAGATTCTTCACATGATGAAAAGAAATGGAGGATTCATAGAAAGACAGGTAGGAACTAATAGCGATCTCAGTGAATTCAGATGTATGGTTGGTGATTTGGATGAAATGAATCTCTTACTCGGGTCAAATCATTACCTATTGGGGTGTATTCAGACAATACTCGTGCCGAATACATTGTGCCCAAATTTGAGCCGATCTGAATAGAAAGTATTCAGATCATCTTGTAGGTATTCGGGAGCATTCGGGGATTGTTTAAACGATCCTCGAATGCTGTTGCTTCCCCCCCTTCCTCGACAAGAGCCTGCACGCCACAGATCTTCAAGATCTGCAGGGTGTAGGCTCATGCTGGCAAGAGGGGAGAGTGATTCTACCTCCCTCTTGCCAGCAAGATCCTGCACGCTGCAGATTTGAAAGATTTGCGGAGTGCAATCTCATGCTGGCAAGAAGGAAGAGTGATTCTACCCCCAAAAGTAGATTCTTTTGTTGGTTTTTTCTTTAAACATTGTTTAAAGGGAGTTCAAGAGGCTCTTAAACACTGCATCCCAGCCCTGGGGCTCTGAATGGAGTAGCCCAATTCATAATAATGATTTAAGGTACAAAACAAAACAAAAAATTGAAATAATGCTGAAAGGACTGTATTGGTCCCATCCTTTGTCTACCTAAGTTATATATTTAATAAGAAGACACAAATCAATACAGTGTACCTCACAAAAAAACCCAATACTCTATAAGTTAACCCAAGAGCATCCTACCAATGAAAACTCTCACAGAAAATATCTGTAAGCCAAGGAAATCAGACTTTGGCACCATCTGGTGAAAACCAGAAGCCTATGCAGGAGAAGTGAATATTTACCTAACATGCAATAGGCATAAAGTACAAGACTCTTGTGCTAAAATGTTATAACCCTGTGCTGCCCTGTGTGCCAGAGTTGCAAAATCTGCCCAGAAAAGGGGAACAGTAGTGGTGTCTCCTCTGAATGCCTCTTGCAGAGTTGATGAACTACAACTTGGCAAGAAAGAAAGGAGGAAAGGAGGAAAGGAGGAAAGAAAGAAAGAAAGAAAGAAAGAAAGAAAGAAAGAAAGAAAGAAAGAAAGAAAGAAAGAAAGAAAGAAAGAAAGAAAGAAAGAAAGAAAGAAAGAAAGAAAGAAAGAAAGAAAGAGGGATCTGCCATTTAATTTTAGCCTAATGATTCTAGTATCCAGGTCCTTTCTAAATGGCTCTTTTTGTCCTATATAAATGACTAGATTTTTTGAAAAATGAGAACTAAATGAAGTACTACTACATTAACTATAACTTTGGAATGAAAGATGAGGATTTCAATGATAAAGGCAAGAAAAATAATGCAATGGAATTTGAATAGCTGCAAAGCAGAACAAATGGATAAGAGCAGAAAGTTAGTGACCTCTGAGACAGTGATGTAGGAATAGATTTTTTATGAGGGGGTTCGGGAGCAAGGCCACACCCCCACCTGCCCCTTGGGGCGTGGTCACTCCTCCCCAAGCCCCACCCCTGGCCTCAGTGCTTATAAAAGCAGCTCTCTGAGGCCAGGGACGGCAGACTCCCCTGCCCTGCCCTGCCCTGCCCTGCCTGCCCGCTCCGCCCCCCCACTGGCTGGGCTTCCAGCTGGTAGCTGGGAGCCCCTTCTCCCTCGCCTCCAGGCAGAGGAGTAGCTAGGGAAAATGGAGCCCGGTGCAAAATCTGAGGTTTGCGCAACCCCCTCCCCCGGGTGGCTGCTGTGATGCTGGAATCCACCCCCAAACAGAATTACTTTCAATGATGTATAAATTAGGGAGCCCAGATTCTCCTTTTAAATTCATCTTAAAGGGAGAATCTGGGGTCCCCAGTTAAAACAACATTGAAAGTGATGCTGTTTTGGGATGGATTTAAAAGGAGAATCTGGGGAAATGGGTGGGTGGGTGTCTGCTGTCAGGGGTGCAATTGTTACGCTATCAGCACCAAACTTTCAGGGTACTCTTAGGAGACTATCCTGATGATACCACCTAGGTTTAGTGAGGTTTGATTCAGGGGGTTCAAAGGTATGGACCCTCAAAAGGGTAGCCGCATCTACTATTAGCTCCCATTGGAAACAATGGGGGATGGGGACCCACTTTGGGGGTCCATAACTTTGGACCCCTTGAACCAAACTTCACCAAACTTGGCTGGTATCATCAGGAGTGTCATCTGATAATAGCCTGACATTTTGGTGCCACTAGCCTAAAAACGACATCCCCTGCAGGTCAAAAACAGAAAAAAAAACTTTAAAATACAAAAAATCCACAAATGGGGGGTGGAGTTTCAGACATGTAATGGGGGGGGGGGTTGAACCCGAGAACCCCCCCTTACCTATGTCTTTGCTCTGAGAACTTGTAATCCATAGTCCTTTCTCTCCAGAGTAACCCAATAAACTGAAAGCTCTTTGGAAGATGGAGGAGCTACATGAAACATCTCACATAATGCTCTCTGTGCAATTCTGAATCCTTTATTTTGTAATCATTTCAGTTGTAGTAAGCATGCTTCCAGAACTGTAAACTGTTGTTTGTGAGCACATAGCATGATTCTTACTGGTGCAAGGCTTTTTTTAAATCAAGTTTATTACCCAACAGCATTCGATGATGATTTTGCAAGATTTCATTCTACTGTGAACGCAGGATGTCACCAGATTAACTACACCTTGAGCTAGAACAACCCCATGTGACATACCAGGCGGATCGATATATTGAAAGTTAATCAAGACCTATGTTAATCACTCACTGCAGAACCAGAATGTTTCCACACAGAATTTATAGCTGATCTTCTCAACAAAGAGAGTACACACCCTAGAACTCTACTTCGTAGTGAACAAGTACTGGCTGAAAATAATCAGAAGGCATTGTAATCAGCTAGAGCAAGGTTTCAACCCGTTATTTTGAGAGAAGGGGCTGACTTGTGCTTTTTCGCTTCTCCTCTTCCTCACATCCAGTTGAATAAAATGCATTGCAGGACATTTCATTGTGCATTGCCAGACATATCATTGGTTGTCAGCAGAGGCTGTACATAGTGCAATTATATAATCTGTTCCATGCTCAGCTAGATATCACAAAGAAGTCGGCCCATGTATCCTGGATTAATCAGGCCCTAAAAAGTATGCTTCTGATTGGGAAAGAGACACCTGACCCCACATGAACCTGCCCAATTACTGAGACATTTGTTCGTGGGCCCTTGACTGCATGCCCTGACTTCAGAGATACAGTAGATAGCTTCTGGAGACAGTACTTTTTTATTTTCTCATCTCATCTTTCCCTCTCTTTACCTGGCATCCTTTTAATAGTTAAGCATCAGTTGAAGAAACTGCATTTTCCAAGGATCCTGAACATTTAATATAGGTGTTTTAATGCCATAAGTTCTGTTAATGCTAGGAAAGTTGTTAGTGACTTATCTACTTGAATGGCAGAATTTTACAGGGTGGTTTGCACTACAGCTAGGATAGCAGGACATTAACAAAGCAAACAAATAAATGACATGTCTGTAAAATAGCTACATTTTCTAATTTTTGACAGACACTATTGATCTATTATCATCTTGGTGCATTCAGCAGAGCACGTACGTATGATTTCAGAAGGACACAAACCACCTAGCAAAATGGTCCAGCAAAACGTCTCTAGCCACACAGTCTGGGATGACTGCCAAGGAATATTTCATTTGTAAGTTTCCTCTTACTACCTCTCTTATGCTATTTGATAGACAGACCAGGGGAGCTGCAGTGAACTAGCATCTTCACAGCACTCTGAGACTCTGGCTTAAGATCTGCTGCTGTGTTGGCCCTGGAAATGGGGGAATAAAGGGAAGGAAAAATGTAGTACCATCTATTGCCCATTATGACAGAGAAACAGCTGTTTGGAATCTGAATGTAGTCCACCAGCTTTACTTATCTCCCTGCAGACAGGCAGGTAAAGATAACAGCCCACTCTTCTTTTGCTCAAAAATAAACCCAGCAGAACAAAATGAAAGTTCACCTTAGATCAGTGATTTACTTATTGATTCACTAGCTGGTCCAACAGATTGCTGGATCTAGTCTAGAGAGGATGACTCATACTTCCCCTGTTTGTTCAGCAGCCAGCTGAAATGGTTGAAATTAAGTCAGTTCATATAGATCTGAAGCACCACTGGAACTGAACCGACTATGAAAAACACACAATCAGGTTGGCGAGCCCCTGAAATACCCTGCTTCAAATGCCATGATTAAAAAGTGATTAAAAAGTGACTCTACCTCAAAGGTGCTATCACTAGGATAGTTCCATGGGTGATAATGGAAACAGTCACCTTTATCAAACATTATTTTGGTGTGTGTAAGGGAGGTGGGAAAGGGAATTGCGCAGGCTGTTCTGCTCCTGACCTCCAAGTGTTGATTATAAAGTCGCAGTATACAGTAGACTACATTGGTAGGGAGCTCTCCACACAATCAAGAGCCCTAAAGAGAAGGTTTTGTCAACACAGTTTCCACTCACACCTTCAAATCAGTATTGGGAGTATAAAAGCAGAGGCTTAGTATAACATAACACTCCCCACATAATGTGAAGTAACATATCATGACCCCCAGTGAGGTGCAAAACCTGATTCCCTTCGCTTAAAAATGTGGCAGAGGTAGTTGTTGGGCCTTTGACAAGACATTTTTCTCAATACTCCCAACATGCTCTTCAACTCTCTGCACCTCAGTCAGCCTTACTGTTGCTGAAGCAGACCCACTCCTCCATCCTCATTATCCCCCTGTCTGGATAAAATGAACCTCATCCATCTCCACTATTTGTTTAAAGAACACTGAGTCCAAAGTAAGCAGGATCTAAGGCAGGTTTTTCAAAACATCCCAAGAAATTCATGTTTCATTCTGATCCTGCTCTGTTTCCTAACTTTCCTGACAGTGGAGAAATGTTTGTAAGAAGCAACGACCACACTTTCTCTAAATTCGTTTCTTACATAGATGTATTGGCTGTATGTGACCACTAGAGGGCATGTTAACTCAGAGCAAAATAGGATTCCAAATAAGAGAGGAAATCGTCAGCATAGTTTAAACTGCCCAAGCGGAGTGGGAGATGCTGAAACAGAAATCATATCAAACTCCTTCCACACACACATTTTTTTAAAGTTTGGCCACCTTAGGCTATACATAAAGTGTTGTTGTTTTTTAACAGAAAGAACAGGCTCAAAAATAGACAACTTTCATCACAATAAGACTGTATATTCCTTGAGTGGTGAACCTGCTGGGTAGGAAAAAGTATTTACTAGTCTTTGTGCTTATGTTCAAATTTCCCTGACAACTTCAGGAAGAAGCCAGCTCTTAAGGATTCTGCTAGCTATGGAAAGTGCTGATCGGTTGACACCTGCAATAACACTGTGTAAATCCTAAACAGAATTATACCTTGCAGTGAACATAGAAGTCAGTGTGCTTAGATGGGCATAACTCTGCTAAGGATGGCACTGTAAGTCTCTCTCTCTCTCTCTCTCTCCGCATGGAGCATTTTAAAAAAACAGTTGTAAATAAGATGATGAACAAAATTTCAAGTGATGGACTGTTCATGCTGTGCTTTTAAAAGGTTTTTCCCCTTTCAAAAATGCCTGCTTAGAGCAGAGTATGAGAAAAAAAATGAAATCCATCTTGCCTTTGCTGACAGGAACATATGTTGAACAGGTAGTGGCAGGGAGGGGGGAAGCGAGCCTCTAGTTGCCAGATGAAAAATAATATCAGACCCTGATTTCAAGAAGGTGCTTCTATTGCCAGTCTAAATTCAAAAGCAGTAACCAGGAAAGAAATAGACTGTATCTAAGCTTAGTGCATATAAGCCAGATAATTTACACTTGTTCATTGTATTTCTAATTGTCAGCACCACACAAGTAATTTGCTATTTAAACTTAATGGCAATTTTTCTTTTGTACGCGTTTAAAATGGAAATGGGATGCAGCTCTTCAGGACTTTATGACGAAAATCTTGATGGCCTACCGAGTTTTGTTGACTTCCCTGGAGTGTGTTGGTGATACCTGACCTATAAAAATGAGTTTGTTGCTATGGTAAAAATCTGAAGCATTAGAATTCTGGGCCATAAAATGTACTCTAGGAGTCAAGGAAAATCCTTCCGATTCTGTTCAAGCAGATTCCCCCCTGCCTTCCCAAGATGGAAAGAGCCAAAAGATGGAAGACTTATAAACCTTCTTGCCAGGTGCAAGCAGATAGAGCTGATGCCCAACTCCCATTATTTTCAAGCGAAGTTACTTCCACAAATGTGCTTGGGGTAAAAGCCTTTTGGATGAGTAGATGGGCACAGTGTCATTATGAATATATTGGACTATGAATAACAAGGAAGCCAAACTGAGAGTGGCAGCACAAGTTTTCTTGACATACTATAAGCAGGACTTGAGATTCCTTAGCGAATGTCTTGCTGTTGGCTATTTTATTAATTGTAAACATATTATCTCCTAAGAATCCTGATTTTCATTTTGATTTGCCTGTCTCAACTTGCAATTGCAAAACGGAGTTTTGTGCATCTTAAAATGACAAAAAAAGGAAGCCAGGGGCATATATAGACATAAAAAGTGATCTTAAAGTAATTTAATTAAACTGAATATTATATTGGGCCTTTGGTCCATCTAGGACAATATTACTGACTCTGGCAATTGGTCTATATTAGACTCTGTCTAGTGGACTCTAAGTAGCTCTCCTGCTACTGAAATCTGAGTAACTGGAGAGGGTGGGATGTGACCTTCCAAGTCCAAAACGATATGCTCTACAGCTGAGCTATGAACTCTTTTTCAAAAAAAATGCAACCAACTTTTAAATATGAAGCTACAATCTTAGCACAGCTTGGAACACTACGTAAAACAAAGGTGGACTGGTTTCTTCAATGAGCTAATGCTATGCCAAATTTTCCTGGGCTAATGCAGCTTTAACTTCCCTTTATCCATTTTTATGGGATGAGTCTTTTTTTTTAAAAAAATCAAAAGTTGCAGGCTTGAATTGAAAAACCATTGGGTATTCAGAAAAATATGCCCAAAGACATTTTAACTCCATCTTCTAAGAAATATTTTTCCCCTGTAGTTTTGTACAGCTAACTGCACCACTTATCTTGAAACTAGAGTTCTCTGCAAAAAATTCTTATTGTTACTGTCAAATACACAAATTTAAAACATGTAGCTTAAAAGTTTGGAGCAGAGGAGGTTTGCCTCATTTGAAGCCGGCAATTCCCAAAAGGCCAGTAGAGGATACTATGGAATGATCAGTGGAGTTATGCATAAAGTAACAGAAAGGACCCATGTTCAGCTGGGTAAACAGTAATGATTTCAAGATGACGGAATGAAATAATAGAATAATGCCTGGAAGAGCTAATAAAAAGATATATTTCTAGCCTATAATCATTATATTTTGCTGCTACAGTTCATTAAAAAACACCTAGTGTGTAGAGATCCGTAAATAACCATACTGGCAATTTTTGCCATAGTTTGCTTGCTTGCTTATTTATTTATTTAATTCAATTTGTATGCCGCCCTCTCCACAAAGGCTCAGAGTTGCCTCCAACGTCAGGCTAAAACAAATAAAAACTGTAAAGGATAAACAATTTTTTAATCTATCATCTTTGCATGATTAAAGATTAATGTGAATTGTTTTAAAACAACTATTTAAGTACAGTTAAATAACATTAAAGTCATGTTTGCTACTAGATACTACTTGGTGTCCAGATAATAACTGTGCCTACCTTGATGAAACTTCTGTGGGGGGTTTTGTTGCATAGAGGAAACTGTTGGAACTTTTCACATTTGAAAATTTATTTCAGATTACTCTGGCCTTTGGCTAGTGCACTAAATAAATATTCTACTCCCGTTACAGACTCTGAAGGACCCCAGATAAATTTATTTCGGCAAGACCTTGAGAAAGCAGCTGTGGACACAGTGCTCTGACTGGGAGCTCTGGGCCAGGCAAAGGCAGCCTCCCTCTGATGCCACAGCTGGCCTCCGCGTATCACTGGCCCTTTCTTCCACATTGTTCTCATGAAGCCAGATAATAATCTCATCTTATTTGCTACCACAGGCAACAAGGGCTCTTCCCCAACTTCCCAAGCAGGGCCAAACAGGAGATGTAAGCTGCATAGAAAGGAAGGGGTGGAGAGCATTCTTGAGAGGAGGCTTATTCCTGGAATCTGTCTGGCCGCCTGCCAGTTCTCTATCACCTTTCTGGAATGTGGGGAGGATCTACATGGTTTCATTTTGAACATTTGTCTCTCTCACCCCATGAGCTGCATTCACTCACTTCTCCCTGCCTTTTGCGCTCACCTCCTGTGGCTCTCCTTTGTCTGCCTCATGACCAACTGCCTCTCAGCTCCTTGATTCTCCCATTATCCTCATCTACCTACATGCCCAGTGGCCCACTCCCCCCTCAACAGCATCCAGCTCTTTTGCTTTTTCCATGTATCTTTGCCTAAGTTCTCTTTATGTCTACATTTCTCTATCGTTGTTGCTTCCAAAGACTTACTCTTCCTTGTTTTGCTTACTCCCACTACACCTAACCTTTGTTTTATATCCCTTATCTCTTTGCCTTTTCCTCACCGCCCTCCTTCTCAGTTTCTTTTCCACTCTCTGCCTGACATGCCCTTTTCTAGAGTCTTCATTCATCAATTTTTATGGTAACCATTCCCAAATGTTTATGGCAACCATTGTTGTCCGCTGACTCAGAGAAGAATCTGTGGGGATGCTCATAGTCAGGCTGCCCGCTCTCTTCCTGCAATGGCTTCATAAAATGCAGTCAACACATGCAGAGCAAGGGACTCTGAGGATGACAATGATACATGCCCACACTCATATTTCTCCCTGATCACTGCATCCCTTGGATATTCTTCTTCCCAAGCTTAATTTCCTCTTCTCTGTTGCCAACCTAATTCACCACTGATTCCTCACATAATGGATTTCTTTTCAAGAGAGAGTAGCAATGATAGGGACTCCAATCCATTTCCTACCAGAAATCAAAGTACTTGCCAGCTTCTTGCCAGCGTGGTGTAGTGGTTAAGAGCAATAGACTCTAATCTGGAGAACCAGATTTGATTCCCTTCTCCTCCACATGAGCAGCAGACTCTTATCTGTGAACTGGATTTGTATACCTGCTGTGTTCCCTGTGAAGCCTGCTGTGTGACCCTGGGCTAGTCACAGTTCTCTCAGAACTCTCTCAGCCCCACCTACCTCACAAGCGCATCTGTTGTGGGAAGAGAAAGGAAAGGAGTTTGTAAGCTGCTTTGAGACTCCTTATGGTAGAAAAAGTGGTTATAAATTTAAGCTCTTCTTTGCTTACCCAATCTTTTCCCAAAATGCCTCTTGTGATTTGTTCTATATTGCCTTCACGATTGTGGTTAAAAGGCGGGGTACACATATACTGAAGACAAACATTATTTTCAGGTGCTTGTAAGTAAGCACCATATCTAATTCTAAACATGGCCCATCTGTAGATACTTAAATTTACAGATTAGGTCCATATAGAGGAAAAACAGATATTTTTACAAACCTGGGGAAATGGAGAAAAATCTGCAAACTTAAAAAAAAAACAGAAAGGGGGAATTTAATAGATCAGTATGCATGAGACAGGATAGGTGGAGGGGAACCAGCACAGCTACCTGAGCAAGATAGGCAGAGGAGGCAGTGGTGCTGCAAGTGGACAGGGAGAACCTGGGAGCTAGTGCCACCTTCCCACCACTACCACCTCTCCTCCGCAAGAGTAGGAGTCACTACTGCTCCCCCTATGGGAGCCAGGTTGGCAGCCGGGGGAAAGAAGAGCAGAAGTGATGTAGGCAGGTGGATTGGTGGGTGAGTGGCTGGCCTGGTGGGCGAGTGCGAGAAGGGTGGAGGGAGGAAGGGATACTTCCACACATCTCATGGGTCACCACTAGCAATCTTTATTAGTCTGTAATAGTAGTAGTAGTAGTTATTGTATGTATGTATGTATGTATGTATGTATGTATGTATGTATGTATGTATGTATGTATGTATGTATGTATGTATGTATGTATGTGAGGGAGGGAGGGAGGGAGGGAGGGAGGGAGGGAGGTGGATGAACCCCAACCTTTTGAGGCTGTTTTTGCCTTTCATTTAAATCAAATTCTAATTTCTTAGGCCCACAGATCTAAGAACAGTACCCCTCTTGAGTGAATCGAAAAGGAAACCTGAATTAATAGAAAAGGAACAGAAAGGCAAAGCATTATCCTCTCAGCTGGAGAGGATAGGAGGTTGCCTATAGTCATAAGGTTATCATCTATACTCACAGCTCTTTGTAGTTAGCATCATAAAGAGTCGACCATTTGTTTTGCTGATGTGGCTGCCATTTTATAGACTGATAGTTGGGATCTAGGTAAGAGCCGTTTAAACTGTCATTGTCCTGAATCAAACCTGTAACAATAGGAAAAAGATATGTTTAAGTGTGCCCCCAAATCAACACATGCTTGTTGTAAGGAAGTTATTTATTCCTATTCTGCCTTAGCAGAGTTCCCTTGCCATGGGGTACTCCGATAAACCCTAATCACTTTGAAATATTTCTAACCTAGGAACAGGGACTTGTTCTTTTTTTCAGTGCTTTTGATTGCTGATAACTCTTTTTTCTCTCTGTTGGTACCAGAACATTCTCCACAAGGCACACTGCCATTCTTCTAACTCCACCATGGCTTTTCCCTACCGATTCAGAATGCAAACAATATCTGGATACTGGTAATACAAAGAAGAAGCAGGGGCAAAGACCACATACCTGGTGAGAGTGCTCCCTGCTGATGCCAGGGAGGTGTTTGGACTCTGTCAGGGTTGAGTGGTACAGACCCGGTACCTGGTTCCTGCTTTATCATCCCATTGAGCATCTGGGCATTAAGCGTACTTGGGGGAGACCCAGAATGCTTCCTCTTCTTGGCAGAGTGTACTGGAAGGCTGTGGGGACCAAAAGTATACACTGAGACAGAAGGAGGCTGACAGGAGAATATTCCACATTGTGAGAAAAAGGGCCAAATTATATACTAATGAGAGCACAAAGAGAGCATCAATAGAATATCCCATATCTCTTTGGGCATGTAGGAAGGCACTGATGAACTGATATTTTTTTAACTTTGTGCCAAGGAGGGATGCTGATTTCAACCAACCAGAAACAATCTCTCCATCATTCTCCAACCACGCAGTCTCCAAAAGGAATATCATTGAAATGGGCCTGATAAGCCACCTGTTCTAGCCCCCTGGATGAATGCAGGAAATCTAAAGCTAGCATGTTGCTGACAAGTGGCCATCCCTTTTGAGAGGGAGGGAAAACACAGCCCCCTACCCAGAGAACTGAAAAACTCTCAAGTGTTCAGAGGATTCTAAATGAGACGGATGCTTACATATTTGAACACTCCTCCATACAAAAACTGCACATAGGAAGTCAGCACATCAGGGGCTAAACTAGCAGCATAATCCTAGGAAGACTTATACCCTTCTAAATCTACTGAAGTCAATGGGCTTAGAAGGGTGTCAATGCACTGTGGAATGTTCTCAGACATCTGGTTTCTATCAGCAAAGAACTTTTTTATAAAGATCATGTGTACCCAAAATATGAGATTTTTACTTGCGTGGTCCTTTGCAGAAAAAGCACCTACTGACAATAACAATATGGAGAAATCCCACTCCCCCTGCAAAAAAACCCCTACACTTTTCCCTACATGAGTTTTAAAATACATTCTTGAAGCAAAGAAGTGATAAATGGGGAATAAATTAAAAATTTACACACTGAACTCCTGTTCCACACCACTCCATCTCAAAGTTGTGTATTGGGGAGGGGGGGCTATTAGAAGTATATTACATGTATGTGTATGCAACATCTAGTGCAGCTCTCAGTAATTAATATCATAAACAATTGAATGGGTCTATGAAATAAGCATCCAAATCAAAAGGACACATCCTTTTGCTTTAGAAAAGGGAGAAAACCGTATTTGATATATGGGTAAAATTATTACAATTAAGAGTTATTTAAAAACACAGAGGTGCTCTTAAAATACACTTTTTTGTAATTTAATCTCAACTATATTAGAAGAGCAGGCTTTAAGGCTTACTGAAAACACTGCCTTTCCCATGGCTCCATCTTACAATTAAGTCTGAACTAGTTTGACCTGGCATCATGATGCCACCCAACACTGGCACTCTGGTGACCTCTGTATACAATGGTGTGGGGAGGGGGGAACAGAGGATCCTGGAACATTGTATCTTATGACAGCAGACTGGATGAGGTAATCTTCAGACCCCTCCCCTGATCACCCTGGCAAGAAAAATACATTCTGCCCTGCCAGTGAAAGAATCAGTTGAGGTCAAATTTCGTGACTTTGGCAGGCAATAAAAGGAGTCACATGGGATACCTTTGGGAGGAAGAATTCCAGGGTAAGGGAGAAAAATTGAATTATCCTGGTTTCACAGAAGCTGACAGTGCAATGGATGGATGGATGGATGGATGGATGGATGGATGGATGGATGGATGGATGGATGGATGGATGGATGGATGGATGGATGGATGGATGGATGGATGGATGGATGGATGGATGGATGGATGGATGGATGGATGGTGTGAGTGAGTGAGTGAGTGAGTGAGTGAGAGAGAGAGAGAGAGAGAGAGAGAGAGAGAGAGAGAGAGAGAGAGAGAGAGAGAGAGAGGAGTTTTCAATTTGAGTTTTCGTATGCCCCTAAAGAAGTTTCATGATCTGGATAGCCCACGCTAGTCAGATCTCAGAAACTAAGCAGGGTCAGTCCTGGTTAGAATTTGAATGGGAGACCACCAAGGAAATCCAAGATCACTATACAGAGAGAGGCAATGGCAAACAACCTCTGACAGTCTCTTGCATCAAAAACATTATGCAGTCAACTTAAGTCAGTTGTTATTAAAAATATGAAGATGTGTGTTATTAAAATATAAAGTAACGATTTCATTTTCTTGGTATCATCATCTTCTGCTCCATCTTTTTACCTGCTTTGGTATAGGGAAGTGCTGCATGTCTTCAAGGCAAGAAGCTGACACAGGAGGTTTGCCATTGCCTTCCTCTGCAAAGCAACCCTGGTACTCCTTGGAGGTCTCCCATCCAAGCACCAACAAGGGCTGACCCTGCTTAGCTTCTGAACTGGCCCAGCCTGGGCTACCCAGGTCAGGATTTTTTAAAATGTTTCTTACTGGCGGCTTTTACCATAAAGTTGAACACGAAGCACTTTCAGTTGGGTTAATTCTGGGTACCATTTACTGAATCAGTTAATTCAACAACTTTCTAACAAATCCCAGGGCACAAGGCAATTTATTGCATGAACCAAAGGGGAGGGTATAGTGGTGAGATTTTAATTATTCAGCTACTGGTTCGCTGCCACCCCCACCCCCCGTCCACTTACCTGGCTGCTGTGCCACCTTTTCGATGTTGGGCCGGGGGAAGGCAAGGGAAGAAGGCGGATGCAGTTGCAGCTTGGCCCGCGTGCTTCTGGGCTGGCCACCCGGCCACCAAAGGGGCTGGGCTTCTTTTGCCAGCCGCCAGAGGGGTGGGCAGCCCGGGAAAGCCAACACCTGGGAGGGCCCTTTCTCGGCCTGGGAAGGCCACTGCTGCACGGCCTGCTGGTGGCTGCAGCCCTGCTGGAGGTCGCCCAACCCTCCTGGCTGCTGCCGTAGTCCAGGAAGGCCACCGCCACATGGCCTACTGGGCTAGAGCAGCAGCCGGGAAGCCTGGGCGACCTCCAGCAGGGCTGCAGCCACCGGAGGCTCCTGTGGGCAGCCAGTCAGCCCCCACAGCGCTTCCCGGCTGCCTCCACCTCCCTGTGCTTCCCGGCTCAGGAAGTCTCCTCCCCACCCCAGGAGCCCAGAGCGGGGAGGAGAACTGAGCCAGAGCTTCCCTCCCTGCCCCGGACTCCGAGGTGCTAAAAGCCCCAGTGCTCCTTCTCCCAGGGCAGGTGGAGCAAGGGGACTTTTAACAACCAGATCAGCCGAACCAGGCCAAACCGGCTGAACCCCATCTCTGGGAGGGCAGCAGAAAGAAGCAGGACAAGGACACCATTTGATCTTGTGTGCTTCTCTGAATCACTGATTATGGCTGTCCATTATGTGAAAGTTGCTTCTGCTACCAGGATACTTTTTCAGAACAGTTAGACACTTAGATGAGGAAAAGAAAGAGAACACCCTACTAGGAACAAAAAATTGAGGACACAGTCTATTTTGACAGACAGAATCTTTGGAGGAAACCACAACAGTTAAACATACCGGTATACAATTTTGCAGTATAGTTTTGCATTCTCATCTTCAGAACTGCAACACTTATGGGCCCAACTGTCACTGTGCTGATCCCTGCACCACAATTGGTTCTAGAACATGACCGCCTCAGGTCCCATTTTATCATCCTTCACTTTCTTAATGTTACATGAACCAAACCCTCTGAACTGTAGCAAGACATCAGATTGTTACTATCACTCAAGATCATGCCTGCTATTAGAGCACCAAAGGAGCAAAGCAACTATCAGGAATTCTGGGGTTCAAACAGTACTTCCACCCTCTTTCTATTCTGTATCTCCTTGCTTGAAGAACTCACTCTGTTCCATGCTGCTGCAGAAGCTGGTGAAGCATCTGTGATTGCTGGGCATGGTGGAGATCCCCTGGTGACATGCCCTGTCCAATAGTAAACTGTGGCATCAGAGGCTCAGCCTTCATGTACATGTCTCGCTGCATGGTAGGATAGTGGTGGCTATGCTGCTGCTGGTGTGGATGAGGTGGCGGCCCCTGGAGGTGGGATGGTGGAGGGGGAGGGGGAGGAGGGGGAGGATGCTCCAGCCGGGAAGGAGGGGTCACATGGCACATATTCTCAGGAGTCATGGTTCGAAGGAGGTGGGGATCTAAAAGACAAAAGAGTGGATCAATTTGGATTACTCAAACAAATCATCCCCATCTTCATTAATATTCCCATTTTTAAAGTTAGTAAAGCCTAGTTGCCCCAGAGCAGTTTGAGAGTATTAAGGCAGTCAGATTAACCAGAAGTTGAGACCGTCACATAGGATGTATACCAACATAATGAGTAGGGAAGGGGACAGAAGGACTTCCCTGCATCCCAAGATGATATGAAGACCAGAAGAGGTGTTGACAGGGCAATCAAGCAGATCACAATTGGCTGAAGGAGCCTCAAGAGGGGAAACAAAGAAGTATCAGGTATTCCCCACCCCTCAACTGAAAAGGTGAGATTTGGAAGCACATATAAGTTCCAGCAACAAGGAATCCCAGTGTGAGATAAACATCTATGGTCCTTCAAGCATCATGGAGTCAATGTCTCTCCCCAGTGAAACCTGGTTTAATGCAGCCTTAAGGACTTGGTGTGTCCAGCAGACAAGCCCTAAGAATGGAGCTGTAGTCTCCTTCTTAATTAACATCACAAGAATACATTTTAGCAGCCTTTCTGAAAGCCCAGGGGGATATGTGTTCACCTGCCATGTGCTACCATCCAATGAACCTACAACTGCTGCCTGTCTACCAGCATGTTTGCATCTCTGGTCCCCCATCTTTTGTTTGATTCAGATTAATATTTAACTAGATTTTCAGTTCCTTTGTACAGTTTCCATTTGTTTGTTCTTTCTGCAGACCATTCAGACTACAGGGTAGAAGGTAGATAAATAAATGTGTAAAGTATCTCCTTCCATTCAGGCTCAAGACAGACCCTGTTGGGATAGGATAGAACAGTGGTTCTCAACCTGGGGGTCAGGACCCCTTTGGGGGTCAAACAGCCCTTTCACAGGGGTCGCCTTAGACTCTCTGCATCAGTGTTCTCCATCTGCAAAATGGATAAATGTTAGGGTTGGGGGTCACCACAACATGAGGAACTGTATTAAAGGGTTGTGGCATTAGGAAGGTTGAGAACCACTGGGATAGAACTTGTCAGATTCCAGGCTAAACTCCTCCAGATTTTTTTTCCTTTATGAAGTCAAACACTTTCCCATTCTTTAAACTTATCTCATGTAGCATCTCTGTAATATGAAGCAAATTTGAAAACAAGGGCAATTCCAAGATTCTAGTTGGCAAGACAGCCAAGGATATTAGTAGGCACGTGTATATGCTCATCTGCACAAAACAGAAAAGCTCCCAGGTCTCTTAAGCATGCCCTGATAGATCCATCTTCTGGTCTGAAGCAAGGGGGGGGGGGGTCTCTTTTTTTATGTAACAGTGGAGAGAAGATGGGACTTGCTTTAGCAGCAGACTGCTTGTTGAGTCTAACCCCATCCTGCAAGAGCTGCTCTCTGTCCTCGCGTGAATGTCAAAGGGCATCACACATTACATAGATAGCATGACCTTGACCTCAAAATACACAAAGGCCCTTTAGGATCCATGAGGTCAAAAATAAGTAGATCGCAAAAGTCCTGCAGTTATTAAAGTAAGAGCAAATCTGGCCACACATGGACAATTTCTTCTCCCTCTTGAATGACCAGGGTTCTTTTTTAACAAATGATAAGAGAGTTACTGAAGTATAATCACAAAAGGTAATCAGAAATGGACTGTGAAATAACACATTTTTGAAAGATCAGTGTTGTGGTCCAACAAGTCAACCAAAGGCAAACTCCCAAAAGGATAGGTTTAAATGCTCTTGCAAGGGAACACAGCTCTGTGTTGTACTGGAAAGAGAAGTTATATGAATCTGATCTGTAAAATTTATCTGACAAAAACTTTTGATATGTATCAGAGATTTACATATTTTAGACTGGGGAAAAATGAATGTCATATTAAATTTTTAATTGCACCTTTTTTGGTAGACTCTGGATAGGCAAAAAAATTGCTGAAAAGTGCAGTACAATCTACACAAAGACTAAAGAGAGCAATGGGAGTGGAACACAGATCTGTTTGTAGAAAACCTCCCTGTCTTCATGTGTCTGAAATATGAATATGTTTACAAAATGAGATATGTAGAGCTGATTCTGTGCTTCCTTTCAAGCTTTCTTGTGCAGGAGACACTTCAAGGACTTGAGAGAGTAACTTTTGATTTCAACAATAACAACTAATTGCATCACATCTGAGGACTAAAAGTGAGACCACAGCAAACTTTCTTAGATTTTCCTGCAGAAGAGACGGCCTGAAGCAGGTAAGTCTACAGGGCACATAAAGATTGTACATTTCAGGAAACAGGCTGGAGGGCATTCATGAAAGCCCTTCATTCAAGTTCACAAGCCTCCTTAGCACAACAAAACTGACCTTTACTTAACTTTGAAGTTTGATTTCAAGTTAACAACAGATACAGGGGGCTCTGCTCTGTCAGCGTGTGTGTGTGTGTGTGTGTGTGTGTGTGTGTGTGTGTGTGTGTGTGTGTGTGTGTGTGTGTGTGTGTGTGTGTGTGTGTGTGTGTGTGTGTGTGTTGGCAGGAGCTCTTTTATTAGGTTTGATTTGTAGCACACCCAAGAACAAAAAGAAAACTGAACCTCTACAAGGTATAGTAAAATATGATCTCAAAATCCAAAACTGGACAAAGCTACCAGACCTCAGTTGTTTTCCAGATTCTGTGACAGATGGCTAGCACACATGTTCAGATAGCCAGTGGTCCTTCATGCACATGCTCAGGTGGGGAAGTTCTCATTCCCATCTCTGATATTTCACACAAAGTAGAAGATCAGCAGTGCAGAGAGCCCTGTTCCATCTACCAAGCAAGAGCAGCTCAATCCCCTTCTCCTTAGAAGTACAACTTTAAGGCAATACTTTCCTTTCAGAGGGCTGTCCTGCTCAGCACACAGAAGAGGAAGGTTGGTGAAGTGCAAACAGAAGGCATTCAATCATTCACTTTGGAACATTTATCTATTTGCTCTGGCCTAGATAGCCCAAACTAGCTTTAAGCTCATCACATTCAAAACCTAAGCAGAGGTTGGCCTTGGTCAGTAGTTGGATGGGAGACCACCAAGAAGTACCAGGGTTGCTACAAAGAGGCAGTCCATGGCAAACCAGCTCAGAACATTTCTTCCCTTGAAAATCCTTCAGGGTTGCCATAAGTTGCCTGTGATGGCAAATGGCAAAAAGAAAGTATTTACATCATATTGAAGCTATTACTGTCGATGATCTGCTTTAGAAATATCTTTTTCACTTTTCCCTCCATGACCTGGATGGCCCTAGACTAGCCTGATTTCATCAGACCTCCAAAGCGAAACAGGGTTGGTCCTGGTTGGACCTTGGATGGGAAATCTCCAAGGAATATCAGGATTGTGATGAGGAGACAGGCAATGGGAAACCACCTCTGTTAGTCTCTTGCCTTGAAAACCCTTTGGGGTCACCATAAGTCAGCTATGACTTGATGGCACACACACACCAAAAACAAACAAACACGTAGCATCTACCTTACAACCCTGTTTTCTCTGGTAATAAAGATACACATTGATGCCTAAGACTTCTCCTGCACAGCCACATTAATAGTATCACCATCTGAGGCTGGGAAAATATTCAATTGTATGAGCTCTGGGAGTAGAGAACGCAGCCTTAAATTGTTAGCTCCTGAGGGGTATGGGGCAACTAATAATCCTAGAAGCTGTAGATACAAAGCTTGCCCCCAATCCAGTATTAAGTGAGACAAGCTGCTTAAGTTTTAAAGACAAATGAAATATTTTGTTGCTGAATAGTCTGCCTTGCATAATATACAAACTAAAGGTCTGGGAGAAAAGAGGGACTGCTTACAGCTATTTTAGAAGTAGTTTTTCAAGAGGCATTTATTCTGTCTGTGTGCCCACAGTACTGTGTTTATTTTCTAATTAGAAATAGCTGTCAAGGACTATTACAACTGGTCTAGTCCCAACTTTTAATTCACAGCAGATGAAGGGGACACTTGCAGTTTGATCACTTGAAGCCTTTATTTGTTTGTTTGTTTATTTGTTTGTTTATATCCCACCTTATCTCCAAAGGGCTCAACTGGATGAGCTGGCAAATGTCAAACTACACAGTTGGATTAAAGAAAAATATGAAATTCAACCATTGTCCAAACTCAGTTGTCTCTTTATCCTCGCTGTCTGATTCCTTTGATCCGCAGCCATTAGTTCTTCAACCTACCAAACTCCATTTTGGCAAACTGTGAAGTACTACCTGTGGCGGCTCCACTAGGCTGCTCCTTCAGCCTCCACCGGCTGAAGGAGCAGCCTGGCGGGGCCGAGGCCGGCCGAGGGGGAAACGGGGAGGGGTGTGGGGGGCAATTTTGCACCTCCCACGTAACCTAATGGGGGCCCACCCAGGGCATTTGTCTCCTCCCCTCCCCATGGTAGCTACACCAATGGTTTCTCCTATACTCTAGTTATAAGACAGCCTGGTCTCAGAAGCCGCCATTTCTTCCAGGGAAACCAATGTAGTCTGGAGATCAGCTGTACTTCTGAGAGAAGGAATCACTGTTCCACACACAAAATGAATTTACACAAATCACAGCAAAATCAGTCCTTGTCCCTTTTCTCTATAGGTGGTCTCATTCTTCTGCTTCATTCCGAAGAAGCAAAAATCTGATAATGAAGTGATTCATAAGGAGGGTAATAGGAAAAATGGAATGGGAAGTAACTTTTGAAGCAGAATTGATCATAAGGGATAATTCTACCATCATAATGAAAGAAGAATGGAAGCCCCCACCCCTCTTTTTCGCCTCCAGAACACATACTGGAACTGATGATATTTTAATTTGTGCATTAATTAGCTGAAGTCAAGATGGAAGATTAGACAAGTCTGCAGGTAACAGATTACTCAGCATGGAGAAATCTGAAGGTTCTGTAATAAAAAAATCATCCACAGGCTACTAGAATCAATTTCCAATGAAACTAAACTAATAAAAAAAAGGCATGGGGTAGTAGTTAGAATGTCAAAGTAGAATCTGGGACATCCTTGGAATCCCCACTCTTTTATGGGAGCTTGTGAGGCAACTGTGGGCCAGTCACAAGTTCTAACTGACCTCACAAGGTTGTGTGAGGATAAAATGGAAAAGGGGTGAATGTGCTAAGCCATTTTGGACCCTTACTGGGAGGAAAGTGGGGTATAAAGGAAACTAAATAAATAAATAGAAATACGTTCAGAAGACACAAACGTAAGTATTTTACAGAACACACAGTTATCCCATGAAGTTTATTATATGTTGAAAGCTACTGTTGCTATTTGCACTTCAGACTAACCACCAACATTATTTTAGTTTTAATAAGATTTGGGCTTTATCATGTGCAGAAGTCAAAACTAAATGTGCTAGTTTAGTCTAATAGAGCTGCAGAGGTCAAAACGAAAGGTCTAACAGTCAAAGTCTAGGAATGCAAATTGGATAACTGCACTGTGGAAGAACAAACCTCCATGCTGCCATGGTAAATGAATTCATGGAAGTCTCAGCTCACCTTCTGCATCTACAGGATGTCTGGCATTTGAGTACCTTCCTAAAAAATTAGGGAACAGCCCAAGAAAACTACAAGACTATAGAGGCAAAGACATAGAGAAAGACTCTGCATATACATCTCAAACCTATTCTGAGCCCATTCACTGCAAGGTCTGAGGCCATGTTCTTCCTTCACATGAATGCGGCCATGTACTCTCCTGCCACAGGATTGAAGAACTGTGCTGTTGCCTTGGCGGCAAGGGAAAGCAGTTCACTCTGCGGTGAATAATCCAGCCTCTTTGGTATATTTAAAGAAGGGCCAGGAGAAATTCCAGGGATTTTTGTAGTGAGATAAACAGAACTCTTGACCTCTTCCATGGAGAAAGAAGAAGTAGCTGCTTCCACAACGATCAGGGCTGAGGTTTTAAAGGAAGGGGCCAGTGGGGAAACTTCTGAAGATTCCTGTCTCACACACTCATGCCCCCCCCCCCCCGCCCACACACTACTTATTCACTAGCATGTTAAATTTCTAAATCTCCTGACAAGAATCGCATAATGAAATAGCAAATGTAGCTGGTGGGGCATGACCACATCCACCGGCTTCCCTCCTGTTTCACTTCAAGGACGTAAGGCTAGGATTGTGACAGAACAAGGCAAACCTTACCCAAAAGACAAGGTGGGGGGACAGAAGCTTCTGGTTAGGCATATACGATTTCTCAAAGAAAATAAAATGTCAAAGAAAATGGAAGAGAGCCCTCAGTAAGATGGCAGAATGCTCACCGTGTACTCACCACAAAACAGCAAGCTCATGACAGTCTCCTTGTTTCAGTTTTCATTTCCGGAATAGACTTGTTTTTACATAATTCTCAAGGTCTCCCAGCAAGAAAATGAGGCTTGTGCACTCCCTTTTCATGTTTTCCCTTGGCAGAAGTCACCTATTTTCATGTCTCTGAAGACAGGTTTAGACCTCTGTCATCCCACACGCCTCCCGTGTTCTCTCTCCCACCTACCCTACTTTTTCCAAAGAGTAGCAAGAAAACAATAGGTGAAAGTCTAAGAATATTTACTAACTGATAATCTCTTCACGTATTGCAAGCGGTCTGTTTCTCCCGGACTGATAAAGATTTCAGAGCCAACCACTTTTGCCAACCAAAAAGGGGGGGGAGTCAGTTGAGTATAGGTTTTAATCTTAGCGCTTACCATTCACCTGCTGGGGGGAGTATGCTTCTGATCCAGAATCCGGGGGAGAGTCGGGTAAAGTGCTGAAGAGCAATTGAGAAAAAATAGAAGAAAAGGTCAAACAAGCCTCTAGCAAAATTGATAAGGCAAAAGAATGCAAAATATTCTTTAAATCTCTCTATGGGGGTGGGGGGTAGGTACACTATTAAGGATAACCCCATTGCTGACAGCACCCCCAGCTGGCAGAGCCCAGCAAAGGAATCCACATGCATTTTTTCTTGGACAGTGATTTCATAGTTTTTCCTAAAACTAAAGACAGTCTGGGAATCCTACAGGTAGGTCTCCAAGAACCAAATTTCTCTTTAGCCACACCCCAATCCCTCACCACTCCCAAAAGACTTGTTGGTACATCAGTATATGAGAACTAAGTATTTGGGAGCTCCCCACACCTAACAACAAAACTAGACAGTATAGCAACTCCAGCTGTGGGAATCTGGGATTGCTTCAACTGGATTTCTCATCCCCACTGCCTGGCCTATATCATTTCCACAGTGAGCCCTTTGATTTTATTCATAGGCATCTCATTTCATGGCCATTTTGTCAATCCTAATAAGACTTCTCTCTTTTGGCCGGCAGCTTACACTAAGCTAAAAACAGCCCACATAGAAACCTATCTGTTCCCTAGAAAAGATAATTAGTGTCACCACAAATACAGAGGAGGCTTTTGGGGAGCCTGGCTTGGTTCCGAACCTGATCCATTAAAGCAAAAATTGTCAGCCTAGAAGTAAGATTATGTCGTCATCATCATCATCATCATCATCATCATCATCATCATCATCATCATCATCATCATCATCATCATCATCATCATCATCATCATCATCATCATCATCATCATCATTGCTTGTGATTTTACGGGAAGCAACAGCACTAAAATTAACAATGCTATCCCAGATGTAAAAGAAAAAAGAACCTGGCCACAATCCAGCAAAAGAAAATCAGGTATCACCTACCAATTTCTATCAAGATTTTACAAAGAAAAACTGTTTTTAAAACTGCTGTTTAACTACCTATACCATATATTTTATTTGTTGATATTGCACCATCCCAATTCAGATTGGGATTGTAGTGCACAGAAAGAAAGGTCTTTAGACACCTTCTCATACCATATACCTGACCTAAAACAGCACCAAGGGGCAGTCACCATTGGAAAATAACAAAAGGCATTATGGGAAAATAACATCTTCCTGGGGTCATTTCACTTAGGGTGGAAGACTTAAGTCCCCTCTCCTTCAGCACTGAAGTTCTAGTCCAAATTGAGCTGCTATGAGCCCAGGATTAAGTTCCCAGCGCAAAACACATAGGCATAGGGAAAAGATAATGTGTAATGAGGGCCATCTGAGACTAAGCTGAACCTAGTTTAGGGAAACTAACTACCACTCTTGAGTCTCCTCAAGATTAACAGCCACATCTCTTTTCTCTTTCATTAAATACAATCAGTACCACCGCCATAAGAACAACCTTCCAAAGATCTTTTCTGGTCAATGAGTTCAGTTCAAATCCAAGAGATTGACTCTAAACATACCTATCATGCAGAATGGCAGAGTCAGGTAAACAAAAATGAGAAAGATGAGACAGAAGGGCTATAGGAGGAAATGATGCTGGTACGCAATCAACTCAGGTACAAATGAGTTCATGAGAAGTCACCTCAGGACAACCCTGTACTTTCCACATGCACTTAGCAAGGTGAGGGTCCGGTGAAAAAACTGGGGGAAACTGGGGAAAATGAATCTTCCCAATAAAAAACAGGAAACGTTGGAATTATGCTTTTGGGGGTGTGTGTGTGTGTGTGTGTGTGTGTTTTCCTTCCAAAATGAGTGAAACCCTTTTACTCACTCAAAAGGCAGCATGAACAATTTTATGCATGGCAATCTATAGCATTGTGTGAGAGTTAAGTGCTATCAAGTTGCTTCCAACTCATGATGACCCTATGAGACAATGTCCTTCAAAATGTCCTATCAGGATTAGATGATAGTAATTCCTATCTGTATTGGAGATATACATAATTCATTCAAGAATATGTTTATTGTTTAAATGGGAACAATTCTGGTAACAATCAATAGTTGACAATGTGTTTAACGATTATAAATGATCAAAGAGTTTACTGTTTTCAATGTTATACAGTTTTATTTTATATCTTACCTACAGGTTGTCACTGTGTGACACTGTTTCTGTCTAAAAATTCCCCAAATGTCCCAATTTTCAGGCAAAAAAAGCTGTCCTTCCCACCCCCACAATCCCACTCAGATTAGTAGACACATAATAAAAGCAGCATCTAGTTACCATTTGGTAGCACTAAACCAGGGGTAGGGAACCTTTAACACTCCAAGAGCCATTTGGACCCGTTTTCCATGGGAAAAGAAAACACTTGGAGCCACAAATAATTTTTGACATTTAAAATAAAGATAACACTGTAAATATTGGGGTTTTTTAACCTTTTACTCCACTCATTCTGAGAAGCGCATGGATGCGCCCGTCCTGCTGCCTGCAGGGCGGGCAAGGATGGGGCCAGTGGCTTGGCCTTGCCAGCCGCCGGGAAAACGCCCGCCCCGCTCGAACGGGGTGGGCGAGAGGGGAAGCCCACGGCACTGCCCAGCTGGCCAAGGGCAATTGGTGCGCCTGCCCTGCTGCCTGCAGGGCGGGCAAGGATGAAGCCGGCGGCTCAGCTCGTGGAGCCGCAGTGCAAGGGAAGAAGAGCCGCATGCGGCTCTCGAGCCGCAGGTTCCCTACCCCTGCACTAAACTATCAGGCCTCTGTATTCTACTGGAGAAGTGTAAACATCTACCATTCACATAAGCTGCATACTTCACTACCAACGAGAGTAAAGAGGGCATTTCCCTAATCACTCTTTGCAAATGTGGAAGAGGGCAGATATAAAATGGCTACACAACTAAATTGTCATAATGGAGGAACAGTCATCTACAATTTAGACATACCAGAAAATCTGCAAGCCATCAGCTCACTGTCAATAACAGAAGGGGCCATTAAAGGTTTATTTTAGTAGTGGGCTGGGATAGTCCTTGTGGCAGAATGGCATCACTGACCTGCAAGCGAAATGACACCATTGACCTCTGTTCAACCCTCTGACAACAGAACACTTCCCTGGCATGCCCAACCCTCACAGAGGAGTTCTCTCTTTTCAGTACTGGTGCCCTCAACAGGCCATTTTAGGAATTACCCCCCAACAGGGCCAGGAGTTTCAAGCTCTCCTTCCTGTGTTGGTGTTCCAAGGCCAAAACTCATGCCTGCATTTTCCACTACACAACAACTGCTTACCACAGGTAGGGGTTACCACACTTACACACTCCCTGGAAAACAGTGATTTACCAACTGACAGCCACCCTTGTGCCCATTTTGCATAACATATTTGAGGGATGACGATTTATGTCGTGTTAACTACCAGCATTCAAAACACTAAGGAATTCATTAAAAGTGGAAATGTCCACATACATATTCTTAGCATAGCAACAAACTGAGTAAGGTATACAAAAGAAAGGTATAAAAGCACAATTTCTCAGGCCGAATCTAGCTAAACCTTAGCTGATCATATTCTAAAGTAGGCTTCAAAGGCTTCCTATTACCTTGGTGTTTTTTTCAGGCAAGCTGCCCTTTATCTGCTCCATGTGGCAATGACAGACCTTCCAATGGAGCTTGGGAGTGAGAACTCCTTCCTCCAGGTTGCACCTCACAATAAGGACCACAAAATGGCTCCTCTTCCTATATGACAAGGCATTTTATTATCTCCATTAGCATACCCCATTACAGGTCAAAGAATCCTTTCCTGAAACCTCCAAGAAGATCCAGTCTATTCCCTTGCATCCACAACAACCTGTATCCTTTCCAGGGACCTGGTCTTCAGTTAAGGTTTGTCTTCATCATTTCACTGTTGCTGGCCAGGAAGAACATTAGCATTTCCAAAGTTTTGATTCTGGTACTTGGTGAGGTACAGTTAATTCCCCCTTCCTGCCTCTCAACCATACACTTGGTGGAACAACTCTTCTTACAGGCCCTGTGAAATTGCATAAAATTCTGCAGGACCCTAGTCTCATTGGAAAGAGCATTCCAAAAAAGCCCTGGCCCTGGTTGAGGCTAAGCGAACTTCCTTCAGGCCAGGAACCACCAGTAAGTTACTATTTACAGATCTAAGTGAGAGATGGTCCTGATGGTATGCAGGTTCCAGACCATTTTGGGCTTTGTACATCAGTACAAGAACCTTGAATCTCATCTGGTGCCCAACCGACAGACTGTGCAGCAGATTGAGCACAGGGTGTATGTGTGCCCACCCTGTCAGGACCCTTGCTGCCACATTCTGGACTAGCTGGAGCTTTCGGAGCAGGCCCAAGGGTAGCCCTGCATAGAACAAATTACGGAAATCTGATTTAGAGGTGTCTGTTGCATGGATCACAGTGTCCAGATTGGGTTGGGAAAAGTATTGTGTCAGTTGCTTTGCCTGGCACATATATAAAAAAACACCATGCAAGCTATTGTCAGAGGTTTTCATGGCAGGATTCAACGGTTGTTGTGGGTTTTCCGGGTGTGGCCGTGGTCTGGTAGATTTTGTTCCTAACGTTTCACCTGCATCTGTGGCATCTTCAGAGGTATATCACAGAGGGAAGTCTGTTCCCTCTGTGATACACCTCTGAAGATGCCAGCCACAGATACAGGCGAAACATTAGGAACAAGATCTACCAGACCATGGCCACACAGCCCAGAAAAACCACAACAACCATGCAAGCTGTTTGTGCCACCTGGCCCTCCATAGTTACGGAGTTATCCATGAGCACACATTCTTGATGGTTGATGCAGCTTTCAGCTGGACACTGCCCAGGGTCAGCAGCCAGCACACCCAAACCACGCTGATACAGCCACATGACCTCCGTCTTCACTGGATTCAATGTCAGCCAGCTCTCTTTCATCCATCCAACCAACCATAGTCACCGAGCATCTGGCTAAAGCCACTGGGGAAGCTCCCGGCTGTCCCTCTACCAGCAAATATAACTGGCTATCATCAGCATACTGATGACACCCCAGTCCAAACTTCTGGATTAACCCAGCGAGGGGTTGCATAAAGATGTTAAACAAGATTGGTGAGAGAACTGCCCCTTCCGGAAATCTACACACCAATAAATGGCAGGCGGATATTCTTTTGCCAAATCACACCCTCTATCCTCAGCCCTGGAAAAATGAGCATAATCATTGCACAGCTGTTCCTTGAATTCCCATGCCTCATGAGACTTAGCTGGACTGCTGGCAGGTGTTGAAGCTCTTGCATCTGTGTTGTGCTTTGGACAAGATTCTGAGAAGAAGAAATGTTTTCACTGCATGGCTTTGGGGTGGGATTGTGCACCACTAGTCTGGCTCTTTTCCTCCATGGAAGTGCCTCAGTCTGGCACCTCTGTTGCTGCTGTTCTTGCAGACTGGGAATGGGTCTGTTGGACTATGGGCCAGAGTTCAAGACATAATGAGTATAAGTCTGATCACTATATCAGCAGCCAGCTTCAAGGACTTGCTTACAGGCTCTGTTAGGGTGGCCTCCAGCACACTGGCACACCGGCCATGTTAGGTTCTCCCTGGTCCTCCTGGTCTCCTTAACCAGTGGCCTTGCTCTTCCCCTGAGGACTTCCAATCTGTGTTGCTGAACAGGTCAGAGGGCGTCACGATAAAGGACACAGTGTTGGAATTCACTGGGGATGAACAGAACACCCTCACTAAAGATACATGCCTGAACATTTGCAGGCCATATCCCCATTAACCATAGGAGCAATGGAAGTGATCATTAGAGAATGGGATAGATGACTGCGCTGCCTGCACTGCACTTGCCCTGTGAATATAACCTGTCAAGGCAACAAGATGTCTGAATAATTACAATAATGACAATTTATTTAAAACTGATTTGTACAGCAGTTTCATGATATCCACTCGCTAGTTTCATGATATCCACTTAACAGCAGTTTCATGATATCCACTAAAAAATAACACTGAAAGAACAAAGTTAGGTTTGATGAACAAATAAGAACAGATGTAGTGGAGGCTAGAGAAGTCTGGACACAGTGTATAACAGACTTCTCTCTGTGATACACCTCTGAAGAGGCCAGCCACAGATGCAGGTGAAACATTAGGAACAAGATTTGCCAGACCACGGCAACACAGCCTGTAAAACCCACAACAACCAGTTGAATCCAGCCATGAAAGCCATCGACAATACTTTCAATGTTTTTTTAATCTAGGGAGCCCATATTCGCCCTTTAAATCCACTCAGAAGGGGGTGGATTTAAAGGGAGAAACTGGGGAAAATTTGAGGGTGCCTGTCAGGAGAGCAATGTTTAAGCTAGCAGTAACAAAATTTCAGGCTATCTTCAGGACATTCTCCTGATGATACCACCCAGGTTTATTGAAGTTTGGTTCAGGGGGTCTAAAGTTATGGACCCTCAAAAGGGTAGCCCCATCTACTATTAGCTCCCATTGGATGGAGATTTGGACCCCCTGAACCAAAATTCACAAAGCCTGGGTGGTATCATCAGGAGACTATCCTGATGATACCACATAGTTTTAGTGATGTTTGGTTCAGGGGGTCCAAAGTTATGGACCCTCAAAAGAGTAGCCCCATCTCCTATTAGTTCCCATTGGAAACAATGGAGGATGGGGTGCCCCCTTTGGGGGTCTATAACTTTGGACTCCCTGAATCAAAATTCACCAAACCTGGGTGGTATCAGCAGGAGACTATTCTAATGATACCACCTAGGTTTAGTGAAATTTGGTTCAGGGGATCCAAAGTTATGGGCCCTCAAAAGGGTAGCCCCATCTACTATTAGTTCCCATTGGAAACAATGGAGGATGGGGTGCCCCCTTTGGACCCCCTGAACCAAACTTCACCAAACTTGGCAAGCATCATCAGGAGTGTCCCCGGATGATACCCTGAAGTCTTGGTTCCACTAGCCTAAAAACTGCATCCCCTGCTGGCTGACAATATAAAAACATTAAAAATACAAAAATTAGAAATGAACCCAAATTTTCTGCACCTCCCTCACGTGATCAAAAGATGGGCACCTGGAAGTTTTGTCTCTACATGTCCCCATGGTAGCTACGCCCCTGCTGCTCAGAGTGTAGCATCAGAAGAGTAGAAGACCAATGGAAATTTGTGAAAGTCATACACAGAATGGTTAAGATTAAGAACAGTGCTGATGGGGGAACAAGAACAGAGTACCCAGGAAGATAGAATGAGAAAGGACAGAAAAATTAGTCTTTTAACTTCAGCTGGAATGTGAATTTGAAATCTTTGTAAAAAGTTTCAGTGGACCAGAACAGGTTACAGTCAAACAAGAGTTTATATAAATGAGAGACAGAGGATCTTTACATACCCTGTTTCCCCGAATATAAGACATCCCCTGAAAATAAGACTTAGTAGAGGTTTTGCTGAAGTGCTAAATATAAGGCATCCCCCGAAAGTAAGACGTAGCAAAGTTTTTGTTTGGAAGCATGCCCGACGAATAGAACACAGAAAAATAAGACATCCCCTGAAAATAAGTCATAGCGCATCTTTGGGAGCAAAAATTAATATAAGACACTGTCTTATTTTCGGGGAAACACGGTATAATTCAGCAGTGCTCCTGATGACGAACCAGAAAAAGTGAAGGACTCTGGAAGATGTAGTTCAGAGAGTGCCTTTTCCTGAGCAGAAGGGCCAACTGAACTACAACTCCCACAATCCTTCACTTTACTAACACAATCCTCACCTCCCTGAAGGCCATGGGTGAAGGTCTGAAGAGCAACCAGCAGACAAGGAGGGGAAGAAAGAGAGAGGTGGGATAGGGTGGAAGATGGATAAGAGAGAGTTGGGGTATGGAAAGAGTAAGAGAGCTGGGATAAGTAGGCAGAAAGACAGAGCAAAAGAGAGCTGGGGTAGCAGAATAGAAAGTTAAAAAGATTTGGTTAGTGGGACAGACAGAGAGAGCTGAGGTGGGGGAAGAAACAGAGTTTGGGTAACAGGGAAAAAAGGGGAGAAAGAAAGAGATGGAGTAGCAGGGCAGAAAGAGAAAATTAAGAAAAGGGGTGGCAGGATAGAGAGAGGTAGAGAAAAAGGAGGAGAACAGGGGGAAAAGGTGGGGTGCCCATGGAGAACTCTCCCCATTTTCACAGGCACCCTGCTGGCTCCCCGCTGCTATTTGAAAAGCTGGGGTCCAGCTTGGCAAACAACAGGTAGCACAAGAAAAAGAGAGAGAAAGAGAGAGCTGGTGTAAGGGGGCCAGAAAGACAGTTGGGGTACTGCTGGGGGGGGGAGAGAGATATCTGGGGTTGCAGGGTAGAAAGAGCAGAGACCTTCCTCCCATTGGGCAAAGTGGGCAGTTGCCCATGGCGCCCCCTTGCGGGGGGCGCAAAAACTGCAGGTTCGTTGGTGGAATTTTTGTATTTTCAGTGTTTTTCCATTTTTGGCCTGCAGCGGGCCGAAATTTCAGGGATGTTTCGGGAGACTCTCCTGATGCTATCACATAGGTTTGGTGAGGTTTGGTTCAGGGAGTCCAAAGTTATGGGCTCCCAAAGGGGGTGCCCCATCCCCCATTGTTTCCAATGGGAGCTAATAGGAGATGGGGCTACACCTTTGAGGGTCCATAACTTTGGACCCCCTGAACCAAACTTTACCAAACCTGATAGGTTTCATCAGGAGAGTCTCTTACCAATACCACCCAGTTTTGTGAAGTTTGGTCCAGGGGGTCCAAAGCTATGGACTCCCAAAGGGGGTGCCCCATCCCCCATTGTTTCCAATGGCAGCTAATAGGAGATGGGGGCTACATCTATGAGGGTTGATAACTTTGGACCCCCTGAACCAAACTTCACCAAACCTGGGAGGTATCATCAGGAGAGTCTCCTAAAGATACCCTGAAAGTTTGGTGCTGCTAGCTTAACAATTGCACCCCTGACAGCAGGTACCCCCCAAATTTCCCCAGATTCTCCTTTTAAATCCCCCCCCCCTTTGGCATGGATTTAAAGAGAGAATCTGAGGTCCCCAGTTTAAACATTGAAAGTGATGCTGTTTCAGGGTGGGGGAGAATCAACCCCAAAATAGCATCACTTTCAGTTTTGTTTAAACTGGGAACCCCAGATTCTCCCTTTGAGGTGGATTTAAAAGGAGAATCTGGGCTCCCTAGTTAAAACAACCTTGAAAATGATGCTGTTTGGGGGTGGATTCCAACATCACTTGTTTAAACTAGGGAGCCCAGATTCTCCTTTTAAATCCACCTTAAAGGGAGAATCTGGGGTCCCCAGTTTAAATAACATTGAAAGTGATGATGTTTCCCCCAGTTGGGGGAACTGGTTACAACACTATGCAATGTTTTCATAGCAGTAATAAAACATTTTGAAAGCATTTTGAAATTGTTTTCAAAAAAATATTTCTCCTGTGTGGCATGGCCCATTGCTGTGAGCTGGGGCATGTTCTAAAATGTGATGGTGACTTTGAAACGACCTGGTGGAAAAAATCATTGTTTGGTCACGGTGGGGGAGGGTGGCTGCCCATGGGGGGGCATCAAACTCAGGTTTTGCCCAGGGCTCCAGTTTGCCTAGGTACACCACTGAGAAAGAGAAAAATAAGTGAAGGGGTGGCAGGATGGAGAGTGACAGGTGGAGAAGGGGGAGAATAGATGAAAAAAGGTGCCCAAGGCGGAAGGAAAGGCAGGGTGGGGTTAACACACCAAGAGCTGTCTAGAGCCCATTGTATTGTTTAGCACAACAGGCTTTATTACTAGTAAGATATAAAAGCCTTAGGCACAGAACAAACAACCGAAGTGTTTAGTGACAAAGCAAAAGAAAGAAGTATGATAGGACCATGTCTTGTCACCAGACAGCTAGCAAGAACATGGTATTCCCCTGGGAACTCCCATCCTTCAGGCTAAAGGCAGGAATTGGAGATGTTATCTCCTGCTAGAAACTCATGAAAATTCCCCTAACACATAAGTATTCTTCCATGATTTTTTGCTACTTGGCCCTACCCAGATTTCTTCAAATCAACTTCAGAGGATCAAAAGAAGCTTCAGCTTTGCCTAGCTTGCTCATCAGTGGCCAGACCAATCAGGATTTCAGAACTTAAACAGATAGATCACTTATCCTTCCGTTGTTCTTTTAAACTTTGATTACTTTCAGCCAGAGGCATTATTATTATTATTATTATTATTATTATTATTATTATTATTATTATTATTATTATTATTATTATTATTATTATTATTATTATTATTATTATTATTATATCCACCCCCTTCGGCATGGATTTAAAGGGAGAATCTGAGGTCCCCAGTTTAAACATTGAAAGTAGTGCTGTTTCAGGGTTGAGGGATAATCCTCCCCAAAACAGCATCACTTTCAATGTTGTTTAAACTGGGGACCCCAGATTCTCCCTTTGAGGTGGATTTAAAAGGAGAATCTGGGCTCCCTAGTTTAAACACCATTGAAAATAATGCTGTTTGGGGGTGGATTCCAGCATCACTTGTTTAAACTAGGGAGCCCAGATTCTCCTTTTAAATCCACTTTAAAGGGAGAATCTGGGGTTCCCAGTTTAAATAACATTGAAAGTGATGCTGTTTCCCCCAATTGGAGGGACTGGATACAACACCATAAAATGTTTTCATAGCAGTAATAAAACATTTTGAAAGCATTTTGAAAATGTTTTCAAAAAATATTTCTGCTGTGTTCAGATTTGTGAGTTGGGGCATGTTCTATAATAGTGTTCTATGGACTCCCAAAGGGGGTGCCAATTGGCCATGCTGGCGGGGGCTGATGGGAATTGCAGTCCATGAACATCTGGAGTGCCATAGGTTTGCCACCATGGTTCTATAATGTGATGGTGACTGAAACAACCTGGTGGAAAAAATCTTTGTTTGGTCACGGTGGGGGAGGGTGGATGCCCATGGGAGGGCATCAAACTCAGGTTTTGCCCAGGGTTCCAGTTTGCCTAGGTACGCCACTGCTTTCAGCCCACTACTGAAGTGACATAACCTCATGCCTCTATTCCTCCACTATATACCTTCTACAACTACAACCACTCGGTCTCCTGATTCTGCATTTGTGTTCTCTCTTAGCTTCAGTTTTGAGTCCTTGCAATATCTGCCATAAGGGGGTTTATGGCAGAGTTTCTCTGTAAGTGGACAGCTCATTGTGGAGGCCACAGTCTTAGATTTGGACCTTCTGCAGTTCAGAAATTCACAGAAAATTTAAACTCTTTTCAAGTCACCTCAAGTCACGCTTTACAAAACTTTCTCTTGTTGTCTCTGTTCTATCCTTTACCCTTTCAGCTTCCTGGCCAAATATTTACAGAAGGGTTTGTGTATATCTTAGGCTCGGCCAATCCATTAAGTCAGCCTTCCTGCCAGAGTGCGTGACACAGACTTGGCTTGTTTTGCAAACAGTGTTCCTTAGGAGTGACCAGTGAGCTTGACAGTTGCAAAGGCATCAGAAGAAAATGTTCTCTTTCAAACACTATTTAGGACAAAAATGATCAAATTACTTTGATGACAGGAGGAATGGATGAATCAAGGAACACTGAATTGTGGAAGCCATTCTATGGTTGTAATGACAGTGAGGTACCATCTTGCTGGATGACCAAAATAAAAATGAAGAGATGCTGCTCTTAAGGCTCACCTTATGCATGTCCTCTTTGCCTTTTTACATCCAGAAAATGAAGACATGAGTAACACATAAAATAGTGATCACTGCAAGTTATTCATGCTCATTGTGATCTCTCCTTTGCCACCTTCATTGCACATGTACTGACCAACAAATCAACAATGCTGGTTTAGCCAGTATTATTTTCCCCTCACCCCCATTCAAGCTTTATGCAGGCTATAGGCTAAAAAAATTAAAACAGTGTACGTACATGTATTCATATGTAAGTCCATTTTTTGGGCTTACTCAAAATCTGCAAATCTGTATCCCTCCATTCAGGGGGAAAGTATTAGTAACGTTACTGGCACCAACCAATAAGTGCTGCCCAAGGCTGGCTTTTTTCCATTCAGACTGAACTACTCTAAAAAGCAGCCTAATTATTTTCTCCAGATCTGACCTCAGCAGCAAAAAAATAAAATAAAAATTTTGCACTTCACACAGCCAGAGCTTCCAAATTATCCCAATATTACCTGCAAATATAGCATCTTTTTAAAAGTGTGAACAAAAATGAGGAAAAAACACTGTTCCAATTACTAGACTGAAAAATCCTGAATTCTATCATTTAAAAATTGCTAAATGAATTCTGTTGTTCACATCATGCAAGGTCTTTTTCTAATGATCTGAGAAACGTTAAGAAAGCTAAAGGAGACTCCCCCCAATCAGTAGTAAATTATACATTACTTTGCTCAGTGGGACCTAAGATTCCAAAATTGCAATTCTCTGGGACCCACAGGCAGTATAGAGACAAAATGATTTTTTTATGCTAGTACATTCACAGCGATTGTCATTACAATGAGTGGAAGTCAGCATTCAGGCCAATCATGTGTTTCCTTGTTGGCATAACAGCATTATAAAACTCCACACTTTGTAAGCCTGTGGAGTGAGAGCAAAAGGCAAGGGATCACTCTCTGGGGTCACATTCCAATGCACAAGGCACTAATTTGTTCAGACACATGCTAACATCAGACACATTAATGCACGGGACATATTCTTTGCTAGTGATGCAACAGCACATGTATGTATCTGCAATCACTGAGTAGACTCTGGTTTGAAAAAAACATGCTCTTAAGTGTTTTTCCATTCAATACAAAGTCTTCAGCAAGTACTTCATATCAAACGTGTGGAACATTCTCTTCTGGTCATGCAGATAACCAGATTTGTGTTTCTCTTCTATATCAGCCATTCCTAAACAGGAACCTTCATGGCCGTCAGTTTGCTTTCAGGCCCAATTCAAGGTGTTGACGTTGTACAAAACCCTAAACAACTTTAGCTCTGCCTACCTGAAGGAGTGCCTGTGCTTGTATGTACCTGCCAGGCCACTGAGGTCAAAGGGGAAGGCAATCCAGGTGGTACCTCCTCCCTCTAAGGTGCAGGGGCGCATGAGAGAGCTTTTCCTGTGATTGCACCCAGGCTCTGGAATAGTCTCTCCTCAAAGATTTGCTATGCACTTATCCTTTATGGGTTTAGGTGCATGATGAAGACTTTCCTCTTCACCCAGGCATTTGGTTAGCTTTCCTGGAAACCCCCTCTACAGTTGCTGGCCTGGGAGATGGGGTTATTTTAATGTGATTTATATTTATTTATGATGATGTTTTTATTGCAGTTTTTTATTGTTTTTAACTTAAGTGCCTAGAGATGATGGCATGAGGCGGTGTATAAATATTATAAATAAATAAATAATTGCTATTCCTACTGTACTAATCTATATAATTCAATTTCTCAGTCTGCCAACAGAAGGCATGAGGTGTCCAGGTGCACTGTGCAAAAGATGCCTCAGTCTAAGACATACCCCAAATAGATAGAAACTTACTTCAAGTAAGCATGTGAAATTCTCACCCATCTTCCTCTCAAGCTTATTTTCCCACTAACAATCAACAGCCCTTTCTGTCTTTTCTCCTTCAATAAGGTTGTCATCCCTTCTCAATTGACCTTCTGCTCCCTTCTCCTGAGTAGGTTGGAATGTTCACAAAAAACTTTGATATTGCAATGGTCCAGTCAATGGCGGGAGACTTACTGACAACAGGAAAACAGTCTGTGCATGTATATGTTAGAAGGCTTGAATGCTGTGCATTATTGATTTCTACCTTACAATCTCCACCTCAGCGGCAAATTCCTCAGATTTTGCCACAATATCTATTTCTTGCCTACCATAATAGATCCTTTCCTGGTTGCCCTGGCAACTAGCATTTTCATAAGTTCCTACTAAACAGCCATCTATTTATCTCCCCCTCTCACATTTTTATTCCTTCCTTACTCTGATGGCATATACAAACTCATCCATTCTATGCTCACAACAGCCTTATAAGTTAGGTTGAGCTAAAAGATAGACTGGCCCACACTCAACTAATCAGTTTAATCGTTGAATGCGGATGTAAACCACTGTAAAACATTGCCTTGGCTGCTTCATTCCGCTATGAATTATTCTTTTTCTCATATTCAATCACAATTTACCTTTGTGAAATGAGGAATTATATTCATTCCCTAAACTAACTCTTCCCATAATGGTTTTATTTTTGTCTAAAGGGATACAGTCAAACCTTATTGTTTACAATTAAAAAATCCATATTCTTCATTTTTTCAAAATGTTTAGTACTCTGTTTTACTTCTATGAGTCAACTGACAGCAGATATTGGCTATTTGCCTATCAGGTTTTCTTAAATGGACTTCTTCATCCTACAGGGAGAAATGGACAGTATTTCTAAGTTTATATCTCATTCAATTGTTTATTGGAATCTTCTGCAACTCATGCACTGTATCCTCCCTCCTTCGCTATTTTCATCTGCAAGCTGCAGAGACATGTAGCATTAACAAGTTAAATATCCACAATGGGCGAAATTCAGGCCAAGTAATGATGCCCTTGACCAACCTATACCTTCTGAACAATCTCAAACCAACCCCATGAACTCTAAATATTATCAGATGCCTATCTATGAAATTATCTGTACATATTTGGAGATGTTAAAGATGGATAAATGTTCCTTAAAAGTTAGAATTCATGCTCGGACACTTCAGATCACATTATATCAGCCTTGGGCTCTTTTAGAAGTTATTTTCTCTTGTTCTTAGGGGTTTCCATCTCTCCTTCAGAAGTCCACAACAGTAGCCTTCTTCAATCTGGACTCTATAACAGGCATAACATCATGAGATTTTGGAGAACTGTTAAGATACAGCCCTTCTGGTTTTGGTATTGTACCTCCCTTGCACCTCACCTTTTTGTCTGTTCAGTATCACTTACCCGGGTGCATAGGAGGCTTTGAGCTCTGATTTGATTGGAGGGCCAATACTAGTCAGGCAGGGACCTCCAAGGTATCCCTTGGGTACCACCATGCCATTGTTGTTATTGCAGTTGAGGTGAGCACCGTAGCTGGGTCCACAAGGGTTGGAAAAAGGTGGACCATGTCGGATTGGAACTTGGCTGCTTGAAGTGCCATGATGGAGGCCATGCCGGATCGGGAGTTGGGTACTTGGGGGGCCATGATGGAGGACACCACTGGACACAACGTTGGTCACATGGCTAGCACTGGAGACAGATGCAATGGCAGAGTTGGAAGCCTGGACATGAGGGTAGCCAGCTGAGGAAGGGATTTCAGGAAGGGAGTCCAAGTCAGAGCTGTGGGGTAGAAGTTGAACTTCCTGAATAATATATTATATATTGCATTTTTTCATCTACATATTTAATGCACCATGCAGTCTATATCAATAAATGCTCCTGACCTACATGGCACAACAATATTCTACTGAAAAAAGGTAACAGTAGTCCCCTGTGCAAGCACTGGGTCATTACTGACCCATGGGGTGATGTCACATTGCAGTGTTCACAGGGTGGTTTGACATTGGCTTCCCAACCATATACACTACATCCCTTTAAAGCTGGGTGGATGGCTAGAAGCCTGAGCCAACTTTGATGTGGCTAACTGAAACCAACTTCTGTCAGGATCAAACTCAGGTCGCGAGCAGAGCTTTCACTGCAGTTTACCACTCTGTGCCACAGGGATCTCTACATCCACTAAAAGGATCAGAAAAAAGGGATGGTTTCCATCTAGACTCAAATGAAAGAGAGAAGTCTGCAACTAATATATTTGAGTTATAATTAATTGAATAAAAGTCATCACTGCAACAAAGAGCTTGAAAGATGGAGGGGATTGTATGTCAGCAATACTTTCAAAACATCAGCACAGAAACTGCTGTGGTATTCATGTCATCTTGAGAGCAAAGAAAAATACTTTGCAAGTGTTGGATATTCTGGGAACCTCACTCCAAAGACTCATCCAACTTATCCCTGGTTCACAAGATGTAGTCAACTGGCTCTAAGATGTCCTGCATTCTTAAGTTCTGCCAAATGTAGAAAAGATGAGTTTCACAACCAGCACACTGTAGTCCTGATATGAAAACTCTTTAGGGATTCTCTCTTGCATGGCAATATGTATCTGTTGTGGATGAGAGATGGAGGGTGGGCAAGAGATGCTGTGACAGATATGGTAATAGAAGGGCACACTGGAATCTCTGAGAATGGGAGAATGTGGGAAAGGTGCTCTTTTGCAGATAGAGAGCATTCCTGCAAATGACAGAGAAAACATGCTAGCCCTCTGATGTGTGAACACCTTTTGATTGGAAGGTCCATGCTTGAGCTCCAGGATCTGGAACCAGATTGGCTAAGGCCCTGCGGGTCCATGAATGGAGGGGTCTGAAAAGGAGAGTAGTTCTTTTGTTTGGGGGTTCATTGGTGGAGCTGTTAGTTGATCCTTCCGGGACTGACTCATGAGCAAAGAAGGATGACAGAGGGGAATGATGGTAAAGATGTTTGTAGATGCACAGGGATGGGGGAGGGGGACAAAGCTAACAAAGAACAGATATAGTATGAATTTCAAGTACCTAGTTAGTAACTTTTATTTTGTTTATCTTGCTTAGTGCATTTACATCCATCTTGCAACACCCTGAGTTTCTATTTTGTAGAAAGTTGATTAATTAAGAGAGTCTGCACATTTCCTTATCCACCTGCACAGTCTACTTGCTATACTAAAGTAATAATCCCCTGTGTCATTAGCCTCAGCTCACAAGAGAGGGGCTGAGTTTTGCCTGGGGTGGTGGCAGCGAGAAAGAGAAGGAGGGCAAGGCAGTGGATGATCTTCCCCACATGGTGGCAATGTTCTTTGATGCCTCCAACTTAGGAAGTCACCCATTCCTTTTCTTCTTATTCTTGTTTTTCATCAAGTTCAGTCTAGTGATATCATTCCATTAGACAAGACATCACTTTGGGTGATGAACAGCCAGGAGACTGAGTGCAGACCCACAAAGTCAAAACCTTCTTCAGTGGACCTGCTACCAAATAAGGAAGGATGTAAATAAAGACTTCAGAAAAGTGGATGTGATAGGGTCACAAAACTGAGTAGAATTCTGCAGAAAAGGATGAAGGAAGTATGTTCTACAGAAGTACTCAATCATGTCACCATAAAAGAACCCCTCAGGCATCCTAAAAGCAGCAGGCAACACCATGCCACCTCTGATGATTATTAAAAGTACATAGAAATGAAGCTACTTACATATCTGGTGAATCCTCCTTGCCAATGTATTCTTCCAGGATGCTGGTGTCAATGTTTGATGGTTCAAGAGCACCATTAATATCATGACCTGAAATAAAAATAGGGTGTACAAGGAAAAAAATTAGGGGGAAAAGCAAGAAAAGAATGTTCAAACAAGATGCTGCTGCTCCATCAGGCCCAGATGGAGCTCTGATGATGGAAATTCCCCATAACAAACTTTTTTTTTGTTTCAGCCAAGTCACTGAATTGGCTTTGCTACTGAATAGCTGAAGGGGAAATGAGATTCAGATCTGAAGAATGAAATATTGTTCTGGAACCATCAGCTGGAGGCCAGGGGATGGACACTAGAAGGGTAGGGACCAGGGAAACTGGATGAGGAATACATTGACTAACAATGGCTCAGCAGTGGCTAAGGGATTTGAGTCTAATAACAGGAATAGCGATCCAGAACAGGCATAACATCCATGATCACTGTATTAAAATAATACTTTAAGAATTGTCCTTATGTGTTTGAACTCATATCAGCTCCTATTGCAACAGTAATGATAACATATGCAGAGTATCAAACATACAGTATGAACCACTTAAATAAATCTACTATGAAATCCCAAAAATATGCCTAGCAAGATTCAAATAAAAACAGGACTAGCAATGGCATGCTGTGACTCTTGCCATTCTGAATTGCCACTAGCTGACTCCTGGAAAGATTTACAAACCATTAGGACGATTTAACTGCCATTACTAAGGATACTGTCCTGGTCCAGATACTGAAACATGTGGTTTCTCTGACAGAACAGCATTTCCATTTGAAGCAGAGGGAATGCAATTTTCCCCTCCTATTAAATAATAAAGTTGACTCTAGGGTACATGAGATGGATTTTATTTTATTTCTTTTCTATCCTTTCTTTTTTGGTTTGGTTTGGACTATTCCAGCCCATCTCAGATTAATATGTAACATCAAATGATCAGAGATATGGTTGTACTGGACTGCAAGTCTCAGACCCGCACATGCAGAATAATACATTTTCAGTCCAATTTCACAATTGTTTGCAAGTGGATTTTGCTATTCTGCACAGCTGCAAAGTGCATTGAAAATAGATTGAAAGTGCATTATTCTGCATGTGCGGAAGGGGCCTCAGAGTGTCTGAGGGGTATCACTGATGAGTTTACTGCTTTTTCCATGGCTATAGGAAACAGTGCCTAACAGAACACTGTATTTTGAGAACAGTGATCAAAGCTGCAGTTAGAGAGAAATTCATGAATAGCTGGACCTGAGATTACTGAGTCCCAGATTAGGACTACAAGTACACTTTAAATATCTGACCAAAATGTGTCTGTTTCCATCATGGAAAGCTAACAAATGACAGTCATTAAGTGTCTCTTTCTCCTGGTCACCACACAATTTATTATCCTGCTTGCCTACTGTCTTCTGAGGCAAATGATTCCCTAACCTGCCTTTTTGGTGACTAAATTCTGTCTGAAGGGAAAACAGCTCTCCCCGCCCCTGTTCCAATTTACTCTGTCCAGATTCCATGGACCTTGGTTGTCTGTCACCAGGTTAGTGAACATTCAGACCAGATTTAAATGAGATTGATAGTTTTCAGGAAGGAACAGGACTTTGACCTGTTCATCACATAGCTCGCTGCCCCCCTTGTTGTTCGTGGGTGTCAGCAGACATTCAGGAAGAGCATGGGATACAAAGGGGGTACAAAGGGGCTTTATGGCAGGAAAGGGAGATCAGTGGAACCTGATATTTCCCTGCTTGTCAGAGGTTGTACAAGAAGGAGAAAGTGGTAGTCCTGTTTTGCAAAGTCTGTGGAAGGTTGGATAGCCGTATTATCTTCCTAGCTTTAGCAAAATTCATTGCATTGACTACAAGAAAGGATTTGTTGACACAGTCTGGGACCCTGAATATGGATTGCTTTCGAGTAGTGATGCACATAACTGACTTAAGAAAAGGCTTAAAGTTCTATCATAAAAGGGTTGGATGCTACCATTTCATCTCTTAGGTCTTGGGTTTCAGAATAGACTTTTTTTCACAATTTTTTTTCTTATAATGAGTTTTTAGAAAGATATCAGCTCTTTTCCTCTATCCAACACCTACTTCACATCTCCTCCTGTTCACAGGATATCTGGACTTTCCTTATCATTTCCACTTAAAGTTCATCCTTCTTCTCCTCTTGACTAGAAAATGCATTTAGTTTGTTGATACAAAGGTTGCTTGAGAGCCTGAAAGACCTCTAGGGTTGATGCAGTCAATCCAAAGCACCAAAAGCATCAAGAAAAGGGGGAGGAGTTCAAATAATAAAGACAACCTTTTCCTGGATGGCTCAGTCATATTAAATTAAAAGGATATGTCACTTGCTAACTAGATCAGCATACACACAAAGTCAAAAGAGTTTCCCATTCCCCACTTAGCATTCTGGGTAAAGGTTAGTCAACCACCCTCAAAAAAAGATGGAGCTAGGAGCATTCCAACCTATCATAACACTATCCTTTAAAAAACACTATCCTTTAAAAAACCCTTTCAGGCAAACTGGCAGAAATAAATCCAGCAAAGAATTTTGTCAAATCGTGGGATGGGAAAGACAATGGAAAATGGATTGATTTTCCCCCCCTTCATTACATAAATGGGGAAAGTCAGGTTAAAGACGCAGCCTCACTATAAAGAGCGGCTGAGATTTACCTTGGCCACTGTTGTTGCCCGGCGGTGGGGCAGGGAGAAGGGCAGGCTCAGTGCCAGCATCCAGTCCAGCATGGGGCTGGGCTGCTCAACAGCTGGCATGAACAAGTGATGTGCCTGGAGGAGGCAGGGCCGTGACTTTATATGGGTAGGCCAGGCCATCTCTTGCCTAGACATTTTATTTCGCCTCCCGACACTGTATTGGAATGACAGCATTCACTTGTCGAAATGGGGTATGGACCTTTGGCTGCATAGCATTAGATCTGCTTTGTGTGATTGGTGGTTGACTTAGGAAGCTTTGGCGGGAGCGAAATGACTTCGCTCTTTGTGAGTTGCATATGGGGACTGATCTGTTCAGAGGAGAAGGAGCCTGCAGGAAGGAAGAGGAGTTAATGCAAAGTTAATCTTTGCATAGACTAGGCATAAAACTCCAGGCAATACATTTTCTTGTTGAAAGGATCAGAACTCCTGATTGCTTACATTTGAATCCATTCTCCTGCCATTGCAGTACCTATTTGGTTGGGGCCTCCATAAGAGGCCTGTGGGTTGGAGCAAGCCTGTGAACCACATGCCCAGGCAGGGGCTATGGGTGGCTCACGCCCAGTGGTGGGATTCAAATAACTTAACAACCGGTTCCGGCGGTGGGATTCAAATAATTCAGCAACTTATTGTTTACAAGCAAAATTTTAACAACCGGTTCTGCCGAAGCGGTGCAAACCTGCTGAATCCTACCACTGCTCATGCCCCCTTGTAGCAAGGGGAGTTCATCCAGAGGCCAGCACCCAGATGGCATCCACTATCTTGCTGCTCTGCGTGTTGGTGTTTTCCCCCATGCACTGGGCTGGGGAAGTTATCACTGGGGGACAGCAGATGTGCTGCCCAATGGTCACTGGGGAATAGCAGATATGCTGCCCAGTGCCAGATCTGTCCCCTATGCTGCGCCTCTGCTTCCTTTTGCTAGCACACCAATAAAACGGCTGTAGCCAAATTTTACTCACACAATGGGGTTTTCTGTGTCTCCTTCTGCACCCTCAGACCGCTTCCTCTCCTCCTCGGGTGGCAATACTTACCCTTTGGTTGCCACACCAGAATGAAACCATTTACTATAGTTGCACAGTTCATTGCCTAGTGATTGTTACTAAAAAAAAAAAGTTAATCTTTGCATAAACTAGGCATAAAGCTCCGGGCAATACATTGTCTTGTTTAATGAATCAGAACTCCTGATTGCTTACATTTGAATCCATTCTCCTGCCATTGAAAGTTTATATGTCTCCCTTCTAAAGAATCAGTGCCCTTTAAAGAGGGAGGGCTGTTTTTGCCAGCATACACAATTTTGCACTTGCCATAAATTTCAGCCACGGGCTTATTACCTTCCTTTCCAGTGGTGGGATTCAGCAGGTTCACACCACTTCGGCGGAACCGGTTGTTAAAATGGTGTTTATAAACAAAAAGTTGTTAAATTATTTGAATCCCACCGCCGGAACTGGTTGTTAAATTATTTGAATGCCCCCACTGCTCCTTTCCCATGTTTTATCATATGACCCTGCAACATTTCACACAAGTTTTTCTTTAATGTAACTTATTCTTCCATATTTACAGCACACTGCTAAATATGTATATGTCCCAGCACAGATTCTTGCAGTACTAGTGAAGATTACCTCTCTCCATTGGAACAGACAGCATGGTGTAGTGGTCAGAGTATTGGATGAGGATGTGGATTTGCCATAGAAGCTTGGTTGCTGGCAGAGCTTGGGCTAGTCATCCACTTTTAGCCTAACCTACCTCACAGGACTCTTGTGAGGATATAATGAAGGAGAGGAGAACTATGTAAGTCACTTTGGGTCCCTAATGAGGAAAAAGGCAGAATATAAATAAAGTAAATATTTTTGGGGGTGTTGTGTGGTTTCCGGGCTGTATGGCCGTGTTCTAGTAGCATTTTCTCCTGACATTTCACCTGCATCTGTGGCTGGCATCTCCAGAGAATCTGATGGTAGTAAAGGAAATGGAATATATACACCTGTGGAATATCCATGGTTTTTTCTCCCACCCTGGACATTCCACAAATATATATACTCCCCTTGCTTTTACTACCATCAGATCCTCTGGAGATGCCAGCCACAGATGCAGGTGAAACATCAGGAGAAAATGCTACTAGAACACGGCCATACAGCCCGGAAACCACACAACACCTGAGTGATTCCGGCTGTGAAAGCCTTCAACAATACATTAAATATTTTTTGTACTTTAGCCAATATGCTAGGAAAACTTAATTTTCAAAGAATTTTCTATAGATAAATTAATCAAAAGGCATTTTGTAGTTTTCAGAGAGATGATTTTGCCTTGTGGATTCCTCTGTAGCATAGGAGGGAAATCAACATGTTGTAAGTTATTCCTTGCTTACACTAGGGGAGGAGGAGGGATTTTACTAGACTGCCCCTCCTTGCTTTGGCCTGAATACAGCTTGCTGCAAAGTTTATTGCTCAGGATGGTCCTCCAGTTCTAAGCAGTGAGGCTGAAATGGACACTCTATCAAAATTTGAAGCCATTCCTCCAACTCAAGTGAACCTTATACTGGTAGAAGATCTTTTTAGCTTGGAAGAAGGCTTCAAACTTTGGTTAGCACAGTGGCCAGATCCAGTTCAGTGGCTTTTGCAACAGGCAAGAGGCGTACCAGGGGGAAATGACACCCAGGGCAACACCTGCTACAGGTGCCCCCACCCCCAAGCCCCACTTACTTTTGTGGGCTGGGAGCCTGCGAGGCAGGCACAGCCTCCAATAGAGGTGCGGGGCCGGCCTCCCTGAAGGCTGGCTTCTGCCCTCCCCAGGCCTACTCAGAGGGCAAGAGGGCATTTTCCAGTCCCTCAGCATTCTCCCTCTCCTCTCAATTTTTATTACTTCATGAGTTTCCTTTTTCTTTTTTTTTTGCCATTTTTAAATCATTGGATCAGTGAAGTTCAACCCCATTCTCCACAGTGAGGGAGAAGCCACCCACTATTGCTTGCCGGTTTCAAGGAGGCACCTTTTCCCTCATATTATTTTGGGGCTTGCATTTGCATAGCTACACAGATGCATTGGTATGGCTGTGGGGGTTTATTGCTGCATGCCTACGTAGCTAAGCATGTGTGGCAGGAAACTTTTTTTAAAGTTGCATCTCTGTATGAAGGTGCAAAAGCAACCCGAATAGTTTCTGTGGCCTCCAATCACTGTCTGCATGGAGTGATGGGAATGGGAAAACAGAAAAACGGGTTCCTTTATCAAAACTGAAACCTGTTATACACTTGCTGTGTGAAAGGGGTCACAGTAACTTTTTACATAGTAGTCTCTCTAGAACCAGCTTCCTTTGTACTTACATATTTTTTCTCCTTAATCCTTTTATAGTTTAGCTCTTCTAAACTTGTTCCACTAAATAAAATCTTTCAATTTCTTGTTTCAACTTTACACTCCTCTGGTGTCATTTCTTTATTTAGTTCATGACAAAAGGAAAAGTTATTTTAATTTTCTTTTGGAGATACTGCCCTGCCTAAGAAACAAGTGCCCTGGAAGAATAGCTAAAGACTATTTGGACAGCTTCTTAGAAAATATGTATGTGGGAAAACTGAAAGAGAAATATGAACTCTTATTATTTTCTCCAAATTACTGAAATTTCTGTTCTGACAATTAAAAAATTGCTCATCCAGAGCTGTTTGGTCAGTTGCAGATTCTGTAGGGGAAAACATTCCCTCAGAGCACAGGCAGTTAGCAGAAGCTTATGTGTGAGAGAGGCTCTCTCTCTCTCTCTCCCTCTCCCCCTCCCTCCCTCCCTCCCTCTCTCTCCCTCTCTCTCTCTCTCTCTCAGGAGACTAGAAAGTACCTATTATAAGGGGTTCGTAGGCAACCACAACAATATTTGCCAGCCTTCAAACTTTGGTTTCTGTCAGCAAAAGGTAGGTGGGAGACTTAAGGCTCTTTCCAGGGCTGTTCTGGCCCCCAAGTCCTCCCCCAGATCTCATTCTCCTGGAGGAATGACACATTACCATCAGACCAAGCAGTGACCACATGGCAACTCACTACTATGCAACAGCAGCTACTGCATGTCTTGGCTGAATTACTCCATACCATGCAATTTGCATGAATCATCCAGGTCCCACAGTGGCTATTGGAGTACATGCATCACTTAGCCAGGCTTGGCAATAGCCACCATGCTTCTCATCTATTGACTTGCTGCCACATAATTTTGCAACCCAAACTGACTTTTCCTAAGAGATGCTGTCAGGGGGAGGGAAGGATGGAAAGCTGAGAGCCAGTATAAAGCAATGGTTAAAATGTTGTTCTTGAATCTGAGAGACACGTTCCAGCATGAAAGCTTGGTCTGTGAACTTGCGCCAGTCATTCTCTCTCTGTGAGGATAAAATTGTGGGGATATGTTGGTGGTTTGTGGAAGGAAGGAAGGAAGGAAGGAAGGGAGGGAGGGAGGGAGGGAGGGAGGGAGGGAGGGAGGGAGGGAGGAAGGAAGGAAGGAAGGAAGGAAGGAAGGAAGGAAGGAAGGAAGGAAGGAAGGAAGGAAGGAAGGAAGGAAGGAAGGAAGGAAGGAAGGAAGGAAAGGGGCTGCCACAAAGAAGTACAGAGGAAACAGTGTGGGGAAAAAGATTCAGGGGAAATGAAGTGTACCCTACAAATAGAAGTAACATGACTGACATCTGAGTGCAGTCTTGCCTATTGGGATATTTTAAACAATAAATGTTAATTTGTGTATAAAGTATTCATTACATTACCCTGAAATGCCTAACATTTTTCAGTATGATCTGAATAATAAAAGTTTGAAACAACAACACATTTTTCTGCCTATCACCTAAGTCAGAATACACATACACACCAGACAAGAAAGGACAAAAAATTGCCATTTATTAAAAACAGAAAGTATGAAAGCCTGAATCATTTTGTTAAATTTGGTTTGTAATACTTTGGGGGGATATGCAAAAGCTCATTATTTGGTATCAATGATTTATCTGAGAAAAAAATTATGTGTGTGCCAATAAGGATACAAATCTTATCGAGGACTAAGAAAGAAAAAAAATATTTTGATTTGGGTTTATTGTACATATTCTGAAGTATTTCACTTTCGGCTGCCAGGAAATTGTATAGATCAAAGGAAATGATCCTGATGTTGGACCCTGCTTCCCTCAAGCTTTTTGTCAAGATAGGGCCAAATAATTAATCATTAAAGGATGGGGACGCTATGGTAGCAGATCCTATGGAGGACAAAACCCTGATGGCCCCTGAGATGGCTGATCTTTTGACTCCCCAGGGTCTGTTAGGAAAATTGCAGCCAGCTGGGGCTACCAGACCAGAAGCCCAGGAGCCACCACCAGAACCTGGGATTGCTGAGGAAACCATGAAGAAGTGTAGCCTGTTGCCAAGCATGGCACAGTTGCTTCCAGGATCCCATGAGTACAGAAGACAAAAAGCCTGGGAAGAAACATAGCACAGATAGTAGAATGTATGACTAGGTGCCCAAGGCCTCTCTGCTGATCATGAGGTATATGGGGACTTAGATCCACCATAAGGATTTCAAGATGCTGGACAAGTCCAGTTATGAGTACATGCAGACTTCAGGCCAATGCTACCCTGTTTCCCCAAAAATAAGACATCCCCGGAAAATAAGACACAGTAGAGGTTTTGCTGACGTGCTAAATATAAAGCATCCCCCAAAAGTAAGACGTAGCAAAGTTTTTATTTGGAAGCATGCCCAACGAACAGAACACCAGAGCAGGCAGCCGTGGAGCGGAAAAATAAGACATCCCCTGAAAATAAGATATAGCACATCTTTGGGAGCAAAAATTAATATAAGACACTGTCATATTTTCGGGGAAACACGGTATTGCAGCAAGCACTCACTCCTACAAATAGCCTCAGTTCTGCTCTAGCTGTTATGTGAACAACAGCTCTGGTAGTGCTTGCTATCCCTGTCCAGGGTCCCTGGAGGTAAATAGGACACTTTTTGTTTCTGAAACTGTGGAAGATCTAAGGAGAAGGAAGAGGCAGTAAAGGCAGAATGTAAGGCATGACTTCCTCACAGAGCCTGAGAGTGAGTGATACCACTGATACCAGAGAGACCACTGAGTGAGTGGGTGGAGTGTTAGGAGGAGTTAGAGCTTCAGTCAAGATTTGAAAGAGATAAATTCTGAAATCCAGAGAGAGTAGAAGTGTTTAGTATCTGTGAAAGACCTGTGGTTTTGGTGAGAAGAGAGTACTGAGAAAGAGTGGCAGTACTCTAGCAAGGAAGGGAATTTATTTCTAGGGAGAGAAGAATTCCCAGCCCAGTTCTTAGAGAAAAGCTAATTCATCTTCTGGACAGAGTGGGTAGAACTGAAGGAATTGACTTTGAAAGTATTTGGGTCAGAGTGGGACCATTCTCTTGACAGAAGGGGAAATCACACTGGGTGTGGAAGAGGATTTTCCATCTTTAGTTCATCAGCAGAATATACTTAAAATGCTGTGAAGTGGTCCTAAGATTTGAGAAACCTGAAGGGAAAAGCAAGTTGTGAAATATTTAATTTCATATCATTAATAGGCACCAGAGGTACCTCATGAACCTTTGGATCATATCTGGGATATACCGTATATACTCGCATATGTCGAATTTTTCAGCACATTTTTTGTGCTAAAAAAGCCCCCTTCGACTTATACGTGAGTAAGGTATATTTTAAAAAATATTTTAGGATTTTTATTTTGTCGGCAGTCAGGGGGCACAGTTTTTAGGCTAGTGGCACCTAAATTTCAGGTGACACTCCTGATGATACCAGCCAGGTTTGGTGAAGTTTGGTTCAGGGGGTCAAAAGTTATGGACCCCCAAAGGGTGTGCCCCATCCCCCATTGTTTCCAATGAGAGCTAATAGTAGATGGGGCTACATTTTAAGGGTCCATAACTTTGGACCCCTTGAACCAAAGTTCACTAAACCTGGCTGGTATCATCAGGATAATCTCTTGCTAATACCAGCCAGGTTTGGTGATCTTTGGTACAGGGGATCCAAAGTTATGGATCCCCAAAGTGGGTGCTCCCATCCCCCATGGTTTCCAATAGAAGCTAATAGTAGATGGAGCTACCCTTTTGAGGGTCCATAACTTTGGACCCCCTGAACCAAACTTCACCAAACCTGGCTGGTATCATCAGGAGGATCTCCTAAAGATACTCTGAAATGTTGGTACTGCTAACATAAACATTTGTCTCCTGACAGGCACCCTCAAATTTTCCCCAGATTCTCCCTTTAAATCACCCCCCCACGCCTTCTGAGTGGATTTAAAGGGAGAACCAGGGCTTACAGAGCTAGTGTACTGTTTTTCTTTGAAATAAATATTCAAAAACATTTAACCCACTGACGCCTCAATTAATGTAATTTTATTGGTATCTATTTTTATTTTTGAAATTTACCAGTAGCTGCTGCATTTCCCACCCTCGACTTATACACGAGTCAATACGTTTTCCCAGTTTTTTGTGGTAAAATTAGGTGCCTCGACTTATATGCGGGTCGACTTATACATGAGTATATATGGGTAATTTGTAAAACATTTTGAAAGTCTATCGTACTTTAAAAGCGTTAAGAACTGCATGACAAACTGACATCTTTTCAAAAAGCTAATTACCCTCTGTGCGGAACATCGAAAACATCTTAATATATGAAAATAAAAACTGCTTCTTTCCTTGGACATTTTCCCTGCTAACCTAACCCCCAGATGTTTTCACAAAATTATACCATCTATTTGTTAAAACATTAAAAGAGCTTTTTGCATGGTTATCTGAGGTAAAACAGAGACAGAGTGAAGGGGTACATGTGGATCACCTCACTTCCCTAAGCTGGTTCAATTAAACATTTATTTTAAAGAGGAACAAAGGGGGACAACTGAAGAGAACCCCACAAAAGGTTGTATAGATACAAAGAAAAGCTGACCAGGAATGAAGAAAAGATGATACTAGGAGAGTTAGGGAACATTAATTACCTTTGTGTATCGGGAGGTTGGATCTCTTGAACCCCCACCATCACAGAGACATCATGGTAATTTCATAGTACAACCATTCTGCCTACGATGGCATGTCATCTGTGACCTGGCCAACAAATCTTGAAGATCACCTTCAAGAAAACTCAACAAAGTCCCAAGCAAAAGTGAGATAAGCAAGCAATCAGCTGGACAGCTTAGAAGTTAACAGCAGAACAGGTAACCAAGTCCAAAAAAGCAGGCGGGGAGGGATACCATGTCCTGTAAATCTGTTGCCTAGTGAAGGGAGGAAGGTACTGCTCATTAATTGCTAAAATAAATGAAGGAGTTTTTCTCAGCTCCAGGCTAGAGGCACTTGAGCTAACTACAGTAGGGCAAGTAACATGCCAATCCCAGAGGAGCAACATGATCTGTACTGCTACAAGGCTTCATCTCTCATCTCTCATGACCTTTATGATGAATAAGACAACAGGCCCAATTTTGCGTTATACCAAATGAGCCACCACAGTCACGCTGGAGATTTCTTCTCCAAGTCCATTCATTTGCTTTTCTCAAACCTTTTTGTATGTCTATCTATTCTCCAAAAGGAAAAAAAAATCTCTGGAATGTCTGCAGCTGAGCACGAGCGCTTAAGAGCATCTCGTTGCCTGAACCTTCTATTCAGTAAGGCCTATTACCAAAAGCCAGCTTAGGTGATTAATTAAAAGCTAATGCCTCTCTTTGGAGTCACGAGCTCCTAACAACATTAAACAATGCCCCTTTGCCCCTTTCCCTTTCTAGCTAGAGATTAGGAGGGAGCAAGAAGCTCCAGAAGAAAAGAACACCCACAAAATTCCACTAGGAAGAGAGCAGCTCCAAGAAAACAGGCCCTGTACAGAGAATGTGTTCAGTCCCTGCCCTTCTTCCCTAACTTCACCAGAGTCTTGGTATAAAACATCCAAAATGGAATAGACAAAATTAGTAAATATTTTTCAGACCAAATAAAGCATTAGTGGAGTTCCCGCATCTAAGATCGGCAATGTCCACAATGTTCTTGGGTCCCAAGTAGAAGCTGTGACCAGTACTGCTTTCTTCTGCTTTAGTTTTGGTACTCAAACAGCATCTCTTCTGAGGGAATTCACCATCATCAACCAAAACTTTGGAAATTTCATAAAATGATTACCATAATGAACTTTATGTAGGGTTGCTTTTTAAGACTGTTTCAAAGCTACAGCTAATGTGAAATATCATCCACTATACAGGATGGTGTTGGACAGAGACAGTTTGCTATGATACTACATGCTGCACCCATGTTAGCATCTTCACCCTTGAGTTGCTGGGGGAGGGGATGACTTAATCTTCACAGAATACTCGCTCTCACTAGGGCCTTTTCAGAATTGGCATCAAAATTTTAGCATTTCTAGGCCATTTCACTTCTGAATTACTGTTGTAGCTGCGTTTTGTTTTCCATGGGCTTTTGTTGTTACATTGATCTTCTCCTGCACCTCTATGTTAATTCCCGTTAGCACACTTCAATGAATTATTTTCCAAAATAAAATAAGTCACAAGGATGAAACTGGACTAAATAACTCAGAAGTCATGGAAATAGTTTTTTTAAAAAAGAGGGTAGCCATGCTGGTCAGCAGTTGAAGCATTATATTTTAATCCAGAAGAACCTAATAGAAACCAGGGAAAGTTTGGGGATATAAGCTTTTGACTCTTGAAAGTTTATACCCGGAAATCTTCTTAGTCTCTAAGGTTCTATTGGACTTGAAACTAGCTATCTCTCCTTTTTTAAAAAAAATATCTCTGAACAATTCCACTGGAGTCAACTGAGAGTTACTCTGGATTCACTCCACCAGTGGTCTTCAAACAACTACCCTAGGGAAACCTTACCCCATGTTGATTTGTCTGCTGAAGAACCCTTGAGAGTTGTATGGGATTCTGGGAGTATCTACTGTGTTCTCTGTTTCTGTGGGACTTATATCAGGTTGCTGAAAACATCATTACTGCTCCGCATGAACAGAGAAAGTTCCCTGGGAAGTATTCAACAGTAGTGTACTGTTGCGGAAAAATGGTAGTAGCTGCAGAAGTTTGTCTGTTAGATTTTCTTTTCAACCTAGAAGCCAGGAATACAAGCTGACAGCCAGTGCAGCGCCACAGTATTTGATTCATCAAAATAGCCAGGAGTGTTAGCATGAGGGACTGCCACAACTCTGTGTAGTCACTCTCTTTTACAGTCATTTCCAACAGCCTTTTACCACAGGCGCATTTTGCCTTAAGTGTAAACAAACCTTTTCAGAACTACCTTTTACTTTCTCATCTTCTTATCACCAGAAACCTTTCCCCAAACGTTCTCCACACACATACTCCTTGAACCCAAATCACTTTTAGTTTCTTATACTTATTTTTATTTATTTATTATTTGTTATGCCTGTGTTTTAGCCTCACAACACACAACAACCCTTTGAGGAAAGTCATGATGAAATATTGCAACTTGCCTCTAAGACCACCTACTGAGCTTCATTCCCAAATGATGACATGAACCTGAGTTCCACTCATATAAATCCAATATTCCACCCCTTCCACTAGAGCAGTGGTTCTCAACCTGTCGGCTGGGATACTGCCTGGTTTTGAGGGTCGGACGACCCTTTCTCAGGGGTCGCCTAAGACTCTCTGCATCAGTGTTCTTCATCTGTAAAATGGATAAATGTTAGGGTTGGGGGTCACCACAACATGAGGAACTGTATTAAAGGGTCGCAGCATTAGGAAGGTTGAGAACCACTGCACTAGAGTACCCTCAGATTACTTCGTTACTAAATTGCAGGAGAGTGTGGGGGAAATGGTGGAGGTAAAGATTTGGAGAGGAAAACAAGGACATTAATTCAGGCACCAATCAAACAAAAGGAAAGAGAGCTGGGAGAGTTAAGTCTTTTGTACATGTGAGAATGTCAGGAATTTGACTGTTTGGACTGGCTTTCTCTGCCAGACCTAAACCTCTAGACTTGGCCAGTGTCCAAAAGAAGTTTCCAGTACTACTTTGACTTTCTTGGGTGTTCACAATTCTATAATTTATCTGCCAACCTCAAATACACTGAAAACCACCTATCGCCATTTCCTGGGGCCTCTTGTCAGTAAAAATAACACATAATTCCCTTACCTCCCAACCCTCCTTTTACTCCATAATTGTTATCACTACTCAGGATACTGCCTGGTTTTCATATATCTGTATCTAGGATCTTAGGACAGAAGAGACCCAGAAGCCCTTTAAGAATCCCTAAAGACACATCTTTCAATTTAAGGGTGACTGAGACTTGGAGGTACAATGGATGATGTTTGCTTTGACCTTTAGGAACACTGTGTGGCTTTGGATTTCCACTCATTTGAGGGTTGCATAAATGCTATAAAAACAGAAGTGGTTATTTGCTTTTTCGTGTGGCAAAGTGACCAAACATAGGCTTACTTAATGTTGGGCAAATTTTGTTAGCCCTTGCTGAAATTTAAAAAAAACAGCAACACAAAAGCTTCCTACCATTACAATTTCATTTTGTGTCTTCGTTCCCAAATCTCATCTTAAGAATCCTGGAATATTCTGCCGCGTTAAAGGGTGAGGGGCATTTTATGTAGAAGTAGGATTGTTTTGGTTTTAGGCGCTTTAAAAAAAAGTTAAAGGCATCTTGGTGCTGCAAGCCTTTGTATTTACAAGGTTTTGAGATTAGAAAGAGAATTTACATTGAGTGATAGGCTGATAGGTTTATGGCATTTCTATTTATAAAAATACCTCCCTCCCTTGTACAGTTGCTCCACTGCCCATCTCCTAATCACCCATAATCCTTCCTGGGTCACAAGGTGGGGGAGAGCAGAGCAACTGACAGACAGAGCTGCATCCTTCCATACCTTAATGAGAACCAGATGTGAGAACCTGGGGAAGATGACAAGGTCAGCCATTTTAATGGGCTGGTGAATTTTAGCAGGATGGGGGGTGGGGATCAGAGAAAGCAGAGTCTCCAGACACAAGAATACGTGGTGTTTGGCCTGCATATGGTCTTCCACAGGATAGGTCAGCTTGAAAGATTAGGGTGGGTAGAAATTCTGTTCTCTTCTAAGTTTCACTAAAATAAAATTACATGGCTGTATTTTAAAATGTATAACTATAAAGTTCATTACATATGCTAAAAGGATACAGGATGTGGGAAATTATTTGAATCACATATACCCAAGTATCTGTCAAAATTGAGCACTAAGACTGTAGTCAGTGTCCCAGTGCATGATTCCATTTCCTAATCTTTTGCCGATCAGAAGTAGGAAATTTGGAATGACTACCTCAAATGACTACTTCCCATTTTGCACACATGCTTTGATTTTAGATAACAGAACAACTCTTTATGTAGTCTTAAAAAACCTCATCCTGAAGCAAGTTTCAAGTAACAAGACAATCTTCACATGACATTAAGTAAAAATACGTTGGGGGGGGGGGGATGGTAGATTTAAGCACTGTTTAAATATTTGACAGTGGCATAATCAACCTACACAGCACAACTTATGGGAAGACAAATGACTTACAGTGCACTCCTAAACAGACTTTACCATTTTAAGCTTACTGAATTCAGTGCACTTAGAAGGGTATAACTCTGCTTAGGATTGCACTGTCAGCTTGTATTACAGTTAAACAGTCCTGTGCCTTTACGAGTATCACATGGAATTGGTACTGAGGCATAATATCATAATAGTTCAAGAACTCTACACTCATGGTTTTCTTAGAAATTATGTGCCTTGAGTTGCTACTGGCAAGAATATAACAATGAGCACCATAACTTATTCCCAGCTACCAGAGCAGAGTGCTTTCTACTCACTGTAATGTATTCCCACAGAGCTGTGCATTGCAAGTTTCTTGACTTTGGAATGGTCTCCATTCATTTGGGCATGCTATTTAGCATGTCTTATTCAGCCAGTATGTGAACTTCCAGGCATTCCTTTGGTCCCAGTGGCATCACCAAAGCTAGAACTAGAAAGGAGAGCTGGTCATTCAAAAGATTGTCTTTTGCGATTGTCAGTGGGTTTCAATGAATATGCACAATGGGTTGTGAAATCAGTGCACTGGGCTGCAGCATCGGCACATTCCCTTGGACTCACTGTGATCCTCTCCCCCCTTCGGCTTTCAGCCATGTTTATACTTTCTTGTCTACTGATTGGCTCATTCTTCAGCCATGAGTTTGAAGAATCTACACAAGAGATTCCTAGCCAAACACTGTGCAGAGAACACCGTGCAGAGAAGAGCAGGGGAAACAGGCCATTATCCTCCATCCTCTTGTTTTGCACCTGGAATCCACGTTGCAATCCTATATTCCTGCATGTGCATATGCTGGGGAAATACTCACGCTTTCAGATTTTACTGCAAGCTATAGCCTCTTCTTCCAAATGTATCTCCATGCTGCTCTCTCAAAGCAGAGAAAGCAAATTGAAATTCAGGAACAGAAGCAGAACCCAACCCCACTTTCAGCACAGGCGCTTTATTCTGACGGGAACTCACAGGCAACTTGACCGGCTTGACGCGTTGCTAGATTCAAGCCCCATGACTGTGGGCAGTGCCCCCAAACCCTCAGCCCAGCCCCAGTTCCAGCCCAGCTATGCAGCTCAACATTCCTCACTAATTATACTCTTTATTACCTGGCTGTAAAATTAACCAGCCACTCTCAGGAGGAGAGGCAAGTCCTGTAACCTGAGAGGGCAGCACCATCCCCACTGCGCCTCTTTTCCCAGCCCCCTTCAAATACCTCGCAGACCACCCAGAGCAAAACTCCTGCAGTCCAGATCAGACACCAACTATTTAAACACAAAAGGAATAAGAACAGTTTTGCTAATCAAGAAGCCACCACTTAATTGGCACAAGTGTATATTATCCCCACTAAAACCACCATCAATCAATCACAATCCAGAGGAGCAACACAACCGAGCACCAACTATGTCCACTGTGCTATAAGAAAACCACCCCAAATCAACAGCTGTGGGTACATCACATTACTGCTTCCGAAACTCAGGATTTTCTACAGCTCCTTCTGCACATGCAGAATTATGCACTTTCAATCCATTTTCATTGCACTTTGCAGTTGGATTTTAAAATAGCAAAATCCACTTGCAAATGATTGTAAATTGGATTGAAAGTACTTTATTCTGCATATGCAGTAGGGACCTACGTCTGACTTGGGAAATTGCTAGGGGAGGAATGTACCCCACCACCACCACTACCCCCTTCTCTTTCACACACACGCTGTGCTTTTGTGTGTTTCAATTGACCTAAGCCATATAATGATTCATTATATTTCTAATCCTCCCCATCCCCTACTTCACAATATATCAATACTTGCAATAATTCTGCAAGATTCACAAATTTGTTTTTTTACTTCCCTTGGATTCTCCTCATGCCCTTACTATCCTCATATATTCAGCTCAATACCAAATCAAGTAGGAATACAATGAGCTTAGTGCTCCTCCATGCATTCCATTTAAAGAGTCAAAGTAAAAATGCTGTTCCCAGGGAGCTGTTTGCATGGGGGGCGCAGCTGCTGCGAAGCCGCTGTTTTCCTCATTTGGGAGGCGAGGTTTACGGAAAACGGCGGCTTCCATCCGCTGCCGTGCGAACGGCAGTGGCTTGAAGGCACCATCCCTCCCCCCTGTGACCGGTCACCCTACTGTCTTTGCGGCCATTCGGCGCATCGCTGAGGCCTGGGGACACACCCCCCTGCCCTGCGACGCCGGAGCGGTCGCACAGGGCAGGGGGGGACGTGTCCCCAGGCCTCAGCGACACGCCGGACGGCCGCAGAGATGGTAGGGCAACCGGGTGCCGGCGCTCCGCGGCGCCGTCTTCCCTGTAGTTTCTGGGACCATTCGTGCGAACGGTCCCAGGGGGGTTGGGTCGGCGTCATGTACGACGACCCAACCCCCATCGTGGCCGGGTGGAAACGGCCCTAGTTTCATAGATGACATGAAAGTTAGAGCCACATAAAGCTAAAAAATGTCTTTTGAAATCAGTTTTCAGCTATTTCAGAATGCCAAAAAAAAAGAAACACAACTCCAACCCACCATTCTCTCTCTCTCTCTCTCTCTCTCTCTCTCTCTCTCTCACACACACACACACACACACACACACACACACACACCAATTTCTTTTAGATGAACCTCCTAGCAGTTCCATATTTTAATCCTGAAAACAAAGCATTGTGGTCTGACATTAGATCCTATGACACTCAACATGAGAGGAAGGCCATGAGACACTCTAAGATTAAAGAAGAGGTAAGCAGATTCTGTATGGTTCATTACATATTTACTACAGGTTGGTGCTCCTGACAACCCAAGAAGGCCTCAAAGGGATTTCCCGCATTTGTCATTTTTAAACAGGACACCAGGCAGAGAGACATGAAGTCTACAAAATCACAAATATAAAGTGGTGTCATCTATTGATTTCTTCTATAATGATGTCTAGTTATACCTCTAGTGTCCAAACAGTCACAAAACACTAGCTCCAAACTCCAAGATTTATCACAAAATTTGTCAACATGTAATCAATTTTCACATTACATTTTCAGGTATCTACCTAAGGTATTTTAAGTGTGCACTTAAAAGTTCAAATCGTTATTTCATCAAACATATATTTTAAAATTCAGGCATCCACAGATATGCATGTCAGGGTGCCACAATTGGCTTCCACTCTTTGTTGGGCATGTTCCTACTGACAAACCTAATGGAATGTGTGGCGAGATCCATCCTTATCACCTGGGCTGATTTATGGAGATTTTTCCTAATCTAATAAAATATTAATACACAGCAAGATGCTCTCCCATTATGTTATCCAAATTATTCTGTACCCTTTTAGTTGGGGGAATTGACTGAAAACAGACCAGCTATGCAAAGGGCAGGTAAGGAATCTCCACCAATTTATACAGAGGTCACTCCCCAAAGAAATCCCCTCAACACCAGGGCTGAAAGGAGAAGAGTTACAATTTTATTAAGGGATTTAAAAACAATAAAAACACACCATCTGGCAAACACACAGAGAGAGAATTTTAAGGATTCTAGGAAAAGGTTAAATCTGAGGGATAAATCAGTATATTGGGAGGATGATATTTATCACACCAGAAGTAATAAAGACCCAGGAGAGCAAGAAAAGTGGCCAGCGCTTCCCACAGATACAAGGAGGGCATCCAAGTGCAATTTTAGGGGGGTCTAGTTATTAGAAAATTGAGCCGCTGGCTATAAGAGGGGAAATCTTCCTGGAACAAAGCAAAGTTCCATTCCCAGGCATAGACAATGTGGTGGAAAATGGCTTGATCGAATGAAGACCTGGAAACACCCAGCTCTTGACGAGTTCTGGGTTATCCTGATTTAATTCCAAGTCTTGCTGAGTTTGGACTGTGAAATAAAAGTGGGACATTGATGACCCTTAAGAGTCGACCGGAGGTTTAAGATTAAGTTAACAGTTGGGAGAAAAGGGCACCAGTTTGCTGAAGAAATTAGAGTGTGAGCATTTGCAAGTTCCTCGTGCAGCTGGAGCCAGGCGCATGATCTCAAGGTTGGACTATTGAGAACTTGATTGAAGTAGTTGTGCCCTCAGCAGAGGCAATGACTGAAGATAGGCATACTTAATTTGGGGAGGAAAGAGTGATGCCATGAGTCAGGCAGACCCTCTTGATACCAAAGCCCTTGAATTAAGATTGGCGTCCATCTTATCTTTGCTATGCTCTATGAGCCTGGGCAGTCTATGCTATCAAGATTTTGACTGGTAGGGCACTCAGAGACGCCCCCCCCCCCCCAATCTGACTATGGTTTGCCTGGGTATCAATTAAGAAATATAAAGTGAAAGTGTTTCTAGAAAGCAAATCTTAGGGGAAAAGCAGAGTGGTCTCAAACAGCTTGAAAACTGAAGCATTGTGTGTGGGACTTCTCCATTATACTTTTGGGGACTTGAGTACAGTTGTTCCCACTCTGATTTAACAGGAAGTTTCCTATTCGTTTGCAAATAACAATGACTTTCTTGCATCTGTTGCCTAACAAACAATAATTCCTAACATGATTGTTGAATTAGGTGAAATTCTGCTTCTCTGCACATGGCCTGACCTCTCCAATGTATCAGTCTTGGAATAACAAGTAACCCCATAATAGGGTTATGAAGTAACACACATCAGGAGGTTTCAAACAAGTACTGCTAACAATAGACAAACACCATGCATAAGTTTCTTTAGTCGTTTTCTGAATACCTTCTCTAGGCACCTCTTATATCAACATCTTCCTCCTGGCCTCTCCCTTTGGTCCCTGCCTTTCTGCCCTGCCCCCAGCTTCTCTTCTGTCCAGGCCAGCTGTGAATATTGGCTTGGATGAAGCCATTGTCTTCTGGACATTGGGACAGAGGAGGAGGGGAAGGTGTGAGCAGTAACACAGTAGAGCATTTGTATGCTCCTCAGTACTCCCCCCCTCTGCCACAGCAGTCAATGGTCTACTTGTCAATTCATGCACTAAGATGGAGGAAATTACAGCACATACAAACATCAGCATTTGGCAATTGTGAAGGTGCCTGCCCAGAGAAACACATCAGCTCATTTATAATCTCATTTCATTTTTAGGCCTTCACTGTTAATACCACAGCCTCTTTCATTCTGTCCTATAAGAGACGGGGAAAGCTGAGAGCTTTATTTAAAAATGACTGTCCTCAGTTTACATCATACACCTGGGATGAGTCCTGAGGAACCCTAAAAATTCCTTCTTCATCTGATGCATGCCTTACCAGTCCCAAGCCAGGGACACCCTTTTGCTTTACATAAGGCAATAATCTGAACTCTAAAAGAGAAAAGTCGCACAGGGGTAACTGGGCAATGTTTGCTGCTTCTGTCAACAAATTGTTGTCACTGAAAAGTTGATCACAATATATTTTAGTAGATTCATGAAAATGTACAAGGAATGCTCTCTGGGAACCTGGTAAATAAACAGCCTGTATGGGATGCCTGACTCATGGAGAATGGCAGAAAAAGCAGTCAGGAAAGTGCAAAGTTGAACTGGCTCAGTCTGTCACATGGAGTTTTTTCTTTTGTGGTGCAGGTGGGGAGGGGAGAGAAAGTAGGGGAGGCAATCTGAACCAAAACTCTTTGGCCTTATCAGTTGGCTTGTTGGCCTGACTTGGCCATTCACATTGGCAGATTCTCTGCTCCCAATTTCTGCTCCCCTGCACTCTGGCTCTTGACACAATGGACTGACCTTGCAGCCTACCATAGCTTTCCAGTGACTAAAGTTTGCATCTGTACCTCCTTCTGCTCCTTGTAACTTTCTAATCTACAGACATAAGTTGTCTAGCAGAGTTCCGATCCTAGAAGAACTTTCCAGAAGATAATGCCCAATATATTCATACTAATTTACTGCAACAAATGTCTGTATCTGTTATCGCATCACTGTTGAAACTGTACTGGGATCATCTGTCTCTCCTCAAACAGATTTGCTTGTATCGTGTTAATGAATGCCTGAAAAAAGTACACCAAGACACTTTCGGTATGCTGCAATTCAGCAGCATGTTGAATCTTCTAGTTCAGCTCCGGGGTGGCTATTTATGTAGGTTGTCTGACTAAGAACAACAGCAGATGAATGGAAGCCCCGTGCATTATATCAGCAACTATGCTGCACCAATTCAAACTGTAGGTGATGTGAGTGTGTGTGTAAAGCGTCATCAGGTCGCCACCGACCTATGGCAAACTCATAGGGTTTTCAAGGCAATAGACTAACAGATGCAGTTAACATTGCCTTCATCTACACAACAACCCTGACATTCTTTGGCAGTCTCCTATCCAATTATTAACCAGGGATGACCCTACTTGGCTTCTGAGATCTGACAAGATCAGACTAGCTTGGGCCATCCAGGTCAGGGGAGAGATGTAAATATTCACCCATGTTTAATACAAAACAAAAATCTCGTCATCCACATAAATTTAGCATATTGGAGAAAAGGCTTTCAACTACTAGTTTTGTTCATGTAGGAGCTACTCTGTAGGGGGGGGGGGGCACAGTCAAATATTCCACCCCCTACCATCAGTCTGAAATGACAAAACCCAACACAACAAATACAGCTCAAGGTGCTTCACTTTCATTTGAAACCAATTTCTGTTAAATCTGTTGCGAGTAAGCCAACTGTCATGCTACATTCCATTTAAACACACTTTACAGCTGCTAAACCAACAGATGGATTTGAGTGCCAATTAAAATCAAAACAAATAAACTTGTATAGTTTTTGAAATCGTTGGAATATAGGAGAAGCAACCAGTACAGCTGTAACAAAGAGCTGAGTTACAATACTGTAATAGGAGAAAGGAAAATAAATGTATAAGTAGAATGAGTCATTAGACAACACATTTGAAATAATTAAGTAGTTCTCTCCATGGTCAGTGTATGACCCCTGACTGTAACATCAGTCACTGTAGCCACACAATGTTTCAAATTTTATCCAATTCATAAGTGATAATTCTACTCTTCTTAATTACCACTGAAAGCAACAGAACAGAACTGGACACAGAGATCTTATCCTACCAATATACGTAGAAGTATTAGCTAGGTCAGACTATGAAATGTATGGAAATCAGTTTGTGAAAGGAACTTCAACAAAGATCTATTACGTTTCTGGCCAAAACTAGACTACAAAAAAGGATTTCATATTCCTAGTATTTGTAAAGTGTTATCCATGTCATATTTCACTGAAGTTTAATCACTTCCTCTCCTAAGGGGGAAGGCGGGTTATAAATTTAATATAATAATAATAATTAATATAATAATAATGAAACAGATGAAGATCTATGTATTGTTTAAGGCTTTCACGGACCGATTCAACTGGTTGTGGTGGGTTTTCCGGGCTGTTACACACTGTGTCCAGGCTTCTCTCTGTGATACACCTCTGAAGATGCCAGCCACAGATGCAGGCAAAACGTTAGGAACAAGATCTACCAGACCACGGCCACACAGCCCAGAAAACCCACCACAACCAGATGAAGATTTAGTTTATTTTTTAAAATTGCCACATTGTGAAAACCCATATTTTTTTAGCTACCAGCCACCTCCCTTGATCCCTGATAGACTACATACTCAAGAAATTCTGCCCACTCTTGAACCTGGACGGTTGAACTAGTTAACGTGGATAGTTTTTGCCCCATGATGGTGGAACCACAAAGTAGGCATAAATAAATCAGCTGATCCTTTATCTCATTTTTTTTAAAGGAAACAAGCTTCTTACGGCTGAAGAGGAATTTGGGGAATTATTTCCTTATCTTCCTTTCTGCTCATGGCTACTACTAAATTAGCATCTGCTACAGAACTGATAAACTTTCCTTCTGCATCCCACTTCCAAGTTAACTAAGGATTTAAACAGGCTCAACCCTAACACTATCCATTGCTCTTTCTGTTACTTTTTCTCCTTAGAGGATGAACTGTGCATTATCATGTATTTGCAACCCGTTAGATATAATATTAAAGAAGCTCTGTTGAGGGCCTCTTTGATTTTACTTGCTGAAGGAAGGTGACTTGGAGAACAATCCTGAGAAAGACATAAGTCCCATTTGAGACAATGATTCTTACTCTCAGGAAATTGTATAGAAATCTTAGTATAGAAACTGTAGTCTAGTATAGATCTTATAAAGGCTTCATGAAAATATGGTTTATATAAACAAACTGTTATTGAAAAATACAAAGCTTACACAAAGATTGCAAAGACATTCATAACAAGCAATGCAATTCCATAAAACAAAAAAGAGTTATATAATAAATACAACAGCATTTTATTAAAGTCTAAAAGGATTTATGACCAGTCATTGATATTTAACTACAGACTCAAAATGTAACAGTATTTAAAGCCGCAGAAGGCCATTGCTTTCACATCCTGCATGTGAGCTCCCAAAGGCACCTGGTGGGCCACTGCAAGTAGCAGAGAGCTGGACTAGATGGACTCTGGTCTGATCCAGCTGGCTTGTTCTTATGTTCTTATGTTCTTAATCAAAGAAATGTGTTTATAAAGGTATAACTTTACTTCTGTTATTAAGGACCAAGAGGTATAATTTTTAACAACTAATACTCAATGCAGATGAATGGAAGTCCCTACAAGAAACAAGGTGGATAAAAATCAATGATTTTTTTTAAAAAATCAAGAAATAAAAAGATGTTTTTCTTTCAATCTGATTTTTTAAAGATTTAAAATGGATTTTTTATTTAAATGCTATTTGAGAAAAAATCAATTTAAAAATAGTTTAAATAGTTTTCTGTTTAAGATATATTATAGTCCAAAGGCTGTTCATCATGAAATATGTATTTATTTATTTCGTGTATATTCATTTCCCACCCGTCATCCAAGTCCCAGGGTAGGGTACAATCATAAAAGCATCATAAAAACACAAACTTGTGAAAACCATCCTAAAATCAGCTTAATAAACTGCCCAAATCCCCCACTCTAGCCCTTAACCTCAGGATTAGCTTTTAACTACCATATGTAGCATGAAATTGCATATTTATGTTATGTTTACATTTTTGGGTAAACAAATTCCATTAACCCTTTCATAAGAGATTTCTGTAAGATTATTTTAGGCAGTTTTTCCATGTACAAGGTACTTGGTTTTGTAGTTCTCAATCTCATGAGTCTCCCAGAACTTTTTAAAAATACAAAACATATGGACAGCTGCGAGTTTTACACCTTTGCATCAGAACGTTTCAGGATCCAACACCAGTTTCAGAGATGACTGTCTCCTCCTCATCCAAAACAACTATTGGTGCAATGGTTTGAGTTGCACATATTTCATTTGGAAAACTGACATTTTCATCTTTTTCCTACTTGACAACCCCTAAATTTATAACCCTGTCTTTCAACTCCCTCTTACTGATATTAATATTGGCATTTATATCCTGAGTGTACACTTCAGAAGTTCACAAATTCTTGACATACAGCTCAAAAATCCATCTAACTGAGGGGCTTGGAAGAAGTATGTTTACATTAAAATTATGGGAATTTTTAAACTTGATCCCCCCCCCCCCCCGATGAATGGAAATCACAGCCACTGAAGCTGAGAGCAGGCTACAACGATGAGCGCTAAATTACTAACATAGTGCCACCAACAGAGTGTAAGTTCTACAAAGCCCAGAATCATTTCATGACATAAACCTCCACCAATACATACTAATCTAACACCAGCTGTTCACTTATGAATCAACAACATTACATTTGTGGCTTACAAGGACCTAATGTGTCCTTCCTGATGAACATTTACTATGTATTTTTAAAAAGTTCTGGGGGACTCATGAGATTGCTCACTAATTTGTGCCTTCACAATAGATCTTAGAGACACAGGATTGCACTAATATCATTTGGAGGGTTGATCTATTGGAGCAGTAAATGTAGCTACAATTTTTGTTTACATTGATAATCGCCTTGTGGATGTTTGGCAGGTGATTCTTTTAGATAATGGGGACCTTCCAGACTGCACTTTTTTCAAAGTCTGATTTTGCTGCTTCACAGGAACCTCTCAAACATAAGGTTAGTCAGTGTTCTCATCTCCAGCCCTGTTCTCAGTCCAGAGCTCTTCTGAAGGCTCACTGAGCTGAGATAAATATATTAGCACTGAAGAAACCAGTGCTTTATTCACACTTAGATGTGATGTACCTTTCACACATCACAAAATGAGAACTGGGAACTCACTCAATAGCTAAATGATAATTCAGTGAAAAGGCTTAAAGCTGTAGACTCAAAAGTCTAAAGTTCACAGGGTAAAGCTCCAATTGCTATGTTACCCAGAAGATGCCAATAAGGAAATCAGCAGAGATGAGAGATGGTATAGTGACATTTTCTAAATCTATTATATTCTTCCCTTGCCTAAGAAGTAACATTTGGGGAGTTAGTGGATGACAACACTGCTGTCCATGGTACTGGAGTTGTCACTAATTCTAACATCACTTACTAAGGAACGAGACTTTCTTAGCTTTTTTATTATTTTCTTAATCGTCATCATCTAATCCCATGAATGGGGACACTGTGGTAAAGAGCCATTACCTCTGTTAAGATTTGAAAGGGGCAGTGGGATTGAGACTGGAGGAGTGGCACTGAAACAGCCTTTCTAGTTGGCAAACGTTATAGCAATGAGACATGGGAAGAGGGCTGATAAGTGAACAAAAGGTTAGAATTTTTAAAAATTGCAAGGTGGTAATATTTTGATGTCAATTTGTAAGCATCATCTATACTCCACAGATATTTAGCTCCAATCTAGCATTATGACCCATTCTGTTTAGAAAGGTAACTGTTCCTACTCATGGCAAAATTGAGGAACTACTCTGGCATGGGTGCATGGGAGTGAGGTTAGCAGATCTGGGCAAAGACAACAGGGCCTACAATCCCTGCCTTGACAGAAATTCAGGCATGCAGTCCAACCTACCTCACGAGCACTATGTAGTTACCTACTCCCTAGCTTGCTAGATAAACGCAAAATCAACCCAAGATATAATGGGACTGTTCATCTACTGTAGTGAGCATTTCAATGACACTCTCTTTCCGTGCTCCGGACTCCACATGGCATAACTGCTGAAAAGACTGACCAGAACTGGGGTAGGAGTTGCCAAACCAATAATGAAGAAAGGACAAAGAAGAGTCGAGTGGCAACAGAATTGCTAATTTTCTTTGCTTCTTATTCTCCCAGTTTTTAAGGAAAATTAGCTATTAGTTAAAGGGTCCACCAATGTGATCACTGAATGACCATATAGTGACAAGAAATTTAATTTTGACATCCAGAACACTACAATATACCTAGGTACAGCAATAACATTTTAACATTTCTAGTAACACAGGAAGACAGGATATATGTTCAATAGTATTGTTTCACCTTAGTAACCACAACTGAATGGGGACCTCCCTCCCTACCCACACAAAGGGGACTGATGTTTCTTCCTTCTGGTGTTTCTTCCTTCCAACTGGTGTAGCTGTCTACGTACAGCCTTAGTCAGAAGCAGACATAAATTGATCAGCCACTAGAAGGAAAAACAGAATTCTGGTTTTAGTCTCACTACTCCAATCACCACATCCTGGGTCTTTCCAAACAGCATATCTGTGCAAATGTCAATAATTTACTCTAATTGTGCACAGCCTCAGCTGTTGCAATTAGGGCCAACGAAGCTCTATCAGCTTCACTGATTGCCTTAAGATGGTGACATTGAATGCAGTAACACCCACAAAGAACATCACTCTGAATTTGATAAAGTTTTAATTAACAGAATATCCAACATTGCTAAGCATTATTGAGAGCAACTTGATACATAAATTATGACACACATGTGATGTCAACCAACTTTGATGAATCTCAGGTTTTAACTTAAAGGGTCCAGATGTTATTCCAGCGTAAGTGGAATAGGGATTTCTCTATTTTTGGTCACCACTGATTTATATATCATATTTACCCATTTGCAGAGTGAACCCAAATGAAAATTTAAAAGACAACTTGAATGTAACAATTCAAACTCTCATGGTTTATTAATTTGCCTGGAGTAGAGTTCAGCCTTTTTGCTGATACAAAACACCCATAACAGAGATTTTTAAAAAATTATTCTAATATAAAGGTATATTTTAAAATTTATTCTAATTTTACAATTACTCTAATTTACAATGTCTATGATCCTACCATAATTCCAATTAGTATACAGGGTATAGCTTTCTCAAATACAAAACATGGAGAAATCATCTAAGGGTGGGGGAAAGAGGCAAAATTTTCTTTGAATGTGTCAATAAATTTTACAGGGACAACACTGACAGATTTTAAAACTGATTATTGCTTCTGATGTTTCCAGCATGGATATCGGGAAACCAAGCATTTCTCTGACTTAGTGCAGACATAATGTTTTCAAACCTCTTAACCACATTTAAAAATCCCAGAGTAGCCTACAGATTCACAGATTTTCTCCAACTCCCTTGTGAAAATCCCCCTTAGTATTAACCATGTATAAGAGCTATATGGATGAATGAATATTTGCACCAACACTAATGCTAACTATGGTTAGCTTTCAGGGTGTGGATGTAGCTTATAAATCCCACTTAAAGGTAATCACTTTTTGCTATAACTTTACTGCCAATATACTAGTAGATCTACTTTTTAAAAATTAAAAATAATTTATAGCTCATCATCTGGATTATCTGTGTAGGCACCTTAACATTTTAACTGGTAATAAAAGGTACTGGGAATTTAACAAAAAGGGATTAGGAAGAATTCATCCAGGTTAATGGCCACATTTAGATACAAAATTGTTTTTGCTTATATTAATTGCTTTTGCTTAACTTCTTTTGATTAATCCATTCCTGAAAGTCTTTTTCGGGATTCTTTAAGTAATCAAGCCTTTCCAACTGTTTATTTTTAAAAAGGCATACAACATTAACTAATTAATTAATTAACTGCTCCTTAAACTGGCCTTAAAATAATTCCATGTAATCGAGTATTTTATTTCAGGAGTCCAGTGGTTTTTTTTTTACAAGAGTTTCCTTTTCAAGCAGCAAATTCATCAGTCTTCAATTTATTTTATTTACAGAATTGCCGGACTGACATTGCAGAAACCAGTTAGTCAGTTCATGTTCTGGAGAATATGGGCCCTGATGGATCAGATCAAGAATATATGTTTCCAGGGTATGAAAGCAACATCTCTACTGACAGACTTATTCCTCCATGAATTGGTCTGCTCTTCAAATAAAGCCGTGACCACATTTTATAGTCATACCATGGCTACAGAACTCCCTCCCCAGTCAAACTGGCCGGCTGCCTACTTTTAAGCACTAGGTAAAATTCCTACTTTTTGTGTGCCTTTGCTCATATATAAATTAAGATCCATCCCCTCTTTTAGCTATTAATGGTGTTACCGGTATATTTGTTACAATTGAACACATTGTTTTAGGGTGGCTGTTGATTTCTAGATTCAAGACAAGCAAAAAGAAAGCACTACCGGTAATACTTATCCATAGACTGGGTCCCTGTTGAATGAACTGATTCAACTGGACCAATCTGACTGCTGTCAGGGAGAAAAATCTCTCTCTATACCTGCGCATTTAACTGCCCCGGGAGATTCAGAAGTATCGTCCCTTTTATTAACCCTTGAAATTAAGCACATCAGCATTTACCTCCTACCCAGGACTACAGACCTAGGAGAGACAATATGCACAGTTCATCATTTGGTTGCACTCATAGTAGGACTTTTCAGTAGTAAGATCTGCATAATGAGGCAATCCAGCCGATGGAAATGTTTAACACTTGTCACGTACAGTCACCTCAGAAGAACAAGGAAGCAAAACACACAGTCATTTAGCACTTGTTATTTTACTGCTGCAGACTCACAGACTCCAAGTTCCACACTCTTGCCATTTTAAGCCATGGCAATGTCTCAGACAAAGTTCAACCAGATAAGCAGCCAACAGGAGGAATCATGTTACACTCTGCTTAGGAGTGAATATCCGTCCTCACGGATGCACACTTCCTCATTCTTCTGGGCTTAAAACAGAAGCAGCTCTGAATAAGCCAGGGCCTCCCCACTTTGGGAACACCCTCAATTCTATTTTAGAAGAATCAATTAGCATATGACTACTAATAACCCAAGGACTTATCTACAACTAGGGTTTTACTGCAGGTCAGTGTTCAATGGTAGCTAACAGAGCCAGCAACTAATTCACAAGCATTTATGAAACAAACATACACATACAAGATCTGGGAATCTGCATACCTGTCACTGTCACTTCTGCTTCTACAATTCAGGTTGCAGTACTACAAAGAATGGCTAACATTCACAACTAGTACACCATGCAAGGCGAGCGAAATCATTTATTAACAACTCTATATTTATCCATCGAGCGTGGATCCTTCTCTTAGACCTGTTGCCTTTCCTTACCCTTTTGACCCTTTTGGCCATTTTAATGTATTTATTTAAAATATTTATATCTTGCCTTCTCTCAATCAACAAGACTCAAAGTGATTTACCTTAATTTTGCAAACAAATAGAATTGCACTTCAGAAATACACAGCTATAAAAAGGAAAGGAAGCAAGCCAGAACTTTAACTCACAGGCTATCGAAGGTTCAACAAAAGAGCTCTGGGGTTTTGTGGTGTTTCCGGGCTGTATGGCCGTGTTCCAGTAGCATTTTCTCCTGAAGTTTTGCCTGCATCTGTGGCTGGCATCTTCAGAGGATCTTCAGATGCCAGCCACAGATGCAGGTGAAACATCAGGAGAAAATGCTACTGGAACACAGCCATACAGCCTGGAAACACCACAAAAGCCCAGTGATTCCGGCCATGAAAGCCTTCGACAATACAAAAGAGCCCTGCTTTTCAGAAGACCTGAAACTAGGGCAATGTCGAGGCCATCCTTGCATCCTCAGGAAGCCCCTTCCATACAGCATGTACAGCCATGGAGAAAAGCTGAGCCAGAGAGGTGACAGTTCTCACTGATGCAAGCGGAGGAACTACTACCAGTTTGGGGTCTAATGATATGAGCAGATTTGTGGGCACATATTGGCAGAGAAGGTTCTGTAGATAACTAACAGAAATGGACAAGAAACTCCTGTTCACCAGTGAATGGCTAGTGTCTTTTTTGGGATGAGAATGTGTACGATCAGAAATGTGTAGGACCACTTCTTCATTAGCAGAAGGCGGTCAGTTATAGAGATAATGTGATCCAAAGCAGCACAGGTTATAGCTGTAGCAAGCTGCTCTATGGAGGAGTCACAGATGCATAGCAAAAGAAAACCATTCTGACCGAGTCCAAGGGAGATGAGCAGGAAATGCAAGAACAGGTCTTATTTAAAGACAATTGCTGATGCGTCCTTGCCAATGGAAAGGAAGGAAATCAAGGATTAAATATAAGGACAACCAAGCCTACCCCAGTCACTTTGCAGTGCTATAAGAAATTAAAAAGTTCAGCCTAATCAAACTGACTAGGAACACCACTGTTCAAGAAAACAGGAATTTCAAGGTATGATTTGTAAGGGTGATATAAGGTTTGCCCAAAACAGCGAAGAGAATAGCAGTTGCAGTGAAAAGAGGATGAGGCCCAGTTCCTCTCCACCACCTGTTGTTATCCTCCAATGGCCTTCACTTCATTATCTAGCTTATTAATCTTGTCACAATGTTATCACCTCCAACGTTTTCTCTTCACAGAAAAGGTCCAGGAAAACAGGCTGCAGAGAAGCGTTTGGAAACTGGAATGTAAATTTGACAGGGGAGGGAGAGTAAAGAAATGACACTGTATAAAATCATCAGCAATAATCTATTAGTTCTGCATTAGGGTCTTGTTTGTGTCTCAGGTGAGCCACTCCTTTCCTCCCCTGTTCTCTGGCAGCACACATGCCAAGTTAATAATTCCTCAGGTTCATTTAGCTCATTGGGGTTCTTATCAGACAGAGCACAAAGTCCAAGGGCAAAGACATGGCCAATCAACATCATCTTTGAAGAGAAGCAAAGAATTACCCAGAATACCCTGCCAAGTACACAGGCCCAAGATGCAAAACGCACAAGTTAGCAGCATGCATTTCCAGTAGCATTCACTCTTGTTTAAAAAGGGGGAAAGGGTACCAAAGGATGCGATAGTTGTGTGTTTAGCTATGGGATCAATACACACTGGTAGCAGAAACTGGGATGACAACTTGTGCCTGGCCCAAGGTCTCCCAGTGAGCTTCACAGCAGAGTGAAGCTCTGAAACCAGGTTTCCCCAGTCCCAGCCCAGAACTCCAATCACTACATCATACTGGCTGTCAATATGTTCTTCCAGCATGCTGTAAAAACCTTGCTTATGGAGAAGAACTTAAAAGGTTTAAGCTCTTCTGTAGTACCATAAATCTATCATGATCAAATGATATTCCACAGAAGCTTACCAGGGTAACCTGTAATGAGAAGTTTGTAATAGACTAAATGACTTTCAAGCAGGTTGCTTGCCATTGCTCTTACAGTGAGAGTGTACTGAGCATATGCTAGATAGAACTGCACCTTCCCAATGAATGCGATTTCAGAAAAAGATATTTCTTGCATCATTTACACACAAGACGGGGTACTGGATGTTGGAGGGCGGGGGCTGTTTCTGTACATTAGTGACCTGTCTGTGGAATATACTGGGAAGTGAAGTCTCTATATAATAAAAACCATGATAACAAAAACAAAGCATTCACTTCGACAAATGTGGCACCCTTGTTCTGAATGCAATAAATGAGAATGAAAGCTGTGAGAAGCAGGAATATTAACTTTTGTAAAACATTCACATTCAGAACTAAGTATTCTGCAATTTTGCAACATTAGAAAAATCACCAGATTTAGTTTTGATTTTTACAATATTTCTAGATCATATGTGAACAAAAAAAGGCCTGAAAGCATGGAACGAACTGTTCATGTTTTAGAACATAGAACCTTTAGCACAGGGGTCTTCAACCTTTTTGAGTCTCTGAGCACCTTTGGAACACTGACAAAGTGTTAGGCACAGTCACAAAATGGCTGCTTTAACATGGCTGCTGCAAAAGGTAGAACCAGCTACAAAATGGTTGCCCAACTTATCTTCAGTCACACAGTTCTCTTGTACTGTGGTGTGGCAGCTATTATCAAAGCAATGTTTTTTTTTAAAATCTGCACAGCGAATCAAATCTCCAATGGTCAAATCTCTAGAAGCCTTGCTGGGCAAAAGCCCCACCCGGCCCCACCCACTTTCTAAAAACATTTGGTGAGTAGCATGTTGGGGGTGTTAATGTTAGAATGAGAGTCCCCACATTTTTTTAATTTCCAAAGACTTAAGGAGTATGTCTGGTGAACTATCTGGCCTGTATGTGCTCCCTTTGCCTTGCATGGTAGGCAGACAAGAAACCAGCACAAGTAGCTTACAGGGAGAAGCAGTGACCTGAATATACACCTCACATATGCACACAAGAGCCATCTGAGTGTCCACATACTTGTATCACAGAGCACCTTTACCACTTATAACATTCAGAGAGGTCATGAACAGACTTGTTTCTCAAAAGAACCAGGATTTGTTATCTCCCAAGAAAGAGCAAATTTATTTTCATTTAGTCTACTTCAAAGTTAAATGTGAACAGCATTACTTGCTTGCTTATTTCCACTCACATGAGCTCTGTGAAGTGGCCCTCTTATTGCTGATGGAGCTGCAAGAAGAATTTTTGACCCAGGAGGCAGGAAGGTTGCTGTTAACTACTTCTCAGCACTAAATCTATGAAGGTCTGAATAAATTACTGATGGAATGGATTTGAGAATCTAATGTGTGCTTTGGGGGGGGTGGGCAGAGAAGGACCAGTGGATTCTATTTTCTTAACCAATCTGGCTATGGGGCCACAATGCTACATGTTGTCCGGGGAACACCCATCCTGCCACAGTTCCTCATATCTTGACATGTGCTTTTTTGTAGTACCCACCACTTGGTTTAAGAAGGTTGGGGATCTTTGCCTTACATGAACAGGTACCAGATGAACTCCCTCTGGGATTTTCCCACTTTGAAACACACTGATGAAGTAAAAGGAAACCTCAGTTCTTCAGAGAACTACAATCATGAACAAGGAACCCAGTTACTTTAGTCACATAGAATATCCATTTTCTTGCATTTCACTGTGCATCAAAGTCAAAAAATGCTTAAGAAGGTTTAAAAAATGCTAAAATGGATGCAATTTTTCTATATCCTTCGAACTCCTCAAAGTACAAAGTACAAGAAACACCATTAATTGAAGCCTCAGCGGTCCAGCTGTCACTCCAGTTAGGATGATCCCTAGAATTAGTCTTTTTTTCCTCTTGCTCTTTCTCTCACACACACACACCTCTAAAACACTGAAATGTTCAGTTGCATAAGTAAAGTCTTTCCTAGAGAGGCACTGTTGTGAAAGGCTGGGTACCACTTTATGATCGTAAAGCTACTGGCTTCTTGTCTTTACTCTAAAAGAAGAACATCCTGGTCTCACACACATGTAAATTTGCACAGAATTCAATGCCTGCGATCCCATCTCAACTTTCCCTCTGATTAGTATTCTTGTCAAGGCCAGTTTCTCTTTCCTCAATCTTCCTGAAATAACAGCCCAATTGACACATCACAAGACAGTCACCTGCAGTTTGGTTTTGACAACCTGTATGGGGAAGCAGTTAGTACTGAACTATATTCATGCTAAAGATCAAGTTAATAAACTCACTGTGGTGACAGCCTGAACAACTTTTCTTGTTAGCCCTATGGTACCTGTAGTCTCCTCACTCCTGGGAAAACTGAGTCAGGCTAAACGAAAGGTTGCACCTCATTTCTCTCATCTTCAGGAAGGCCTTCAGTTAGGCTTCCTGTGGCATGTATTGTCTTCAGTTTCCTCAAGTCAGATTAGAAACAGGATGAAAGTAACCAGAAAAAGTTAACCAGGTGACCAGCACTCTAAGTCAACCGCAGGAAGATGAGCTTGTTATCGCATGTACCTGTTCGTATCCAACGCATTCTGAACGTGCCAATGCTCAAGGTACCACTCTAGCCCCTTCCTTGATCTCTTGCGCCAGCATCACAATAGGTGGCTTTGCTTGTCTTGACTGTATCCCCCCACTGCTGACCTGCTGGGTCTTTCTCTGTTCCTTTCTTGAGAGATGAGAGTGAGAAGGTGGCTATCTGGGAAGGAGGCTGCCACCTCTCAGCAGCATCTCACTGATTAGGCACACTCTGGGATTTGGGTTTGCAAGGAGATTACTGAGAGAGGCCAGTCATGTGCTTGTACTGTACCAGCTTCCCAGGGACCCTTCTGTCACAGACTTCCTCCACTAAGCAAAGAACTTCACAGAAAGCCTCTTAACTTCCCGATACAGCACAAGCCAGTCTTGTGGGGGGGGGGGGAGGCCATCCTACAGGATTCCTCAGCAGGTAAATCAGGAGACTCCCATATGAGATTCTGTAGCATTTTCCCGAGCAAAATTTCTTTTCACTGTGCAGTCATTAGTACCAGCTCTTTCCACCCTCAAGCAAAATCTTGCTGTACTTAATGAGACACTTTCTGGTTCTATCATTCCCCTTCCACACACCGAGGACACTTCAGCTAGATCAACTGATTAGAACAGATGCATTTGGTACTCTCTTGGAGTACTCTCCTTAGTAACAAATGATGAGCGTTAAATGTCTGTGGCCAAGCCAGGCTTTGACAGCAACAGAGATTCCCTTCTAACAAGCTGCAGGATCAAACAGAGGAAGGGATGTACCTCTGGTATACCCCAGAACATAACAGAATGCAGCTGTTAAAGTATTTGTTTCCAAAGGAGACATCATTCCTGTGCAGAAGAATAATTACTGGCCTTAATGATGGTTAAGAAAGACACAGAACCAAACACAACTAACATTGTGTTCAACAGCAGCAGGTTGTTCAACTTGCAGTCTTTTGAAAAATATGTCAAGCAAAGGATCGTGACTTTTTCCAGGTGTGAATTCATTTGGTGCTTCATTCATAAAATTAGTGTTCTGAACCTAGCAGGGACTGTGGGTAGGTAATTTATGAACAAACAGCATGGCAACAGTCTATAGTTAAATAAACATGATGGTTTCTTGTGAAATCTAGCTATTAGATTGCATGATAGTGTACACTTTAGCAGCTGAAAAAAATGCAGTTATCATCTGATGATGGGCAGCTGATGAACTTTTGATATCCTGATTTCAGAACTAGAAGATGATAGGATGCCTTAAGCAATGAGGCTCCACCCACAAAGAATACGTTCTGGTGGCCAGGATGACATGACCTTCAAGCACTTACCTGGATACTCTAAAGATGCCAGCTACAGATGCAGGTGAAATGTCAGGAGAAAATGCTTCTGGAACATGGATATGCTGCCCAGAAACCCCGCAACACCCCAGTGACTCCAGCTGTGAAAGCCTTCGACAATATTTACCCAGATTTTCTGCAACCAGTCGCAGAATGAGGCAGCACTTGATGATGTACCTCCAGATGCACTTTACACTTACTTTCTGGAGCTGTTATGCCTCTTCTCTATTCCTTGAAAAGCTACAACTTGTTCCCATATTTAGATCCCATAAAAGCCTGCCACTGGGGTCAGATGACACACTTCTTAAAGCAAAAGTAGTCTTTGGGTAATTCTTTGGATATGCCTGATTGGGACCCGCTGTTTTGATACAATAAAAGCACTGAAACACCCTCCAGGTTTTTAGTCTAACCATATCTCCTTCCCAATCAATCCACCACTAGTATCTTCTGTACTCCCTGAACCTTGGAAGCAGGTGGAGTGAGGAAGAGACACACAGTAGACACAATATGGCTATTTATTAGATGATTATGGGATTGCTCAAGTTTTTTTTAACTGTACAGTCATTAGTACCAACTCTTCCTGCTATCCTGTCACCAGGACCTAACCCTCATAAGTACACATTGGCATTCTGATCAATATACTTGCCTCCTGGAAGTACATAAGAACAATCAGTACTGAGAATTCTACATAATTAGTTCAAAAAGCCGAAGCATTCCAGGGCCAATGCAAAACCGAATATGACAGCCATTCAGGGAACCTACATTAAAATGCAGATGTTTTATACTGAGGCCCATTCTCAAATTTTGGATTTGTGTTTATCGTTCTGCCTTCATTAGATGGGACAGGATGAAACAAATGGATTCAGGAGGTGTTTGTCCTGCCCTTATGGGAACTTGGGCTAGTCACTGTTAGCTTCCAGAACACGGCCGGGTTCTGTATTATTACACAAGGGTAGGCACGCCTTTTAGCCTGCATGCCCCCAAAAACTGCAGTGCTTACCTATAAAGTTGTCAGTGTACCAGAAAACAAAAGGGAGAAAGGTAAAGGCTGTACTTGGCCAGACATGCAGTGGGCCAGGCCAAGCCCCAGGGACACTGCCAAAATCTCAGAAGGTTTGCCTTAGTCTCCAGGACAGAGCGCACAGGCTCAGTCTGCTGAGCAGAACAGTCTGGTGTGCTGCTGTCTGGCACATGTGCCAGGGGTTGCCGACCCCTGTTCCAAAGTTTTTTGGCTTCAGATGGACTTCCAAGTATGTAAATGGGCTTAGTATCCCAGCCCTAGTTTTGAAGGCTGTTTCAGAAATTAATTCAAAATTCCAGCAAAAGGGTGTTATGATTACTAAACTGTGAAATCCCTAAATTAAGGACATGTTACTGGTATCCTTAAAGTACCCACATAACTCTACAAATACATACATACTTCGCTTTCAACATTTGCTAATACAAACACTCTCCTTCACACACTGATAACATACTGATGTTGTTACATACGCCCATCTCAGAGACACCCAGGCCCCAAAGAACAGAAACTAGCAATGTCAACACCAAAGTCGCAGGAAACCACCTGAGCAAGAAAATTTGTATACATGAGCACAAGCGCTAGATCAGCTTTGCACCCTGTGAAAGGACTTGCAGGGCCCAGATTTTCAACTGCTCTCAAGCACAAATGGACTGCCATGAAAGGCACTAGCTCCAATTTACCTGCTGGATCAAGACACTTGTACTTAATCAGTTTATCTCGCTCTTGGCTGCAACAATGCAACAGAAAGCCTCCACTTTTAACTTTTAGAAACCTGAAATTTCTTATTCAATCTCTTTCTGTGGTTCTCATCTCTATAGTGTTTCTTTTAAGTTTGCCTCCACTACCTCCCTCTCTACCCTATTAAAGTTCCTAGCAAGTTGCCAAGCCATCCATCCAACTCTCCCCCCCCCCACTGCCTGCATGCATCATTTGTTCTTTCTTTAAAGCAGCTCTGCACATCTTTCCCCATATACATTCTTTAACAACCTCTTATCTCATAAATTAGCTCAGAGAGAGGGAAGCGGGATCCCAAATAGCTAAGCTCTGTTGTAACTGTTTCCCTTACGTGAGTGTTAGGCAGAGAGGATGGTAGGGTTTCCAGGGAACGCCAGCCAAGGGTCAGGCTGCTTCCCCCTCCCTCAATACTCCCCACCTTCACTTTGATATAAAATACAAACACTCTATGTAAACGTTCCTTGAGCACCACAGACAGACCAAAAAGAACTGCTCTACCTTTTTTGAAAGCCTTAAATATACCATCCCTCCAGACATTCCTTTTATTCTGCTTTTCTCATAAAAACTTAGGGGGTCAAAAAGTTCTCCACAGAGTTTAGCAGAATTAACATATTGAGCACTGTGGGCAGCACCATAATTTCTCTTCTCCTCCCACTGCCAAGAACATAGACAATACAGTTCCTGAATGGCAGAAGCATTTCAAAATACACAACTCATTTCTCTCTAACCCAACACCTCCTGATAATAGTACAGGTAAAACAGACTCCAGAGACACATTTGCACCATTGCACCATGACTTGCTTTGACTCTGTGAAAATGTAAACAATGGTGATGACCTAGATCTCCAAATAACTCAGGAAAAAACTGTAAACTTCTCACCAGGTTCCCCCCACCTCAAATATTTTTCCAGGGAAAAATTAGAAATGCTTGGTGATTGTTCTTTTTTAAAAAAAGATAGTCTACGTTTTCTCTTTTGGAACAAGTGAAATGCTTTTTTGAGCCAAGGTTTTGGAAAACACTTTCTAAGAACTCTAATGGATAAAAACAATTTCTGTATTTATACTGTAGACATATACAGTATATGCTCAGGGTTATGTTCACTGTTGAAAATATGACATATTTTGCACACAGTTTATATAACATTATATCAGAGGTAATTTTTAAAATGTCATTAACTAATAGGGGAGGAGCAGCATATCAATATAACCATTATTAATTCTGATGATTATGATGATAATAACTCAGTATTCAAATCTGCCCGTAGTTAGGAATATTGTGAATAAATAAAGACTGTAAACTAAGACCAAAGAATAAAACTTCTTTTATTAATCCAAAACAATTTTTTCATAATTCTCAGCTGTTGATAAATTTTGCAATTTTCATTCTCTCCCTCTCTCTAGTATTTATATTTGTAATTCTGTTTGAACTAAATATGGCATTTATACTTTAAATACCATATATATGCCAAATACTGCAATTGTATTTACTAACAATGTTTCTAATAATGCTTTAAAGCAGATTTTTTTTAAGTTTGATAAGAAAATAAGCATTTTTCACAACATTTCTAGGTTTTTTTTCCAGTTGGGGGAACTTATTTTTTCCAAGCTCTATTATCACTAAAAAATATTTCTCATTTTTCATCTTTTTCTCACTTGTTAAAACATCAGTTAACTTTTTCTACCATGTTGTTAATTGTAATAAGAATGATCAACCTGCAGCACTTAGGAAAACAGAAGATCGCCTGCTTGACAGTAATATCCTATTTCAAAACTATTTATGCTGGGAAAGGAAAAAAACACTTGCTCAAAGTATCACAACCAGCCATGCTGCCTCTTTGCCCACAGTTCCCCTGAGATACTTGAAAACCTTACTGACTTTTCCAGCAGCTAAACTGAGTATACAGCTAAAATTAGTTCAGCACATTGCATCATTAGGAAAATAATTTTGAAACCCTGATGTTTCTACATATATCAAGGAAGTTCCCAAAAATAACTATTATTTAAGATTGAGCAGTTTGACAATAATCAAAACAGTTTTGACCCTCTCACATGGGATTTTGGTTTACCTGTGGAACTCTACTGCTAGAAGTTACATCATCCAAAATACATACTCAAAAAAAGAACTAGAAAAATTCCTGAGAATCAGTACTATAGAAAGCTATAGCATAGGAACTAAATGAATCAACCTTAAAATGTCCAAAATCCACACACCACTCAAAAGTGAAGGCGTGCTTCGAATAACCCAAAATTCTCACTGCAGAGACCAGAAAGGGGTCCTCAGGCTTATGCATTATTCCCTAAACACCTCTCCTGTTTACCTTGCCGAATCAGCGTTGGGCAACGCTGGTTCCTGAAGCCCTCAGAGATCCCCCTCCCCCCCGCTTCCAAATGGGACTGAACATTATTTCTGTCAGAATAAGCTTTATGGTATTATATACGGCACAGAGGTGAAAATCCATGTTTGAACAGCAGGAGGTTAAAAGCAGACAAAAACAAACTGTATTCCACACAATGCTCCCCTGAATCCCACACCCTCAGTTACAGTGTTGAAGAAAAGGAGACAGCACAACTCAGAGCTATCTGACAGGGATCTGTTCACTCAGAACTGGGTCAGGGAGGGGAAGAGAACATGTCTAGATCCTTGAAAAAACAATAACTGCTACTTAAGTTTTCATTCCAGATTTCAATCACACATGAGCAGGAATTCTACTAGCCATTTGAACTCACTCATTGTTCCTCAAAATAAAGAGATCTATAGCGATTACCCACATAAACTGATGCAATGGGTTAAATAAGGGAAAGTGGAAAACTCCCCAATAAATGCCAAGTTTTCTTGTTTGGACATTCATATCTCCCCACATTGAGAAGAGCAAGGGGGAGGGGACAGGGGAATATGAAAGGGGGGAAGGTAGCAACATAACATCTGAACAAGCCTGAATTAGATAATGGGAATTTATTTTCCATAAGAACACTGTTCCTTAAATATCTGAACTAGTGAACTGCTATACCAAATTGACCATCAATTTGCAATTTTGCACAGCTTCTCAAGTTTATTTGAAATACACCTGTCAGCCAGGAACCTGCTTTTGACGCATTAATAATTTGCACCATGACAGTTCAGAGTACTGTACCTGGGTTCGAATCCTCACTCAGCCAAAAAGCTCCATATGTGATCTTGGGCCAGTCATTCTCTCAAAGCCTAACCAATCTCACAGGGTTGTTGTGAGGACAAAAGGGAAAGGAACCATGGATGCTGCTATGAGTGTTTTCAACTGTGTTTTCACAAATCACTTTAGGAATAGCTTTTAGTTTGCCATGAGTAACTGGTGAATATTGTTCTTATGAAATAGAAGGAAAAAAAGAGGCGATTCCAACACCCAGTGTATATTCTAATCAACATTCACAATATAAAGACAAGAAAGGCAACACCATTTTGCTGGCTCTGGTCAGAAAAGTGTGATAAACATATACTGTAAACAAATAAATAAAACTGAATTTCAATAACATTCATGAAAACTGCCTCCATTTGCAGAAAATATGCATACATTTAAATGGACTTTACAGTCAGACTTTAGGGACACAATTAACTGAACCTAGATCTCAAGAATTTTAACTAAAAATCCAGTAGCAAAGACATGAAGGATTATTCCCTCAAACTGAAAGATCAGTTATTTGAACATCTCACACAGAGAGATTGCCACAAAAGAAACATAGGAATATGAGAGAGCAAGCAGCCCCCATTAATTAGCAGTTAATTACATATTTCTTTCAAAAAACAGTGGCCATACTTTGGGAGATCTGATAGTGTCCCTGAGAGCTGGGGAAAAAGAGAAGCCAACCACTTAGCAGGTACCAAACAAGAAGCAGTTGAGTTGACATAGAAACCACAGATCTTCCTGAATGATCCATGAAAAAACTTTTCACCCCACACGCTAACTTATTTCAGACAAACAGACCTAAAACAAAGGGAAGTTAGAAAAAGATACAGACTAGGCTCAGTTTAAAGTATTGGAATAAATGTTTTTCCAGTAACCAGCCTCTTTTTTGTCTACATTATGACCTTCCAACCTACAGATGCTTGCTAATACACCTTAGTTCTGCATAAGAAGTAACCATTAGGGTAACAGCATGATTTCATTTTGAGGTTTTTTGTTTTTACTCAAGACCAAACTTTTAATATACAGACTTGGTTTTAGATCATAACTGAAAGGTTCAAAGCACTTCCTATCACATTTAATCTGAGCAATCCTTCCAGTCCAGTATCATTATCCCCATACTGTGAATAGACAACTGTGGCTGAATCAGGGATGTAGGTATAGATTTTTATGGGGGGGGGTCCGGGGGGGCACACCACGGCCACCCCTAGGGCATGGCCATGCCTCCCCAAGCCCCGCCCCTGGCCTAGCGCTTATAAAAGCAGCTCTCCGAGGTCAGGGATGGCAGACTCCCCTGCCCTGCCCTGCCCCTCCCCACTGGGCAGAGGCATAGAGGGGAAATGGAGCCTGGTGCAGAATCTGAGTTTTGCGGGGGGGGGGGGCTGGGCAGCTGCTGTGATGCTGGAATCCACCCCCAAACAGCATCACTTTCAATGGTGTTTAAACTAGAGAGCCCAAATTCTCCTTTTAAATCCACCTTAAAGGGAGAATCTGGGGTCCCTAGTTAAACAACATTGAAAGTGATGTTGTTTTGGGGTGGATTATCCCCCACCCTGAAACAGCATCACTTTCAATGTGGCATAGTGGTTAAGAGCAGGTGCATTCTAATCTGGAGGAACCCGGTTTGATTCCCTGCTTGAGCTGTGGAGGCTTATCTGGGGAATTCAGATTAGCCTGTGCACTCCCACACACGCCAGCTGGGTGATCTTGGGCTAGTCACAGCTTTTTGGAGCTCTCCCAGCCCCACCCACCTCACAGGGTGTTTGTTGTGAGGGAGCAAGGACAAGGAGATTGTAAGCTCCTTTGAGTCTCCTACAGGAGGGAAAGGGGGGATATAAATCCAAAATCTTCTTCTTCTTCTAAACTGAGGACCTCAGATTCTCCCTTTAAATCCATGCCGAAGGGGGTGGATTTAAAAGGAGAATCTGGGGAAATTGGGGGGGTGCCTGCTGTCAGGGGTGCAATTGTTAAGCTAGAAGCACCAAACTTTCCGTGTATCTTCAGGAGTCTCTCCTAATGATACCACCCAGGTTTGGTGAAATTTGGATCAGAGGGTCCAAAGTTATGGACCCTCAAAGGTGTAGCCCCCATCTTCTATTAGCTCCCATTGGAAACAATGGCGGATGGGGGCACCCCCTTTGGGAGTCCATAACTTTGGACCCCCTGAACCAAACCTCACCAAACCCGGGTAATATCATAAGGAGAGTCCACCAAACAACACCTGAAAGTTTGGTGCTGCTAGCCCAAACAATGCACCCCCTCCAGGCCAAAAACCAAAAAAGCACTAACATGTTTTAAAAACCCACAAGCGGAGGGGCGGAGCTTCGGACATGAATGGGGGGGTTCAAACCTGAGAACCCCCCCTTACCTTCATCCAATGGCTGAATATTGGCCTTTTCCACATGCACAACTTACCACCGATTTTTGCAGTGGTCAAACTTTATGTCTTCAAAAGAGTTTCTGTGATACCATTCTGCAGAGTGCTCTCCCTACCCTCCTGGTTGTTTGGGTTTCCTCCCCCCCACCCTTGTCTTTTCAGCTACATTTATTCCACATGCTACTGAAGAATATGTATTATTTCTGATGGTGGTGGGATGTCATCCATGACGCAGAAGAACAACCACCACTCCCAGTGGTGGGATTCAGCAGGTTTGCAACCAGCAGAACTGGTTGTTAAAATGGTGCTTGTAAATAACCAGTTGTTAAATTATTTGAATCCTACCACTGATCATCCCCCTTTTCCTTTTGCACAGGTGCTCTAGATAGAATTACTGTGCAGTTACATTTTGAAGTGGCAGTTAAAAAATGTCTCAGTCTTCGTTTCTATTATTGAGAACTACCAACCCACAATGAAAGCCAGAATGATTCGAGGAGGAGGCATCATTACCTGAAGAAATAGGTAGATCAAAAATAAGTAGCCCATCCCCCGACCCACAAAGAACCCCATTTTCCAGCCAAACTTGATCGGCTGCAATACAAAACAGTTACATTCAGTGATTACTTGTGGTACTCTTTTCAGTTGGCTCCACCTTCAAAATAGCTCTTTGCCCTAATGTTGCATCAGTAGTTCGATGCAAAATTGACAAAACTGATCCACTCAACCATGCCAGTATCACAAATTCTGTATAAAATTGATAAAGCTGATCCATTCAACCATGCTAATTGGTGTCTCTCCCTGAACAATATGACAAATAGAAAACAAAATCAAAATTCGTTTTGAAAACGGAGGAGGAGGGAAAGAAGAAAATGGCTGAAGAGGAGGTTGAGCAACTACACAGGGCATAGATAAGAACCAGGTGTTTGCACAAAAAGGAAGCCAAAAAAAACCCTACTGGAGCAGGTGCCATTAACTGAAGGAACAGAAGTACATAGCTACACACAAACACACACACAAACAGAGAACTCAATTTTTCAGCCAAATGAGAACTGCAGTAACACACAATTATTACTGCAGCTGTCCCTTGTAAATTTCCTCCTGCAAAGGCAACTTCCTTTGTCAATTCAACTCTACAGCCACGGTGTATCTTTGCCTTAACGCTACATTCCTAATTCAAGATGAAATTGTCAAAGCTAACACCATTGACTTGGTTTGTGATTGTACCCTAATGTTACATCGCTAGCGCATTACGACAAAGGTAAAAAATATTTTTGAAAATGGAGGATGAGGGGGAGGAGAAAATGGCTGAAGGGGAGGTTGAGCAACTACACGGGGGTGTGGATAATACGGCCAGATGTTTTGTGGGCTGGAGAAATAAAGGCTGTTTCAATATGACTGAATGCTCAGGGGAAGCTGGTTCAGAAACATAAAAAAAGGTTGTGGTAAAAGTGCTCAGGAAAATAACAAAAGAAAAATGAAGAGAAAACATTTCCAAGACTGAACGATTGAAAAAAAGGAGTGGAATTAAAAGGCGGGGAAAGTTGCATTTGGCAGCAAGATGCATAGTAAATAACTCATGCAGAAAAGGCTATTGTCATGTTTAAGGTCATTCTGTGAATTTGTGTCTGAGGTGAGATTTCATCTACGGATTTATCAGCCTACACTCTTAGTCACTACACCATACCATTTTGCTATATCTGTACTTGAGTCATCTGGTGAAGAATGCCTAAGAAAAACAGAGAAAAATCAGAAAAGAAACAGTTTTAATCCATTTTTTCCCTGAGGATTTTTTTCAGTTTTCAAAGGAAAAATTAGGAATTTTAAGGAAGCACTGAAAACAGATTCCTGTGGACTACTTTCTCTTTCAGAATAAGTTAAATGCTTTTAAAGCAAGTTTTATTCACCCTGTATAAGTCAATCTATACTATTAGATAATGATAATTCCTAAGTATATTATAGATACATACAGCACATTTTCAGGAATATGTTTATTGTTTAAATATAAATCTTATTGGTATCTCTCAATTTTGGGGTATAACTATACTTTCTCTTATATAAAACTAAGACAGTTGCATCTTAAATATGCCATATTACCCTTTTATAATGCCAAGTCAAAAATGATACTTTTTAGATAGTTAGATCAGTATAGTAAATCTACGTTTGATAGGAAAGTATGGTATATATTTCAGTTTCCCCCCAAATTTCATTTTTGTCCAGAAAAAACTGTGTCCCTCCACCTATGTATTCTAAATGTGCAGAATTTTTGCATTTCTAGATTGTGACCTGAACATAATAGGATTTGTGTGGTGATCAATGAGGCCATTGTACTCTTTACCAATCTTTTGTTGTTGTGGTTGTTGTGGCTGTAGTTGTTGATGTTGTTGTTTTGCATTGGGCTATTTGGCATTCTCACATGTATACTGTGCCACATCAGCGCCGTACCAGGAAGCTGGCAATGTTAGGAAAACACGTGGCACATAACCCTAAAGTCAGGAAGCTTCAAGGAAGAGTATAAAGTGATGCCAAACCCCAGGCTTGATCAATGTGTTCAACTGACCTGCAAGTCAATGGAAGATTATGCTGCCATTCAGCCTGTCAACAACAACAGACGTATCTAGGGTGTAACTTTAAAATTAATTGAGCAGGATATTTCTCCATTTTTTTCCTTCTTTTTCTTTTGCAGTAGGATTGGGTAGCCTAAATCCGAAGCACGGAAATTCACAACACTTGGGGTTGTCACAGAATGAGAAAGATGAGTAAAACAAGTTTTCCTGGTGTTGCCCTGGAACCAGACATAACAGAGTACTGCCGGAAAGGTAAAACAAAAACACAGTGGCACCAAAAAGACATTTATTCCAGCACATGTTTTTGTGTGTCAGAGCTCACTTCATCAGATACATGAAATGCACATCCATTAACCAGGTACATTTATACAAAAAGTTGAAAGTAACATAAAGAGCTAAAGAGATGTTGCAGGTAAGGACCGATTTCACACAACAGTGAAACATTTGGAGAAGCAGAGAATGAACAATAGAGAAATACAGAGAAAGAGAAGGCAACTAGTTTGTTTGTTTTTAAGACATGCAAAAGAAACATGGAAAAGAAGGAAGGTAAAGACAAAACAAGAGAAAAAGAAACTAGTAAAATAGTTTCAAAAGATAACAAACCTGTCTGCCTTGTAAATTCCTCTCTTTTTTAAGCGTATGTATAAAAGTGTAACGGAGACAAAACTGCCCCCAATTTATTGCAGAGCCTGCACCCAGTGAAAAAAAACAGGTTTGCTCTCATGTAACGCCTTAAGCGAGGATATGATTGAATGTCTTCCCTGCGGGCGCTTATTCTACAACCCAGATCTACAACTTTTTATTAAATACGTCATCTACCCCATTATACAATACCGCTGTACTGTAGTCATATCATGTTGACCATTTTCAGAGGAAAGGCACATGGTGGCAGGTAGAAAAGGAACCAAGACTGGTTTGGGTTCACTAGAAAATAGGATGTAGAACACCCATCAGGGAGTTCCTCATGGTCCAAGAGAAAGGGTACTACTGCATGGTTTGCAAGCCCCTCTCTCTCTCGGCATTCCAGGAAATACCTCAGCAAAGGAGTGACCCTGAGGTTAGTAAGGAGAGAGAGAGAGAGAGAGAGAGAGAGAGAGAGAGAGAGAGACTTCTGTTGCGGTCATGGGATTCGTGCTCTGGAGAATATGATGGAGCTGTACTTCGTGTTGTCAGAGTATTGATACTGACACATACTGATTTCCACCAAAACGGGTTCCCAAAGAAGTGGGCAACAATGAAAACCCACCATAAAGTTGTTATGACGTGCTAAAATAACGGAGAGATACATAAGGGAAGAGGATCGAGATTAACAGGAGCGAGAACAAAAGAGCTATAAGTTTGAAGTCCTAAAGGAAGAGCTCTTCGTTCGAGAGAAGATAAGTGGTAGTGTACACAACTCCTTTTGACACACATCACACTTCACTACACACTTTCTGTTCCATGGTCACACGCTGGAGCGTTTGACCACTTTTGGGGCGCAGAACAAATTTTGGGAAAGCGGGGCTCAAACCTCAACCCATTCTCCTAAGACTTTTAAGGCAGATCCCACCAGCAACCTGAACATGCTCACAAGATCGCCCCAGTATGCTAAAGAAAGGTAATTTATACCAACTGATTAGAAGGACGGTATCCACTAGCGTAACGTCCATTGGGCAGGATGGGCGGCTGCCCAGGGCATGAGACCGTTTAGTCACGTGGGGGGCATGCGAGGGATGTAGTCACGTGCAGAGGTGGGATGCAGCCGGCTCCCGAGAGGTGGTTACTCATTTTTTTTCAGTGCCGTGAAGGGGTTGCTAAGGGCTAGCCTGGCCCCTCCCCCTTCCCCCCTCACCGGCCGCTCGCATCCCTGCCCTGCCAGGCAAACAGACTTGCAGCCAGCAGCACCTTCAGAGTTCAGGCTGTGAAGGAAGTTGAAGGTAAACAAAAGGAGGGGGTGGGGCGGCCAGTCAGCAGTCGACTCTCAGCAGTCGACTTTCAGCTCACCCTCCCTTCACACACACAGAGACTCTCTGGAGCCAGGAGGCGAGGCCAGCTGCATGCAACACGTCCGTCTGGAGTCTGGAAAGAAGCGATTAAAAGGGAAGAGACAAGGTAACTTCTTCCAAGACTCAGTGGGTCAGAGGCAGCCAGGGACCTTTCCTCAGCTAAAGTTTGCTCCTCTCCCTCTGGGATGCAAGCAAATCCCCTTTTCTCTTTTCCTCTCTTCTGTCTGCAAACGGGCTTTGCATTTGCTATGGGGACGAAAAGGAGGCAGCAGGTCTGAACTCAGTGGTTGGCAAACACAGGGCAGGCATTCCTCCCAGTGACCTGCAATACTAAGCTCCACTGCAAGTTTCCCTGAAAATTGCAGCATTAGCCCTCTTTGGAAAAGATCCTCCCTTCCTGCTTTGTTTATCAGATGAACTCTGTATTTTTGAGTCCAGAAAGGATTAATGACATCAACCCTCTGGATTTTGTGATCCATCATCCTTGGGATTCTGGGTTCCATTCAATTCCCACTGGCTCTACAACCTCAAACACAATCATTGAATTGCTTACCTTGTACTCAAAACAAATTTTTTTAAAATATCCATTTTATTTACACTGTAAAGACCCTTGAGTTCTGCAAAATGGAAAGGAGGTTAAGAAACATTTAAAATAAATAAGTAAAATTAATAAAGAGCTTCCTTGACATTCTAAAACTTTTATGTTGCTATTCATTTTCCATTGGTCTAGTTACAGGAAAGGAGAGGCCTACACCTCTGATTGGGTGGGGACTTGCTGCCAGAGCCTTGCCAATGGCGAGGGGTGGAGTGGGGATGCTGGCAGCTTTGCTTTTGTTCAAGAGCCCTTGCAGCCCTTAGGTGGGTGCAAGGCACCAGGTATGAGGTTCTGGGCAGGTTGGAGTCCAGCATCTTTTGACTGGATGGTGTTTTTGGGGAGTCCTGGAGGGATGGTAGGAGGGCTGAAGGATTTCTCCTGCTTCCTGAGACTTAGGACCTTTTCAGTGGTTTCTGTTGGTGAGGAAAATAACAGTTCATTTTGGGGGACTTTTGTACCTGGATTTCTGTTAATGTAATGGGTCATTCACTCTTTGCAATTGTTGTCCTTGCAGTGGGTATTCTGAGGTGATGGCTGCCTATTTCCCCTACTTCTGGTTGTGGTGGGTTTTCCAGACTGTGTGGCCTTGGTCTGGTAGATCTTGTTCCTAACGTTTCACCAGCATCTGTGGCTGGTTGTTGTGGGTTTTCTGGGCTGTGTGGTAAATGGTCTGGTAGATCTTGTTCCTAATGTTTCTGCATCTGTGGCTGGCATCTTCAGAGGTGTATCACAGAGAAACTGGTTGTGGTAGGATTTTCCAGGCTGTGTGGCGTGGTCTGGTAGATCTAGTGAATGAGCCTATAATTGTTATAGTGAATGAGCCTAATGACTTTGTCATTAATATATCCTTTTGATGTATCTGTGCCTGAGCCTGTGTGTGTGTGTGCTTCCTGTTTGTCACTGCTTCCACATACGCACACCATTGTTTGTTTGTTGGTATTATTGAACAATTGTAAAACAGCTTTTGGTTTCTCTCCTTACTTAAGAACATAAGAACCTAGCCTGCTGGATCAGACCAGAGTCCATCTAGTCCAGCACTCTGCTACCGCAGTGGCCCACCAGGTGCCTTTGGGAGCTCTCGCAGGAGGTGAAAGCAATGGCCTTCTCCTCAGCAAGCTGCTGCTCCTAAGCACCTGGTCTGCTAAGCATTTTACAATCTGAGATCAAGGAGGATCCAAGATTGGTAGCCATAAATCGACTTCTCCTCCATAAATCTGTCCAACCTCCTCTCCAAAATAAAGAGATTCCAAACGCTGCAGCCTCTCCTCATAAGGAAAGGTGCTGCAGTCCCTCAATCATCCCCTGTTGCCCTTCTCTGCACTTTTGAGATGTGGTGACCAGAGACTGAACACAGTGTACTCCAAGTGCGGTGCTGCGTGCTTTATATAAGGGGGCATGACAATCCTTGTAGTTTTTTATTATCAACTCCTTTCCTAATTATCCCCATAGAAGTTTGCCTTTTCAAAGCTGCCATGCATTGAGTTGACATTCCCATGGAACTATCAACTAAGGCCTAAATCCCTTTCCTGGTCTGTGACTGATAGCACTGACCGCTTATGTATGTGAAGTTTGGATTTTTTTGCCCTATGTGCATCACTTTGCATTTTCCTACATTGAACTGCGATTTGCCATTTCTTAGCCCACTCACCTAATTTATCAAGGTCCGCTAGGACCTCTTTGCAATCCTTTGTGGTTCTCACCACCCTACATAATTTGGTATCATCTGCAAACTTGGCCACCCACACTACCCACCCTACTTCCAGGTCATTTATGAATAGGTTAAAGAGCACTGGTCCCATAAGCGGATCCTTGGAGGACACCACTCCTATATCTCTTCATTGTGAGAACTTCCCATTTATACCCGCCCTTTGTTTCCTGTTCCTCAACCAGTTTTTTAATCCATAGGAGGACTTCCCTCTTATTCCTTCATTGCTGAGTTTTTCTCAGCAGCAGTCTCTGGTGAGGAACTTTTGTCAAAAGCCTTTTGGAAATCCAAGTAGACAATGTCCACTGGTTCCCCATTATCCACATGCCTGTTTACACCCTCAAAGAACTCTAGTAAGTTTGTAAGACAGGACTTGCCTCTGCAAAAGCCATGCTGACTCTTCCTCAGCAGGTCTTGCTTTTCTACATGTTTAATAATTTTATCTGTAATGATAGATTCTACTAATTTACCAGGAACAGATGTCAAACTGACTGGCCTGTAATTTCCTGGGTCCCCCCTAGGCCCTTTCTTAAAGATTGGTGTGACATCGGCCATCTTCCAGTCTTATTTATTTATTTATTTATTGTTTAAACTTTTATACGCTCCCCATCGAAGGGCTCTGGGTCTTCAGGGATAGAGGCTGATTCAGGGATAAATTGCATATTAAAGTGAGAAGATCAGCAATTTCATGCTTGAGCTCTTTAAGAACTCTTGGATGAATGCAATCTGGGCCAGGGGATTTGGTAGCATTTAGTTTATCAATGGCTGCCAGAACTTCTTCCTTGTCTACCGCTATCTTAAGCTAGTTCCTCGGATTCCCTCCTAAAGCTTGGTTCAGGTGCAGGAATTTTCCTCACCTCTTCTTAGGTGAAGACAGATGCAAAGAATTTGTTCAGCTTCTCTGCAATCTCCCTGTCATCTTTTAGCACACCTTTTATTCCTTTGTCATCCTAGCTGGCTTCCTGAAGAACTGTTTGTTACTGGTCTTGATGTTGCAGCCATCGTTCCTCATAATTCTTTTTTGTCTCCTTACAGCTAACTTGCTTCTCTTTGCCACCATTTGTGTTCTCTCTGGTATTCTTCATCAGTTAAGTTGGACTTCCATTTTCTAAAAGACATATTTTTCCCTAATAATTTCCTCAACCTCCCTTGTTAACCATGGTGGCTTTCTTTGGACTGTCGCTGCCTTTCCAAACCTCGCGGAACACATTCCAGCTGAGCTTTGAACTGTATTTTTAAATAACCTCAAGCATCTTGGACAGTTTTGATTCTCTTGATTTTCCCTTTCAGCTTCCCTGCGCACTATCCCCTCATCTTTGAGAATTTCCTTTCTGAAGGTAAAATGTAACTACAGTAGGAGTTGTCACTTGTTCACATGCAGAGATACTGAATCTGACAGCATTGTGGTGGCTGTTCCCTATCGGCTCAACAACACTGACTTCCCTTTCCAGGTCCTGGGTACCACATCATTAGATCTGAGATCACCTCTCCCCTGGTTGGTTCCACAACCATCTGCTCTAAGTCACAGACATTTAGCATATCAAGGAATGTTCTCTCCTTACTATGACCTGAGGATGCATTTTCCTGCTTTATATGGGGATAGTTAAAATCAGCCCATTACCACTACATTTTGCTTTTATTGGCCTCTCTGATTTCTTTTTTCCATCTCAGAATCCTCTTGTGCACTTTGGTCAGGGGACGATAATATATTCCTAATGTTAAACTATGCTTCACCCCTGATATTGATATCCACAGTGCTTCTGTAGAGGAATCAGCTCCCCTGCATTGTCTATTTTATGTGACACTATGCTCCTCTTTGATGTAGAGGGCCACCCACCCAATACGCCCTGTCCTATCCTTCCTGTAGAACCTGTAACCTGGGATAACAGCATTTCACTGGTTCTCCTCATTCCACCATGTCTCTGTGATGCCCACTATATCAATGTCCTCCTTCAAAACTCTGTACTCCAGCTCCCCCATTTTAGGTCGAAGGCTTCTACTATTAGCATAGAGACACTTGTATATTCTGTCTCTGTCCCTAACCTGGGATTTATGTGTTTTTTCCCTCTAGCCTTTTGTAGACACTATCACTTATCACATTGCTATGCTCCTTGCTTGTATGTGGTTGATTTAGAAAAACCTCTCTCTCTGTCTGCATCCCCATAGATACTGTATTCTGAACCGAAGTCACCTCTGCTCCTGTCGGCTTCCCCCAGGGATCAGTTTAAAAGCTGTTCTGCCACCTTTTAATGTTGGCGCCAGCAGCCTGGTTCCTCTTTGGTTAAGATGAAGCCCTTTTGTACAGGCCTGCCTTGTCCCAAAGAGGTTCCCCAGTTCCTGACAAATCTGAAACCCTCTGCCTTACACCACCTTCTCATCCACACATTGAGACCCTGTATCTCCAGCTTGCCCTAGCTCGCCTCTGTTGCGGGAACAGGTAGCATTCGGAGAATGCCACCTTGGGGGGGTCCTGGATTTTAACCTGTTTCCTAGCAGCCTAAAATTTAGCTTCCAGAACCTCCGGCTGCATTTCCCAATGTCATTGATGCCCATGGACCACAACTGCTGACTCGCTTCCAGCACTGTCTAACAGCCTATCTAGACCAGGCGTGACATCAACCAGCACTCAGGCAGGCAAGTCACCATGTCATCATGCTCCTCACAAACCCAACTCTCTCTATATTCCTAATGATCAAATCACCCACTACAAGGAGCCCCCACCTCCCGAGGGGTATCCTCAATGCAGAGGATATCTGACTACCAGCTAAGGAAGGGGTCCCATCTAAGGGAGCTTCTTCCACCACCTCAGACTGGCACCCTCTGTCTCACAGAACTTATTTCCAAAGACTAAGTTATTGTTGTTGTATTTTCTAAAGTTATTTTCTAAAGCACTTTTCACAGTAAAAATTTTTTTTTAAAGCATTTTTTTATTTCTGCTGTGTTGCATGGCCCATTGCTGTGCTCAGATTTGTGAGTTGGGGCATATTCTATAATGTGATGATTTAGAAATGACCTGGTGCAAAAAAAAAAAAAATTGGTCGTGGTGGGGTGGCCGCCGGGGGGGGGGCATACAACTCAGGTTTTGCCCAGGGCTACAGTTTGCCTCGTTACGCCCCTGACGGTATCCATGAACTCGCCCGCGAAAGAAGCCTGGCTTCGACGGAGAGAGCAGCGGATTGAGATTTCCGTGGAAAAGGTGATGGGGAAAGAAGAGAAAAGAAACTTGAAGAGTTTGCGATATAATGGGGAAGGGCGGGGATACTTGAGTGTATTCTGCTTCCAAAGAGGAAAATCTCATCCCGAGGAACGCTTTAGGAAGTCGGTTGGAAAGTTTGCCGCGTCCCCGTAAGTGTTGGGAACTCTCGTTCAAAGGCGGCCAGGCATACATCTCCCCTTCGGACCCGTTTCAAACGGTTCCTGGCCCCCTCCCGCCCAGGCTGGGCTGCTGGACTCCCGCGACCGGCCGGGACCTCCTCCGGCTCCGCGCTCGCCCTACCTTCGAAGAAGCGCTGCAGAGCCTCCGTCTCGTCCACCACTTCCATGGCTGGGCCATGCACCGAGCGGCGGGGCTAGTGGCCGAGCCCGAGGGGGCTCATCCTGCCCAGCCCTGCTGCGACGCCCACGGCGCGCCCCTCCAAGCGGCTGCTCTGGGCTCCTCGGGAGGCGCGGGCCGTCGGGGGCGCGCCGGTCTCTCCGTCCGTCCGGCTCTCCCCCCGCGGGCGCTGCGCATCGGCCCCGCCACGCCGCTCGGGACTCGGTTGGGGCGGCTGCGGCTGCTGCTGCTACTGCTGGGGCTACTCCCCGGTCTCTCCCGGCTCGCCCGCCCGCCCCCTCGGCCCGCCGCTCCTCCTCTCGTGGCTACCGCCCCCCCGGCCCCTGCCCTCTGCCGGCCGCAGCACGCACGGCACAGACGCCCCCGCCGGGGCAAGCCGCCTCCTCAGCGGCTGAGGTCACAGCTCCCCCCTCCCTCCCCGCCCTGTGGGTGTCGAGGGGCAGGCAGAAATTCCACAGGTAGTGAATGAATCCCCGGGGGGTGATGTCAGCCTCTGCTGAGTTTCTGCCTGTCGCTTAGCTTTGAAGGACACAGATCCATGTTACTTATGAACGCGCAGAGCACTCCAAGGGTCCATGTTGATGTCCCCCCCCCCCCACACACACACACACACGACAAAGGTTCTGCGTCTACAGTAAGCAGACCTTCAGCAGGTGATGCTTTCCCTGCTTTGGGGCTTGCGAAGGCAGCACCTACTTTGTGGCTGTTCAGCAACTGATACAATACAGGCACCAGGGGCGGGCGGGGGGGGGGGGGCTGTCCAAAGTTTGGTTTTTGTTCTACTCTTAAAGGGTATCTTATCTAAGTTTCATTTCATAGATTAGATTACTCTGCATGTTTCTTTGTGACAGTAGCTGTGTCAAACTGGCCACCAGGAGAATGAAAAGACATCAGCAGTGAGAGTTGCAATTGGCAGCGTGGTTCCAGGCTACCCAGACTACAGTTTGCGGGGAAAAGTGGTTCTGCTGCTGGTTTCTGAATAAATATGCAGACAACTGGCATTTCTCCCAAAGGTGGGAAGAGGGCAAATCCTCTGAGGATTTCCAGTGGACCTTCAGAGCCTCATTTTCTGGAAATTGCTGTCATTCTGGCCAAGAACACAGGGTTGTATGGTCAAGATGGGTCTCAGTCTGGTCCGGTGATGCCTTTCTTATATTTATTTTAAACAACAGTGCATCTGGATCAATTCGGACAAATTGGTTAGGTATGACTAGCTCAGGGGTAGGGAACCTGCGGCTCTCCAGATATTCAGGAACTACAATTCCCATCAGCCCCTACCAGCCCCTGACAGAGGCTGATGGGAATTGTAGTTCCTGAACATCTAGAGAGCCGCAGGTTCCCTACCCCTGGACTAGCTTGTCAAAGATCCTGAGTATGAACAATTGCTTTGAAACACAACAGTGACCACGAAGGAGTCTGGTTGGGGGTTTTTTTTAAGTGGACCACAGGAATGAAGTGAACCTACCCCTGCACTTAAGGGAAACAAATCACACTGATCATTTCTGCATCTTTTAATTCCAGCTGTGCAGTTCTGTGCAGTGCAGAAGAATCGTGACTGTTTAGAACAAGTTCAAACCTGACATGCTTGCGTCTGCCATACTGAACAGGAAGCTGCAGTCCATCCCAGCTCCCTGCAGTTTATGATTTAGCAAACATGGGTTTTTTAATAAGGCAGAAAACTGTTGATTAATAATAATAATAATAATTTTGGGTTGAATTAGTAAACTGGTTAATGTACACCTACAAAACAGATTTACAGTTACACCTTAAAATGCAGATTGTGATGTAGCTGTTAGAAACTACAAAAAGATTTCTGAAAGTATGATTTTTTTTTTTAAAGAAAGCCACCTGGTACTATAGAACTCCAGAGAGGAGGTCCAATGAGGAAGAACACCACATCTTACGTACTATATCAGAGTAGCTGACCAATTACATTTATTTGAAATTTGAGGGTACCATTCTGTTTTCACCTGCAATGCAATCCTAAATTACATTCTTTCTAAAACAATCAAAGTTAAGGGGATTGGACAAATATTCCTCAGATTGCATTATTACTTGTGAATAAATCCCACTGAGTTCAGCAGGATTTACTTCTCCTAAGAAACATGCCATGTCAACAGGATACATCTAATTTTTTTATAGTTTACAGCATATTTCTCCAGACTTCTGGCACTAAAGGAGTAGGCTGTGGTCAACACAACACTTATGCTGCGTAAAATTAAAATGAGACCAGTTTTAGAAAAAATGTAACTATGTTTAGCATTGCACTGAAGGGCAACTGTAATAGCATCAGATGAAAATCAGGTTTTAGCAGCTGTAATTCACGTGAGAAGATCCATAAGCTTTTTATTATATAAGTCAGAATGTAAGAAGAGCTCTGCTGTATCAGAGCAGTGTCTATTACATCCAGCATCCTGTCTCACACAGCAGTCAACCAGTTCCTCTGGAGGTCCAACAAGACAACTAGTAGGCACTGACAAACCAGTCCTCCATGAATCTACCTAAACCTCTTTTAAAGCAAGCTCTCTCTGTGGAACAAATGCCCAGCTGTCTTTGTTTTTCCTAGCATATCTCCACTCCCTGGAGAGTGATGATCCTGAAAACTTTAATGATGAGCATCTCTAAAAACTGTTTTTCTCCCTGCTGCCAGCAAAGTCACTATACAGTTAATATTTCTTAAATGATCAGTGATGTAAAATTTTCATGGGGTCAATTTTTGTATCCGTAAGTGCCATCTTGAGGTGTTTACTATTCAAAAGAGCTCAGTGGTGCGTCACTTATTGCTGTGAAAGTAAGATTCTGGTGCTTGCAAGATTTTTTTTAAAAAAAACATTAATTGTCACTTTTACTTTACAGAAGATGATGAGTTTAACTCTTCTCACATATCTGTCTGGAATATTGCCAAAATAAGGGGGCTTTTTTTTCAAGACTAGAAAAAGTTTTGCAAAAAGGCACCCCTGGTTCAGTTCAGTTCTGTGAATCAGTACACTAACCGTGCTAGAAACAATACACTAACTGGTATACTTTGGGAGCAAAGCATTATAGATTCCCACCAGAGGCGTAGCGAGGGGGGAAAGCGCCCGGTGCACTGGTGTGTCCTCTGACCCCTTCCCACCCTGGAATACCCCTGGAACGCCCCTGGAACGCCCTCGCCACACCCCTACAGGGGCGCACACCTGGTGCATCACACACCCCTGTCCCCTTGGAGCTACGCCTCTGATTCCCCTCCACTCTGTCACAGAAAAATGGCTAACATTCTGCTTTGAAATTTCTACAACCTTCGGATACATCTTATATTGGCTTGTAATAATCTATTTAACATCCTTAGATTCCCAGTATTTAAATACAGAATATTTAGAAATATTCAAATTCTTTAAAATTACTGTATTGCCTTCTTAAGTGATTAGTTTGAAATGCTCATTCCTTTGTACTTCATAAAGCATAAGCAGTTCTATGTGGAGCTTTCAAAGAGAGAATGCAACAAGAAGAGAACAGAGAACAGCTGAACTTGGAAGTTTAGGAATTCAGAGCTGCAAATTCATTTGATGTACATGCAGTTTTAAAGCAGAAACTTAGGAAGCAATGGTAAGCAGTGCACATCTACTCTGAAGTAATGCTGTTCAATGGGGTTTACTCCCAGGAATGTACCTTCAGGATTGTAACTTTACAATCCTGAAAAGTAAAGGAATGAAATTCCATTCAATACAAGAAAGAAATAAACAAATGGAAATGGGCTGAAGAGAATCATTTCATAGAATCATAGAATTGGAAGAGACCACAAGGGCTGTCATGCAGGAATAAACACAGCACCCTTGACAAATAGCTATCCAGCCTCTGTTTAAAAACCTTCAAAGAAGAAGGCTCCACTATACTAGTCTCCAAGACAGTGTATTCCACTGTCGAACAGCCCTTACTGTCATGAAGTTCTTCCTCATGATTAGGCGGAATCTCTTTTCCTGTACCTTGCATCTATTACTCCTTGTCCTAGTGTCTGGAGCAGCAGAAAACAAGCTTGCTCCCTCTTCAACATGACATCCCTTCAAATATTTAAACATGGCTGTCATGTCACTCTTTAACCTACTCTTCTCCAGACCAAATATACCTAGCTCCCTAAGCTGCTCCTCATAGATATGGAATCCAGACCTTTCACCATCTTGGTTGCCCTCCTCTGGATCTTTTCCAGCTGGTCAATATTCTTCTTGAATTGTGGTGCCCAGAACTGGACACAATATTCCAGGTGAGGTCTGACCGATGCACAATAGAGAGGTACTATTATGTGCCTGGACACTATACTCCTGTGGTTGCAGCCCAGAATCACATTGGCTTTCTTGGCTGCCATATCACACTGCTGACTCATGTTCAGTTTGTGGTCTACTAAGACTCCCAGATCCCTTTCACATGGACTGTTGTCAAGCAAGGTGTCACCCATCCTGTATCTATGCATTTCATTTTTTCTGCCTAAGTGTAGTATCTTACATTTATCTCTGTTGAAATTCATTTTGTTAGTTTTGGCCCAGCTCTGTAATCTATCCAGGTCATTTTGAATTCTGACCCTGTCCTCTGGGGTATTAGCTACCCCTCCTAATTTGGCCTCATCTACAAATTTGATTAGCATGCTACAAATGTGATTAGCATTCCATCATCTGAGTCATTGTTAAAAATATTGAATAGCACTGGGCCCAGGACAAAATCCTGTGGCATCCCACTAGTCACATCTCTCCAGGATGAAGATGAGCCATTGGTGAGCACCCTTTGGGTTTGGTCAGTCAACCAAATTCAAGTCCATCTAACAGTAGTTTTGTCTAGCCCACATTTTACTTGCTTATTTGTAAGAAAATCATGGGAAACCTTGTCAAAGGCTTACTGAAATCAAGGTATGCTGCATCCACAGCATTCCCTTCATCTACCAGGCTTGTCATTCTATCAGAAAAAGAGATAAGATTAGTCTGACATGACTTGTTTTTGAGAAACCCATGTTGAGTGATCACAGCATTCCCTTCTACATGTTTACAGACTGTCTATTTAATGATCTGCTCTAGAATCTGTCCTGCAGAGGTGGAGTAAGAGGAAACTGCACCCAGGACGCACACGCGCCCTGTGCCCCTGCTGCAGCATCACCTGCCTCCGCCCTGCCACAAAACACCCCCCCACACACACACATGCCCTTCACAGCCTGGCCACACTTCCGCCACTGCTCCACCCAAGGCATCATGTCCCCTCGTCCCATGGGTGCTATGCCAGTGCTGTCCTGGTATTGATGTCAGGCTGACTGGAAAGTAATTGTTTGGGTCCCCTCTTTTCCCTTTGAAGATGGGGCAATATTAGCCCTTCTCTAGTCTGCTGGGACTTCTGTTCTCCATGAATTCTCAAAGATTATTGCAAGTGGTTCTGAGATTACTTCTGCCAGTTCTTTTAATATCCTGGGATGTAGTTAATCAGGCCCTAGAGATTTGAATTTACTTAAAATAGCCAGGTCTTCTTGTACTATCTCTTTATTTTATGGTAAATTTCACCTACTGCATCTTCTGTTCCATTTTCCCCTGGCTGAGCATTGTTTTCTTTTTGGGAGAAGACTGAGGCAAGGAGACATTGAATAGTTCTGCCTTTTCTTCATCCCCTATTAGCATTTCTCCATCTTCTTCATGCAGTGACCCTACCATATCCTTTGTCTTCCTTTTGCTACAGACATAACCCCCCAAAAAGCCTTTTAAATTGTTTTTAACCTGAGCTTGTTCTGTGTTTTGGCTTTTCTGACTTTCTCCCTACACGTCCTGGCTATTTGTTTGAATTCCTCTTTGGTGATGTCCCCTTTTTCCATTTCATGTACATGTCCCTTTGAAGTCTCAGCTCAGTTGAAAGTTCTTTAGACATCCATCCTGGTTTCCTTAGACACCTCCTTTTTTTGAGCAAAGTGGTTGCAGTGGAGAATAATCCAAGCAACTTTGAATAAAACTGAGGGGACCCAGATTATGGTAATGGTTCAACTCAAAACAGAGAAGCTGGGATCCAAGTTTCGTCTTAGCTATGGAACTCAGTAAGAGGAAAATTATTTACTCTTATGTACTCTTCAAACTGTTTTGAGGATAAAGAGAAGTTACCTCATTTTTGTCTTTCTGAACTTCTTGGAGGACAGCTGAGCTGAGATACAAATATGATTAATAAACAAAAATAATGCAGGAAGGCCCAAGAGTACAAGATTGTCTGTAAAGATTACTATAAAAACATAACCTGGAAGAGGGAAGGCATAGGAAAGACTGGTATGTAATGTGGCAGATGAGGAATGCTGAAGGGCAAAAGAAAAGGAGGAATCAAAATAAAAGTGGACTGTGAGGGGGAAAAGGTGGGGACAGTGTTACTGCTGATCCTAATGAAAAACATGAAAAGAGGGCAGCTTGGGAGGAAAGACAGGAAGTTCTGTTTGAGCATGAACAGGCTGAAATGTTGGTTCCCTACCAGTAAAATGCCTATCAGTATGAAAGACAGAAGAGTAGAGAGAGGGCTCATTTATTGCAGATAATCTTAGAGTGTACAGAGCATCTCTGTGCACAGAGACATGTTGTGCCTCCCATGGGGTCACTTTCAGTAAAGACCAGGCCACCCAGTATCCAGAGAAAAGGGCAGATTTTGCTCACCCCACAGTGGTGCTTCCAAGGCACTACTTTTTTCACAGGAGTAAATGGCAGCCTTTCATGTAATGCAAGCATGGGGGTGGGTGGGACTAAGCCTGACTCCCATCCATACAGTTCCTGTAAACATAGGGCAATTTCACTCCCTTGCATTTAATTCTATAATCATGAATGAAGGTTTGGAAATGAAACCATTCCTGTTTACAAAGCCCTACCCTGAATTCTGTTTCATAGTCAAGCTGGTGAGAATGGTGGGATGGAGAATTCCAGTCTCTTTCCAACCCCATTCACCCTCCTACTGTACTTATGCACAGCACCCATTCTTGAAGTAGATGTGCTTTCCTCACCCCCTCTTTTGCTGAGCTCATTATTCGGCAACAGTGATTAATGGCACAGCAAGAAGGTTAAGGGGCCTGCTTCCATCCATCTCCTACCCATCCTGAAGTCATTGCTGCAGGCGCTGTGAGGAATGGTGCCAGGTCTGCTTTTCCAAGCCTGCACTTTCCCTTCTCTAGATTGCTTTAAAAAATAAACAGTCTCTAGAACACGGTAACTGCCTGGCATCTTTTCTTACCTTATGATTCTATTAATCTAAAGCACAGGTGTCAAACTCACAGCCCTCCAGATGTTATGGACTACAGTTCCCATCATCCCCTGCCAGCATCATGATGGGAACTGTTGTCCATAACATCTGGAGGCCCACAAGTTTGACATCTATGATCTAAGCATGCAAGTAATGTTGCAAAAGATTGTACTGGCTCTCTTTTTGGTTCTTCTGTTTCCTTCACCTTCCCTTTTTATTGCTTTTTCCAATTATATAAACTAGGCACTTAAAAACACTTTATATGTTGCGCTAAAACTAAAAGCTCATGCTGCTGATACTGCATGTTTAGCTTTTCCAGTAAAAATAAATAGTGACTAATTAGAACGTACTTATATGTTCCAGTTAGTCTCTATTTTTATTAGAAAAAGCAACTACCCTTAACACTTGTAAGTCAAACAATTGGCCAAAGAGATGGGAATATCCTCTTTGCTGATGCCACTGGCACAGAGTGAACAGGTTGTGATCCACTGCAATAAATTATTGTATCCAAAGTACCCAAAGTATATGGTAAAGACCTGTTGAACTCAATGTCTTCCCATAGCCAGGTCATTTGGTAAACATGTAATACATTAATAGGAAATAAAATGAATGTAACTGATGGGAGATACTAATTATTCTGGGATGAAGGGACCTGCATCTTCCCATATTTAATTCCAAAATTATATCCAGATCTTATTAGAAAGCTCCACTGATTATCTGAGAGTTAGCCAAAAGCAAGAACATATTAGCAGGAAATAATCTAGAGTAAACTACTGTGGTGAAAATGAAAATGGGGCTTACTCCCAGGAAAGTATCTTCAGGATTGTAAGTTAGACTCCTGAAAAGTAAAAGAATGAACTTCTATTCAGTGCAGGACAGAAAGAAACCAATGGAAGAGGGCTGAATAAAATCGTTTGAGCACAGTGGTTGCAGTGGAGAATAATCATAACTATTTTTTGCAGAATTAAGGGGATCCAAAATCAACTCAAAACACAGCAGCCTGGATTCAAATTCCTTCTTCGTCATGATGCTCAGTAAGAGGAAAATTGTTTACTTTTCTTACTCTTTGAACTGCTGTGAGGATAAAATGAAGTAGCCTCATTTTTGTCTTCCTGATCTTCTTGGAAGAGTGCTGGCATACAAATGTGATTAATAAATAAAATAATACAGGAGGGCCCAAGAGTAAAAGATTGTCTATAAAGATTACTGCAGATAATAAAACATAGTCTGTTTTTGAGTATCAAAAAGTAAAATAAAATTATCTACAGTTTCGGTCCCATTTAACAGGAGGAAAGTAGGATACACATATTTTAAATAATGTTTTCCACATTTTTATGTGTGCCAAATAAATTGTTGTACAGGTAAAAGAAGAAACATTGATTACATGGGTGAGTCAAAATGTCTAACAATGGAATCCTAAACAGAGATACACACACAGCTTCTAGGTTTATTGAACTCAGTGGAGTTGAGAAAGTGTGATTTTGCTTAGGATTGCAGGATTGCATTAACATAAATTGGTGAATGTCGTCTTCATCTTCATCATCATCATCATCATCATCATCATCATCATCATCATCATCATCATCATCATCATCATCATGTCAGAACGTTCCATTCAACTCAGAAGGACGTACTTACTTCCAATTGAACACTGCTAGGTTTGGGTTGAACGGCTGGAAACTTAAATCATACTGAACAGAAAGTAAGTCCCATTGTACTAATTCAATGTTGATCAGAAGTCAAGTATAAAAAACCAGGCTGTTAAAAAACTTTCTGGACTTATCTTTATGGGAAAGCCATTTGCCTAACTGTGCATCTTTGTCAGTAAGATAAATTTTATATATATTTCTAAAAGCCTGTATGGGATTACTGGAGACTTAGATTGAACTTGCATTCTTAAAATCTGTCAACTTTCACCCCTTTTCCTTCTGTACAGGGTTGGGAATGGATTAATGTTTGTGTTTTTCTCCAGATGTGCTCAAAATCAATAATAATGTAACAAACACACACACATGCACAGTACAGTATCTAAATGAAGTTACAGTTATCTGACCACAGTTAACCAAAGGCAGAGCCCCTGCCAGGCAAAGACTGTGGGCCCATTCTCTTCTGGGCAGATAAAGCACACAATGAGGTTTTGTCCAGTTGCACAAACCAATTCAGAAGGGCAGATTCTCTTATATATATAAATATATTTTTCTCTCTCGCACAGCTGTGCAGTGACCAATTCTTCTCCAGGGAGGGGGTGAGAGAAAGGGAGGGGGCTGAGGTTTAGGGAGAGTAATAGGACTATTCTTTCAGAGTTAGAAAGCAAAGGCTCAACAGCCTTTTTCAACCTCTTCCCCCCCTTCTATTAACACAATTGTTATCTTTTACCCTTCCCACTCCCTCTCCCCTCATCCTTTATAAAGACACACTTCAGGCAGTCCGGGAGGAAGCAGAAACATTTTTGTTCATGTCTGTAGCTAACATAAATGAATTCAACACCACCATATCCAAACATTTCCCTAAATGAGTATTTTGGGATACAGCAGCTGGTTTTTGGCCTCTTTATGGGGCCGTGAAGTAAAGTCTTTCATTCTAAAATACCCCTGAATATGGAAAGAGCAACATACACATTACTGTTCAGGACCATACAGATTTCATAAGAAAGAAACCTGTTATTTTTTTCCTTGGGACTGTTTAATAGAGAGCTGTGTAAAAGGTTCTTGAAAGCCCATGTTTACAAGGTTCACCGGTCATCAGAGGCATAGCTGGGCCAAACTGTGCCTGGTGTGCAGTCTATATTTTCCATCCCCCATGGCCCCCTGCGGCGCCCTGCCCCCCTATGGGTCCCCTCGTGGTGCCCCCCTTCCCTCCTTCCCACACTTACCCCTTCCCTTAGTTCCTTTCCTTTTCCTAGAACTTTTTCAGGCTGAAAAAAAAGGCCTATTCGCAGTTCAGGCTTAAAAATGGCCAAGGTCTTTTGGGAACTGTAGTTCCTCAGGCCATTTTTTGCCTTTACTGTGAACAGGCCTTTTTTTCAGCCTGAAAAAGTTATAGGAAAAGAAAAGGAACTAAGGTAAGTGTGGAAAGGGGGGTGCCATGGGGGGTCGTCATGGGAGGGGCATGGCGGGGACCGCGGGAAGGGGGAGGGGCCTGGGGCGATTTTCTGTGACCCCCAGGCATGCGCCCAGTGCACGGCGCACCCCTGTCCCCTTGTAGCTCTACTTTATATTAGAGGGGTGAAGGGAATTCTGTCAAGGCTATCCGTAGGCTATCCATTCTTCTTCAGAACAAATAGGTCAAGCTAGATGATGCTTCCAGTTTTGCTCAAAGAATTTCAAAAGATTGATGCAGAATGACATCTTTTTGCAAAAGCCATGCTTATTTCTCCTCAATACGATCTGTTCTTTTTGTTAATTTTTTCCCCTTAAATAATAATTTTCACAATTTTAATAACTTTAGCTGGCTTCCATCCAGCCCTCTTAAGTTCTTTTTAAACTTGTAATTTCATTATGAAACTTTTATACAAAGCATCTGTTTGGGGAAGGGATGATGGTGGGTCTATTGTGTACAAGACATCTACCTTATGTGCCTTAGGGGAAAAGATAGGTTCAACTAATAAGAGATGTTGTCTTTTCCACTTATCCCTATCCTTCGCGACTGTACAATGAACAAGTACTGCTTTGTGATGTGAGAATTTTTAGTGCTTTTCTCTACAATGGTGGTAAGAATATACTAGATTTACTGTAAATGGAAGCTCAAAAACTACATATTAAGTGGAAAGAATAACAATTCTCATGCATTTTTAAAAAGCAGCCTAGGGCAACTTATAAGAATGATGTGTTGGGATTGAGGCTTCCTCCGGTTGACTTCCATTCAAAATCACCCTCTTTAAAGTTCTTTTTCACCCACAGGAGTATTTTTTTGCATCAAAGGTGGAAAATAATCCTTTTGGAAAAGAATTAGAGCAGGGGTATCAAACTCATTTGTTGTAAGAGCTGGATATAACATAAAAGTCATTTGGTTGAGCTGGGGCAGAGGGGCTCACCAGGCCATGTTGGCATGAGGTTGACATGGTAGGACAGATTGGGAGTGGGGTGGTGGGTGCCTAGACTGGGCAGTCCACAGTGGGCTCTCCAGGCCAGATTGGGAGCAGGGTGCGGTAGCCAGGCCAGCCAGCTACCTACCCCACTTGGGCTCACCAGTCCAGGCCAGATTGGAAGTGAATGGGTAGGTGGGTGCCTGTACTGGTGAGCTCGCAGTGAGGTGGGGTGAGTGCCTGGACTAGCAAGCCCTTAGTGGACTTTCCAGGCTAGATCAGGAGTGGAGGGGGGTTTGCCTCAACTGGCTTGTGTGCCTAATAAGCCCTCTCAAGGGCTTCTGGCTTCTGGCCATCATGTTTGACACCTCTGGATTAGTGGAAAGATTGCAGCTACCTAGCAACTTCCTAACATCAATGTATCTAATTCTCAACATGGAGAGATCTGTGGATACTTCTATTCAGAGGCTGGAGCTATGAATAGAAAAGACAAATCTTTCTACAAACCCAAGGATAGCCCCAGGTTTGCAGCAAAACCTGAAATATTAAAACAACAACACATTGGGTGATTAAAACCTGCCAAAATAATAGAAGCAGCACCTGTACCTTTAAGAAATTATTGCTTTCAGTAGCTGTTGCTATACTCAGTAAGCAGTAGGACCCAAGCAGAGCGTTCTAAAACAAAGACAGTCCAGCATGTGGTGAATGAATTTACAATTTTGTTTTTTTTTCTTTTGGTGAGGCAGAGTACAGGCAGCAACATTATTACCAGCCTTCAAGCCTTGGCTTCCATCAGTAAAGGGCAGGGGAGAAGGTCAGGGGCCTTTCCAGGAATGCTTGGTTCGTGGCTCACCCACCCTGGGAGGAAGGGTAGAAGAGGGAGCCCACCACGTGGGAAGAGGCAGGAGAAAAAGTATAGAGAGGAGGGGGAAGAGGGCCCATCATCTGGTCAAGGCCCACCCACCCTGGGGCAAAGGAGAAGAAGGAGAGAGGAAGGAGGCCCGTCATCTGGTCAAGGCATACCCACCATGAGGGGAAGGGTAGGGAAGAGGAGAACGGAAGGGGTAGGACTCATAGGTTGACATGGACAGCTGTAACCAAAGGTGACTTGCTACCACCATCTGGGATACAGTAGAATATCTGAGGTAGGACAGGTATGGCAAATGCCCTGGGAACCACTTGAAAAGGGGCTCTGTCCCTGCAGGGCAGCTCAGCAAAGCTGGCTTGGGCAAAAGATGGTTGCAGCCAGCCAAAGCACTCCAACCACCATGGTGCCAGTGTGACCTCTACAGAGTACCTTTGTTGCCTTTACTGAATAGCAAAGGTGACTCATTGTGACACCATAAATAGAGCCCGCAGCAGACAGATTGAAGCAACCTTTGGCATGTAGCCTGTGGAAGTTGGTAGCAAAGGGGCAGCAAAACCTGCATTCAGAAGAAAGTCAGTTCAGTCTGCCATCTTGTTCTGGTGCTTTTGTGCTCTAGGGCTGAGCTGATGGCAAAGGGGATCAACAGGGCAGATCTAAAACCAACATGATGACAGTGAAGCACAGACCCAGAGGAGAGGGGAGTGTAGGCCAGACAGAGACATGACTCTGCTTATCCCACTATCATGCCAGCTGTTCACTGGGCCCTGCCAGGAAGGACAAAAGGAAGGTGTGTGGGGTGGCCAGGAGAGCTTAACAGCTGTAAGACCTGTTAATATTTCAGCTCTTCCTTGGTTATGCCTTGAAACTTGGGGCGGGGGGGGGGCAATCGGCAACATGGGAACCTTTGGCTTGTTTTCCTTTGCTTTAAGTGTGCAGTAACTTTCTCATCCATTGGCCAGCACCTGCCTTATTTCTGGAGTGACCTGGGAGACTCTTAACTGTTAGGGAATGCTGTTAGTGATTTCAGCTCACTGGGATCTTGAGGGTAGGACTGGTATCGAGAAAGATACTAACCAAAGAATGCTGTAGTGGAATACGGTTCCAGCAAAGCCTGCTTGTATGCTGTTCGTGATATCCTGACAATAAACTGATTTCTGAACTCAAGAGTCTGGTTATTGCAGGGGTTGACTGATCCTGACAGTTGTAAGAAATGCCAAAAAATTGTCAATTCAGAAAGCTACTCAAGACGTCTTTGTACGAAGCAATGTGGCCATGCCAACTTCTTTATCTTAAAAAAAACACCCTGTTATTTAAATAATATGTATGAAGGAAGAAGCATTGTCTGATAATTTGATATAGGCAACAGGTAGCCTGATACTCTACATTTTCATGTCATTTTCATGTCAGGGTTTCCTGGAGGACGCATCGGTGCTCGATCCCTTCCAGTCCGGTTTCCGTGCTGGGCATGGGACGGAGACCGTCCTCATCGCCATCACAGACATGCTCCGCATGCAGCTAGACCAAGGCGGATCGGCGCTGCTTGTGTTACTTGACCTCACAGCAGCGTTTGATGTGGTCGACCATGACCTTTTGATCCACCGCCTGGCAGCCTCTGGAGTGCGGGGCACCGTCCTTCGATGGATTGCCTCGTTTCTCCAGGGTCGGGGTCAGCAGGTGTGGTGTGGGGACGAGGCTTCCCAAAGGGCTCCACTTAGTTGTGGGGTTCCCCAGGGAGCCTTACTTTCCCCGCTCTTATTTAATATCTACATGCGACCCCTTGCTCAGCTGGTGCGGAGCTTTGGGCTGGTCTGTCACCAATATGCGGATGACACCCAGCTCATTCTGTTGATGGAGAGGGGGGCGACCTCTGCCCCCGCGGCTCTGGCTACAGCATTGTTTGGAGTCGGGTCCGCTGGTTGGTTGAGGCAGAGTAGGTTAAAACTTAATCCAACAAAGACGGAGGTCCTCTGGCTGGGCCGGGGAGAGACCGAGGGATTTCCAGCTGCCTATTTTGGAAGGGTCACTCTGGCCCCGACATCCCTGGCTAGCCTGGGGTCCACCTGACTCTGCCTTTGACAATGGAGAGCCAGGTGGCCCATGTAACCCAGGTGGTTGGCGCTTTTCATCTTTGCCAGGCGCTGTTGGCCCTCTATCTCTCCCCGTCTCACCTGGCCACCGTGATCCATGCGACGGTCACCTCGAGGCTAGATTACTGTAACTCGCTGGCGCGGCCTTCCTTGGCGCATTGATCCCGAAGTTGAAGCTGGTCCAGAATGCAGCTGCATGGCTTTTGACAGGTGGTGGTTCTTTACACCACCTCGCCCCTGTGCTATGCCGCCTGCACTGCCTCCCAGTGGAGTTCCGGATCGCCTTCAAGGTGCTGGTAATAACCTTTTAAGGCCTTACAGCTGCATGGGGCCCTCATAACCCACGTGGACCGCATCACCCCTTATGTCCCACGTAGGCCACCGCGCTCTCAGCGGTGGCAGAACTGCTGGTGACCCCAGCCTGCTGATGATGCTGGTTTCGGACCCGGCCAGGGCCTTTACGGCTCTGGCCCCTGCCTGGTGGAATGCTCTACCTCCATCAGTTCGGGCCCTGCGGGACCTTGGTGAGTTCCGCAGGGCCTGCAAAACAGAGCTATTCCACCGGGCTTTTGGGGAGGCTGGCCGCGGTTTTACTGCCCCCCACTGAAACATCGGAATCAAAACTGAGGCTGCCATTCTCCATCCCCTGTTATTTCGGTCGGGCCCACTGTTGATTCCATCTGGGCCCGCCTGCTGCCTCCTTTTCCTTTTCTATTACTACTTCTCCCTTTTTAGCCTTGGGATCGGGTGCCCGTTTTTACCGTTTTATTAGTCTACTGTTTTACTGTTTAAATTGTATATGATTGCTGCTGGATTTTAAATGTGTTAAGTTATGTTGTTGGAGTTGCTGTCAGAGAACAGCCATGTTGGAAGCCGCCTCGAGCCCCCTGGGGAAGAGGCGGCCTATAAGTTTGAAATATAAATAAATATAAAAATAAATTCACTTCCAGGTCATTGGCTTTTAATAGTTGTGGCTGCAACACAGATCATATAAGATGCAATGCAGATTGCTTTCTTCCTGAATGACTGTGCCAATCATTTTCCAGGCAGGTGGGTAGATGAAAGAGAAACAGAGAGGCTGAAAACAGAAAGAGTAAATAAATATACCCTTCCTCAAGGCTCGCCTGGTATGACTGAACCCTACTGATAGAAGCAAAAAACAAACAAAAAGGTAAACTAAAGATGGAGTAACCCTTAAAGACAAAAGTATACAAATTATACCAAGGCTACAACTGCACTCTAAATCAAATGGTGTAAAAAGTGCTGTGCTCATTTCGTAAATATCAACGAGTGCATCACAATGCAGAGTGAATACAAACAGCAAAAATTCTAATCACTTGCAACAATCCAACTTGAATATAGCAGAGTTCACAATTCACACAAGCTTTTTGGTTGTGTCCCCGTTTTGTGGAGCCAATTCACTTCCTCAGAGTTGAAATTCAATTTTACCTCCTGTTTTCCAGGCTCACTATCTCATTATGTATAAAAATCATTCTTAACAAATTCATCCGTTTCCGATGCAACTCATAGATGCAAGACTAAGAAATCACATATATGTTATTCTAATATGCTTGAGAGTGTTTTTGAGGATCCTAAATGCTACCAGTCAGAAGATGAAGGGTTTGGATATATACCCTGTCTTTCTCTCCTGTAAGCAGTCTCAAAGCAGATTACAAACTCCTTCCGTTCCTCTCATCTCAACAGGTACTTTGTGAGGTATGTGGGGTTGAGAGAGCTCTGAGAGAACTGTGACTGGCTCAAGATCACCCAGCAGGCTTCATATGTAGGAGCAGGAAAACAAATCCAGTTCACCAGATAAGAGTCTGCTACTCATGTGGAGGTGTGGGGAATCAAACCTGATTCTCCAGATTAGAGTCCAAATTCCTGTCAATGGCCTGTTACATACTGATGTGCTCCCCACTTTAAACTGCCTTTTGCTCCAGATCAGAATTATGCAACAGCTTCGATATGTGATTCAGGATAGATGTTTCCTCAACTGTTCTGAAGTGACTGCACTTTTTAAAGAGGAAACCTTGTGTTTTCCAGGTGCAAGAAAAACCGGACCTTTTTTCACTTTGCAGGGAAGGCAAAGTAAATGTATGCACATTCCTCCTTTGAGTTTTTTCTCCTTTCCCTCTCTTCCTATCCCCCACCCATAACAGAGTCCTCCTACACTTGTATAATCCCGTCCTCCTTCCACTTTTCCAGCCAGCCCTCGCTTTATTCCCTCCAACTGCCATTTTTTTCTTCTCTGTTTGAGTGGAGCAGCAGTGGTGTAGTGGGTAAGAGCAGGTGTATTCTAATCTGGAGGAACCGGGTTTGATTCCCCGCCCTGCTGCCTGAGCTGTGGAGGCTTATCTGGGGAATTCAGATTAGCTTGTACACTCCAACACACACCAGCTGGGTGACCTTGGGCTAGTCACAGCTTCTCGGAGCTCTCTCAGCCCCACCTACCTCACAAGGTGTTTGTTGTGAGGGGGGAAGGGTAAGGAGTTTGTAAGCCCCTTTGAGAAAGGGGGGATATAAATCCAACTCTTCTTCTTCCAGTGGATTTTATTTTCTTTTATTATTTTTTCTTCTATTTTGTAATACATCAATGCATTAATGCATTAATAACATGAAAAAACTCATGCCAAATTGCAGTTACTTTCAATGCTTTAGAAACCAGGGAGAATTCAATCATACTTTCTGCATAGAGCTCAGCAGTCTTTCCTGTGTTGATTAAGAAGAATGTGGTCTTTATTAAAGTCTCAAAATCATAATTCCCTGATGTCAGCATTACCTATGTAATCATTCAGCACCTTGGTATACAGCTGCCTGTCACCATGATATCTGTTTAATATCTGATTAATCATTGTTTTATCTCATGCACTCTAAAGAGATGAGGATGGTATATATGAGTGGTATATAATATTCATTTGTTTGTTTATATTTTTATCTCACCCTTTCTCAAGACAATTGGGCTTGGGGTGGCTAATAAAAATATAAAATTCATAATTTATCAATATATTAAAACACAAATCATAAATATTTAAAAAATCAATATAAGTCTTTCAGCTTAAAAACAAACAATTTAAAATGACACCTAATTTATACAATCCCATTAGGATGACTCCTCCTATTTACAACTCAATCTAATCTAAAGGATGGGATTCTTTCTTAAAAGGTGGATCAATCTTGGCTGAGCAAGGTTTAAACCCACGTTATTTAAACTGAGTCTGAAACTTTATGTACAACATAGCATGTAGGTGTGTTGAACAGATTTCATTGCCTGCCTCTTTCCCTCTCTTTGGTCAGCCCTTCAGGTTTTTATCCCTATATTCTAAAGAATCTCATCTTCTCTAACATGGCTGCATTCTTCTATTCAGTAAGTGCTTATCCTTGGAGCTCCCCAGCCAAACGTACAACGTGCCAGCTGCTAGACATTAATGTGGCTTGTGATAGCGTCAGTGCAAACTGAAAATGCATCTATGATGAAATAGTGGTTATCTGCAACCAATTCTTGTGAGACTCAGCTCACACTCTCCACGTGTACATTGGCACATTTGGTCAGTCTAGGGGCAGGCATAGGCACTTGGGAACTTCCCACAGGTCACGAATTCCTGAAATTCCTGAAAAAATGAACATCTTTATCTTGAATTTTGGGACAGTTTTGGTTTGGTGAGGCAGCAAGAGGTGAAATGGTGGGGGAGAGAGACCATTCCATAGGGTACAGTGGCAGTTCTACTGTGAGCCTTTGTAACCCCCATGCCCAGAATGGGTTGGCCCAGAATGGGTTGACCCAGTAAGGGGGTGGAGACTCGGAGCAGCAGAGAGGCTGAAAGAGCTCTTTTGCAGAAGAACAAGGCTACCAGACTCGGACCTTGATTTCTATAAGCCCTTAACACCTTGTTAAGGGTTTTCTTTTGTGGTTGTAATGGGTGAGAGTTCTCCTGGAGACCTTGATCATGTTGCAACCTGTTCATCAAGCCCTTGGAGTCTTCAGGAGCCAGCCAACTTGCAAAGAAGAAATTGGACTTGGCAATATCAGTAGACTGTAAATAGAAGGACTTGAAATGCAACCTGAACAGGACCTTGAATTGTAACGTTAAATGTTGATGTTTTAAAAGTGTTAATTGTAAAGAAAAGTAAACAACTGCTTTGTTTAAATTTGGTTCTTTGCAACTCCTTCCAAGTACTGCCCCACAGAACCCACAAGCTGAGGTTACACCTTCAAATATCTTGGAACTTAGATTTACCACCCAAGAACTTGAAAGTTCAAAGTGTGTTTAAATGGCAATAGTAGAATTGATGCTGTGGTTCAGCTGGGGCACACTCTGTCTCTCTCCCTTTCTCTGGCTCATTCCGCACATGCAGAATAATGCACTTTCAAACTGCTTTCAGTGCTCTTTGAAGCTGTGCGGAATGGCAAAATCCACTTGCAAACAGTTGTGAAAGTGGTTTGAAAACGCATTATTTTGCGTGTGCGGAACGGGCCTCTGTGCCACTCCTGCTGTCTTGGGGGCGGGGGAGGGGGGGAGATATACATGCATAACCAACAAGTTAGTCTTGAATAACAAAGTAAACTGGCATTTAGGAACAGGCCTTGGCCTTGACTTTTTCATAGAAGGTAAATGCCATCAAAGTTACCAACAAGTGTTTCCCCCCCCTATTATATTTAAATATTCAGATGAATATGAAAAAGAGACAATAAAATATGTGGGTAGCAACTGTATGCCTACATTCCTATGCTGTGTTCCTGTCTCATGTGTAAAATATATGCAGTCATCAAATGTCATAGCATGTTTCTGAATCTAATGCTATTTCCTATACAGAACTGTGTTTTCTATCAAAGCTTGGTGGTCACATTTAAAATGGTCCTCCTGAGTGTAAAAGTCAGGGCTGCCTAGAAGACTTCAGAATGTTAAACAGGAGAGTAGAAAAGTAAAGTCTGACCTGACCAGCAGGAACTTGCAGTAGAGAGGATCACATTTGAGCTTACCCTTCCGTACAACTGCCATTTCATCCATGAAGCAGGACATTTCCCAGACTTACCATGAATCTACCTAAATTGAAATATCAAAGCATTTGTGGCAGCTTGTTGAGAATCTGTTCTGCTTTCTCTTCCCAGGACAGAAACTCCACTGATAAAATCTTTCTGTTTTTTAAAATTTCTTTCTCCCCCACCTTTTACCCAGTGAGGACCCAAAGCAGTGTCCATCATTCTCTTCTCCTCCATGTCATCCTCCTAACAGCCCTGAGAGGTAGGTTAGGCTGAAGAGGGTGTGATTGGCCCAAGGTCAACCAGCAAGCTTTCATGGCAGTGTAGAATTTGAACCTGGTTTCCCAGATCCCAGATCAGCATTCTAACCACTACACTACAATGGCTGTTATTAGTTATTAGTTAACTGAGAGAAGCTCTCCCAGCATGCTAAATAACCTTTAGACTGAATGCAAAATTTCTTGGTATGATGTTCTAGCCCAGCGGTTCTCAACCTGTGGGTCCAGACCCCTTTGGGGGGTCGAATGACTCTTTCACAGGGGTTGCCTAAGATCATCGGAAAACACATATTTCCAATGGTCTTAGGAACCGAAGGTCAGCTTCCGGCACGCGGAACCCGGCTGGACGGGCGCTTTCACGACTGAAGATACGCTGGGACCGTCCGCACGGACGGTCTCCGAAGAATGGCAGCCGGCCGCCAGAGCACCGGGTACCGCGACGATCCGGTTATATCCCTAAAGTCAGCCGTAGGGCCTAGACGCCTCTGGCCCTGCCGCCTGCTCGAGCGGGCGCAGGGTAGGTCCCCAGGCCTTAATGCGGGCGGAGGCCCGGGACAAGGTGAGTGCCGGGTGGGGAGGCGGCATGAAGCTGCTGCTGTTCGGCCAGCAGCGGTTTCATGCCGGGCGCTTTCAAAAGAGCCGGAAGCGCTTAGGAAACGCCGCTTCAGGGCCGCCGGGAAGGCGCCGAAGGCTGCTGGCGCGCTTGCAGCTGCGCTCGCCCTCGAATGGCGGCCTGGAGACGGTGTTTTTACCGTCTCCAGGCCGCCATGATTTGCCCGTGCGGAAACGGCCAAATAATTTTATGGTTGGGGGTCACCAAAACATGAGGAACACTATTAAAGGGTCACGGCATTAGGAAGGTTGAGAACCACTGTGATCTAGCCAGTTTGTGCAGTACATGTGAAAAAGTATCAGCGGCACTTTCAGGAGTAGGAATATTTTAAGATTACTTGTTCTCACATCAGTCCGCAAACTGGTGCTGATCAACAGGTCACTTTCTGCCAGTCTGAAGCCAGGAAGCCACTTCATTCCCAGGTTTCTTTTCCTTTCTCTAGCGGAGAAGAAGAAGAAGAAGAAGAGTTTGGATTTATATCCCCCCTTTCTCTCCTGCAGGAGACTCAAAGGGGCTTACAATCTCCTTGCCCTTCCCCCCTCACAACAAACACCCTGTGAGGTAGGTGGGGCTGAGAGAGCTCTGAGAAGCTGTGACTAGCCCAAGGTCACCCAGCTGGCGTGTGTGGGAGTGTACAGGCTAATCTGAATTCCCCAGATAAGCCTCCACAGCTCAGGCGGCAGAGCTGGGAATCAAACCCGGTTCCTCCAGATTAGATACAAGAGCTCTTAACCTCCTACGCCACTGCTGCTTACTGCTCACTGCTGACCCACAATCTCACCAGTGCAAATGTGTTTGACAGAAAGGCTCTTTCTGGTGTCTAACAAAATTGAAGAAAGAAATTATGTAGCCATGTTGGTCCATCAGACATCATTGCATGAACTGAGATATTTTTAAAACTCAGAATTATCAAACTTAATTAAATTTACTTGTATAAATACCACTTGTATTGTATTTTAAGATTATTGCAATCTGCAGTCTTGGGCTTTCTGTCATGCATTTCTATCTCTCTTAACCCACCCATCCCAACTTTGTGATTCAAAATCTGACTGAAGAAGATTTCTCATGAACTCATGCTCCTTGTTATCTTGTGATGTTTTAGTCAATCTTAATAAAAGTGTTACAGTATTGGTGCTTTGAAACAAAATGAAAATCAGTCACAATAGAGATCTACAATTTATGCCTGAGATTACAAGTATGCTGATTTAAATCTGCTAAGAAAAAATGTCAGGTATTCCTCAAAAACAGTTAAGAATAAATGTAAACATTCAATGAAGATTTCTATATGGTTTACAGTGTCTAATATTTTCATAAGTGATGTTTTGGGCAGTGTTTGAACTTTCTGTGCTTTAAATCAAGAGTTTTGTTGATCAGATTGTAGATTTTTTAAAACCCCTTGCTTGTGCACTCTAGGCTGCATGCAGAAGTAACACTTCTCTAAGCAACATTTGTGACATCTCAAGTACTATGGGGCTGCGAGCCAGAGGTAGTCTCATGTCTCAAGCATAACTATGCCTAGAGGAAGAGCAATAGAAGGAAAGAGCACCACCTACTTGCAAGAAAAGATAGGATCAGCATATATTAGTCTTCCACTATTCTGTTAACCAGCTCACAATGTGAGCCACATCACAACACTGCATTTTCCCTACATGGATATTGTCAATCTTTAAAGGGGAATACGGACATACAGAGGTGGGATCCAGCAGGTTCTCACAGGTTCCCGAGAGTAGGTTACTAATTATTTGTGTGTTCCAAGAGGGGGTTACTAATTGGTGATTTTGCCAAGTGAGTTTTGCCTTAGTTACACCCTCCTCTCAGCAGTAGTGCGTAGAACTTGAAGCAGTCTAGCAGGAGGTGCACCGGAGTGCATGGCAGCCTGCGCCTGCGTGCATTCGTTTCCCGCCCAGGGACCGGCACAGCAGCTGCATCCTTGCCACAGCCCTGCCCAGGAATGCCCCACCCCTGGAATACCCAGCCACGCCTCCATCGTGCCCCCACCCAGCCCCATTGGCGCTACGCCACAGTTTGAATCCCACCACCATGGGAACCTGTTACTAAAATTTTTGGATCCCACCACTGCGGACATCATTGCATCTGCGCAGTGCCATCCAGTGCAGCAGTTCTGTGGCAAGAAGTCTCAGCCTCTGGGAGGAAATGCCATATTTATTTCAAAGGAAAGCAACCCTGAATTTAAGACAACTCTCCTAAAAATATTAAACCCCCAAAGATTTATATTACTGGACACAGCTGTGACTGCAAATTTAAGACAGGCTTCTTTTTTAATGGCACGTATGGAAAATGAACTCATGTTACATGTGAGTAAATGAGATGCTGTTATTGTGGTAGTATATTTCCTTCCTAAGAACTTCGTGGACAAAGGCAATCATACGTGACTGAATTCTGATCTTTCTTCAATCACTGAATGCTCCTGAGGAGTGTTGGATCCAGAGAAAAGAGGTAAAACGCCCCTCACCATCCACTGGCAAAAGCAGGGTGGAAGGGAAACCAGAAGCTCCTGCCCCCCCCCTCACGGAGCTCCTTTAAATCACTGAATGAACAAGTGTTTTCCAAGGTGTGAGTTTCACCCAATGGACATCTGACTGTGAGTCCCGTTGTGCAGCTGTGACCCAATATAACAGGCATATCGTGTAGTTATGCCATAGGACCAGTGGTGGGATCCAAAAATTTTAGTACCAGGTTCCCATGGTGGTGGGATTCAAACAGTGGCGTAACGCCAATGGGGCTGGGCGGGGCATTCCGGGTGTATGGCCGGGCATTCCGGGGGCGGGGCATTAATAATTTCTCTGTTACTGTAAAAAACTCTTACTGTAAAAAAAAGTTCCTAATTTCCAGGTGGTATCTTTCTGTCCATAATTTAAACTCATTATAGCAAGTCCTATTGCCTACTGCCAACAGAAACAACTACTTCTTCTCTAATTGACTGCCTGTCAAATACTTAATACTTTCAAATACTTAATTTTGTTTCTAGAAATCAAAAGAAGGATACTTTTCCTAAACAAGGAACTTTACCATATTTTTAAAACATGTTTTTAAAACAGCCCAACAGGGAGAATTATCCCGTTTTCTACCTTCACTAACCGGCCACATAGGAAACAACAGGACTTTATGCCAACTGTGAAATCATGAGTGGTCACTACAGTTTAATGAAGATTCACCATCTCCACTGTTCGTTAACTATATTCTGAAGGGCTGATACATTCAATACTCAAAATAATTTGCACTTTAGATTAAGACACAAATTCATTAAAATATGGATCTGATGGACCATTCCTACTGCATAGGCATATTCAAGAGCTAGATATCAAGGCTACTGCCAGGATACACAGGTCATGACTTTTTAAAAAATTGAGTAAGCATTAGTAGTTAGTATCTTTAACCTTTCACTTATACAAAATGCTTTGTAATCCTTTAGCCCCATAAATACCTAAAACCAGTCATTAACACTCCCTTTTTATTCCTGGGTGACCTTGGGCTAGTCACAGCTTTCAGCCCCACCCACCTCACAGGGTGTTTGTTGTGAGGGGGGAAGAGCAAGGAGATTGTAAGTCCCTTTGAGTCTCCTGCAGGAGAGAAAGGGGGGATATAAATCCAAACTCTTCTTCTGTTTAAAGTAAAAAATAAACCAGAACATCATCTATTGTGAACTAGAATTTGCAATCCATACTGTATATTCTACAAATATTTCACATTAATTAATCCAGGATTAGAGACACAGATTAGCATAACATTCTCACATACAGGAATACAGAGCTTTTAAGTGGCCAAGCATCATGGTAAATCACAATTTATCATAAAATGAACAGAGTGCCAAAATAAATAGCCTACCAAGTAAGTAAATAGTCCCCTGCACCCAACAGTAGTTAAAGTAGTCCCCTCCTCTTACTAATGCAGTTTGGTTTAGGGAGTCCAAAGTTATGGACCCTCAAAGGGGGTGCCCCATCCCCCATTCTTTGCCAAGGAGATGGGGGCTACCCTTTTGAGGGTCCATAACTTTGGATCACCTGAACCAAACTGCACCAAACTTGGAGGGTCCCATCAGGGCAGTCTCCAGATGATACCCTGAAATTTTGGTGCTGATACGTCCAAAAATGCACCCCCTACAGGAACATCCCAGAAATTTGCCCAAGAATCTTTATTCTGCATTGAGTTTTCTGCATTGCTGTCAATGGAGGTTGCAGGCTGGGGAGGCACATTTCTGAAGGCACAGTCTCAAAACTTTCATGGTCTCATCAGGAGACTGCCCTAATGGTACCCCCCACGTTTGGTGCAGTTTGGTTCAGGGGAGCCAAAGTTATGGACTCTCAAAACTGTAGCCCCCATCTCCTATTAACTGCCATTGGAAACAATGGGGGATAGGGGCACCCCCTTTGGGAGTCCATAACTTTGTACTCCCTGAACCAAACCTCACCAAACTTGGAGGGTGGTGGTAGCATAAGGGCAGTCTCCTGATGATACGCTGAAATTTTGGTGCCGCTAGCCTAAAACTGCGCCCCCTGCAGGCCAAAAATGGAAAACCATGGAAAATACCTAAAAACGAACCCTGCATTTTGATGCCCCCCACAAGGTGGTGCCCTGGGCAGCTGCCAACCTTGCCCAATGGGCATTACGCCCTTGATTGGGGGTCGCTTTGACGAATTTGTTCTATTTTATACCGTTTTTACTGTTTTGCAACCCTTCTTGGGGATCTATTTGGATAGAAAGATGGCCTTCAATTTATTAATGTGAACAAATAAACAACAGACCTGGTGCAAAATTCACTGAAATATCTTGGAATGCAGATGAGTAGTCACAGTTTCTCCTCTTCACTGCTGTTCTGTAGTTTGCAGTCTGAGCGGTCCTTGATTTTATATCTTTTAAGTACTCTTGGCTTAATGATTTTATCATACACAGTGATTTAAAAACATTTGTAGGATGAGGGGTTTATACATTTTAAAATTAAACAAATTTCTTCTGAATATTTTGCATGCATTTTTTTCTGAAGAAAAATGCTACAGTTGCTCTCCAACAGGTTAGATCAGTAACAACTATTTCCATGGCTGTACTATTGCAGTTCTAAAAATTGTAAATTACTAGTAGCTGCTTAGGTTTTAATCTGAAAGGAAATATTGGGCAGTTGCATAGCCAGATTCCTTATTGTCCTTTTCACTGTCTTATGTTTAATGAAAGCTGTTTTCTTTAGCTTAAGTCCATTTTAACATGGTAGCCATCTTCATGTGTTGAGGGTTTGGATTGGGCTGCAGGAGTATGCATGCACAGCAGCACCAATGATATTTCATGTCAGCTAGGCAAACTTGTCCAAAATGTGTATAACATCCTGTCCCCGTCCCCACCAGATGTGAATTCAATCAGGGATTGCATGCTACCCAGAATGGTATGGAGGGTTGTTTGGTACACTTTTCAGAACTACACCCAGTATTATTATTGTAATAACAGATAGTTCTTATTAAGTTGTGCAGCCATTTCAATAGTTTTCACTGGTGAGTGGCACCAGAGGGGTTCTGTATTTTTTCTTTTTCCACCTGAAGAATCACAAAACAGTTTTTGGACTTAAAGTATTGATTCTGTAGTTTTCTCCCCGGGGGCCCTGTCAAATCTGACATTCAGTGGTCCCCATGTACTTTCCCCATTTTCGGCTAATTTATTTCTCATTAAAGTAACTGAGGCTGGACTTTTTCTTTAAGCATTACTTCATTTAGTGTATCCCTGTGCTTTCCTTGGTTGATTCTACTTGTACTGTGAAGGAGAGTTTGACTACTGGGTATTATTTGCAGATCCTCTGCGGGAGGTCTGCAATGTCTTCTCTAGGTCTGCTGAGCACTGATGAAATTTTATAGTTGCTCTGAAACCACCTGCAGCCAGTTGAGTTTTTCTCAGTGAACTGTTTTCTGATGCTGTTATACCTGCTGCTCTTTTAGTTTATTGGTCAGATCGCTATTACCAGCCTGCCTACTGATTTGTTTTTTGGCCTGTGTTTTATTGGTGTATATCTGAATTGCTGTTTTATCTGTACTAAAAATCTACTTCACAATTCTTAATTATAGCAAATTCCTGTTCAGAGTTAGATGTACCTAGTCCATTAAAATCAACAAGTATTGGAGCTTCTAATTCTGTATAGGGTCAGGCTGTTAACTGCTCAGGGACACAGGGTGTTGAGATGCTCACAAAAGCTGAAATTCCATAAGAATTTTAAAGAACAAACCAGACGAGGATTTAACATCTCTACCACAGCCGTTTAGATGAACAGTCAACCAACTCTCTTCTTAAAATGATGTTTGTTCAGCCATGCAGTAGTTGTGGCAGAAATGTTGACGACACTTCTGACTTCATGTATCATCAGGGGCGAATCTAGGCAAACTGGAGCCCGGGGACAAAATCTGAGTTTGGTGCCCCCCCACCCCCACCCCAGGTATGGACGACCACCCTCCCCCACAACGACCAAACAATGATTTTTTGCACCAGCTCACAAAACACCTCCAACCCCAGCAAAACATACATGGCTCCCTCCCCACCACTTTCCTAATTGTGTCCTCACACCAACCCTATGAGGTAGGCTGCTAGCCTGAGAAACAGCTCCAAGCCAGTGCAAGTGGGAATGAACTTTTAAGCATGTAAATCTCCCACCACCCACCCCCCCATCTGAAGGCTTACCAAGCAACCACCAGCATCATCTCTCACAAATCACCTCCTACCCCAGCAAAACAGGCATGGCTCCCTCCCCACCACTTTCCTAATTGTGTCCTCACACCAAACTCCTGTGTGAGGTAGGCTGCTAGCCTGAGAAACAGCTCCAAGCCAGTGCAAGGGGAATTAACTTTTAAGCATGTAAATCTCTCACAAGTCACCCCCCATCTGAAGGTTTACCAAGCAAACGTCAGCATCATCTTCAGTTCTGCTGCTGCTTCTGGGCTCCCTGCTCAGCTGGCCTTTTCCTGTGCCTGCTTCTGAGAAATGCCACACTTAATTTAAGGCGAATAAGGCATGCTGGGTCAGAGGGAGGGGAGGCGGAGCTCCCCAGTCCTGCTCCTGGGAGCCCAGTGGGACTTCTCCCCCGCCCCCTGGACACTCCAGGCCACCGTACAGAGTGGGCGGGGCTACGACAGGCAGTGGGAGCAGTGAGCTGCTTCAGTGCCTGCTTGCTAGGGCTTGCTCAATCGCTCGCTGTGTAGGAGGATGTTTTGGCGCCCCCCACGTGACCTCAATCGATGCGCCCGGGGACAAGGGGTACCCCATGTCCCTAGGCAGGAACGCCAGTGTGTATCATCCTTTCTATGTATAAACATAATGTGTCGGATCACAGCCAAAAGCCTTTAACAAGGTTTCTTCTAACAGTTTGCACAGGAAGATGAAAAGAGTTTGAAATACCCAGTTGGAATGAGGACATAAACTTTTACAGTTGCTTCACCACTGCCTGGATATACTTCTAGTAGGAAAAAGGCTATTTATTGATTGCTTAACCCATTCGATGTTTTAAGAAGTCCCACATCATTTGTGGTGTAAGAGGACTGCTTAATGTTTGAATCTAAACCACAGAAGACTTCCTCTTATCAATGCAAGTAGTAAAGTTCTTCCACTGTAGAAATCTTTGCCTCAGCTGTCATGCCACCAGGGTCTTTTCTTGGCCTCAGATGGAAGAATGGGGCTAGGTATCTATTTCTGCTCCTTTCTGAGCTGGAGCCAAAGTTCATCTGTTTTCCTTGGCCTCATCTCTCAAGTCTTTTGAAGGCTCTAGCCAGGTCTGGGGGCAGTAAACTCCCTCTATCCAGAAGCCTTATGGGGGTGTGGCCCAGCCTGTGGGAGACCCATAGCGCTTCTTGAGTCACTTATTTCTTGTTACTCCCTTTCCCCACCCCTTAACTGGCGCTCCCAACAGCTAATTGTCAGACAGTCAGTTGATAATGGGTGCCAGGCTCTTACAGGGCAGCTGTCATTGATCAGCTAGCTGGTATTGCTCTTTATAAGGTGCATCAATCACCCCACAAGGCCTGGTGGAGCTGGGCTTGACCCTGTAATGAGCTGAGGAGGAGGGGGAATGGCTTGGTATCCACTGCCACATGACACCATCTGCTTGACATACTCCTGGTCTTTGATATCTTTAAAACCTCAGTGAAATAGTCAGTGTTTTTTTCCCCGAGACCTCTATGATGGGAACCCTGGATTCTACTGTGATCCTACCTTCAGCCAAAAGAACCAAATTTAGCATTGCTGAAGACAAAAGTGCTCAACTGAAGAGATCCTTAGTGTGATACAGTGCAAGTCATTGGTTATGCTTTCATGTTTCTCCTGTTGGATCATCCTACCATAGCTAAAAGTTTCTGGGGGTCAACAATGTTGCAGGGACTTGGGTAGTATTACACATACCAGTTGTGCTCCAACTACCATCTGATACACTAAGTTACACAATACACAGAAACTGTTATATACATATATATTTATATAATATGCTATAATAATTTGTATCTTTTTTACAGCAATATTAGTTCAGATCTTTCATACATCAGTAAAAAAGTCACATGAGAGTGGCACAAGCAGTGTGCTCAGAGTTCTCTACAACCTTCATGCTGGAGCAAATCAGAGCAGTGATCCAACAAACAGCATTCCTGAAAAGAGTAATGAATGACTTTGCAAGAGACAGCAAATGCCTGAACTCTTTGCTGACTCTCCAGTGGCTCCATACACAAGACTTTCTAGAATCCATGAGTGGGGACTTCTGGACAAAAGGCATAAGGTGAAGACCGGTCACTTCTCTCTCCCAAAAGGAAGAAGAGATAGACTCACTTGGAACAATCAAGAGCAAGAGTCCACTGGTTAATGCCTGACTCCAATGTGCTGAAGCATAAGGATAAATAAATATAAAGTTTACAAGCATTGGGGCTTTCATATACAGAGAGCCTTTTGATTGCTGTTGAGAGAAAGGGAAGGAAAGAACTTTTCTGTATGCAAACCTTACAGAATAGTAACAAATATTTGGTAATATTCCTTGTACAGGCAAGAACTCTAGGTTTCATAAACAAAATTAAGCATTCTCCAATAATGATTCCATTTAAGTATATTCCACCCCAAAATAAAAAGGGAGCACATTATGGTATAAACAGAACACCACCTGTGTTTTCCCCACTGGGCCTGGCAGGTGGTTAACATTGCTGAAGTACCAACATTGGGTAAAACTAACTGAAAGGACTGTAAAAGACATCCCCTCTAATCATGCCCAGAATGACCATTGGGACATATCTGTGAAAGGTCCTTCTCCTCTGGGCATACAGAGATTTTGTGGGTGGTTCCCATGATCCAACTGCCTCCCCGATGGGATCATGGGACCCACCCACAAGATGTCCTTTAGCCCATGGAGAACTTTAAAGACAGGGATGCTGAAGAGCTCCTCATCACCAATAAGCAACTCATGAATATTACTTAATAATAGTCAGAACTAGGATAAAAGTTTCTTGCTTAAAATGACCGTTGTCTATAATTGTGGCAGCTTGGGAATCGGAGGTTGTGAGTGTTGCTGACTATTGTGTTGTGATCTCAGGATGCTTCTTGGCATGGTAGTGTCTGCCAGCAGGCACCTCTGCATGCTGATATAAACATTATGACATGATAATGTGTGTGGTAGTACTCTACCAATTCCATCTCCTGTGTCGTATCACTGAACACACAGCACACTCACACTGGGCAAACACATGACATATCACCATGCAGTCAAGTTCCAGTGAATCAGTTTGAATATCATCATGGTGCTTAGGACTGGGATGTGTCCTTCCAGTAGGCTCCCATATGTCAGGAACCCATGAGCCTGAACATCTCTGGGCCTCAACAAAGTTGTGAAAAACAACAGGTATACCGAGTACCAACAAATATTAGCAATTTTAAAAAATCTATTACACTGGATTTACTTTGTCAAACTTATTTTGGCCACTCTCTAATTTTTTTGTTTGACCCAAAAGCAAAAATTGTACTTTCCCACACATACTTTGTGCCACGGAAAACATTCTAGTACAATTCTACTGAGATCAATAAAATGAATACCCAGCTTGCTGGGGATAAAGTATAGATGACTGTGGAAGGCAGTTGCAAACCACCCTGTAAACAGTCTGACTAGTAAACATCGTGATGTGATGTCACCCCATGGGTCAGTAATGACCTGGTACTGGCACAGGGGATTCTTTAACTTTATAAAGACCCTGTTCGTGCTTTATGGAAAACTGAAATGCAGGAATTAAAAGAAGAGAAGTGACCTAGAATCTGATTTTGGAACATAATTGGTCCAAAAGCATTGTTGCACACATGTGATAGCCATTTGTTCTATCTCAATGTTTTATAGAACAGAATTAGCTTCAATTTATCCACACAAAATAGCTATAAATTACAAGGGTCAAAGAGTAAACTGTAGATAGAGTTTGCAATGAAACAGTTAAATCTATCTGATCTGTCAATTCCACATGTTGCTTTTATGTCCCCGCCCCTAGCATAGCTCACTAACCTAGGGGGAATGAACAATGACATCCCAGGGGGTAAGGTTTATATATGCTGTGGGTATTGGGAACAGCCTGGTTTTGATAAATTAGGCATTGTTATTGGCACTTTTAAAACCAACCTGAGGGAGAAGACACAAAATTTGGCCATGACTAATGGCATGAAGGATGAAGGCTAGTTGCAAGAATCATCTCTCAAGATAACACATGAGAAACGACGTGATAGCAGGTGGAGGAAAAGGAACTTACTTGATATTGTGTCCTTTCCCGGCATTTCAAACCGACAACAAAACACTTTAAAAGGAGGCAGTGGTATGCTCAAGGACATTTGATTTAAGACTGTTTTATTGTTATCTATGTATTTTTAAAATTTGTATTGCTCCTCCACAAGCTCATACTTCCCTGACTATAACATCTTATAGCTGCAATTAATATGATCGTATGTTCATTCTCTCGCCTACAGCACAAGAAATGCAAGAAAAATTTATCAGATGTTAAATATACAGAGAAGAGAATAAAGAGAGAAACTCCCAATAGTGAAGATGTCTCAAGTACATCCAGCCCTGCGAGAAAGTACTGGTGCCAGAAACAGCCCCTAAATAAACTTATATCTGTTCACCACATCCCCCCCCCATAATCCACTTGATTAATTAATTTATAATAATTCTGTGACGTCGCCACAATTATTTCCAGTTTTAAAGATGCACATCTGAGGCTGAGCGCAAACCAGATGTTCAGTGCATGTGCTGCTGCAAAATGGGGCAAGTAACTCCCCTCCCCAGAGCTCTTTTGACTCAGGAAAATGGCCAGAGGTGGGCCAGGCAGGAGCCCTTCCTCCTCCCATGCCACAGTGTCAGACAGAATTCAGCCCGTGTGGCTCTTCAGAAGGCAGTTCTTCCCAGTCCCTTTGTGACTGTGGGGAATGGGAGCTGAGTCAGGGAAACCCACACCAAACATTAAAAGGCACAATGTAATGTTTAGTTTGAGCCCGAGACAATGACCACACACTGACTGAACTGAACCTTGAATCAGATCATGGCCCAACGCTTTGAGCACTGGACAACATAATTTAAGAACATATGCTCTACCGCTGAATCACAGGCACCTATGACAAGATGCCTACCATATATATCCCACAGATTGATTGTTCACAAAATTGGAGATCTACAGTGATCTTCGTCATAGTTCCTAGAAACCCTAGTTGTTGTAAAATGCAATATGGCTAGAGCCTCTTTTAATGAATTATATAAATCCAAAGTGAGGATGAATGTGAAAGAGCAAGCCCTCATCCTAACCACTTTTTCCTGCATATGTGAAGGCTACTTCCAGCCCTCATAGCTGTATGCATTCCATGTTGTATAGCATTTCATATGGTAGCTTATTCAAGGCAACTGGATGGGCAGTTCAGTGTGAGACCGAGAAGTTACTCTCACAGAAAAAGTATGCCAGATATGCTCAGTGCACCACATCTATACCATATGTATTTGCATTTTTTTTTACATACGCTATATCTGACATGAGACAATGAATCCTAGGAAACCTGAGATTTGGCTAATGAGAGTTCTGTAATATATTATCATTCTTTGAAAGGCCTTATGTCAAGCCACTTGAAAGCTTTTTTTCCTGCAAAAACAAAGCACCTCTACAGTCAGGTAGCCACTGTTTTACATATAATACACAATAGTGCAACTCCTTGCTTAGTGTCCAATAAACCAATAAACCCAGGTGAAACCTCCAAGATTATTTTGACTTTGGCACTGAGAAATCACTGAGTCAGATATGGGAAAATACTCGAAAGAGTCACTTAGATTACTCATCTGTAGAAGTAAGATTTACAAGAGATGTGGGTAGGTAGCTAGCCTGATATTGAACACTTCTGGGTATTTCCAAGTACATCTGTACAGAAATTGAAACCAGAGGAGAAAAAGAGGCACACTTGGAGGGTATTTATTTTTTTAGTTATGTTTAGAGTGCCCCGATGATGACTATTCCTGATTCCAAGAAACTATGAATAAGATCACAGGATAACGAAAAGAAAAGAAACAGGTCCTTAAGGCAACTTATCAACAAGGTGAACAACAAATGGACTATAAGCCAATACAGTGGATAGCAGTAATGTGTACTGGTGAATCTACCATTATCTACAAGGATTGTATGTAATACTATTGATTCACATGCACAGGCCATAATGGTCAATAAACATTTCAAAAGAGGCTGGAATCATAACTTAGATAGTGGTAATTAAGGTGTGGCCATGATGGTTTTTTCTCCCTTTTCAGGATTTATGAGGTAAATAAAAATAAATGCAGCTGTTTCTATATTTTCATTCTTCAGTAAAGAGCATTGCACAAACAACTCGCTTATTAACTTGTCAACAAATAAGATGGATGTCAATGATTATATCAACAAATCTGATGGAGGCCATGAAACAAGTTTCTGAACCTGGGGAACCTGTAAGTTACTTTGCTGCTGACTATTGTGGGTTGTATATGTGAGAATGTTATATATTCAAAGGTTTTGTATAACAACAGATTCTCTAATAAATATACTTGTTATCCACCATATTGGCCTATGTTCCTTTTATTGTTGGTTTTGTTACACACATAATGTCAAAGAAATGTAAATTAAGATTGACCATGCAAGTAATGCACCATTTGTGCTCACTGTGAACTTTTTCTGGAACTGTCAACAGGACTGTGGGGAATGCAGAAGAGGGGGGTTACTACCTAGATTTCCTAGGTGAGTCCTCCCAAGAGGCAGTGTGGCAATTCATACTTCTACTTATTTCAATAGACATAAGAACTGTATGGAAGTGTTGCCAGTCCCACGAAACAAATGGAAATCCAGAAATATCTATGTATTTGCCAGCAGTGAAGGAACTGTATGAGCTCACCATGGCTTGGTGGGGACTGTGGGGTTGTTGTTGAAGATCCAGAGGCCAGGACACCTACTCATATGACCCCTCAGTCCACACCCTTACAGTTTACACAGAGCTGCATGTTAAGTACTTGCAAAAGATAGCAAAAGCCAAACTCAGAAGAGCTCACGGTTGGAGGGGAAATACACTTTTATTAGCTATAAAGCAATGCCTGTCATCTTTTTACATTTTTGACTTATAATCCATCTACCCCAGACTTTAGACAAGTGTCTCTCAACCTTTCAAAGGGATAGAGATGTCCTGCCTTAAATGCCAGCCTCAAGAGGAGTTAAAGATATGATGTAAGAGGAGAGATGCAGCAGCAGAAAGGCAGCTGAAAAGTAATAGGCACCTGTACATATATACATAGTTCATGCATATATAGAAACGTGCACATGCAAAAAGGAAATTGAAGAGACAATGAATGAAATAGGAATGGATTTACAAGATGATGCCAGGATCGGAGGATGTATGTTCACAAGAGGGATACCTAAAACATTATGGATGTGAACAGAAGGGGGTACAAGGACCAAGTTGACAGGTTTGGCTGCAGGTTCTTACAGAAAACACTAAATTTTCACTTTTAATGCTTGGATATCCCTTTCTACACATGGGGGAATTTCCATCAACAGAAAGAAGAACTTTCTTGCTTTCCCTCTCATATTGCAGCACAAAATATCTCCCTAATGCTATTCTTGGAGGATAGACCCCCCCACCCAAGAACAACAAGGGGAGATGTCTAAGAACTGCAATGCAAGGGAAAATCACACATGCATTCCATCTATAGCAATTGCCCAGCAGATCCAAGTCTGGTGTGAAATGACCTTAAGAAAATGGTGCACCCTGATCCAACATATTGAGCACAGATCTACGCATATCTTCAAAATTCCCATTTAAGGAATTCAGACTGTGATGGAAAGAGGCCCACAATATTTTCAGTTCTTTTTCAAAAGTGTTCCTCACATCAGAAAACTGCACAGAGAAAGCAGATTTAAAATGTTCTTATAAAACATTTCCCACTTTATGTAAGCATTTTTTTAAATACATTTTTATCTAAGATATTATCACAGCCAAGAATTTTAGGTTGATAATGCAGATGAACATAGATTATAAAAAAAATCCATAGGAAATCACTGTACTTTAAAATATAAACCAATATTTAAACCAATATTTAATAAAGTTAATAGTTCATAAAGTTAAGTGTTCATATTTATCAACTGCTTTAAATGCACTAATTTTTTTTACATAGTGCACAAATGTAGGAATTTAATTTTGCAATCTTGGTGGAAAATTTAGGCAATGCTGTAAAGCTAATAGCATTCATTTATAGAGTTGTAATACCAAACAAAATGGGGCCTACTGCTGTGATATGTATGCAAGTATTTAAAGATGCCACTCTGTATGAATGTTCATTAAACGTATATAGTAGAGAACTTACTGGAACTGTTATCTGCAGAGTAGTTAAAATGATCCCAGCTACCCAAGGATAATTTTCTAAGTTATTACAGAAATGAAGAACACAGGTTAAATATTAGAATTTTAAAACAAGACATTTGTTGAAAGGATGATTGCTACATGACATAACGTTGACTGGAGAAGCTTAAATTTGGAGAGCTTTAGACTGGTTTTTGCAAATGGGCAAAACCAGAGCCAGAATATCTGCAAAGTCATTAGTTTTAAATGGAGAAAAAAATACTGAAATGTACAGGCTGGAGTAGGTTATGATCAGAACGAAGTGGAGAAAAGCAAGATAATTGACTGGAATGCAGCCATTTCATGAGGGACGACTGACTACTTTGGCAGAGACTAAACTGCAAGTAGTTGAAGATGAGAGAAAAATATGAAAAGGGCCAGTGAATATTTAAAGCCATTTACAAAGCATTATATTGAGTTCTAACTTTAACCCCCCACCATTTCAGCAGTTATTAAACCTGAATCCAAAGTACACAGGACTGACTTAATATTTTATGTGTATTTGGGAAATTCTGAAACTACTCTTTCAGAAAATAATGGCAATGTCCTTTGTGTGCTACCCTGATAGCACACTGAAAATGAGTAGTTGTTTGAGCTGTGAAAAGAATGGCTAAAACACATCTGATGTGTTTTCTGTGCAAGTTCCTGGATTACAATGTATTATCGTCACTGGAACATTTATTGTTAAATAAATATGTGCCACAGAGGTGCTAAGACATAAAATGTGCCATTCTAAGCAGAGGGGCATCCTTTTAAATCCACTGAAGTAACCTGGCTTTGCATGGAGTACATCTGCATAGAATTGCACACTAAATCATAAAGTGTTTTTGTAGGGACATCTTTGGCACAGTTGCATCAGTATTCACATGGGACTTGGGATTATACATTTTGATTTTCAAAAGTGCACACGATTCAGCCAATTAAATGGCTCCAAACCGGCCCTAAACTGGTGCCATTCAACTTATTAGTGTTTACTATTCTAGTGATGCTGGATGAGTACAGGGGTGGCAATGGATTTACTAGAACTATGAAATGTCTAACTACTCGTTGTTTCAGATGCACTCCTAGGACTATCTCAACCACACAATAAAGCTCCAGACAGATTTTAATGGACAGTCCCAAAATCAAAGGCACAGAGTGAACATGGAGAGGCACACAGCACCTTGAGGGTAAAACACAGAAGCGAAGCAGTGAAGTAAAAGCTAGGCAGCAAACAAATCCGCTTGTTGAAGCTCAGCAAGAATACAGAGTCAAGATAACTTCATAGCATGAGTGAGAGAGGTAGCAAAGTGTTTAGACATGAAACTCAACTGGCCATGCTTGTGTATATCAGTAATATGTTATTCCCTACCTACACTAAGACACTAAAATGGATATATAAGAGGGAAGTTTTAAAAGTGTTGGTGGACTTCAGTGATTGGGGAGCAAATTTTTCAAGACAATTGTGAATAGGGAAATGTAGGCTCCTATGATTGAGCAAATAACCATTCCATGACATCTCTACCATTTCACTCTAGTTTTTTTGTTAGTGCAAGTATATGGGTTGCCAGAATCTGTGTATTTTTCCCTTCCTGGAGAGTCACGTAACTTAGAAATAGTCTGGGGGAAACACAATTCAGACAGCCTGATTCTGCTGCCTCTGGCAAGGACGACTTTGACATACATTCATAGGGTGCAATTTAAGAATTTTAAGGAAGAAAGTAACAAAGAAAATTGTATGAAATGACACTGAAATGTTGCTCAGGTCAGGCACATAATTATAGTGCAATAGCTTGATCCATCATTCACAGTCTGATCACCAGTATAAATGCAAGCTGCCTCTAAGCAAAGACACACCAATTGCCTGGGATCTCTGAATCTGGTGCTCTGAGCCAAAGTAACCTCTCAAGGAACTAGCTTTGCATAGCCTCAGCAGGTTCTCTGAGACAACACTGCCTCTCGGCCAAACTAGATGTGGTGGGGTCCTTGTGGATACCATAAGGACATCGCCGTTTAAAAAGTCACAAGGGCCGCATGGTGGGGGGAGTAGTGCTCTCTCCCTCACACCCTAGAAAGTGCTGAAATGGCTGCATCCCCCTACCTCTTGCAGCTGTTTTGGCACTTGAAAAGGTGCAGGGGTGAGGAAGAACTATTTTGCTTCAGCCTAGTAGTATTTTTAAATAACTTTAAAATGGCAGTGGCATCTTTGTGGCAATCATGAGGACGCTATAGCTAGATTGGTCCTCTGATTTATAACATAGTAGCTACATTGCATCGCATGCACAGACATACATGTCCTTTCCCGCTCATACACACATTCCCACAAGAGCTGGGAAGACTCATTCATTGGTAAAGTGCTTTGAAGGTTTAAAGCACTCTGTAAATGCTAAGTGTTAGCACTGGGTCCCAGTTCAGCTCTCAAGGCAGTCCTTCAGAGATTACAGACTGCATGATGGGTTATGCACCCTACCCAGATTGGTGAGTCTAACCTTCTACAGTGGTTCTAACCTATGGGTCAGGACCCCTTTGGGAGTCGAACGACCCTTTCACAGGGATTGCCTAAGACTCTCTGCATCAGTGTTCTCCATCTGTAAAATGGATAAATGTTAGGGTTGGGGGTCACCACAACATGAGGAACTGTATTAAAGGGTCGCAGAATTAGGAAGGTTGAGAACCACTGTTCTTACAAGTAATTGTAGCTCATGCAAAAACCCCTTCCTATTTTTCCCAGTTTTTATATTAACCTCACAGTTTGTACATGCTTTCCCCCAAAGAAAATTTTTCTGCATTTGCCTTGAAATGATAACTTTCTCCACTGTTTTCATTAAAAGAGCAGAATTAGTCGGCTTTAGCTCTGGTTAACAGCTGCCTCAAGGTACCGAAGGGAACCGAAAACAAATATTCATGTTGTGACTATATATTTAAAAAGCCCTACTTTTTCATCAAAATACAGATACATTTTTACAAGAAGTTTAAAAGCTGGAAATCATTCTTCCATTTTGATAAAGGGCTTATTTAGGATCTTTTAAGACATATCAAATTCCAAACAATAAAAAATATATCTCTTTTAAATTAATGGTATTATTTTATAAATGAAAACTTCTGACTTTTCAGTGCATGATAATTTCCAGGTAGAAAGAAGGAATTTACCCTTATGATGTTCGCGTTAAACACCAGCATTTTAAATGTATAGGTGCCAATTCACTAATCCCCACATCTTGCAGAATAATTTACATGACTGCAACTAAGTATACTGTTTTGTGCCCACATCTCTGCAGCTTGATTGCATGTATGTTCACTCAGAAGAAAGCCCCAAACAGACTTGTTCCCAAGTAAGGTGCACATACCCTTAATAGTATAAGGCAACAACAAATAGATTCTGCAGAGCATCCTGGGGTAATAAAGCTAAGTCACTGAGAAGAATGGAAATTCTCCCACCCTTGTGCAGGCCTTCATTATGTGGAGGCCCTCGCCACACACAAAACACCAGTCATGTACCAGAGTTCAACTGAGGCTTCATAGCCCCCTCCTGAAAAAAAAGGGGGGGATTTGTCAAAACATGAATGGCTAGTATGCTCTGTCAGTCCCGAGGCTGCACATTGTATAGGCCTGCAGTAAAGTTTTTGTACCACACTGATCCTACATTCTCATATTTTTAGAATAATGACTTGAGAAGGTCACAGTATGCTTATCTTCAAATGTAAAAATGATTTCCCTCCTACTTTCATCATTTGGAAATCCCTGCAATTTTACACAAAGCTATTGTGATAACCGAATATCTCAGTCAACAGTATCAAGCTAAAGGAGTAAGAACTGAGATGTAATTTCATGAGCTGTTGTAATGTAGCTGGATGAAAAGGGTTCTGCGCCTGATGTGGGGGGAGGCTGATGAAGGGATGTGCACACAAAGTGTGAATCCCTTGGCTCTGTCCTCCCTTTCCAATAAGGACTTGGAATAACATGTGCCCACTCCGTGGTTGCTTCTGGTACCGTGTGGAGGGAGGCACGGGAAGGAACAGTTCTCCCAATTTGCTTAATAGATACCTCCCAAAATATTTAGTAGCTTTGTAAACATACATGAGGATTCAACACGTAGTAAAAAGTTCCTCTATTTCCTGAACTCAGGGTCAGACTTCCTTTGGTCTGCCAGGACGCTGCGAGTGAATAAAAGATTGGTAACAAGGACAAAGTGGCTCCAGGCACCACGGGGACATGAAGAATGATGCAAGTTACTGGCAAGCCTACTGAATAACAAAAACTAGTTCAAATCAATCAATCCATGCAAATAGAGATGAAAACCCCATCAGCCAGGGCAGTAACGTCACGAGTTCATAGTGGTTGGGGAATTGTGAAGTGGTGATGGTGAAACCCAAGAGACCTCTCACCCCTCCGGTGGGTGAAGAAACGTGGCAATGAACTTCAGATCTCCAGTACATGCACTTTCTTTCTTCTCAGAAGAAGTCTGGTTAACACTGAACACAGAGCGAATCGGGAGCAAGACCTACCACCCCATCCCAATTCTCACTGCACCCAGTTGTGGGGGGGAGGGGCTGCATTCCTCCAGAACACAGCATTAATGGCTTTATAACTGGAAATCGTATCGATAAAAAACTACGTCACAACAATGACAGTTATGAACAGGTGCTTGCATTAAACATGACGTGCTAGTGCAATAGGGCTCAAAGTCACAATTCCCTTGATTCTGACATGATTGCAGGGATGTTATCTGATCACTCAGCTTCAGTAACTCTGGTTCTCTAGCCTGCAGACAGTAACTTCCTAATTTCAGCAGGAAAGGCAGGAACTCTGCCTCTTTGATTAATCGGATATGCTGAGGTAGGGAAACCGACCATTCAACTTCAGTGAACAAGGCCTCTAACTACAGCAGGCTGTGTTAAGCAGCGATCTTCTCTCCAACTAAAAAACACAACCCAAGGTGTGGCATCTTTCATGCTAACATCCATTCGAGTGCCATTAATGTAGCACCTAGGAAGCAATGCCACCCTTCCCCGTGAATCTGTTCTTACTCTCATCCTGACCAGCACCTTCAAGTGTTATCTCCATGATTCAGTGTATGGGACAAGCCATTTGAGTCACAACCCCTTCTCTCCTGTACTAGAGGGCTGAGATCACAAGGTCCTCTTGTTTGGCAGGGCTGGCCACCTTGCCAGTGGGAGTGGAAGTCCGGATTTTGTCAGTAGCGAGGCATTCCTGGCTACTCATGCCTGTAGGAGTGATGTCCATAAGCTCTCCTGAAGAACTCAGAGGGAAAGACGGGGAAACCGATATGCCTGAGGAGGGATCTGTTGAGCCAGCAAATAACCTGGGAGGCTTTGGGACTAGGTTGGGCTCATACTGTGCTCTAAGCAGGATCTCCTGATCACTGACAGATTTGGGTATCTCAGCAAAATCACTAGTGCTGTCTGATACCATCATGCAATAGATGTCCTGGAAGGAGCTGCTTTTGCTGTCCAGATTGAAGAGGCTGTCTATAAACTCAGCAAACTCCAGCACTTGTGGACTGGGGGCATCACTGAGCCGTCCATTCTGAAGGGTTAGTTCCTCTCGAGCAGTAAAGGAAACACGATCTATGTCACTGCCAGCTCCTTCATCACTGTGTTGCCGCTGAGGAGAGGTGCCACCACTGTTGTGCAGGACCTCAGGAGGCTGAGTCTCCTGGGAATGTTTGGAGAGGCTGTCAGCAGCAAGCAGTTCTGTCCGTGAGCTGAGGGAGGGGTTCTCCTCAGGGATTGCTGGATCGATATAAAAACAGTGAGTCTCATCTTTTTCCATGACTGCATGGAGACTGGGTGAGCCACGGATGCTACGGAAACCAGAGGAGCGCCTTGAATCGAAACTGTAGATGGATTCATTATCAGATAGGCTCTCCATGGTGGCAAGAGGAGCACGCAGGCCCTGCAGTTCTACAGACAGGCGCTCCTTGGTGTCTAGAAGCAGGAGTTCCACAGGATCCTTCTGCACTGGAGATAGAAGCTTGGGGTCATAAAACCCTTCCAGACTGATTTCAGAATGAGCCTTACTCCTGCAAAAGGAGAATACAAAAATGTGAGACTCACGCAAAGCTGCATTCTTATCAACTTCCAGAACATAACAAAGAAGCACTGTGGACACAATGCCTTACTTAGAACATCACAATATCCACCAACAGCACAGCAGGTACGACACATCAGCAGGAACGGAAAGATTGACGGAGGCCTTTGGGTACACCTTTGTAGGAAATCAGAGCTGTATCCTTACTTAGTGCTGCTGTTCCTTCTGTCCACTGCTATGTCTCCAATTCCAATCTGCACAGAGAGTCTAGGCAGAGGTTGATTCTGGAAGATTAACTCCGGGTTGAGATCCACTTCTGTAGGACTCACCATCACTTTGGCTGCAGAAAGTAAGGCTGTTTTGCCCTTATTGTAATTCTCCAGGACCTATGCAAAGCAATCAGTGGAGAACACCTTTGCTCAGTTACTGGGTCTAATCTAACTTCCTGATTTTTCTGCACACCTTGCAAATCAGTAGACTAATCATTTTTCCCCCAAAATCTTTAGAGGTTATCAATAACTGTGGTTATAATTCAGAAAACCATATGATTCTTTGTTGCCATTTCTCTCACACACACACACACACACACACACACACACACACCCCGCAAATCATTTTGAAATATGGTAGATTTTGATTGTGGAGAGCATGTATGCTGTTGCTATTCCAGCCCCTGTCCCATTTGTACATGCAAGCCTTTGACGAGATCTCTGGATTTATAAGTTGACATTTATCTACATTTAAAATCTGACTTTGCAAATGGAGATCCACATGGCCTGTTTCTTTGGACTGCAGTGTAGACATGTAATTCTTTTACCATTCTGCCCTCTTACACTTCAGTGATCCACAGAGGCAATTAATAATTATCCTTTCTTATATCTTTCTACATCTAATGGGACTAAATTATATTTATTATTTTATGAAACTTGATATTCTTCCTTTTCCCAGCCAACGGCCAGGTTCAGGGCAGCTTACACAATTAAAACAATGTCACATCTCAATATGAAAACAGAAACAACAACTGCAATTAATTATATGTTAAACATTGAAACCTAATATCAATGTGTCCTAAGATAGTGGTTAAATTTAAATCAATATTTGGGTACCAATGTAGCCTCCCCCCCCCCCCCCAAAAAAAAAAACCAACCTAAATAACATTCCCTTAACCACTGTAATTTAAATTTTCAGCAGTTGGGTTAGGGAAAAAAGAGAGGGAGGGAGGGAGGGATTGGAAGGTCAGCAAGTTGTGTGGGGCGTGGAGAAGGACCGTAGCTGCCTCAACCAAAAGCCCAGAGAAACATCTCTGTCTTGAAGGCATTATGGAACTGGAGCAAATCCCATAGGGCCCTGATTTTAATGGGTAGAGAGTTGAAGCCAACTGGACATTCTTCAGGCCAGGGACCATCAGAAGGTTACTACTGGTAGAGTGAAGTGCCCTCTGGGGGCAATATGAGGGGATGGGGTTCTGCAGATATGACTGTTCCAGACCACTCAAGACAAGGTAGATTTCAGATTATAATTAGGGGAAATATCCTAACACCACAAGAAGTCTGACTATGGAACCAGGTACTGGGGGGCAAGTTTGATCTCACTGGAGTTTTCAAGCAGAGCCTGGAACAGGTATCACCTTGCATTTCCTGCAGATTGTACTAAACGCTGACAAGACCCCTCCCACATCTATGTTTCTATTTTGTGGCTCTAACTTGCCAGTCCAAAAAATTCATGCTCAGCATAATCTTTCTGATTCTTCTTCTATCACACTTGGTACCCCAAAATCAGATAGCCGATATTACCTTGTTAAGACCTTCCATGACCACATATGGTAAGTGTTCATGTAGCATTGCTGGGGAAATGATCACTTCATTAAAAGCTTTATTGTCACCCCAAATGGCAAAATAGGTGGGTTCCTCCTGATCACAGCAGCTGAAACAGTTGCAATGAAAGGCAGTCAAGGAAAAGCCAGGAAAGAATCTAAAGGCTAGAAAGAATCTGAAGGATGGCTCTCGCAGTCCTATTCCCTCTGGCAGAATTCTCCATGTACTGCTTCACACTCATATTAGCCTCACATTAACCTTCACTACAAATTAACCAACACTGTGCTATAGTATGGCAGAAGCAAAAAGCATGTCAAATAGGATTCATCATACTAGAGGTGTCTGCTTTGTTTCATAAAGTATCTCTTCTCATCTGCAGTATTGTCCAGTGCTATGCAACATCATATGCAAGTGCCAAGAAGTGAAGGGGAATGGCACAATACACCAGCTATCCTAGTGTTCTATCATTAAACATTAAGCTTCTCTTACCAGCACTGCTCTGCAGGATGATTGTGAATCACATGGATGATGCGCCCAGGAGGATACAGCGGTGTGCTGGCTGACAGGGCAATGGTTAAATCACTGGGGTGGGTCCAGAGACGATGACTAGTCACTGAATTCACTTCAGGCTCTTCAGGGAGCTCAGACTTGGGTATGCATTTGGTTGCACCCACAATGATTCTCCACTGTTGAAGGAAAGAAAAAGGAAATCAGACTTTTTCTCCACAAATAATGAGATAAAAACAGATGAGACAAATATTCAGTTTCCTTTCACGTAGCTGGCACAAGGTTGACTCAGTCTTCCATCCTAATGAAGTCAGGGAGACGATTTGAACACCAGTTCCTTCTGTACAGGTACAGAATTCCTACTGTCACACCGCATAGAGACGTTGAAGAACTAGCAGCATTTTCTGCTATTAGGGGAATTTACATGAAACAAATCATTTCATTTCAGTTAGGCTTGAAGTCTTCTCACCTTTGGTTTGTTACTTCTCTGGAGAACATCAAGAAGCTGCCGGCGAAATCCCTCCAGTTGTGAGAGGCCAATCCTGAGAGACAAATAATATCAGATGCTATGAGGACAAGAGGACAAATGTAACTACTGTGAAAATGTGTTGATTGTTACATTTTAATTTATATATTGGTATTTATTGGAGTCTACAGTGTTTTATGGTAATTTATTCTGTACACCGCCCAGAGTCCCTCAGGGGTGGGCGGTATAGCAAGCCAAATAAATAATAATTTTAAAAAATCATGTAGCCAAGAAACTATAGTAAGGTTGGTTCACAAGATAATGAAAGTGTATATCAGTGTGAAAGGTAACTGCAGGCATTCTATGACCCATCAGAAAGACATAAGCAGGTGACCAAATGGAAAAATCCACAAGCAAAAGTAAAGACTGTTTACTAAAAATACAGAAAACTTGTGACACAGAATTATGAAATGACAAAGACTAGAGAAATTGAGGTGAGGGAGTGTAACTGGTCCATGTACCTAAGAAAACAGTTCAAAAACTTCAGATCCCACACAGTTTGATCACCTAAAGGTCCACTATTCAAATTACCACAGATGTACAAATGGGAGATATTTTCATACAAGATAAATAAAAAAAAAACTTTCAGTATTTTTCATACACAGAACTTAGAAGATAAGGTGAAAATAAAGGGTATCTCTATCTTCATGGGGAAATTAAGAATATAGATATGACTGATTAAACTAAAGCCAATGGAATCCTGCTATTCTATAGCCTTGGACAAATATTATGATCCTACAGTGTCCTATTTCTTTTTCCGGACAAATAACAGAAATGATTTCTAAAGCTTTTGATAACCTTTTTGCTGAGAGGATCTGTTTACAGAATTTTGACTTGACTGCAGCTCACAATGCATGTTGCCACTCTCAGGCTCCTTATTCTGCACTCTTGTTAGTAGTTAGATCTGCCTCCACATGACAAACTACCAATCACCCACTTGAGAATTATATGGGAACTGCTTTTACTTCTACCAGTTAAAAGCACTATGAAGTGTTTCTTAACCACAGTCTATCCACCAAGCCCATGGGAACTGTTAAATTAGCATGTGATTTGTGAAAAGAAAATTATACAACAACTTTGAAACTGTATTAGATGAAACACACACAGGTAAGGATGACATCACAAATTAAGTGTGAGATGAGATGATACAATATGAACAACTCAGCACACAGTACACAAGTGTAAGATGACACAGCTCACATAATACAAAGACAGGTGTGAGATGAAAACACTCATAGCTCAAGATATAGTGCACACGTGGGAGATGACACAGCGGATATAGCCAGGAGGCAGTTCACAGGTGTCAGATGGCTCAGAAGTGACCTGGGAGAGAGTACAAAGGTGTAAATGACAGCACAGATAACTAAGGAAATGGCACAGATGTATCAGATGTCAGTGAACATGATTGTGGGTTCAGAATATTGGATTTTTCTAGTTATATAAGCAACTGTAATATGGGGGAGGGACATGCCAACACACAGGTGTATGGTGCATCAATGCAAATGTTCAACTAAAGATACAGACAACTAGGAAGAGAGGGATAAGCAAGAAGCTTGTGAGAATTGGTAACTGGGAAACTGGACATACACATACAAACAAGGAGCTTTAAGATAAGAAACAGATAGCTTTGGTACACGATAAGCTTGCAGACATTAGAAGCTCCAGACTTTTTGACTTGCCTAGGTACTAGATCCTTGCCCAGTACAACTGCAGTCACAAACTCTTTGGAGTACTCCATGGCATCTTCACTAGAAGAGAAACAGGGGCAAAAAATAAGTTGGTGAAAACGGACATGCAGAAAGACACACTAAGTATCTAGTTAATAAAAAATGGTCCCATTTCTAAACATCTGACTAACAATGAAATAGCGATTTCCTCTGATTCAGACATCCAACAGATCCATCGTGGAAGGGTTTAGTGCACAAGGCTGAAAATTTCCAAGGCATACACTTCTAATAATAAATGGTGGTTTTAGATATCTGTTTTATACAGGCTTTTATATATTACTAATCTAGAAATATAACTTTAAAAATCAATTAAACATGATAGGCTCAAATATGGATCACTCAACCAACCAAAATGACACAAAACATGGAACAAGTTTTAAATCAGGATCCTGTCCATCAGGCTCAGGGCTCGAACAGAGGCACTCATGAACAGTCAGGTTTTATATCAGCTTGACAAGCTGGTATGACATCTGAATGCAGCCACAGTGGGACCCAACTTAAATTCCTGCCTTAAAATGCTTCCCATCATTTATTTCTAATTACTTACCGGAAGAATATCATGCCCAATACTGCTGTCTCTACTGCTGTCTCTACTGATGGCACAACCGAAATTAAAATTTAATTATCAGTGACTGCAATTCACCAGTCTCTTTATTTACTAAATGTAAATGTAACCCCCATGCCCAGAATGGGTTGGCCCAGAATGGGTTGACCCAGTAAGGGGGTGGAGACTCAGAGCAGCAGAAAGGCTGCAAGAGCTCTTTGCAGAAGACAAGGGTACCAGACTCGGACCTTGATTTCTATAAGCCCTTAACACCTTGTTAAGGGTTTTCTTTTGTGGTTGTAATGGGTGAGAGTTCTCCTGGAGACCTTCATCATGTTGCAACCTGTTCATCAAGCCCTTGGAGTCTTCAGGAGCCAGCCAACTTGCAAAGAAGAATTTGGACTTGGCAATATCAGTAGACTGTAAATAGAAGGACTTGAAATGCAACCTGAACAGGACCTTGAATTGTAACGTTAAATGTTGATGTTTTAAAAGTGTTAATTGTAAAGAAAAGTAAACCATTTTGTTGTTTAAAAATTGTTGTTGCAACTCATTCCAAGTACTGCCCCACAGAACCCACAAGCTGAGGTTACATAAACACCTACCTTAAAAGCCCACCAGGGGGAGAATAGGCATAGCATTTTAAAGATGGATACTGTGGTCGCAGCAAAAAGGATAAAATGGCAGCTGTGCCTGCTCCCAGGGAATGACCTACCACAATGAGGCCATAGTGTTTTGTTCCTCTGCCCTGAAAAACAAAACCCGGTTAAGATCTGAAGGATTTGGAAATCCTTCCTGTATATGCATATTTCTTGTCACTTCTAGTACACACCCAGGCACTCCTAAATTCATCATCTAACCAACAATGCAGCCAACAAGAGACCAAATCCTCCCAAGAGCAGTTTCTTGATGAAATCTTATCTCTGGAAGGCTCTCTGATATTTCCACATCTAATTTTAGAAACAGGCATCCCACAGATCACCTCAGACAAGGGTGGGCAGATAGCAAGCTTTTCCTAAAACAATGTAAACCCTGAGCTTAGTAGACCCTCATAACTTGCATACTAAAAAGTATTTTACTTAGGCTGTTTCCGCACGGGCCAAAAAAGGCGGCCTGGGAACGGCAAAAACGCCGTTCCCAGGCTGCCGTTCGCACAGGCGGCGCTGCTGAAACGCAGCAGCGCCGATTCGGCTCCTCCTCCTCAGGATGGCGTCAGGCGTTCTAAAACAACCCTTTAAAGGGTTGTTTTGAGGGAACAGCTGCTCTTCAGCTGATGCGAACAGAACGCCCGGGGAACAGCTGTTCCCCTTCCCTTTCCTTACTTATGCGGCTGTAAATTCGCCCTGTTGGCCTCCTAAGTCCCTCCCTCGCTGTCCTCCGACCCCTGGAGGTCGGAGGGCAGCGTGGGCGGGGTTTAGGAGGCCAGCAGGGCAACGACAACGACAAGGTAAGTGGGAGAGGGAAGAGGCGCTCCATCGGAGTCGCCTCTCTGGCGGCCTCTGCTGGGGCCGCTCGCACGCTTGCGTGTGAACGGCTTCCACCCCCACGCTGGCAGAATTCTTGCCGGCGTGGGGGCGCATAGAGGCCCATGCGGAAAGGGCCTTACAGAAACAGTTCAACACAATCATGTTTTCCTCAACAAAATTACACACATTCTTTCCCATTCACTACTTTCACATTGACTGATGCAAAAGAAAGACAAAAGATTGCAGAACACCATGGGATTATGTTAATCTCCTTATAAATGTTGTTTGTCTGTGGCACTCATGGACTGTTTTCTTGTTCTGAGTTTTACTAAGTTCTTAAATAATACATAGTTTATCTAGACAATATATTCACATTGTCTACTATCACCAAATAAAAAAAGTAAAGATACTGCATGCAGACTGATATAACGAAAATGTTAATTTACTCTGCTTGTGTGCGATTTGTTACAAGGCTCGAGTAAACTATCAGAACAATATGTAGAATTGAATTCTAGCTTTGTTTTTAGAACTTTGTGACAAGAACTTTTTCAACAACCTTCTTTATTTTAGATTTATTTTATTTATTTTAGACAGCTGTCTTCATTTGTCATTTGTCTTCATTACATAGTTTAATTATTTAAGTTTTCCTGCACTGTTTTTCAGAACAATGGCTTATCCATCTAATGGTCAAGGACATCAACAATTCTTCCAGGTTTTGAGATGAATATAGTGGGATCTAGTAATTCAGACTTAACCTTCAATAGTTAACTGGAAATCATGGGTTGGCTCCAAACTTCCACAAGTGAAGTAGAGTACAACTCATTGATCTTAGCTCTTTCCCTGTCTTTCTCAAAGACCCAGCCTTTAAAATGGTTCCTAAAGACCAGTGGCTCCTTGGGAACAATGTTGGATCTATGCAGGAGAGGTTTGCAGTTGGGAGGAAGAATGGGTCATGGGAGGATAAGACAGAAGGGGAAGAAAGTTAAGATACTGCCTGCAGTCTGAGTTCTGGTTATGGGGGTTTGGATCAAATACACGGATGGAAATGTGAATCCTCTTTCCAGAACATATTGCACAAAGACTCACCAAATCACGACCAAATGCCTGAGAGAGCACCATTTCCTGCTCCAGTTTCTTTTTGATGTATTCAGCAGACAACACCATCCCCTAAAAATGAAGTGCCAAAGCAGAAAGGCAAACAAACATTTTAGCAAAGAAGCACATTGAAGCATAGGTATTTGAGTCCTTTAAGACCTAACTGTAAGTTATTCACCTTAGTCCTAATAAAAATCATATGGGAGTTTCAGATATACACCCGGGTTCCAACAAAAATTACCCGGGATTCATTAATTCATTTGATTTTAATGAGGCTTAGTTTCAACCAACGTAACTGGAATTGGGCAGTTAGGAATCTTCGGACTGTCTACCAATATGGCACAGAATGTTAAGAACTAGAAAAAAATGTCAATATTGTGAAATATGAATTAACTGGTCTAAATGGAACATTACAATTTGGGCAACTATAAATGTTCACATCTTCTATACAATTCTGCCTATAATCTCTAAGAACAAGTAAATGGTGAGAAAAGGGCTACCTTTAATCATTTAAGGGAGAAAGGGTAGAGACTGCCATTGTTTGAAAGTGGAATATGGCTACTGGATGAAATCAATTACAATAGCATAAAATGCAGTTGCCAACAGCAAATTCCAAAGAGGAAAGAAAAATCTTATTGAAGGCTTCTACCAGTACATGTAACAGCTATGTATTTACAAACGTGGTTTTGAGCTATTGTTAATTCTTTCAAGCAAAAATGTATTGAAAGTAAAGCAGAAAACTTTTGTGCCTTCAAAATGCTGAAGCTGTGAAACCACCAGCATGACTTTAATCTGACATCATTAAAACACTATAAAAGCTTCAGAAATGCAATGCCAGTCACAATGTCCAAACCCCTTACACTTAAGTATGCTTCCACAGAGGCATCTGTTCTTAACCTGTGCAAGAGCCTGCTTAAGTCCAAAAGTCATTTTGCCATACAGAAGTATGACATTTTTAATCTGCCAGATTCGTTTTGTAGATTTATTTTATAAATTTCTACAGCTATGAGATTACATTGATTGGTAGGCACTGACATAATAACAGCTGCAGTAAATATAACATTTGTTCTACCTGGTGGGTTTATAGACCTACTGGCTCTATAAACCCAATAAATAATAATAATAATAATAATAATAATAATAATAATAATAATAATAATAATAATAATAATAATAATAATAATAATAAAAGCTTGTTATATTCATGAAGAGATATGAGGACACTCTGGTTTCATAGTGCATTTGGGCAGACAAATCATTGAGTCCTGACCTCTGTTTTGGTACTACATAATACATTTATACAATTTAATTATGATGCACATGATAAAAAGAACTGTTGCTGACATACAACAGGACCAATTAAATTTATATATATACATACAATCATATATATGATGTTCTCCTTGACAAAATAGTTTCAAAAACTCTGTGTTCCCCTTTCAATAAATGTCCACCATGCATGAAAAATATCTCCCTTTTCTCTCCTAGACCTTTAATGCTTATCATTATGTACAAGATCCTCTTTTCTTAATTTCGTTAGGGGTTACACAGCATCCATAAATAACTTTGTGGTGTTTTAGCCAACTCACATTGCTGGATTCGAATAGGATCTTGGAGTGGATGTGGCTTCAAGAACACAAATGGTAATACTAGTTGGCACCGCAGACAGTGCATTCCATCCGGAAAACTGGTTTTTGCCACCTCCACTTCAATTTAAGTTTCCAATATTCCACATCCCCAAATCGAATGAGGTGATTTTACTCAGAGAAAGTAATTTAATAACACATTCTCTGTCTCTTTTGACAAGGAGCCTGAACAACCACAATTTCCAGAGCTATTTAACAGGAACAGTAAAAACAATAACAAGTTGCTATCCTGTAGCACCTTCCATGCAATGAGAAAAGACTGTTTTCAATCAAATGCCTTTCAAGGAAAATTGACCAAAAGTGAGTGGAAGTGAAGGATTAATTAACTAAAATCAGAAGAATGTTCTGAATACCTTGTGCCCAAGCCAAGTTCCATGGTGACCTTCCACTGGGAGGCGCTCAGCATCTCCAGTTAGATCTGTCAGAGCATCCTGGGGAAGATTAATCTCTAACAGAAGCTTATGATTTGCTTGAATAGTTGCAGTTTCCTCCAAATAGAGCTCAAATTGGTATATGGGGAAGTATAAGCAGGACACAAATGTCACCTTTGGAGACAAAGTTCCTCGGATACTGATGACCACTTTCTTCTTCTCATGATCCACAGCCACATAGAAAGGAGTTTCATAGACCTGAAGGAAATACAACATGTGAAATAACCACCTGACTTATGAAGTGTAACAGAAGAGCAATATTTTGTAGCTAACCTTACACCTGTACAATATCACCACCACCACCACCACCACCACCAATATGTCTAATTCTCAAAATGGCCAAATCTGTGGATAGTTCAATCCAGAGACTAAATTTATGAATACACAAGCAGATCTTTCTATGAGCCTCAGACTTGTAGAAAAATCTGAAATCTTTAAAACACACACACACACACACATATATACTAGGGGGGGGGGGGGTAACACCCCCTGCCCCACACAATAGAAGCAATGCCTGCAGCTTTACAAAACACATGCTCTCTGTAGCTGCTGCCAGCCAACTATAAACAGTATTGCCAGTTGAAGTGTTGATTTCTGTCAGTAAAAGATGGTGGGGGACAAGGCCCTTTATAGCACTGCTGGGGCCAGGCCAAGCTATTATCTCCAAGTGACTTGCTACCATTCAATTTACATGACTCACCCGAGCTGGAAGCTTGCTAGTGTTCACCAACAGCCATCACATGAAAGCAAGTGTGGTGTTGTGGTTAGAGTTTCAGACTAGGATCTGAGACACCCAGATTCAAATCACCAGTCTGAAAGTTCACTGCACCAATCACATAGTTCACCTTGCACCAATCACACAGGCTGAGCCAAATCACAAATCACCTTGCACCAATCACACAGGCTGAGCCAAATCTATTTTGTAGAGTTGTCGTGAGGAAAAAACAGAGGAGATGAGAATTATGCTAACTACTTTGAGTACTCACTGTGGAATATGCACAAAATAAATAAATAATAAATATGGATGAAGGTGAGGTTGGTTTGTGGGTAGCAGGGAAAGAGAAAAAGAAAGCAGGCAAAGGTGAGGATATGGGGGGCTGCCAGGAGGAAGGAAAGAGGAAATAGTGTGGGGAGGGGGATACAGGGGAAAGCAAGGGGCCTCTTGGAAGTACTTGCATGTTCCCTACCTCACAACTGGTCCCAGACCAGCATCCAGCACTGTGCAAGTAGCCCTGGTCCAGCTGAGAACTCAGAGCCACACAGAGTTTTCCCAGGGAAAGGCTATCAGGGGAAGGGAAGGAGGTAAAGCTGAAGATGGGGAGAAGATAAAGGGAGGTTGGCTAGCAGGTGGGAGGGAGAGAAGGAAGTAGGAAAAGGGGAGAAGCTATGAGTGCTTTCAGAGAAGGGAAAATGAAAATAGTTGGGGAAGGAAAAACAAGATGCCCCTGAGTTCTTGGGTGTCCCCTGCTTGTAATGACCTATTTGAATAGTACCAATGGTAACTTCAGGTTTTTAAAAAAATCTATTCAATTTATGTAAATACCCCATGCATTCTATACAATTATATACAAGATGGCGATATACTAAATCCATATACTAAATCTATTTGCTTAGCACATTGCTCAACTGCCTCAGGAATCTTCCCCAAGAGAGGGAAGGTCCCACACAGTCCTCACCGCATCATGACAGGAAGTGTACACAATGTCCACCGAAGTCATGTTTTCATCAAGGAAATGGCGACGGATGGCAATAGCATTGCAGCCACAGCAATTATCTTCCTCGATAGTGACACCAGGTGCATACCGGGGTCGAGAGGGGTAGAGGCAGCAGCATCTTTAAAAGAAAAAGTATGGTTGAACTGTCACTTGTAAAGGGGGAAAGTATGAAGAATCTAGGGAAGACTATCACAAGGAAGACAGTCAAGAGCTCTACATCCTCAGAAGTTAGATGGCATATTGATTAAAATGTATTTATTTTAGGTTTAACAGCATCCTCATAAAAAGAGACAAGATTTCCCCATTGTTGACACATTAGTTTAATTCCAGCATCCAATTTCCAAACCTTTAACCATGGTTTGGTAGATCAGGATCATGTACTCTCTCTTCCCCCGTCAGGTCTCTCACACTGGGATTCCTTCTTCACTTTCTTGGGTTGCACAATAAAAATGTGCCCTGACATTCAAATCACGTAACCTACATTGGCCACTAAGTAGGAAACTATGCCTGAAAATCATGATTTGAAGCTGATCTGCCAATCATATGGTTTGGAGGCAATTCCTGGTTAGCACTAGCTATAGTTTTCCAAGTACAGTTATCATGATGAGCTATAATTTTATAAATGAATGGAGGAGGGAGGGAGGTGGAGGGAGCCCATAAGCACATGGAATGTTTCCAGTTCTTCATGGTTTGGAGGACTGAGAATGTGGCATCTGAACAAAGCCACATCTTCCAAAAAAACTTGGAATGGATTATCCTGTCCTGACAGAATCCTCCTAAATAGACTCAATGATGCAGAAGATAAGCCTGAGACTATAAAGGACCAACTTCAGGACAGCATGTTCCCTGCTATCATAAGGTATTTTAACTGACCAATGACTGGAATCTGCTCTCCTGATACCATCGTTGATGATATATAAGGGTCTTCAAACTCACTCATAAAAGTCCCTCCTCTCTTTGGGGTATGTATCTTAGCTGTGTGGCTCATTTTTTCCAGCATGCACTGATGTTGCTCATATCGACCTCCTTTTTCCTCACTTCCCTTCCGAGTACCAGCAGCTGAGAATCCTGTGCCATCCTGATCACTTTCATCCCAGGCCCATCAAAGTAGTTGTACCCATCACCCAGCAGCATCAACCAAGAGGCAGAAGCCAACTGCCCACTGCACTTGCTGGGATGCCAAAGGGTGGGAAGGGAAGATGCAGAGACAGCAGAGAGGTGGATGCAGAGGGGAAGGAGAAAGCAACTGCAAAGCAGCCCCCTCTCCAATACTAACCTCAGGTTGAGCACAGGGAGTTGAGAGAGACTGCCTAGTTTTTCACTTTGAGAGTGCCTTCCAAGTGCAGCATAACACAGATGATCCCTGCCTGCTTCTGAAGGTTGAAGCTGCCGACAAACATTGCAAATGGTTCCTGGCTTTGTAATGAGCTTCAGAGGCTCTTGCTTCTCAAATTCAGCATGATGTCAGAAGCAGCCAAGAACAAGCGGAGGAGGAGTGTGTGGATGGCCTGGGCAGTGCCCAAGGAGTGTGTGGATGGCCTGGGCAGTGGCAGGGCAGGAGGAATTGGGTGGTCCTCACTGTCCTAAAACTCACTGTCCTGAAGCTTCCTCTAGAGTAGGGGTGTCAAACATGTGGCCTAGGGACTGAATCTAGTCCAGGGGTAGGGAACCTGCGGCTCTCCAGATGTTCAGGAACTACAATTCCCATCAGCCCCTACCAGCATGGCCAATTGGCCATGCTGACAGAGGCTGATGGGAATTGTAGTTCCTGAACATCTGGAGAGCCGCAGGTTCCCTACCCCTGATCTAGTCCCTTGAGAGGGCTTACCAGGCTTGCAAGCGAGCTGAGGCAAACACCTCCCACCCCAACTCCTGATCTAGCCTGGCAAGCCCACAGTGGACTTGCCTGTGCAGGCATCCATCCCCTGTTCCTAATCAGGCCTGGCAAGTCCACTTTGGGCTCACCAGCTGCACCAGCCCCTCTCTCAGTGCTGACAACTTCTCCCAGTGCCATTCTAGGTTCGCCAGTCCAGGCTCACCAGTTCAGACTCACCAGTCCAGGCAGTCACCCGCCCCCTCCCCGTGCTTCCAATCTGACCTGATGAGCCCACACACCCCTGCCAGTACCAATCAGGGCTGGCTGCAGGCTCACCAACTGAGGTAGCCCCCCCCCCCCTTGTGCTGATCTGGGTTGGCAAGCCTCCTGTGGGCTTGCCAGTTGTGGCAGTCACCACCCTCTTCCCAGTGCTGATCTGAGCTGGCAACTCCCCCGCCCTCCCCCCCACCCCATAGCCCAGCCCAGCCCAACCCAAACAAATCACATCTATGCCATATCTGGCCCTTCTAACGAATGAGTTCAACATCCCTGTTCCTTTGCTGCGAGTAAAGGAATCTTGGAAGACACAGCAGTCCCAGACGCCACCGGAGAACCTCCAGTCTCAGACAGAAATGCTCCTTCATTTCAGCTACTGATTAAATTGATGAAGTATTTTGAATAAATAGTGTTTCTTGCTTATTTTTCTACATAAGGCCAACTGTAGCAAGATAATTCAGACCTGCCATCCACTCACTGATTTTAAGCTCCTAGGTTCATAACCTGAAAGTAGGATTGGAGAAAGCTTTCAGATGAAGGGCTATGCTGGTGCCTGGTAAGCTGCATCAGAATGCTGGCCCCTCTCACTCAACAGAGGGGGCTGTCTAATCCACACCCACATGGACAATGAGGATATGCACAGGTGACAAAGCACCTGGAGGCAACAACTCTACCCCTACTCCTATCTCACACGCTTCCGGAAACTTCAAGAGGCAGGATCCATCAATAATGATAGACTCAATCAAAAATTAGATATGCTAAAGAAATGCTGGTAATAAAGGAAGAAGGAAGGGGAAGTGAGAAGTGAGAAGTGAGGAAATGGCTAGATGGAGATAAAGGAAATCCTAAGGAAACATAGAAAGCCTGGATGAGTACTTACGAGCAGGATCTGGCCAGGCGACAGAGCCCACAGGTAGGTTTCCTCATCAGGTACATGGGCCAGCCATAAGCAGCCAATGCAAAAAGCATATAGTAACAGACCTCCTTATAGCGCAGCATCTCTTGCTGGAAGAAACAAGAGAAATAAAGTATCCTAATGGCATAACTGGGGATGTGTCTTTCTCAATGGCATTTCATACATTCCAAGAAGTAATAATGAAATTATTTGGGGTTTCTCTAACAAAGCATTACCTCCTGCAGCCAGAGAACTCCAACAGGGAAGGAAGTTGTTTTGGGTTTCTTCACCAGCTAAGAGTTTCTCCTAGATCTGTGTTTACTTTTCACTGGTACATAACTTAACAGCAAGTCAGAGGAGCCCCCCTGCCCGCCACCCCACCCCCCCACCTCCAGTAAAAGGGTGTGATCTAAGGAATCATAACCAGCCTGGCAGGCATACTGTACATGGTGAATCACATTTCATTACTCAAAAATGACCATGAGGGTTAGAACTAAGAAGAACCAAGAAAGAAATGATTCCAATGACTAACAAGAGAGATCTCATGTGAATTTGCTATTCGAGTGCTACACTGCTCATGTGAACAGTTATTTGCAGCAGCTGATAGATCACTGGAACCATTTCAGAAACTTGAAGGCAGTGGAGAAAGCAGGACTGGCATGAGTAACTCTGCAAAGTCATCTCCAGGTTGCAGTGCCACGGAGATTGTGTACACAGCTTACTGTCTCATTAACTTTAAAGGACTAGATCATGTTATGCTGTGTTACTGAGCTTGAAAATAAAGTACAGGACAATTTGTGCTGCCAGTTCCAGTTTCATTGACTGAACAGGCACCTGGGAGGAACTAGTGGTATAGCAGTGGCAGGTGGATATGGGCAAAATCAAGAAATGATCGCAATTGATACTCATCAGCTTTTCAAACAACATCTGCTCCTTCCTTCAGTCAAGGGACAAATTGTATGTGTACTCGTACTCTAACAGGTTGCTCCAACTTTGATTTGTATGATTAGTGTAGAAGAGTTTCCACCAGAGCTATAACAAATGATTGATTGGGTGTGTTAACCTAGTGTACACTGTTTGACAGTATTCAGTTAGCATTAAAAGCTGATGACTTACTGAGTTTTTCAGATCCAGATATTTGGTGTTCCTGGTAACTGGCATTCCTGACAAGAAGGCTAGAATATCATTATTTGCCTGAAAAATCACATACACACATATAAACATGTTAGAATGAGAGCAAATGACTGAAATATACTTGATTTGCAATACTGCAGATTAAAAATTAAAGTTCTTGATTTGCAATACTGCAGATTAAAAATTAAAGTTCTTTCTATCTATCAATCATATTTTTATTCTACTCCTGTGAAAAGCGTAGGGAGTTCTCCCCTGCTCCATTTTTATACAACCACAACAATATGCAGAGGGTCAGACTAAGAGAGAATGACTGATCACAGGACACTCAGTAAATCAGCTTTTGAACCTGGACTCCTAATCCAGTACCCTAGAGTTTCTATCATCCAGGTTCTTCCGTGCATTCTGCAACATTTTGCTCTCTTTATTCTTCTATTTCTCATTTAATATTGGTTCTAATAATCTCTTTTCATTCAGCTTTAGCCTCAGAACTGAAAATAACAATTAGCAGTTGTCAATGAATTTGTCACTGAGTGACTCTCATTTGGACTCTGCCCTGACACTTATATTACTTCCCCACCACCAGAGTTTCAGCTACATTCTACTCTACATTGTGGAATACACTGCTGACTATTTACATTCCATCTCCCAGATAGTCACTGGTAAAAGAATGGAAGCTAAGCATACTTACTGGCATGTTTCCAGGAACAACATATTCCATACTAAACATAGTATAATCATTTGAAGCATTTGCCATTACTCTACACACAAGTGCCATGACTTTTTTTCCTACAGTAGATGCTCAAGACAAATCAACCATCTACTAACTTAATATTCTGGAGCACTGCCATGGCCTGAAGGATTTCAGCACACAGAATGCAATGTTCTCACCCCTGTCCCCATAGTTAGAAATGCCAGACAACCCCCAGAAACAAAATTTCAGAAGATATTTTGGACATAAAGGGGATAGGGAAAATAAGAAAGTCACGTTCTATTCTTCTATACAAAAAAAAATGTGCCAGTGGATCCCAATCACTGCAAGGCTAATGAAGGAACCAATTTTCCACAGATGTAATGACATGTTACATTAAGTAGCAGAGCTGAAAGCATGGCATGTGAAAAAAAACATGAATATTTCCCATTCTAACAGCAAAATGTTTCTGAAGTTTAAATCACCAAATGTGAAGCTTTGCAGACCTCAGGTTAAAAAATATATATGTTATTTTATTGCAAAACATCACAAATAACGGACTCTTAATAAGAACTAGCGGGCCCGGCCACGTGTTGCTGTGGCTGAGTCTGGTGAAGTGGAAAAGGAAGAAAAGGGGAAGTGAACGGTTCGAACATGTGTCATTGCACAATGCTTGCAAGGGAGGGGAGGGGCAAGGGGCCCCTCGCTCCCCTCCCTCTCTCCCGTTCCCTTGCATGGCAACCCGGCCGGTCCCTCCCTAATGTTCCCCTTCCTCTGCTAGGGTGGGTGGGCCACGTGCAGGTGACTGGTCCTGTCTCTTTCACTCCCTTCCCTTGCAGGCGAATTATCTAGTGTAAAACACGCTGGGAGGCATGAGCTACGTTGTGTTCAAATTTCAGAGCATTTAGTCCAGCAAACCCCTGGACCCTCCCTCACCTTCCCCTTCCTCCGCTAGGGTGGGCGGGCCATGTGAAGATGGCCCTCCCCATTCCTTTCACTCCATAAGGCAGTGGTTTTCAAGGAAGGCATGGTTGGCTCCCTTGTATCAGAGGGTGTTGCTTTGACGGCCAGCAGATGGCGCTATTGTGGAACAGAACTGTGGTTCCAACTGTCACAGGTGTGGCATGT